>NC_064641.1:525849297-526474297 GCF_023864345.2 Schistocerca serialis cubense
AAGTTAAGTCGCATAGTGCTCAGAACCATTTGAACCATTTTTTTTTTTGGAAGCAGCGCGCCATAATGACCAATTCTGTTATTAATATTAGAAAAACAAAGAAGTGGATTTACTTGCCTTTCATTTAAAATGCTATCATTCCATTATCTCAAAGATGTTAATAACCATCAGAATAATAAACAGTTGCTAAATAAAAACGCAGATAAAGCCCTTCGGAGATCTTCGGGTCACACCAAACTAGGGTGGCGGGCGAATTGGTTCAGCTGTGAGATCAGAGCTAGTTTGGCAGTCTCGGGGAGACAGATATGCTGTCTGCCTTGGTCGGTGTCATTTAAGAAATCGGTTACCAATCTCTGGTTATTTGGACACATAACAGAGAACGATTTGATGGTAACTATGGAAATACGCACGTCATTGCTTTGTTTAATTTTTTGAAAGTGAGAAGTATGGAAATTACTTGTGATTAATAAAGCGGAATATAATTGTCAGTCTCTCTTATTCTGCTAATAAAAGTGAGTGACAGTCCATATAAACAAAGGAATTGAAAATTTAATTATTGATTCAATATCAATTCCTCATTAAGAGTTTATTACAGCCTCAAGATAAAGCATTCATGACACATGTGGTGTTTTCTCCGTAAAGGACATCAACTATAGAAGATTGTAGATTGGTTGACATTGATTATGTAGCGGCACGACCATTTAAGATAGGAAAGTTAGATTCAGTGCAATATTTCTGAACGCCCAAGTTACAGCCAGGCATAGGCCTGTTGGCAGTAAGTTACACTGACCAGAAGTTGCAATGTAGAATGCAGGCCACAGGGCCGTCGAACCACTGAAAAGAGTAAATGCAGTGGTTTGCATGGCGCAAGTTACAGGCAGAAGGGTCTCACTGGTGCAACCCAGATGTCATGAGTACGTGAATCGGAGCGGCGCGTTAACAAAACAGAGCGGCACAGCTGTATACAAACAGGTGCTGGTTTTCTAACGAGGGGGTTCAAGTGTGGCAGCTCTCTTCGATGGCGAGGTGTGTCACACCCCTAGCAACATGCAGCAGCAGATGGGGCGCCAGCATTCCAATCAACGGTGGGTCACTGGTTCGACCGTCTGAGGTCACTGCAGCGTATGTAGCCAGCAAGCGGTGGGCCACTCGATGGCTCACTACCGCAGGCAGTCTTGTTGGCTTTCAACACACACCAGAGGCATCCAGAGGTGAGGGACGCAGTTTTTGCTGTCGGATTGTAGGAGCTTGTTGTCGCCACCATCTTAACGACGACGGTGAAGAAGCTTGCAGTGGGCTGTCCTGTGGCTCCCATTGAGCAGCACTGAAACAACGGGTATGGAATCTGTTGAGTCGGCTGCCGGCGCATCCTGACAGCATCAGAACTCCGTGGCTGTATATGCCGGCACGCGACAGTATGTTGCTCGGGTCACTGAGGTACCCCTTCCGCGCCAAGCTGTTTTGCAGACAGCGAAGTGGCGTCCTCGGCATTGCGGGACCTGTGACATAGACAGAGCGGAACGCGGCACTGTAGCTGGGATTAATAAAACACTTGAAGATCACGGCCGAGTTTTAATATGGCACATCCTGACAATTTCCATCAATGTCCTACATTCCTCCACCAGACGCCAAACATCTACATTTTGCAGTGACAACTACATTTGGTGTCAGAATAGCGGGCCAACGGCCTGCATTACGGTCACAGAATGTGGTGAGTGTTGACTAATTTTTTTTTTTGAGTGTTGGACGTTTTCTTTCTTTGCATTGTCAGAGTAAGTGTTAGTGTGTTTGCAGCAGTAAGATTTCTTTCTTTCCAGGCATCTAATTACTGTTGTATTGGGTTGAGTATGATGTTTTATTTATCTCCTTTAAAACTTAAGATGAGATACTGAGCTGTAGGAAGTCAGTTTATTTTTGTAGTTAAATGTTTTTTTTCTGTGGGATTTTATAGGCTATAATCGGACTAACTGGGAACGAAACAACACAATGGCAGAACCAAGGACGCAAGGTGTGTATGAAAAGGAAGTGATATGGATTTTGTTGGAAAAGGTAGCAGAATTAACAGCAGACAATTCGCAGTTGAGAAGTGAATTAACATCTAGGAGTGAGTGGGAAACCGCATCTGATCAGTCGTTGTTGCGTAGGGTGCCACAGCAGGAGATTCATACAGCTGTCGGGAGTTTGATTATTCCATTTTCTGGAAAGGCATCTGAGGATGTGCGTTCGTTTGTTGTGGTCTTGGAAACTTCACGCAGGATGAATGGTTGGTCTGATGAACAGTTTTTACATATAGCCAAGATAAGATTACTGGGTGAAGCGAAGACATAGTAATGTGTTCACAGGCTTTACGGAACGCAGGATAGTTTAAGCAGGTGAAGGAGGGGCCTTTAGAGAGGAACAAGAAACAGAATAGCGCTCAGTACTTTAGGGAGAGGTTGAGTACAATGACAAAGAGACAGGAGGAGACAGTAGAGAAATCTGTGGACAGAATAAGAGAAACTAACGAGTATACTTACGAGTTGGGTCACAGCGATGATGCGAATGGTGTTATAATTCAGGAGGTCATGCAAAGGCCACTTCATGTATTTTTGACAGGGTTACCGGCGCATATGTCACGGAAAGTGCATGAAAGGACTCCGAAAGATTTGTATTCGGCCATTCAGCTGGAAATCCAGTGTGAGGAAGTAGACTTGGCAACGGGGGTATGTGATAGACAAACAGTGTTTACGGTAGGTATAAAATGCTATGAGTGTGGTCGTACAGGACATGTGCAGAGGCAATATACCCAGTCACCGAGGAATACATAAAGGGGTGGAAATCAGCAGCGTAGAAAATGGAGAAGTGCAGTTGGTAGAGGTGGACAACCGTTAAACGGCAGAGGAGGCTCAAACCCACCTAAGGGAGTTCCAGTTTAATTTCAATGCTGCAATAAATATGAGATTTGGAATTTTCAGTGAGAGGATCCATAGGAACTAAAAAGTTTAAGATTTTGTTGGACACAGGGGCGTAAGTGTCAGTGGCTACTAAGAGTTTAACTTGATGACGGAAGTTAGAACCACCACGTTTTAGGTAGCATAGAGTGTGGGATAAGGAGGTCACACCTTTGAGGTCAGTGACAGTTGACTTTCGCATAGGGAAAGTCATATTTGATGCATGCATGGAGGAAGTACCATGTTACCCATGGTAGCGAGGGCTACGACACGATCCTAGGAGTACATTCCTTGCATCAACATCGTGCTAAAATTGACCATGGACAATGAACTGTGGAACTTGATGGAATGTTATTTCAGCTAGGGGAAACTTTTGTCAATGCAGAACTGTTGCGAGGGGCGTTCAACGTAATGAACAAACCAACTGAGCCACGTGCATTAGCATTAAGGCTTAATTCTCATGAGTGTGTGTTAGTGGCACCGGGAAGTCTCTTTGGGCATGTGTAGGGTCAAGTCTACCTGTGGTTACGGTATGTGATATTGAACCATTAGAGTATAATGAAGTTTGGTCCCTTTAGCTTGTTTCGTGAAACGTAGTGTTGTACGCGTACAAGCGGGAGGCGAGTAATCCCCGTAAACGTGGATAATTTTAGCACTGTAGAAGTGAATTTGGGAAAAGGAGTTTTAGTGGCGAATTTGTATGTACCAGATGACGAAGGCTGGTGTTCGTAGGTGTAGCAAATGGCTCTGAGCACTATGGGACTTAACATCTGTGGTCATCAGTCCCCTAGAACTTAGAACTACTTAAACCTAACTAACCTAAGGACATCACACACATCCATGCCCGAGGCAGGATTCGAACCTGCGACCGTAGCAGTCGCGCGGTTCCGGACTGAGCGCCTAGAACCGCTAGACCACCGCGGCCGGCCGTAGGTGTAGCGCTCAACCACTAACTGCCGATTGAACTGCATTAGGTAACAAACTTAAACATCTGAAACGAGGAGAGAAAGAGCGTATAGAAGAACTGTTGTGGGAATTTAAGGATTTGTTTTTTCCATGAGGGTTGTTACCAGCAACTCCATTAGTTCAACATAGCAAAACCAACAGGGAACGATGCACCTGTTTATCGTAAACCATACAGTATACCAAGGTGCTTGCAGCCAATTGTGGAGGATTTCATTGATAAGCAGCTTGCCGACAGTATTGTATAGTAATAGTTGCTGGGGAGCGGGCATTGTCGTTATGCGTAAAAAATCTATGGATGTAACCAAGAAATACAGGGTCTCTAGTGACTACCGATACCTGAATAATACGACAGTAATCGACGCATACCCCATTCCAAACATATCGGAGACGTTGGTTCACTTAGAACAGTGCCAGTACTTTTGTACGATGGATTTGACAAGTGGTTATCATCAGTTAGAGGTGGCTCCAGAGGAACGTCCAAAAATTGCTTTCTCTACTCCTATAGGCCATTACCAGTACATCGGAATGCCATTCGGTTTGAAAAACGCTCCGGCAACATTACGGAGGTTTCTAGACAGTGTGTTAAGGGGCTTGAAACCACAGCAGTATTTTATCTATTTGGATGACATTACAGTGTTTTCAAGTAGTATGGAGCAGCATAGACAGCGGTTAAGGGAAGTCTTTATGAGGTAAAGTGCAGCTCATTTGACGTTGAACTGGAGCAGTATCATTTTGCATTGGAAGAAGTGAAATATTTAAGTCATATAATCAGTAAGGATGGAGTGCGAACATATCTGAGGTAAGTACAGACTATAAGATATGATCAGGAGCCGAAAACAGTGAAGGAAGTGCAATCATTCGTCGGAATTAGCAATTTATATTGAAAGTTCATGAAGGGTTTTGCAGATTTAGCACAGCCATTGACGCGATTGTTATGGAAGGGTGTGAAATTTTAGTGGACAGAAGAGTGTCAGAAAGAGTTTGACATACTGATAGAAGTGTTAACGTCAAGTCCGGTTCTTGTGTATCCAGATATTGAAAGGAAATTTATTCTAGCATGTGATGCATTGAATCAAGCATTAGGGTGTGTTATAAGTCAGGAAATTGATGGGAAAGAACACCCTGTAGCCTATGCATCTAGGCAGTTGAATGCAGCAGAGAGGAATTACTCAACAACAGAGAGGGAGATGCTTAGTCTAATCTATGGAATCAAATATTTTGAATGTTATTTATGTGGGAGAAGATTTCGGGTAGTGACAGACCATGCTGCGTGGAAGAGTTTGTTGGGGTTGAAGGATCCGTCGTCCACTAGACTCGCTCGATGGGCTGTGAGGCTTAGTGAATTCGACTACGAGGTGGTGCGCAAGCCTGGGAAGAAGCACGGTATTGTGGATGCACTGAGTAGAAAGGTGGCACAAGTAGATGTCATAGCAGTATGGCAAGAATTACAAGCCGCTGACAACGATTGTAAATTGTATCTGACGCAGCCGCAATTTAATTTGTGTGACGGTCTTCTGTGCAGGGAAAGGAAGTTAGGACCAAGGGCAGTAATGCCAGCGAAGTTGAGAGATGAGGTTTTTATAAGAAGCACATTATCATGTGTTATCTGGTCACGGTGTGAGTAGAACGATGAATAGGAGAGTGCCGGAGAGGTATTGGATTAGGGGTAGGAAAGTGGATGTAGATCAGTATGTCAAGAATTGTATACCATGTGCCCAGAGAGCAGATTTGAGTCGGAAACGGATACAACTAAAACGATTGCCGGAAGCGACATGTTCAATTTCTATGTTGAGAACTGATGTCTTAGGACCTTTCAGTAGAACACCATCAGGGAACATATTCGTTCTGACATAATAGACCATGTTTTAAATATGTGGAGATGGTGGCAGCAATGGTCAAAAATCAAATGGCTCTGAGCACTATGGGACTCAACCTCTGAGGTCATCAGTCCCCTAGAACTTAGGACTACTTAAACATAACTAACCTAAGGACATCACACACATCCATGCCCGAGGCAGCATTCGAACCTGCGACCGTAGGGGTCACGCGGTTCCAGACTGTAGAGCCTAAAACCGCTTGGCCACCCCAGCTGGCCAGCAACGGTCGCGCAAGCGTTAATAAATAACTGGATTTTGAAGTTCAGTGTACCGAAGACAGTAATTACTGACCAAGGGACCAACTTCATCTCAGATTTAATGAAGGAACTGTGTAAATTGCTCAACATAAAGAAGTTCAGGACACGCACATTGCATCTCAGGCGAAAGGAATGAGAGACCAGGTACACAGAACAATCAGGAAGATGCTGAGTTTTTATTTGGATTCTCATCGCCGTCAGTGGGACGAGTATTTGAAGCATATTGTATGTTCATACAATGCAAAAGTACACACCAATACCGGTTTGTCTCCGTTTGACGTAGTGTACAGGCGGAAAATGCCGTCACCGTTTGATTTAGTGAAGTTACAGAAAGGAAGGACTGGTGAATCTGTACATCAATTCGCAAGGACAATTCGGGATGTTTGGAAACGAGTACAAAAGACGAATACGAAGGCTTTGGAAAGACAGGAAGACGCAGTGAAGTGGGAAGGAAGTTTTCCGCAGTATAGAGTAGGGCAATGGGTAATGATATCCAGCCCCTATACGCCAAAAGGGAAAATGGAGAAGTTCATCACGAGGTATCAGGGGCAATACCAAGCAGTTGAAAGGACATCCCCCATTAATGTTAAGCTTTAGCTACCAAATGCAACAATGATATCACACATTGGGCGGTTGCAGCCATTTAAGGGTTGTCTGGATTTGATGCCAGGCATGTCACAGGAAGGGAAGAGGAAGAAAGAGAGAGGGGAGAGAGGTGTTAAGCGCAGGGAAAACCAGGAAGATAGAGTACAGCGTGATGCACTGTATGCTTCGAGATCCAGAAAGTAACAGAGTATTTGTAGTTTTTCGTTTTCTTGTTATGTATCATTGGGTTCACATAATGTTAATTAGGCATTGCATTTTCATATGTTGTATGTGGTTTTGAGTATTGTGAGCCTGCTGGTGACAGCAGTCTTTTTGAAGAGGAAGGAATGGTGATGGTGATCACTGTCCTCAATCATTGAAAGGGGAGCGTTGAGCAAGTTTGTAGAAGTAAAAAACTGAGGAGGTATTGCTGATCTCGGCAGTTAACAGCCGGTGCACTGAGATGACAAGGGAGGAATTATGGAGCTGCCATAGAGGGAAGGTAACGGTATGTCCAGCCACGGTGATAAGCACCAATCTGGACACGTGCACGGTGCAATTATTTTTATTCAGGGGGAAAGAAAAAAACTGTGCATGGGACATCGTGGAGCCAAAACTGGGCTTGCAACGAGTCGGGATGCATTGGACCTTTTCCAGCTACGAAAATGTGATAGTAGTAGCAAATTGTTTTGAGCAGAGAGTATTTGCAGAAGCGAAACGTATAGTGCTCGAGGGGAACAGAATTCTAGACAGTGGGACTGCGTGTAACATAATAGGACCAACCTTCCATCTGCCAGCATGAATTTCAAGAGTCACTCAATTGAATGTAACGCAGCCACAGCTGTACTGGCCACAAGCAACTTTAGAGTTTTGCAAACGCTGAATCTGACCTTGTTAAATCAAACTCTGGAGTCAGGTTTGTTGCAATTCATAAACCAGTTCATTTCAGAGCAAGACGGGCACATATCAGCTGAACAGCTTGTGCAGCATGTCGTTCAATATATGGCAATGACAAGCAACAATCGTTTTGAGCACCTCTGTGCCAAGTACAATCGCAGCCTTAACTTTGTTGTGTGCTGTTTTCATTTTGATTAGGTGGAGAGCCAGTTCCAAGAGGGAACCAACGGTAGTCCAAATCCCAGACCATTGGATACCGAGGATGTAAGACGCGTAGGTAAGGGGTTGATAGAGCATTAAGTGGGGTGGTCATCCAGTAAGGAATTTTTACGTTTTGTCTCTGTCATGTGTTTAAGAGGACTAGACCACATGTAAGTTTTTTAATAGTAGTATTAAATGTGTGATAAGTGTGTGCCAACCCAGACAAGTTTAAGAGTAGTTAGAACTGGACCCAGGGACTACGTCTTTCTGAATGGGGGAATAATGTAGCGGCACCACGGTTTAGGATAAGAAAGGTGGATCTGTGCAATGTTTCTTAACACACAAGTTACAGGCAGGTGTGGGCCTGTTGACAGTAAGGTACTCTGACCAGCGGTTGCAAAGTACAATTAGGGCCACAGGGCTGTCTAACCACTGAAAAGAATAATCGCAGCCGTTTGCGTGGCTTAAGTTACAGGCTGAAGGGGCCCAATAGTGCAACCCAGATGTTATGAGTAAGTGACTCGGAGCAGCGCATTAGCAAAACAGGAGTGCACAGCCGCATGTAAATAGGTGCCAGTTTTCTAACGAGGGGGTTCAGGTGTGGCAGCTCTCCTGGACAGCGGGATGTGTCACACCATCGGCTACACGCAGCAGTAGACGCAGCGTTCCAGTCCATGGCACGTCATTGGTTTGACCCTCTGAGGGCAATGCGGAGTCTGTAGCCAGCCAGCGGCAGGGCACTCGATCGCTCACTACTGTGGGCAGTTTTGTTGGTTCCAAACACATGCCAGAAGAATCCTGAGGTGAGGGCCGCAGATTTGGCTGTCGGATCACAGGCACTTGTCACCATGATCTTAACCACGACGGCGAAGAAGCATACAGCGGGCTGCCCTGTGGCTCCCAGCGAGGAGCACTGAGGCAATGGGGACGAAGGCTGCTGAGTCGGCTGATGGCGCATCCTGACATCGTCAAAACTCCGTGGCTGTAAACGGCCAGCAAGCTGCAGTACATTGCACGGGTTGCTGAGGTAGTCCTTCCACGCCAAGCTGTATTGCAGACAGCGAAGTGGCGTCCTCAGCATCGCTGGATCCTGTGATGTAGACAGAGAGGAATGCGGCACTGTTGCCGGGAATAATAAAACTTGAACATCACGGCCAAGTATTTTAAGGCGCATCCTGACAGTTTCCATCCACGTCCAACATTCCTCCACCACATACCAACATCTACATTTGGCAGTGACAGCTACAATTAGAGCTTATATACTACACTCAGGGTGGTGAAAGCAAATAAGCACTTCATGGTACTGCAGTCTTAGTACAAATGAGGTCAGTGATACATCATCTGTGCTAACACAGAGAAAGTATGAAGTAGAGAAATTTTCGAGGGAAGGTGTTGATCATACGCACATGGCAGCAGCGTTGCAGCCATCAGTGTGGCCTACAGCTACGAGAATCGGCGGCAGTACGTCGAGGAAGATAAATAGTGTAAGTGTTGCCCTTATGTATATCAATTTAAGATTCGTAAAGAGAACATCAGTATTAGTAAAATTTTTGGGGTAAAGGAAATAAGATACACCCTTAAAAGTAGAGAAGAGTTCAGTCTTACAGTAGATATGCCTATAAAAGTAGAGAAGGAGTTCAGTCTTACAGTAGTAGTCACAATCAGGTGGGTCTGATACAAATAAACGGTAGGGATGTCAGATATGGCATTAATGATATGTTAAACATAGTCAAAAAGAATTCAAGTAGAAACGTCAATCCCAAATCTTTTGATGAATCCGAAAAACTGCATTCAGAAACCAATGATCTCGTTGACAATTCAAAATTAGCCATGAATGATTTCATAGGGAATATAGAGTTATCTAATAATGAAGACAGTGGTAACATTGCTTTAATGTCAGACTACGAAATTATAAACCCAGGATGTGTAGTAACCAGTCGACATGAAGGGACTGATTGGAATGACGATGTCACAGAAAATGACTCTAATGTTGACATTACTAATCAGCCAATAAATGAATTAAGTCGATGTCACAGCACCAGTTGACACTGTGGCAACTCAGGATGATGATCGGGATATAGGGTCTATGCTAAAATTGATTTTGTAAGAACTAAATGAAAGTAAGGAGCAATTAACAACAGCAAGGAAAGAAAATTTGGAGGAATTAAGAAAAACGTATAATAAAATGAAGAAAATAGACAAGGGGTTAAAAGAAGTTAGTGTAGAACTAGCTCAAATTAACGCTAAGTTAGATGCTTTGGAACAAAAGGTTACAAGTCTTGAAGTTAAACCTGAAGGATGTAGCAAGAAAATAGATTATGTAACAAAAAAGTAAAAATTAAAAGTTTGTAAGGTGGATATAAATAAAAAGGTTCACCATGGAACCAAAAAGTTAAAAAGGAATTTGCCTTATCAAAATTAGTTTAGTAATGTAGGACAAAAGCATAGGTGGCATAGAGTACAATGATAATAACTAATTACCAGGGAGTAATTGACATTATGTCAAAAATGACCATGAAATACTTAATTGTAACATTTCACACGTAGAATCCTCTTGTAAAGGCAACACAAGTTTGATTCATGGCAAACTGACCGAAATAGATCAAAGTACTTCTCGAAACGACAGACAAAATAGAAAATGAAGTTAAACAGTATAAATTTGGTGTGAACAGGAAAGAAAGAAAGCTGTTTTTCATGTAAGTGGCGTAGGAAATTACGTTAACACATATAATTTCCCATCATTTCCCTAGTAAGAGAACTATGCAGGCAGTTTGATGGTATCATTCCTGAAAACATGACACAGCATCAAAAAATCAAATTCGTGCCCAGTAGGTTAGAAGGACAAGCAAAATCATGGGAAACTGGGGTCAGTAACACATGATAAACATATAAAGACCTTCACAAGTATTATTGAATCAATACTAATTTGGTAGCACACAAAACAGAGCGGGATGTGCAATACTCGTGGAAAAAATGTTTGATAATAGAAAAGTCATTACACCACAAATGAATGGGAGTAAGGTACTAGAAGGTCCTGTACCGAAGTTGAGTGGCGTCAAGACATCAAAAGACATAGACTTCACAGCCAAATTCTGTCAGAGACTGTTAGCAAAAAATATTCAAATGTATTCTTCTATGGGAGACAAAGTTATTAAATCAGTTCTAAGAACCATCGTACATGGGTACATTACGTGGCTAAATATGAGAACGTCGTGAATGAAGTGCCTCATTGCACCACGGAATTATAGCCACAACAATTATCCAAAAAACATTATCAAAATTATAAAAAAATGTATTATAACTACAAAACCCCAGAGGGCAATAACCTTCTTTGTAGTGCTAGGTAATTG
Source organism: Schistocerca serialis cubense (assembly GCF_023864345.2). Classification (NCBI taxonomy): domain Eukaryota; kingdom Metazoa; phylum Arthropoda; class Insecta; order Orthoptera; family Acrididae; genus Schistocerca; species Schistocerca serialis. The sequence continues at coordinate 525,860,361 of NC_064641.1, forward strand.
ACGATAACCAGGTGGAGAAGTTACCTGACAGCAGACTTCATTTTCCTTCCCAGCTGTTAGTTCTTCCCCGTCTTTCAATTGGAACTATATCTTTTTTAACTTTCTTCGCTATCAAAGTTACAACAAGAAAATTTCCTTACATAGCAAAGAAACAAGCTGTGATGCAAAAAAAAAACGACCCAGCAGAATAAACATATGCATACCACTGGTGAAAAACAAACATTTCACGGAATATATGTCGACAGGCCAGAATATACGAAATATATGATTACAGATACACCTTGAGTACAGTACATGGTTACAAGAAGATAATGCACATAAAAAATGCCATAAGTATGTAGTGGAACGATTTTTAAATATGTATAACAACGATAAACAAACCTCCATGTTTGAAAACTTTTAAATAGGGAAAGCAAGACGAGGGCTGTTTATATACATATATTACAGCTGAAATAACAGATAAAAATGAGCTGAAGACTGCAGAAGAGGGCCATCTACTACAGGTAAGTGAATACTTCAGTAAACAATAGTAGAAATTCTGATGGAAAAAACAATGGAAATAACTAAATATTGTCTTGAGATAGTGTGAAATGGGGAAGTGGGTTCTGCTGTAATAAATTGTGATACACTTATAGGCTAGGTATAGTCTTGCCAATGAGGTTGATGGTAAACAGAGAGCTATGGTTGATAGGCGACAGAAAAGTCGGCCAGTCATTTGTGAAGTGCGGGGGAGGAAAGACCAAAGGCGACATGAAAATCGTTCATTAAGTAGCATTTATGGGCAAAGTGATTTCTGACAACTACTTTATGAAGTACAAGGGAGTAGACATATAGTCGGCATAAGACAAAATGCTGACACGGGAATCTCTTAAAAGACACAAACGTAGTAAGTAAGGTTTAAATAGAAGGCCACGTCATATGTAGTATAGAGAGTAATGACACACATTGCTTTTAAATATGAAATGGACGTGGAATAAAGGTCTACCTAAGAATAAGTTAATTAGTTCCTAAGTATTGTAAAGTCACATGATCCTTGTATATGAATGTCATCAGAATATACACAGTCATTACATAAATACCGTTCCACTAGTAAGGTTTGTAGCAACAATGACGAATATGGAAGGAATGACACACCATACTGTGGGATGAACCAACAATTTAGTAAATGAATTTTTGTGCATTGTTTCTCAGAACAGTTTTTGAAAGGTTCTCTCACTGTATCTGTGAATCGCAATATTGTAAAATTCCTTAGGTAGGATTTAAAGAACAGGACAGAGGACGCTGGGTAGCGACTTGAGTCATTACCAAAGCGGGTCCGTAATAATAGATGGTACGAGCAGGCACCAAACTCTTTAAGACTGCTACTGGCCATGCCCCACTGTAAATTAACAGTGAATAAAGCTGTGATCACAACAAAGACAATGATAAATCTCTCTCGTTGTAGGATTTAAACAGTGTCATTGTTTATGAACAGAGAAATTCAAAACAAAACTTTACATATAATGTATTTATACAGTAATAGTGAATGAAAATGTGTTTCTTTAAAATTTGTTTACTAACTTATTAGGAAACTTATTTAAGGCATTTTTATTGTTATATGGAATTATACTGGAGCTGTATGCTGAGGTTGGAGAAGGGAGAGTGGCCCAACTGGTGTTGAACCTAATCCAAGTTGGGAAAGTCCTGAGTTTCACAATGCAAGAACACATCATGGACAACAGAGTCATCAATGTGGTTTGCTAGCGTGGGCGACTTGCTTATGCTCAGGTAAAAGATGTGAGCGAAATAGTCTTTCATTTGTATGTATTTATAAAATGTATAGGTGTTGTGTTTGTGCTATTTGTAATCATGTGAAGCGGACATCTTTATGACACATTGAAATGAATTAGTGCAGAATGGAATGGTGAGGGAAAGTGTGAAGAATATTTCATCGAATTGGAAGGACGGCAATGCGCAGATAGTAGCTTAACAGCAACATAAAAATTTTATGATTGAAACTTGCTTAACAGATGGTGGATTGCTGTAGAGTATTCTAACAGAAATGGTAGATTGTAAGTCAACAAAAGACTACCAACAACATAAATGTGCTGAATAATGTTACTTTGAAAATATTTACTAATAAAAGAATTATATAATTAATATAGAAAGTGTAACTAAAGGTTAATGAATTTGTGATATCAGGTTATATCAAAGTTATTGAGGGTAATAGTTTTTTCTGATCACAAAATAATTCATTCTAATCATATGAATTAATTTATGATTTGAGAAAGATAAAATACAAAGCAGATTCCAGTTCTGAAAAAAATAACTAATAGAAGAATAGTGGAATGGTATGTTACTTGTGAGATGAAAGTTGAAAGTTGAGAAAAACATGAGTAGAAATTTGCTTATTTCCAAAACTGATTATGGTCTGTGAAGACAACCCAGTTCTAGCAAATTTCACAAGGTGTGGAATGGGTGATGTATCTATCTTCGCAGGCATCATATTCAGCTATAGGAAACTTTTCTTAGAGCAGATAGGAAGGCAGTAATGGGAAGATAACGTAATGTGGTGTGATGTACCGATGACAGACTGTTTGTCCGTTATGGTTATCGTGAGAAAGACCCCCTAAATTGTGATCCTCCTCTGCAATTGGCTGCTGCGCTAGGAAGTAGCGCGCCACAACGATAAACTTCCGTTATTAATATTAGAATAACTAAACAGTGGATGTACTTGATTTTCATATAGAAGCGTCTCACAGCAGCAGGCTGTCATTCCAGTATTTCAAAAGTGTTAATAACCATCAGACTAATAAACAGAATGGCGAAGTCGTTCGGCTGTAAGATCAGAGTAGGTTTAGCAGTCTCAAGGTGGCGGACATGCTGTCTGTCTTGGTCGGTATCGGTTAAAAACTTAATTAACAAGCTATGATTATTTGGACATGTGACTAGAGAAATTTGATGGTAATTAAGCAAATGCGTAGTTCATTGTTTTGTTTATTTTATAAACGTTGAAGAATGGAAATTATTCGTGATTCATACAGTGGAATACAACTGCGCAGTTTCTTGTATTCTGCCAATAAAAAGCTAGTGGCATCCCGTATGAACAAAGTAATTGAAAACTTACTTGTACATACGTTATCAGTTCCTCGTTAAGAGTTTATTACAGCCTCAAGATAAACGATTCACGGCGTCTGTACTCTTTCCAGTCCAGGGGTAACAACTGTGGAAGGCTGCAGGTTGGTGAACATTGATTAAAACTTAAGAATTTCATCCTGGAAGGTGAAATCAAACAGGTACCTCGCATGAACTGCAGTTTTAGTGTAAATTACATCAGTAGCACGTCATCTGAAGTAACACAGAGTAGCTACGAACAGAAAATTCCGATGGAAGGTGTTTATCATATGCGTGTATATCTCCCTCTCTCCCTCTGTTCTTTTACTTGCTGTAAGCTTGCCACTTTTTCACTCCTTTGTGTGTGTGTGGAGCACAGTGCCCTGGTTCATGCTATACCCTTCACGTCCCAGCCCAAATAAGATGGTCAGGTTAACATGGTGCTCAGCTGCGGCTACAGTGGATCGATAATGTGCGCGAGCCACGTTTATTTCTCAACCATTGTGTTTCTTATGGCCTTGTGTTTTTTCTGGTCTCGATGTTACATTTGTCTAGTTCGTTGAGATGCATTAGTGTTCCCAGATGGGTCTGAACCAATGTTCCTGTTAAACCGGCTATCTCAGTCTGTGTGGTCTCTAGTACAAGTGAGTGGCCCATTTCAGATGTGAAATTTCCTTCTCCCCTCTTGGTTGGTATTTAGCCTGGCTTGTTATTTGTGTATGTGTGTCTGTATCCATGTATGTTACTTAATCCAAAGAATAGTTAAGTTTTATTTAGAGGAGTTTCTCGCCATTCCAGTACCATTAAATATTTATTGCGATGGTAGAACTGAGTTGTCTATTAGATGGCTCCAAACATGTGAAGCTGTCGGTATCAGTTTGATATAAGGTTAAGTGTGGAAGTTGCCTGAAAGCAATGTGAAGAATTCGATGAGTGCTGAGGTAATTTATGTACATGTCATATTTGTTATTTTTGCAGATTTTTGTGTATGATATTTATTTGTAAGGATATCTTGTCTGCTAGTAAATGTGTCAGCACTTGTTTCTGTTATGTTTAGCGTTCATTCGCCCTAAGATTAGTTTAACTGATGTACACAAGCTATGTATGTTTTTATTCTGCTTGTATATGAACAATTATTTGAAGGAATTTGGTAACTGCTTGCAAATGACTTTCATGATTTACATACAGAAAGTAAAGTGGTTGTGGAGGTGCAAATCACTGAAGTGTACTTTGTTTGATCTCCCAGTTTCAAGTCACTCCTATAATTTTGTGCAATATTCAAGTTTTGTCTTACATTGATAAATGATTAATAGGAATTTGTCGAGCAAAACCACCAGCTCCATTTGCTCTCGCACTCCCACTCCCCCTGCCACTGCAGATACAATAGAGGGAACACCTCTATTGATATTTGTTTCAGCACCCAATAAAATGCTCACTGACCCCCTACCCAGTTTAAAAACAAAGCATTGGGAGAGAGAAAAGTTGATACAGAGTGTCCACTGCCGTACAATGACTCTTTACAGTGACCAGTTTTAACACAATTGGCAAGAACATGACTGGCTTAGCCAAATTCCTAACCATGAGGATAATTTGGGTGAATATCTTAACAACTTCGCAAGGTCCATCAAAACGTGGTAATAGTGTAATGGAAATTTTCTTATCAGACTGACTTTGATACAAAAATATTTTATAAAGACGACGTCTCCAACATGTAACTTGGCAGCATACCTACACAAAATATACGTCTCAGCCTCCATCCAATTTACAAGATTAGTAATACTTTTTGCATGCTGTTAGCTCGATTGGATGATCTCAAGCCTGATCTGTTCTGGAAGAAGTTCATTAATACACCACAGGTTTGACATAGACGTTTGAAGTGGGTAAATGAACAGACAAAGTTGCCTTATGGATATCATGAGAGGCAGATTTAGGGGTCAAATTCAACCAAACTATGGACTTACCCCAAGAAGTTTGAGAGAGAGCGTTTAAAATAATCAGCGTGGGTGTGAGATTGCGGACAATCGATTCTACGAAGGAAGATCGCTGATAGTAGGGAATGGCGGTAATATGAGAATAAGCAGAACTTCCTGAATCATCTAGACACAAAACCTCCCCTTATAAGCTACGCAATATGGGAGAATGCAACGATAAAAACAGATATATATCAGTTACCATTTTCCATACAAGTAAGGAGAACAAAACAATCCACAAAACCTTATCCAAGGACATACCTCCATACGTTGAATGGATACGATCACCACGAATATTAGGATTAGGTTTAGGGTTCTTACTGGTCTCACATTCATTGACCAGCCTTCTTACATCTGTAGGTAATTATGGTATTATGGAGTTCCAAAAGTTCTTCAATCACATAACAGAGGCAACAAGAGCTCTTGGGTCCTGGAATAAGAGCTGGGGAAATCTTCTGTGCATCATTTGTCGCAAAGTACTCACTAATACAGTTTATTTACCAAGAATGCATGGCTCAACATTAGAGACTAAACTTTTCACCCTTAAAAAGAGGTTAAATATCAAACACTAAAAGTGGATGAACTTAGATATACTTTAAGGCTTTTTTCACAAAAATATTACAATTCATAAAAACATCAAATATTAATAATTTACGCTGAAAGTCATTCCGAGGCACACCATAACCTGAAAATTACAATAAAGCAATACAGCAGCCCCAAGTAAGGTCAGGGCACAAACCCGAAGACGACCCAACAAAGCTGAGATGTAGAAATGGGGAGTCTGCTCCCTGGGGACAGCAAGCCAAAAGACGATAAATTATGCTCTCTTAAGCAGTGAACAGGTTAAATAAAAACAAAACCTTTGCCACGGCTCTAAAAGATATCCAATAACTCATATTAATTTAAGATTGAAGGGCCACCGAATGTTAACTCGCCTCATACGCTAATTAAACGTAATAGGTTCGAGGGAGACGCACACTTAAAGCAGAATTGCTGTCTGCATAGGATTAAATTACTAGTATGTTAAATGTAGACGCAATATCACAGTCTTAATAATTATGGAAACAGCCTTCAGACTAGCATCCACAACCGAAGGTGTACCAGTGGTCTATTATAAGGTTAATGATCATAACAGACGTTCTTAACAACTTTAGTTCTCGTCATGGAATTTATTTAGCACAGATTACATGTAATCTAACAGAGGCAAGCATCATTTAAGTGTCACACAAAAAATTCAATTTTTTTCTGAAAGATTGTTGTGGTATCTAAGGGTAAAGAAGAATCTTACAGGCAGAAAGGAACAAGTTACCGCCACTAAATTAAGCGGATTTCTTTTCTAAACGTCAACGTAGTGACGAGATATCACTTCGAATTAGGCACAGCCCTCTAGGTCTTAAAATTACATCACCAAAACAACAGTCTGCCCATTACTTAAAATTTTGCACTAAAATTTTTTTTAAAGGTTTACACCAAACATAAGCCGATTTCCTCACGAGATAAAGTCGAACATGTGCCGCAAACCCTTTCAAAATCACATTAAATGAAAATGGGCGAGTAGAAAAACTGAGTGGAAGACGAGTGCCATTCTGCTTTAAACACAACCAACAGCAGGCAGTGGAGACAAGTCGCTGGAGAACATACAATTAACGCTCATCATAAGCAAAAGGAGCTGGGCTCTCTCCTCGAAGCGGGAACCCGAAGTAAGCAATGAATCGGTGCCATGCAAAATCTTGGGATGAAGGCATTCCAGTTGTCTAATACAGAAGGAGACAAAACCGGTGGGTTTCGCAGAATCGCCCCAAATTCTTCGCAAGGAACCCGGATTCAGCGCGAACAAGTACAGCCAGAGGGGGACTACCTGGACCAGCACGGCACGTCAATAGCCGCAACCCAACGCTCACAGCAGGAAAGCAGTGCGGCGGCAGTGGTGACCAATTGCACTCCAGGAAGCCCCTGTGTCCCAGTGGACACACCGTCCGCCAAAACTGCGCCGATCCGACTCCTCCCTTCTTCTCCGACAACCCAATTTCTCTCTTTCACCAGAGGGCATACAAAAGACGGTCTAACCAGCAAAGACGGTGCTCAACACGACGGGTGTGAACTGTTAAGTTCGGCGCACGAGTTGATAAGCATTGACCGCAATACGGGAAAAAAACAGGGGAAAATTCCTTGAGCAAAGGAATTTTCAATTTTCCATAATGACAGTTGCGCTAACAAAGACGTTCTGTTAAGCTGGTAACCCAGAGATGTTGACCACCCATAAGCCTCTGGTTTTTCCCTTAAATTACCTAATAGAGAACGGGCTGCAGTTAAATTCCGTCGAAATCTATATCCTCCCTTTAGCTACCCTGAAATGCCTCTGGATTAACGTGATCGACCTCAAACACATTGCTAATGGCATGTGTCATTTAATTATTAGAGCCCCTTACATGCTTTCCTGAAAATGGAAAAGCAGAAATGGGGACATGCCAACGATCAAACCTACCAGTTTTACGATGTCTTGGAGCTTAAGGTGTGGTTGTCTGTTCCCAACATGAATACCTAATGTTATAAATAAAACTTAAACTTCTCCAAAAGGACCGGTTGCGTCCATAGCTCGTAGACTGCACACTTCAGTCCAGCAGCAGACAAAGCTACAGAAACGTACGCCGTTGGTCTTCTGTTGCTGTCATGTTCCTGGAGGAGTATATGTGAAACATCATAACTGAAACATTGATTTGCCCTATAGACACTCAAAAATCTGGAATAGCCAAAACGGGAGCACAACTTAGTCCAAGGGCAGGAACATCAAAGTCTGCATGCCGATATCAGTTCTCTGAAAAATTTTCCCATTACAATGCAGCTGGTTCAACGATGCGGCTAACAGGGCAACATTTGGTATCATCTTTTTACAAAAATTAACATCCCAACAAATCGACCTACATGTTTCTTAACTTTTTGGTAGAGGAAAGTGCTGAATAGCTTTGCGTCAGAAACTAAATGTAAAAAGGAGATCTCATGACGGGCGAGATTAACTTTAGATATTTAAACCGGTAAGCCTAATTCTTGCAAATTAGCCAAAGCTTTCCGTAAGTCTTCTAAATGTTCCTGAAAGGTTTTTCTGCGTATGTCATCACGATAACTACGAGGGTTGTCCAAAAAGTAAGTTCCGATCGGTCGCGAAATGGAAACCGCAGTGAAAACAAGAAACGTTTTATGTGCAACAGTTAGGTGCACCTTCCACCTACTTCTCTCCATAGTCGCCGTTCCAGCTTCGAATTTTGTCATAGTGTTGTATCAACGTTCCAATATCCTCGTCACAGAAATCAGCTCCTGTGCTTTCGGCCAGTTATCTGCAATGGTTTGCAGCTCGTTGTCTGTGGAAAAATTTTGTCTTCATAGCCAGCGGTTCTTGTGAGCAGAGGTGCGACTCAGGGGGAGCCAATTACGGACTGTTTGGGTTATCAAACACTTTTCATCGGAAAATGTGCGGGACTGTCTTCATTGCCCTTGAAGTGAGCGGTCGAGAACTGGCACGAAGAAAGAACTGATCGACCGTTGTGTTACGTGGGCTGCATGACACAGGCAAAATATTTCACCAGGCCCTCATACTTAGCGGGAGACGCTATTCCCTACGCATCTTTACGTGCTCACTATTCACTCAAAACTGAAAAGAGCGACGCGACCCGATCGACGGGCGTACTAGAGACACTGCCCAAAACATCTGTGCAAAGCTTTACCAGATTTTCACAGTGGATCCCATTTCGCGACCGATCGGAACTTACTTTGTGGACAACCCTCGTATAAACGCAGTTAAACTTACGATCGCAGAAAATTGTGTTCTGTTGACGTGAAAGAACTGCTACACAAATTAATAAACCAATTGGGATACAGCCGGAGTGGAATAAATTCCAGCCAGTATAGACGTTTCCGGACGTTCTGATAGGGGCAGCAAGTGGTAGGCCTTAATAAGGTCTAACACAGTTAAGTAATACGCCCCAGAAATCCAGGTCAAAGAATGGTCTAAGTCCAGTAAAGAAACTAACTGCAATATAATATTTTGATTCAGGATACGATAATCTACAAATTGTTCTAGAGCTTGTACAATTCTGCTTGGGTACCAGAAAGATGGGAGAAGCGCTAGATGAGGTGGTAGCGTAATTACACGGTTAGAAAGTAACTTGAAATTTCCTGGCAGATTAAAACTGTGTGCCGGACCGAGACTCGAACTCGAGACCTTTGCCTTTCATGGGCAAGTGCTCTGCCAACCGAGCTACCCAAGCACGACTCACACCCCGTCCTCACAGCCTTACTTCTGCCAGTATCTCGTCTCCTACCTTCCAAACTTTACAGAAGCTCTCGGTCCGGCATGCAGTTTTAATCTGTCAGGAAGTTTCATATCAGCACACACTCCGCTGCAGAGTGAAAATCTCATTGTAGAAAGTAACTTGTTAATACTATAGCGAAGCTCTTTCATATTGGGGAGAGAAAACGTTACGGTACTTGGCGAACACGTATATCATTAATCACCTGAATCTGATACTGAACCTATCGGTCAATACATCCTGAAGTTGATTTAGAACACTAAATTTCCTCTTTTTGAAGAGACAGAAGGAGCGATCTGTTTCACAATTTAAAACCAAAATGAAAAGAAGCGGTTTCCACAGACTTTCCTATCGTCTTCAGGTCTTGAAAGATATTTTCTTTGTGGAAGTGTTTATTTCAAGTTGCACCTCACGTCAAGATGTCATGTGGACAAAAAAGAGCACATCATAAAAGGTTTTTTCACGATGAAAATGGTTAAAAACAACGTTTCACCACGAAAAGATTTTTAAGAACTGAAGATCACAGCAATGTCTGTGGAAACCGTTCGGTGAGTAGAGAAACACTTACGGGATCTTTTTGCTTTAGAATGTTTTCAGGATGACTGAGTACACAAATTTGTTTTGCCACTACTTCTTTCAAATGAACAACATCAAATGGTACAGAACTACCTTGGACGTTATTAATGCGTTGGGAATAATTATAATTACGTGATCTACATTCTTATCAGGCTGAAATTTAAAATAAAATCTCTTGCCAGAACAGCCAAGAAACAAGGTAGTTCTCGCATTAAAGTCACAATTTAGCTAAACACTGGTGGACAACCCCGTATAAATGACGGGTGCCACTGGTAATCTACATCCAACAATGCGCACATGGTGCAATAGTTAATGGCCTTGCCTAAAAACAGAAGAGGCTGCTTAGGAGACGCAACCAGTTTGCCACATGCTTTCAGCAGCACACTATCCCGCACCAACCGGTGTTGCTGTGGTATTAGCATCTTTGAAATCTGTCTTGTCGTACTGAGAAATCACAGATACAATGCATGGGCCTGTTACAACGATAGCCATTCCTACTGTGTCGAGTCGCACTTCCCTCTTGCCTACGAACTAAATGAGTTTTAAAGACAGACCGGTGAACTTGATAACTGACGTCACGTTTCCTCGTCGACGCGAGTCCTTTCCATACTTGCGCTAACATTGTCGGGAGCAGTAAAGGTGGGTAAGCTTTCACTATTAGTTTAAGTTGTACACTCTGTACAAAACGTTAACCTTAGAGCGTCGTTGGGGAATGTCGTAACTTTTGTAACCGATAAGTCAGATCTAAGGTTATTCATGTTGAACTGAAACGGGTCATTGTAAGAAACTGAAGCAATGTAGATGGTGTAACGTACCCTCTCTGTTATTGTTTTTGTTTTTTTGTTATTGCTTTTTTTGTTATTGTAGTTGTAGAGATATAAAATTATTGTAGCGGTTTGCTCAGTCAGCCGTACGTCGGAATTTTTTGACATTAAATGGAGCCTGAAACTTGCGTAATAAATACTTCGCGTGAAGTGCGATTTGCGGCATAAACAAAAATTAATTACGGAGATGCAATCCTCAGAATATTAACAGAAAAGCTTTAGAACAATGCGCACAACTGACTAGACACATTCAGAGGGTACGTACATTCGCGTACGAGTGGTTGCGATCTGATGACAAAGATCTATCTCTTTTTGTGTAAAATAATTACGTCGTAACACACTCGGAGATTGCGAACGTACAATCAGGGTAGAGGCACGTACTTTCTATCATTCGCGTACGAGTGGTTGCGATCTGATGAGAAAGATCTATCTTTTTTGCGTAATATAATTACGTCGTAACACACTCGGAGATTGCGAACGTACAATCAGGGTTGAGGCACGTACTTTCTATCATTCCCCGTGGCCTGGGTAAAAGAATTGCAATTATTTAAATTTAAGAATATTTCTTTTTCAATCGGACTCCTATTTTTATACGAAAAGGAAGATTGCAGGTTCTGAATGACTCGGCAAAAACACATCGAAATTAATCTTAGCGGCCACCAAAGGAAAGTAGTGAGCACAATCACGTACCTCTATTGTTGAGCAGCGCCGTCGTAAAGATCGTCGCCTCCATCTAAAATTCGCCTTCTCGAATTAACAGAATAATTTGTACTCCATTGGTACGGGATTTAGGCTTGATCTTGACAGAAATTACAAAACACATTTTTCATCATTTAACACCTTCATTTAACACCTTCATTTAACACACACATAGACATGAAACTATATAATACGTCTTTATGCCACCACATCAGAACAAAATGGTAGTTAATACTAGAAACAATAAGAATCTCGAAATTAGTCCTTTGTCTCTAAATGGTAAAAAAGTTTTTTAGAGTATTCCTCTGGTATGACAGTCGAACAAATTTTCTTCTTGTATCTTTGAGATTAAATTACAACATTTTTTTTCCTTTTCAATGGACAATAAGACACCTGCTTAACAACAAACTGCGGATCTTTGCTCAAAACGTTTTATCAATTTTAGTAGAACTTGATATAAATTTACAGGTTATTTACGGGTATTGCTTTTGTTATGATAGTACATTGACTTTTAATCTTTCACTGTCTTGCCTAAGCCACGACGGTGTTGCCTCTGTTGGCTTCGAAACCTATAAAGGCAAACAATGTTTCGCAGCACGTGATCGCCTTTATCTGCCTCCATTTACGACCCTCTCTGCTGTCAGTGTGTGCTAAAGCGTTGTGCTCGGTGCTCGCTAAGTGAGCGGTAATCAACTCCGCCACATGCACTTAGGTCCCCGCGGCGTCATCGCGGTCCCGGCACCTCACCTGGAGACACGTGGAACCGCTGACAACCTTCCGCGTCTGCAGGGGGCGCGGGTAGGCTGTACCGCCGTGCGGCTTGTTCGCCGTGCCCGGTAGTGGCGGCAGCCGCAGGCGCCGCGGTGCCGACGTGGCGAGCGAGGCATTGACAACGCATGAGCAGCCGGCTTAATGATGTTAGCGCAGGTTGCAGCCCGCCGGTCGTAACTGCGTTACCGACAGCAGCAAAGCCGCCTCCGACGGCGCTCTGCTGCCGGGGGAGAGCACCCTGGCCTGGTGCTGCGATTGGCAGCTGACGATTGTGGTTGGTGCACCATAGTGATGAAGCAATTACCGAATTAACTAGAAAATTCTACTGATTTCTTGTTAAACGTTTCTAGTGCACTTACACTGCAGGGCCACAATACAATCAAGCAAAAGTTTTTCGTAGATATATGCATCTACCAACTACTCAACAAAAATGTTACTCGTAAAATTCTCAGAAGTGCGGATCCTACTAACCTACAAAATATTGATCTTAAACCCTAAAGGGGAAACAAACGGAGGGAAGGAAGATTAGGGTTTAACCCTCGTCGACGACGGGATAATCAGAGACAGATCATAAGTCCGGATAGGGGAAAAATGAGTGATGAAGTCAGCTGTTCCTTTCGAAGGAACCATTTCAGCATTTCAGTTGAGTGGTTGAGGGATGCGAAGCAGGATGTCTATTCTTCCAGAATTACTCGGTACAAAACAACTTCCCTCGATTCTGTAACCATAACTCTCCCTCCCCCTACCTGAGTCATTCATCGATTAATTACTCATATAGAGCACGTGCATATGTAGTAAAAGAAAACATTAGCAAGCGAGGAGAAGGAAGTGGTAATGATATGGGCCACAAAAATCGTAACACGTCACCCATAACAGATATGTTAATGTTACGTAAGCAGTTGTGCAAACTGTTATTATGAGATAAAAAATGAAAAAAAGTCTTAAAAAGCCAGCAATAACACTTTAGTAATCAAAATTTGATAAATATTGGTCTGTGGTTTCAAATAACAGCATTTCATGGAGCTTCACATCATTCAGGCGGTTCTGTCTAGAAACAGATTTAATAAAGCACAGTATGAATTGAGGTACTACAAAGACATAAAAATATGTCGGTTACCAAATGTTCCAGAATAATGCATCAAATATGAATAAACATTTGATTAACACCTGTACACACAGGCAATGATCAACAACAAATGTAATTAGAAATATAAGCTTTACTTAAGTCAGGGAAAGACATTTTGAACTCTCATAAACATGAATCTCATAAATATGAAGCGATTTTTCCTTAAAGAACCCGAGATTAGGACCAAACATTCATACTTAGAATTAGATAAAATACAAATCTCAGCCAAGAGAGAATATACCACTTTACGGTGATTGCTTTTGAATTGTGATTAGTCAGACTTGATCTGTAAATGAAACGATAACTAGGATTTGAATAACAATGCGCTTATGACTTAAACTAAAACATTACCTAGTAAAACAGAACTTACATAATATCTGAGTACCAAATAAATAACAAATAACAGGCACAAATAATAATCATAAATTACCAACAAGCTGAAATTCTGTTGAGAGGATCCGCATAACTCACATGAAGAAATTTAGCAATTAGCCAAGTTGGAATCGGTAAACTCTTAAAAAATCGGGGTTAGATCAAACGTAAAACATTATAACCCTCATAGTTGAAAGACGATTACAGCAGAGCAGATAGCTCCGAATTACCGCTCGTACAGCCTACGCCCTAAAGTGTTCACCATATAAGACCAACACACGCCGATGACTATGACTCACTAACGTCACTTCCCCATGAATTCTGTAGACAGCAATAGCAGACAGATTTCATAGGCTGTCTCCCAACATTCCGAGCGACTTGCTTCTTGGGCGTATGTCCTGGTAGAAAAGTTAATCACACCCGCGCTCAGTCATACCCATCTTCTACAAATGCTCATATAGTACTCATGTCACGTGAACAGCAGTCTTAGTCCTGCAGTTATCGGTTTCAACGTCTGGTAGCATGCTCACGCTCAACGCCGTTAATTCGTCATGGTGGAGAGCGCACAATACTCCCTACCGCGACACGAAGGAGGTGCATGCTTAGTTATAAAGTAAAAGAGACTACAGCACGATTTCCAGTTTGTATTGATGTGCCGGACGTGTGAGTGAACGTTCCATGAACTCGACGTTAACAAAAAGCACTACAGTTGTGTTCTATGTATGTTTCGTTCTTAATGGCTCTGAGCGCTATGCGACTTAACTTCTGAGGTCACCAGTCGCCCAGAACTTAGAACTAATTAAACCTAACTAACCTAAGGACATCACACACATCCATGTCCGAGGCAGGATTCGAACCTGCGACCGTAGCGGTCGCTCGGCTCCCGACTGTAGCGCCTAGAACCGCACGGCCACTCCGGTCGGCTCGTTCTTAATGAACACGCTCAGGTGGCGCCTAGTGTTCATTAACAGTCTTCGCAACCTACTCTCACGAAGTGGCAAAAATGTGTCGCCGCCATGACTCCAATATAGCGCACCAAGTTACCTGCGTGTACTGATGGCTGTGCTTGTGCCGAGCTGACTACGAAATGTTTCGTACGCTCGTAGCGTCCCAGAATACTCCATTTACAGTTGTTGATGACTATTACATATTAATGAGTCACGACACCGGCACATTTAATCTAGTTAAGAAAACTACTAGCGAAATTTCGGAGTCATCAGAAAACGTTTATTTACAATGATTGTTCGGCACTATGACGGTTCAAATCGTCCCCCGACAAACCTATATCGCCCCACGCAAATTCCGGAGCGGTTCCTTCGGAAGATCACGGCCGATTTCGTTCCCCATCATTAACACAGTCGCTCCGTCTTCATCTTTAATGACATTGTTGTGGACGGGGTGTTAAACCCTAATCATCCTTCCTTCCTTACTTTGGAATGAAACCACTTGAGGTGGAATAAACGTATCTGTAATACAGCTGCGGTGGTACTTATTAACATTTGTATTATTTAATCTTGGGTGACAAGACGATCAGTCTCCAGTCTTAAATTTCTGTTGTGCTTATGCTAAAATCACGAACATCCCAGTTCTACGCCAACACACAACACAAACGTTACCTACTAGACGAAAACAATTCTTCGTCCCGTTTACAAAGATAAAGTAATCTAGCTCATACACTGACGGAAAAATATCGCAACACCAAGGAGTAATCAATGTAGAGTAATGAAATTTTGGGAGTACATTTTTGTACGTAACACCTGTAAGTGATTAACATTATAAAATCAGAGGTTAACGGAACCTCGATATTAGCCATCGAAAATGTGGAATTCTGGTATACAACTGATCGGTGTAACTGCCAGAATGTTGAATGCAAACACACAAACGTGCATGCGTTGTGCTGTACGAGTGCCGGATGTCACTTTATGGGGACTGAGTTCCACGCCTGATATAACGAAGGTTACCGTTGGTGGTGGTTCACGCTGGAGTTGTCGTCCGACGATGTCCCATAAGTGCTCGACTGAAGACAGATCTGGTGACGTAACAAACCAAGGCAATAGGTCGACACACTGTAGAGCACACTGCATTACAACAGTGCTATGTGACCGAGCATTATCCTCTTGGAAACACGGCCTGGAATGTTGGTCATGAGAGGCAGCTCAACAGTTCGAATCACCAGACTGACATACAAATTTACAGTAAGGATGCATGAGATAACCACGAGAGAGTTCCTGCTGTCACACGAAACCGCACCCCAGAATATAATTCCAGGTGTAGGTCCGGTGCGTCTAGCATGCGATAGGTTAGTTGCAGTCCCTTAA
The DNA here is from genome assembly GCF_023864345.2 of Schistocerca serialis cubense. NCBI lineage: Eukaryota > Metazoa > Arthropoda > Insecta > Orthoptera > Acrididae > Schistocerca > Schistocerca serialis. The sequence continues at coordinate 525,876,414 of NC_064641.1, forward strand.
CTGCCCTCCTTCTGACCGATTCATGGCTATCACTGGCGCCAAGGCAGAACTAACTTACATCAGAGTACACAACATACTTCCTCCCTCCTCTTCAATGAGTTGTTGGTTGACAAACCTGAAATTTCAAATAGCAGTCGTTTGGGATCAGCGGAACGCACACTACAGGGCGTCTGCTTCGGAACTGTCCTTGAAATGAGCGCTGTGTCACTGTGGTGCCCATTGCTGTTCGAACTGCTACAGCAGACGCAATACGATGCACCACGGCCATACTCCTAAAACGGTTGTCTTTTCTCTTGTTAGAACCACAAAGCCATCTGCAGCAAGGTATTGTTCAGACCAAACCTTCCCGTGACCACCACACCTAGCAGTCATGTACAATGGCTACATTTCCACAAATTCTTTCTGTAATATCATGGAAGGAGCATCCAACTTAATGTAGCAGCATTGCATGCCCTCATGCCGCGCAGGATTATCCGAGCGGTCTGGGGTGCTGCAGTCATGGACTGTGCAGCTGGTACCGGCGGAGGTTCGAGTCCTCCCTCAGGCATTGGTGTGTGTGTTTGTCCTTACCGTAATTTAGGATAAGTAGTGTATACGCTTAGGGACAGATGACCATAGCAGTTCAGTCCTATAAGATTTCACACACATTTGAACATTTGAACATGACCTCATGCAAACTCAGTGAGCTGTTGATAATGCCGTTTCATTGTTTGAATACTCACAGTGGAGCTACTAGCGCCACTCTTAAGCTACTGGCACGAAATTTGAAACGACGTGATCTTTCAGATGTAGGAACACCGTTACCAACTTTCCTTTATCTCGTACCGCTCCTTCTTGGTGTTGCGATTTTAGTTTTCCATCAGTGCACCTTCATATAATATAAGGAATCTCGGCTCTTCGATACATTTTTCACATATTCTACATTTCTTTCCACTCCATAATCAATTGTCTGCCCTTGATTTTGCTACATTTACCCCTTGACCACGTTTGTTGTTGTTGTTGTGGTCTTCAGTCCTGTGACTGGTTTGATGCAGCCCTCCATGCCACTCTATCCTGTGCAAGCTTCTTCATCTCCCAGTACCTACTGCAGCCTACATCCTTCTGAATCTGCTTAGTGTATTCATCTCTTGGGCTCCCTCTACGATTTTTACCCTCCACGCTGCCCTCCAATACTAAATTGGTGATCCCTTGATGCCTCAGAACATGTCCTACCAACCGATCCCTTCTTCTTGTCAAGTTGTGCCATAAACTTCTCTTCTCCCCAATCCTATTCAATACCTCCTCATTAGTTGGGTGATCTACCCATCTAATCTTCAGCATTCTTCTGTAGCACCACATTTCGAAAGCTTCTATACTCTCCTTGCCTAAACTATTTATCGTCCACGTTTCTCTTCCATACATGGCTACACTCGATACAAATACTATCAGAAACAACTTCCTGACGTTTAAATCTATACTCGATGTTAACAAAATTTTCTTCTTCATAAACGCTTTCCTTGCCATTGCCAGTCTACATTTTATATCCTCTCTACTTCGACCATCATCAGTTATTTTGCTCCCCAAATAGCAGAACTCCTTTACTACTTTAAGTGTCTCATTTCCTAATCTAATTCCCTCAGCATCACCAGACCTAATTCGACTACATTTCATTATCCTCGTTTTGCTTTTGTTGATGTTCATTTTATACCCTCCTTTCAAGACATTGTCCATTCCGTTGAACTGCTCTTCCAAGTCCTTTTCTGTCTCTGACAGAATTACAATGTCATCAGCGAACCTAAAAGTTTTTATTTCTTCTCCATGGATTTTAATACCTACTCCGAACTTTTCTTTTGTTTGGTTGGTTGGTTGGTTGTCTTGGGGAAGGAGACCAGACAGCGAGGTCATAGGTCTCATCGGATTAGGGAAGGACGGGGAAGGAAGTCGGCCGTGCCCTTTGAAAGGAACCATCCCGGCATTTGCCTGGAGCGATTTAGGGAAATCACGGAAAACCTAAATCGGGATGGCCGGAAAATTTCAAATCTTATGGGACTTAACTGCTAAGGTCATCAGTCCCTAAGTTTACACATGACTTAACCTAAAGTATCCTAAGGACAAACACACACACCCATGCCCGAGGGAGGTTTCGAACCTCCACCAGGACCAGCCGCACAACCCATGACTGCAGCGCCCAGACCGCTCGGCTAGTCCCGCGCGGCTTTCTTTTGTTTCCTGTATTGCTTGCTCAATATACAGATTGAATAACTTCGGGGATAGGCTAAAACCCTGTCTCACCCCTTCCCAACCACTGCTTCCCTTTCATACCCCTCGACTCTTATAACTGCCATCTGTTTTCTGTTTTTTTTTTTTTTTTTTTGGTCCTCAGTCTACAGACTGGTTTGATGCGACCCGCCACGAATTCCTTTCCTGTGCTAACCTCTTCATCTCAGAGTAGCACTTGCAACCTACGTCCTCAATTATTTGCTTGACGTATTCCAATCTCTGTCTTCCTCTACAGTTTTTGCCCTCTACAGCTCCCTCTAGTACCATGGAAGTCATTCCCTCATGTCTTAGCAGATGTCCTATCATCCTGTCCCTTCTCCTTATCAGTATTTTCCGTATATTCCTTTCCCCTCCGATTCCGCATAGAACCTCCTCATTCCTTACCTTATCAGTCCACCTAATTTTCAACATTCGTCTGTGGCACCACATCTCAAATGCTTCGATTCTTTTCTGTTCCGGTTTCCCACAGTCCATGTTTCACTACCATGCAATGCTGTACCCCAAACGTACGTTCCTAGAAATTTCTTCCTCAAATTCAGGCCTATGTTTGATACTGGTAGACTTCTTTTAGCCAGGAGTGTCATTTTTGGCATTGCTAGTCGACTTCTGATGCCCTCCTTGCTCCATCCGACATTGATTATATAACTGCCTAGGTGTAGACTTCTCTTAGCCAGGAGTGTCATTTTTGGCATTGCTAGTCGGCTTCTGATGCCCTCCTTGCTCCATCCGACATTGATTATATAACTGCCTAGGTAGCAGAATTCCTTAACTTCATCTAATTCGTGAGTGTCAACCCCGATGTTAAGTTTCTCGCTGTTCTCATTTCTACTACTTCTCATTACCTTCGTCTTTCTCCGATTTACTCTCAAACCATACTGTGTACTCATTGGACTGTTCATTCCGTTCAGCAGATCATTTAATTCTTCTTCACTTTCACTCAGGATAGCAATGTCATCAGCGAATCGTATCATTGATATCCTTTCACTTTGTATTTTAATTCCATTCCTGAAACTTTCTTTTATTTCCATCATTGCTTCCTCGATGTACAGATTGAAGAGTAGGGGCGAAAGGCCACAGCCTTTTCTTACACCCTTCTTAATACGAGCACTTCGTTCTTGATCGTCCACTCTTGTTATTCCCTCTTGGTTGTTGTACGTATTGTATATGAGCCGTTTCTCCCTATAGCTTACCCCTACTTTTTTCAGAATCTCGAACAGCTTGCCCCATTTTATATTGTCGAACGCTTTATCCAGGTCGACAAATCCTATGAAAGTGTCTTGATTTTTCTTTAGCCTTGCTTCCGTTATTAGCTGTAACGTCAGAATTGCCTATCTCGTCCCTTTACTTTTCCTAAAGCCAAACTGATCGTCACCTATCTCATTCCCAATTTTCTTTTCCATTCTTCTGTATATTATTCTTGTAAGCAGATTCGATGCATGAGCTGTTAAGCTGATTGTGCGATAATTCTCGCTTCCGAAAGTCAGATGGTATGTCAACAGACTCATATATTCTACACACCAACGTGAATAGTCGTTTTGTTGCCACTTCCCCCAGTGATTTTAGAAATTCTGATGGAATGTTATCTATCCCTTCTGCCTTATTTGACCGTAAGTCCTCCAAAGCTCTTTTAAATTCCGATTCTAATACTGGATCCCCTATCTCTTCTAAATCGACTCCTGTTTCTTCTTCTATCACATCAGACAAATCTTCACCCTCATAGAGGCTTTCAATGTATTCTTTTCACCTATCTGCTCTCTACTCTGCATTTAACAGTGGAATTCCCGTTGCACTCTTAATGTTACCACCGCTGCTTTTAATATCACCAAACGTTGTTTTGACTTTCCTGTATGCTGAGTCTCTCCTTCCGACAATCATGTCTTTTTCGATGTCTTCACATTTTTCCTGCAGCCATTTCAAAAAATGGTTCAAATGGTTCTGAGCACTATGGGACTTAACGTCTATGGTCATCAGTCCCCTAGAACTTAGAACTACCTAAACCTAACTAACCTAAGGACAACACACAACACCCAGCCATCACGAGGCAGAGAAAATCCCTGACCCCGCCGGGAATCGAACCCGGGAACCTGGGCGCGGGAAGCGAGAACGCTACCGCACGACCACGAGATGCGGGCCGCAGCCATTTCGTCTTAGCTTCCCTGCACTTCCTATTTATTTCATTCCTCAGCGACTTGTACTTATGTATTCCTGATTTTCCCGGAACATGTTTGTACTGCCTCCTTTCATCAATCAACGGAAGTATTTCTTCTGTTACCCATGGTTTCTTTGCAGCTACCTTCTTTGTACCTATGTTTTCGTTCCCAACTTCTGTGATGGCCCTTTTTAGAGATGTCCATTCCTCTTCAACTGTACTTCCTACCACGGTATTTCTTATTGCTGTATCTATAGCATTAGAGAAATTCTAACGTATCTCGTCATTCCTTAGTACTTCCGTATCCCACTACTTTGCGTATTGATTCTTCCTGACTAATGTCTTGAACTTCAGCCTGCTCTTCATCACTACTCTGTTTTCTGTACAAATTGTAAATAGCCCTTCGCTCCCTGTATTTTACCCCTCCCACCTTCAGAATTTGAAAGAGAGTATTCCAGTCAACATTGTCAAAAGCTTTCTCTACAAATGGTAGAAACGTGGGTTTGCCTTTCCCTAATCTTTCTTCTAAGATAAGTCAAAGAGTCAGTATTGCCTCACGTTTTGCTACATTTCTACGGAATCCAAACTGATCTTCCCTGAGGTCGGCTTCTATCAGTTTTTCCATTCGTCTGTAAAGAATTCGCGTTAGTATTTTGCAGCTGTGACTTATTAAACTGACTGTTCGGTAATTGTCATATCTGTCAACACCTGCTTTCTTTGGGATTGGAATTATTATATGCTTCTTTAAGTCTGAGGGTATTTCGCCTGTCTCATACATCTTCCTCACCAGATGGTAGAGTTTGGTCGGGAGTGCCTCTCCCAAGGTTGTCAGTAGTTGTAACGGAATGTTGTCTACTCCGGGGGCCTTTTTTCGACTCAAGTCTTTCATTGCTCTGTCAAACTCTTTACGCAGTATCGTGTCTCCCATTTCATCTTCATCTACATCCTCTTCCATTTCCATAATATTGTCCTCAAGGACATCGCACTTGTATAAACCCTCTGTATACTCTTTCTACCTTTCTGCTTTCCCTTCTTTGCTTAGGACTGGGTTTCCATCTGAGCTCTTGATATTCATGCAAATGGCTCTCCTTTCTCCAAAAGTCTCTTTAATTTTCCTGTAGGCGGTATCTATCTTACCCCTAGTGAGATAAGCCTCTACATCCTTACATTTGTCCTCTAGCCATCCCTGCTTAGCCATTTTGCACTCCTGTCGATATCATTTTTGAGACGTTTGTATTCGTTTTTGTCTGCTTCATTTACTGCATTTTTATATTTTCTCCGTTCATCAATTAAATTCAATATTTCTTCTGTTACCCAAGGATTTCTTTTAGCCCTCGTCTTTTTAGCAATTTGATCCCCTGCTGCCTTCACAATTTCATCCCTCAAAGCTACCCATTCTTCTTCTACTCTATTTCTTTCCCCCATTCCTGTCAATTGTTCAGTTATGCTCTCCCTGAAACTCTGTACAACCTCTAGTTCTTTCAGTTTATCCAGGTCCCATCTCCTTAAATTCCCATCTTTTTGCAAATTCTTCAGTTTTAATCTACAGTTCATAACCAATAAATTATGGTCAGAGTCCACATCTGCCCCTGGAAATGTCTTACAATTTAAAGCCTGGTTCGTAAATATCTGTCTTACCATTATATAATCTATCTGATACCTTTTAGTACCTCCTAGTGTTCTTCCATGTATACAACCTTCTTTCATTATTCTCAAACCAAGTGTTAGCTATGAATAATTAATGCTCTGCGCAAAATCCTACCAGGCAGCTTCCTCTTTCATTTCTTAGCCCCTATCCATATTTACCTACTATGTTTCCTTCTCTCCCTTTTCCTACTCTTGAATTTCAGTCACCCATCACTATTACATTTTCGTCTCGCTTCACTACCTGAATAATTTCTTTTATCTCATCATATACTTCATCAATTTCTTCATCATCTGCAGAGCTAGTTGGCATATAAACTTGTACTACTGTAGTAGGCGTGGTCTTCTTGTCTATCTTGGCGACAATAATGCGTTCACTATGCTGTTTGCAGTAGCTTACACATACTCCCATTTTTTTATTCATTATTAAACCTACTCCTGCATTACCCCTATTTGGTTTTGTATTTATAACCCTGTGTTTGCCTGACCAAAAGTCTTGTTCACCCTGCCACCGAACTTCACTAATTCCCACTATATATAACTTTAACCTATCCATTTTCCGTTTTAAATTTTCTAACCTACCTGCCCGATTAAGGGATTTGACATTCCACGCTCCGATCCGTAGAACAGTTTTCTTTCTCCTTATAACAACGTCCTCCTGAGTAGTCCCCGCCCGGAGATCCGAATGGGGGACTATTTTACCTCCGGAATATTTTACCCAAGAGGACGCCATCATCATTTAATCATACAGTAAAGCCGCATGCCCTCGGGAAAATTACGGCTGTAGTTTCTCCTTGCTTTCAGCCGTTCGCAGTACCAGAACAGCAAGGCCATTTTGGTTAGTGTTACAAGGCCACATCAGTCAATCATCCAGACTGTTTGCCCTGCAACTACTGAAAAGGCTGCTGCCCCTCTTCAGGAACCACACGTTTGCCTGGCCTCTCAACAGATACCCCTCCGTTGTGGTCGCACCTACGGTACGGCTATCTGTATCATTGAGGCACGCAAGCCTCCCCACCAATGGCACGGTCCATGGTTCATGGGGAGAACACGTAATATGTTATAGATATATGTTATAGATTTGGTGTCATGCACATGTAAACCTGCCTGTACTACTGAATGAATCTCTATACATATTTTTAAGTGTTTTATATAGCTTGTCTTTTGTACAGATTCATCTGTATAGTTTCAAAGGCTTCAAGATTCAATTCATATAAATACTTATTAAACCAACGACTTTTAATCAGTAACAGGTAAATATATAATCTTAGTACATACCTACCTATACTAAATTTCTCAAATTGGTATTCGATGTTGAGCATGTGGTCGGTCACCTTCTGCATGGCACGAAACTGGATAGTAATACAGCAGAAATTTATGAATTTATTTTTATATCCACCTATACAATATTTTAACACTGATTCATTTATATTAAAAAAAAACCACTCAACGACCGGTTTGCAATATTCTTGTAACATTTCCCCTGCGTTGCTAATTTCTGCATCCCAACACATTCAGACCTATATTTGACAAAAGGAATCTGCACTCACTACTGTCTCTTCTAGTACATAATTAACTATTCTTGTGACCCATTGCAAGGGCTCCTTAATCTTTCCTTCGTTGTGGTGCAGATTCTCCACAAACACGTTTCCTCACCTAATTGTCGTAGCATCTCGTCGTTTTATACTGTGCCAACCCACTTGGGGCACACACGTGCAGCATCAAAATTCAAAAGGGTCTAGTTTCTACCTTGCTTGTCGATAGGGGAACTGTCGATCTCAACATATTCGATACATCAGTATCTGCTTCATAACTCATGAAACATTTTATTACTCGTTGTTTTATTTAGCAGCAGCCTTGGCACATAAATCACTTTGTAAATACACACGTCTTTCTTAATTGTCCTCTGATCTGTGCCGTATAAGTATCTCTACGTGGAGATAATATAAGAAATTATCAGTAAATTGAAATACATTTTAGCTTCTCGACTGCACCGATCAGAATACATGGGCATGTCGGAATCCAAGAAGACGTTCACCATCCTGAAGGACTTTACCATAACTCGTGAAGCCACAGCTGACTGCAGTCTGCAAACCCCTGGCATGAATCTGCACTTCAAGCCAATCTTTGCTCTGACTTTTATGGTGTACTTGTCTTCGCCTGAATCGGTATCAACAGTAAGAAAATTTTCGAAGGTTTCTTGCCATGTCCGACCACCTTCTGTGTAAGTGCCGGGGTCCGTCATCTCCTTATAAAGTCGTCAAGGTGATAGACATTTAAGTCACTGCAATAGCCACTCAGACAGACAGCAACTGCCACCCGGCAGCTCGCACTCGCCGTCCACAGCCACCTCGTGACATGAAGAATCCTGTCACTGCTATGTTATAGTTTCCAGATAAGATCACGCAGAACAACATAGAGCAAAGTCCTTATACCAAATAAAGAAATTCGGTGTGATTCGAATTTTAATTACCTATTAATAACACTGTCCCAGAAACCAGACGTCTTTTCGAAAGTGTATTCCGCCGTTAACCTGTTCCTCCATTAAACAGTGTAGATTTCTCTTGGTAGCCGAGTATTACATAGCGTATATATTCAGGGGAAAGTGCGGAGTAGTGGTGCTGTGTGTCCATTCTACATGAGATGGTCTATGTCCAGTATAGAGGGGGTCGAGAAAAATGTGGAAACATCAAAAAGCACATTAACATGCGTGATATGGTGTAGGAAAACCGTTGACATTCAAAACAACTTCCAGTCTACTCAAAATGGATACATACAGGTCCTGTATGGTTTGAAAGTGAATCTTATGGCCCTCTTCCAGAAAAATGACGTATTGATTTGGATAGCGATGACACACCTTTCACTTCAAAGCAGACTACACAAACTCAATAACACTGAGATCTGCTGATTGTGGTGGTCAGGAGAGATGCTCCAATTCATCTTTGTGCTCACAAAAGAAGTCCTGAGCGATGTAAGCTGTGTGAGCAGGAGCCCGTTGTCTTGAAAAACACCATTAAGGAAAAAGCTTTGTAGTTTACCAAGAGTACCATGGAATGGACCTGATCAGCCAAAGTAGTCACATTGTTCTTGGCAGTAATGGGACCATGGATACTAACAATGGCCCCCATGTACCACAATGTTGTTGCTAAGGTCATCACCAAACCAGCCACTAACAATCCCACGTATCACTCTTGGCAGCAAGCTGTCTGGTTCGTACGCTTTAAACGGCGTACGCCAGACGTTGACTCGGCCAGATGTTGGATTTAAAAGTCAAATAAGAATCATCCAACCAAATGACTTACTTCCTGTGCTCCGTAGTCCACATTTTACTGCTTCTGCACCACGTTTTCCCGTTACGGGTATTTGCCTCACTGGTGCGAGGTTTTCGAATTTCGGCCCTTCCCAATTTATGGAGGTCCCTTCCTATTGCTTCGTCACTGACAGGAATCACGAGTGCGACATTCGGTTCTGCAGTGACGTTAGCAGCTGTAGACCTCTCTTTTCTTGTCACAGTGCCCTTAGTGACTTCCTGTCACGCTCACTCAGCATACACACCCGTTCGCATCGTGACGTAGCGGATGACGTTTTCCGCTTTCATGTCTTTTCACTGCATGTTGGAATTTGACATATAGTGCCTCTTCAAACGCTAAAAACTTCAACCATTGTTATAGAATCACCTACTCTATGAGCACCAACGATTTGTCCACGTTCGGATTCACGTAGCTCCGGCATATTGCACTCATACTATAGAGAACATTGTTCTGGCCACAACTGATACTTGTGTTACCGGCATTGCGGAGTTGCTGTAAAATACAACAGGAAACCTACAGGCATGGCTAAAAACTACATTATTCTCAAGCACGCACTTTTCGGTGTTTCCACATTTTTGTCCAGCCGTGGTATGTCTTACGGTTCTCGCACGTAATTCGATGTACCCCAGATGGTAGGTGGCCTAAGTTGTCTCTCACTCTGCCCAAATGATTTCTTATTTTGGTTGAAGGTCGTAATATGAATTTGATTCCTTTCTGCATTTAATGAGGCAGCAGTGTACGCTGGTCACGTAAACGCATGGGCCGGCGGCAGCTAGACAGTTACGGACGGAGGGGCCGCAGGATTTATATGGCCACCACCACCAGTGACTCTGCAAGGAGACGAGTACAAGCATCCGGCACAGTTTGATTGGAATCCAGATAGCGCGAACAGCAGTGAGAGCTATTAAGGTCGCTGTCGATGGTTTATAAGCTGCATTACGCTACTTATCGTCTCGCATGTTCGTTCGCATCGCTGCACACTCGAAATTGAAGTGCTGTTCCCTATGCGCAATTCGCTGGGTCAGATTATTACGACGATTTCTAGAAGAAGAAGGAAGCACAAAAATGTTCAAGAAAATTGAGGAATATGGAAATACAAGTCACTTAGGAATGAAACAAACAGAAAGTGCAGAGCAGATAAGGTGAAATGGCTGCATAAAAAAAGTGAAGAAATCGAAAAAGAAATGATTGGAGGAAGGACTGACTTAATATAAAGGAAAATGAAAACAATCTGCGATTATACTAAAAACAAGGGCGGTGACTTTAAGAGAGCAATCGGAATTCCACAGTTAAATGCAGTGGAGAGAGTGTATGGGAAGAAAGAATACGTTGAAGACCTCTATGTGGGGGAGGACTTGTCTGATCACGTGATAGAAGAAGGGCTAAATGGAATGGAATAAATAAGACGCTTCCAACAAAACGGGATACCAGATACGTCATCTTCGAACTCATCAACAGCAGAACTGAAAAATATTTGAGTAATGTTTCCCACCAAGAATAGTAGACTGCATATTCACTTCAAGTTAGTATTCTATTACTCAAATAGTGGCATCATTCACTCATAAAACTATCTTCAACCCCAGATACAGTATTTAAAAAAAAAAAAAAAAACCTGAAAGACTTAATACCAAGTAAGGCTCAAAGGATACTTAATATTTCAACAGAATATCTGAAATCTTTAGGACAAGTGGCAACAAAACGTCTATTAACGTCAGTAAGTAGAATGTACGAGCCTGGGAATGTGACATCTAACATTCAGAAAAACATCATCCACACAATTCCGAAGATTGCAAGAGCCGTCAAGTGTGAAAGTTATGGCACAATCAGCTTAACGTATCATGTATACAAGTTACTGATCAGAATAATATTCACAATAATGGATAAAAGAATTGAGGATGTGTTAGAGAGAGATAATTCTGATTTTGCGGTTGATAATGGTAGCAAGAGTGAAGAAAAATCAAGGCAAATTCACAGAATTTGTCGACCTGGAAAGAGCGTTCGTTAATGTAAAATGGTGCAAGATGTTCGAAATTCTGAGAACTGTAGGGGTGAGATACAGGGAAAGGCGAGTAATATATAATATATACAAGAACCAAGAGGGAATAATAAGAGGAGAAGACCGAAAATGCAGTCTCGGATTAAAATGGGTGTAAGACAGGGAAGCAGTTTTTTGCCCCTAGTGTTCAATCTATACATCGAACAAGCAATGCCGGAACTAAATGAATGGTTCAAGAGTTGAACTAAAATTCAAAGTGAAAGGGTATCAGTGGTAAGAGTGGCTGATGACGTTGTTACTTTCATTGAAAGAGAAGAATTACTGGATGCACTGAATACAATGAACAGTCTGATGAACGTAAAATGTGGACTAATATTAAATAGAAGAAAGACAAAAGTAATGAGAAGTAGCAGAAATGAGAACGTTGAGAAGCTAAAGATCATGACAGGTGATCAAGAAGTAGATGAAGTTAAGAAATTCTGCAACCTAGGCAGCAAAATAATGCATGACAGACGGAGCCAGGAGAACATAGAAATAAGAGTTGCACTGGCAAAAAGGGCACTTCTGGCCAAGGGAAGCCTGTTGGTATCAAACAGAAACCATAGTTTCAGCACAGCATTAGTTAAACATGGATTGTGGTAGGAACGGAAAAGAAGAGATTCGAACATGTAAGATGTGGTGGTACAGAAGAATGGTACAGAAGAAAGTTGAAAATTAGGTGGGCTGATAAGGTAGAGAATGAGAGGGTTCTCCGCAGAATCGATGAGGGAAGGAACATATCTTTGAACGTCAGTTAAAACATCAGAGAATAACTTCCATGGTTCTAGAGGGAGCTGTAGACAGTAAAAATTGTAGTGGAAGACAGAGACTGGAATACATAAACAATTTAGAGCGTCGGTTACAAGTGCTACTCCGAGATGAAGAGGTTGGCACAAGAATGTAATTCGTTGTCGGCTACATCAAACCAGTCAGAAGATTGATGACTCAAAAAAGCAAATAAAAAGAACCCCTCAACAAATACAACCAACCAAAGATGACTCAAAAATGTCACAATAATCGCGAGCCGAATGACAAATCGAAAGTAACTGGAAGCAACGGATGGAATAAATAAGACGCTTCCAACAAAACGGGATACCAGATACGTCATCTTCGAACTCATCAACAGCAGAACTGAAAAACTGAGATAGCAATGCAATAGAGGAATCCCCGTCACTGGCAGAAACTGAGTGCCCAAATAAGATTACAGATAACGAGGAATGACTTCTTCAGCAATTCGCAGAAGGGAAACCATTAAAACTGAAAATAGCCGAAGAAAGATGACGTTTTTTCGAGACTCAGAACTGATACGAGAATGTTGGAGAATAGGAGACGAAAGAGGTAGCACAAATGATGAAGCACCACTTGTAGTTTACAGTGTATCAAACCGAACGAAACCATCTCAGGTATTGAAATAGTGATCACCGAGAGACCTTAGAACAATCTGTCAGAGATATTGCACTACACAGTATCTAGAATCCAAGGAGGACTTTCAGCAAGATGTTTGAGCAATACCGGAGCACTAACTAAACCATTGGCCAACGAAGTAAGTGATTGTCAAGGATCTAACGCCAGTAGCAACAGAAAAAGGAGTAAAAATGAACAATAAATGACAAGGTTATGATGAAAAGGAAATTCACCGATTCAGTCTGGAAAAATCAGAACTCAAATTCTTTCCAGTGACACCACCTGAAGTACTGACACCCGTCACAGTTTATAATGTACGCTGTGTTCTCTACTACAGAGTACGAGTGGAAGAGTATGAACCGGAGCCAAATCAGTGTAGCGTAAATGTTATCACCGTGTCGATTCGGTCCTTCGTCTATAGAAGCCAGGTTGGAAGTAAATGAGAGGTTTATCCATCACCGTTTCCCTACCAGCAGGTACAAATGATCTTGTCTGGTAATCTTATGTTCTCTGGACAGCAGAGACATGAAAATTCATTGCCTACAACCGAAAATTCTTTTGCCAAGGTAAATGAGTTGAATAATGAACGGAACACAGGAATACTATAGACCAGAAACAGAAAACTGTAACTAAATCGGTTATATATTTCATAAAAATACGTAAATGACGTACTGCCTGATCACAAGGAATAGGATTTAGGCAGCCCATACATCTGGGCTATATGACGAGCCACCCGTTTCCTGAAGATCAAGTTAAAAGCACATAAAAAAGAGACAGAATCAAACTATTAGCAACGATGTCTTGTCCTTTCTCCAGAGGATGCGAATCTTGGGGAATGAGAATCACAAACGAAAGCAGTTATCCAAGCGGAGTTACGTAATAAGAGTACACACACAGGGAAGGGCGACAAATCCCTCTAGAAACTCTACATTTTCAGATTTAAATGGTCAAATTTTAACATAAATATTATAATGTTTCTTGCAAACCTCATATGTTTTCCATTGAAATGGTATAACTTTCGTGTTCTTTATAAAAAGCTGAAGCAAAGAGATGACGGTTAGAACTTGAATTTTAACTTACATGTGTAGCTTGATAACATCCATTACATCTCGTTCTTTGTCTCAGAGCTGTATTGTGGAGTGTGTATCATTCCTGCGTGGGGCAATGGATATTGGTCTCATTACATTCGATACATTTTTTGGAATGAAAAGTCGCAGATGATTGTATTAATTCTTCACTTTTATTATGCGATTTCAGTGACATAATTCAATAAAATATCTTAAGTAACAATACAATACATGCAATTGTCAATACAACATGCAAGGAGTTCCCTGCCAGCTTCTGAATAGCTAAGAAGGACAAAGATGAATTGTACACGAAAGACCATTTTTATATTACTCTATGTATTATTTCTTATTAATTATTTACCTAAACTAACCATGTAATACACGCAGTTCTCAGTACAACACCATAACAGGATCTACAAATCTCTTCCTACCAACTTCTGACTAGCCAAGAAGGACAAAGATAAAAAGTACATCAACGACAATTTTTACATGTATAAATGAATTATTCATCTATAATAATTTGTGACTCTTGGTTGGAGTTTTATAAATAATAATATCATTGTCAATAACTTTTAGTGTAACATTATATGAAGTGGCAATTTATTAAAAGATAATTGCAGCATGTGGAAAATAGTTGAAATTTATTGAAAACTAAAAAAATTAATAATGGGCACATTACATTCCTATTTAAATATATATCCTCTATGTAACAACACAGAAACACTTTTTTTTAAAAAAACTATCTGACATTCTCCAGTTTTAAAGGTACTCCATGCCTTATTTTTACACAGATTTCTTATAATACTCAAGCTTCATTTCATCAGACACAATGATGGTGCAAAATACTATTCAGCTATGTCATAACATTACATATATTTCCCACAGTTGTACCAAGACTTCTTTATCATAACAATATTTGCCTGTCATCAAGTAAGCTATCAGAATCACAGTACATATTTTAAACCTTTATCATTTTCAATGATAGAAACAGATATCACATGCCATAACTGACCATGACATACCACAATTCAGAATAAAGTTCCCTAACCCAGACATCTTCTGCATCATCACCACAAACATCATAGTAACATACCTAATATTAATGCATCAACATTTCACAATGTTGCTCAAAGTACTTAGAATGCTTCAATATTGTAATGTAATTCTCAACTTATCCTCCACTTTGTAGAAATATTTTGAACCTAGTGCAACAATGCTCTAACTATAACCTCCTATTAAATGTTCAAAAAATAATTTCTTCATGAAGATATTATTTTCAATCAACTTTACTTGTAAAAATACTCATGGCTCTCACTTATGATGATTTTCAAGTTTTTTATTCCCTATGTAAAAAGAGTGTCCTTTATTAAGTGACATTCATTGATAATGTAGTTGAGGCAATTTAAAGAAGCTTTTATTATTCATAAAACTTCATCTTAAAGGCCTTTACACGTAACAAAAATATGTAAAATGCTCCAGCTTTCCCTCAATAGTTGTTTTCAAATGACATCTGTTAATCTATGGTATGACAACATCTTTCAGTCAATTTTTCTGGAAAGAAACAAAATTGAGCAGTTACACCAGAATGTTCTATATCAGATACAACCTTTCTGATTTAACTAGGCAGCACCAAAATCCAGAAATACAACTAGTGACATCATACCTCCAATATACTTCCTAGCTAGAAACAGTAAAATTAAAAATTCAATCCAAAGTAATAATATTTTGAAAATATATCAAAACTTTATCAAAAGGCATGATAGTAGCATAAAAATTTTATCATGTATTTTCCGATAAAACCTAAACCGGACAAAACAAAGCATATCCAATACAAAATATTTGAGTAATGTTTCCCACCAAGAATAGTAGACTGCATATTCACTTCAAGTCAGTATTCTATTACTCAAATAGTGGAATCATTCACTCATAAAACTATCTTCAACCCCAGATAAAATAGAAATACAAGCACAACACAGATCATTTGATAAAAAAAAAAGATTATCATTAGTAGTGATCCCATTTCAAACCAAGAAAATTTATTATTAGCCAGATACAAATATAAATTGGTTTTCTATTACATAAGCATAAACCACTTATTCTATGACATCCTTCCAAAACTCTTTCTAATATAGCAAAACAGACACAAACATCAATTCAGGACTACACAAAAATTAATACTCAGACATAGTACACTGTGAGACAACATGTAAGATTTCATAAAATGATCTCAGTATGTTATATTTCCTATCATTAATCATAGTACAGGTTATCTAGTGTGAATCATCCTACAACACAGTGAACATCATCAAGAATAAGCATAACAAAGATAAAAGCATTGAGTAATCATTGTTCAACATTAACCCCTACCATTATGTAGACTGAAATATTAACTAACCATTAGATGTTTAGATTATATAAGTAAATCGTTAATAAAGTAAAATATTATTCGGAACTGTTCATTATGGATATATGAGAAGTCTTTGAATTCTCTGTAAGAGACAAAATATGTTACATCATTGTTAGTTTTCTCAGACATATTCATTTTTCTCATGGTTCTTTTAGCCTTTTAGTTAGTAAATCCTATGGTACCTTCTCCATTTCATTATCAAATCTAAACACAGACCTACCCTACCATTACATCTTCAATAAGCATACATAATACTGCTGTTACAACCTGCATTCATATTTTCTTTTAAGCCTACAGGAAACACAAAAGAGAATACCTCTTTAGAAAAAGAATAAGTAATTTTTCTTTCAGAAATTACAATTAATCTTTACAGCAGAACAACTGATAAATCTTTTCTTAAATCAAAATCGCTAAATTTTTCATCAGAAACCAAATTCTACATGAGACAACTTTGTTTGACATAGTAACACAGTGTTATTTTGACTTGTTGTAAGATTTATGTTAACTGGGGACCTAGAAAGGATGGAGAGGCTCCGTTCCCGCCACAGCCGCACTTGTCCACAACCCCACGACGACTATCGCAGTCCACTTCACCCCTCCGCCGCCGCACACCGAAGCCAGGGTTATTGTGCAGTTCGGCCACCGGTGGAGCCCCAGGGAACGTCTGACACCAGACGAGTGTAATCCCTATGTTTGCGTGGTAGAGTAACGGTGGTGTACGCGTACGTGGAGAACTTGTTTGCGCAGCAATCACCGACATGGTGTAACTGAGGCGGAATAAGGGGAACCAACCCGCATTCGCCGAGGCAGATGGAAAACCGCCTAATAACCATCCACAGATTGGCCGGTTCACCGGACCTCGACACAAATTCGCCGGGCTGTTTGGTGCCGGGGACTAGGCACTCCTTCCCACCCGGAAAGCCATTCGTTAAACCGCACAGTCAGCCGGGTGGGCTCTTTTGATTTACTTTTGTAGTGTTCAGAAAATTCTTTCCGATCTCCAACCATTCAGTCTGCATTTCATTTCAAAATCTGAATAATTTTCTACACAGAGTCAAAACTGTCACATAAACATTGGGAGGAATGCGACCTAGCAGAGTAACCACAGGGCTCATGTTATACAGTGATACAGCTGCCCAAACGATCGTCAAAACTCCGCTGAGTTTCACTCTTGGGACGCAAAGTCGACCTGATGTTGGTGACAGTGTGGAATAAGACTCAACTGACAAAGTTTCTTTCTTCCATTGCTCCATAGCCCAAGTTTTGTGGCTTCAGCATCAGGTTTACCTGTTATCCTGTTTTGCACATTAACATCGCGCAAGAGTGCTTTTGGATTTTCAGTTTGTCCTGCAATTCCCAGCTTAGGGAGCTCCCTAAGTGTTCTCTTAGTACTGACAGGGATCCTGAGTGTGACATTCAATTTTGTAGTGACCTTTGCATTATACGCCTCTTACTTTTCGTCAAATTTTCTTCAGTGTCTGTTTGTCACGACCGCTCAATATTCAACTTCCTACGTGTTGTCACTCAGCCGATGACGTTTTCCCGCATTCCCTGTACGTGGTATGAATCTTCGACATCGTGCGTCTTCAAATGCCAAACACTTCACCCAACAAGGTTATGGAAGCACCCACCACAACAGCAGCAACAATTTGCCCGTTTCGAGTTCACTTAGCTCCGAGATATTGCGCTCTACCTACAATGAACACTGTTCTAGCCACGACGGACACTTGCAGAGTATTGACGACATTGTACAGGTGCCGTTCGTCGCCAAATGCAACAGCCCATCCAGAAGGCTAGGGTAACATTTGCTAGGGTAGCATTTCCAGCGGTGTTTCCATATTTTTGCCCACTCCATAGCTTTCATATCTCTAGAAAAAATATTTAGTTACGAAGTCATACTCGCCTTTTGTTGATATTTATAGGAATCAGGTTGTGACATTGGCTGTGTGTTGTTTCTCTTGTCATAAGTGTGCTGCAACACATTGGCATTGCCAGCAGAACCGTCGCTGTCGGAGGCGGTGGCTTAAGTCGGCATGTGTCTTCCATGCCCTTGGCAGGTGTGACATCCAGTGTGACTGGCTGCATCTTAGCGCAGGTCGCTGACCTCTTGCAAGTAGCGGTGAAGACTCAGCAAAGAAACTAGTTTCTCCATGAGTGATGGAATGGGAGTGCGTTGTGCCAGCTGTCTGACCTATCCCTGTAATGATCCACTAAACCACTTGTCTGGCATCGAAATTGTTTCCTAATGGTTTATATGTTTCTGCAGAGATATTTTACGTTTTCTATTGTGATGAAAGAACGGCTGCCTCCTGCAATACTGGACATGGCTAGCAGGAAACAGGTTGTACTCCCATCACCGCTAAAGGCTCACCGAAGCGCGTCACAACACAGGCTAGAAGAATTCTTCCACAATTATTGTGTGTGACTCGTCATCAGGACTGTATCGTGAGTTGACAGTTACTGAATTCTCTAACTGCCCGCTCACGATCGCCAAGTCTGTAGATTTGGTGCTAAGTGTGCAGATCATTGGCGGAATCTAAAAGACTTGTTCAGCTGATCACCATTTTCGCAACCAGCAGATGGAAACGATCTCACCTGCTAATCTTCTGTTTCATGTAGCGTGGAGACATCAGCGTGCATTATCTACAGCGGGAAATTCTTTTGTCGAGTTAAATGTCTTATTAATGACAGGAATAAGGAGAAACTATACAGGATGTCCCAGAACTGTTGCGACCGACTTCTAGGGGAGGTGAGATACGTCCGAAGGATTGTAAACTACATAGCAATCCATGGTCGCAAACGTCAGGGCTAGGTCGTAGCAGGGTCGAAGACCGGAAAGAAGCAAGAGACGGATTCGTTTAAAACATTTGTTGGACGTAATGAGTACACGTGTATACGACATGACTACAGTTCTAATATTGGAACAGATGCTCGAAGTTTGTACCATTAGAAGCCACCCATGTCTGACACCGGTTGCCAGACACGCGCGAACATACCGGGAGTTTCTTTCATTGTAGCAGATGTGCAGGCGACCCTTGCGATGAGATCAATTTCAGACTCTAGAGGATCGCTTTACATGAGAGATTTCACAGCTTCCCACAGAAAGATATCAAGGCTTGATAAATCAGTGAGTGGGGGGGACAAGGAACCTGTCCACTACGCCCAATGCGTCGATGCGGTAATGACCTGTTCAAATGCCTACGATCAGCTAGTCTTAAATGCGCAGGACCACATCATTTTGGAGCCGTAGGCTACATCTCACATTTGCTGGAACATCTACAAGCAAGCCGGAAAGAACCTGTTCCGACAAGGTTTCATAATTCACGGTGGTCAAGCATTATGCTAAAACGTACAGTCCGACTAAGCAGTCGGTGACCAAACCTGTCCACACGTTCACTGTGAAGCGATGTTGTGACACATGGTGACGCAGACCGTGGAGGCTTTTAGTGCCCACAAACGCTGATTGCGGTTACTGAAAACGCCGCCTCTAGTGAATGGTGCTTAATCAGTGAACAACACAAAAGCTAGGAAATTCGCATCTCGGCCACTTTATTTCAGAAATCGCCGTGCGTAATGCACACATGATGGTCATCGGGGTGCAATAACTGCACTGTTTGGAGATGAAACACGTATAAAGACCCAGCGCCCAAAAGACGCTGGACACTGCTACGGGCCCGCGGTGGTGGCCGTGCGGTTCTAGGCGCTGCAGTCCGGAACCGCGGGACTGCTACGGTCGCAGGTTCGAATCTTGCCTCGGGCATGGATGCGTGTGATGTCCTTAGGTTCGTTAGGTTTAAGTAGTTCTAAGTTCTAGGGGACTGGTGACCTAAGATGTTAAGTCCCATAGTGCTCAGAGCCATTTGAACCATTTGACACTGCTACGAGACATTTTCGAGTCCGAGGGAAAGCACGTGTGCTGCTGGTGCCTGTATTAGTCTCCACGGCATTTAACACTCTCTTTTCCCTAACAACAGAACGCGTCGATCGCGGCCTTTCCTCACTATCCCTGCCAATCCTTACTAATCTGTACTCGCACAGATTTCGATGCAGATGTGCAAACTAACTGTGATGTGGAAGACGTATGTCTGAGAAGCATTAACTATAAATGCATCCAGCGGGTAGTCCATTGCACCCATCTGATCTATGCGTTAAGTGCATGTCTGCAGGTTCACCGTTTGCATGCATTTCCATTCTCCTCGTATGCTCTCTAGCGCTCGAATGTAGAAACCCTAACACTTTCCTCCAGTACTGTCGTTTACAGCACCATATAGCGTTGTACGACGACGTTTTTGGCCATAGGTTGCTATGGAGTTCTCAATACTTATTATGTGCCTCACCTCCCCAAGAAATTGGTCGCTACGTTTCTGGGACTCGCTTTAGATCAATAACAGACAGAGAACTGCATTTAAACATGCTTGATAAAAAAGCAAGAAGAATCGCATTCAGCTAGCCCCTCAGTTCTGGACTGCATGGCTATTCGCCATCTTGCTGCCCATAAAAAAAAAACCATGTGATCAAACGACAAACAACTGTAACATGTCCAGTCCCTTGAGAGAGTTAATATGATTTTAGGGAATTAAGAATCACGAACGGAAGTGGTTTGGGAAGAGGAATCGCGTAATACGAGCACACAGACAGAGATACGGCAAGGAAGGTTGAACCGTAACGCTGGTTTTTCGCAGTGCAAATCGCAAATCTATATCTTAATTATGGGCGTACTTTCCATGACAATTCTAAAGCGGAAAGTCTTGACTAAAGTTTATAGAATCTGCACGTAACTGCTTCCAGGATGATGCAATCCAAAAGATGTATGCGGCAACTACTGCATTATTGCTAGTCACGAAGGGAAGGAGACTAATAAATCCAATGAAGTGGAGCTGAGACAGCGTCTCTCACTAGTAACCTCTGACACAGCACAACAATGTGCCTTCTGCGATACAAAAAAGGCCCATGTATGTATTTTAATGAGATTACTCCGTCCTCAATGTTCGATAGTCCTCTATTCAGACAAGTTATCGTTGGTTTCAATTGGATAAGGAACATTAATTTTTACACATTGGTAGATTAGTTTCATTCGCTTTTTAATAAATACATTTATCCCCCAGTGGCTATTGTCACTGAACTTGTCATCACTTAAGCAGTACGAATGTTTTAATGGATACGCAACTATAATTTTATCATACTCTCTATCTTTTTAAAGGTACTGGGCTGAACAGCCCACGAGACCTCTCCAAGTGATCCATACGTCTCAGAAAATTCTTCTGAATACATGCTGTGGACACATACAATGAAATAGTGTTGGTTTCCATAACTGTGCATTGAATTCGGAAAGAAACATAGCAGTAAAGAATGAAGGGTACACTAAACGCTATCACGTCACGGAAGAACCCCCAAACAAGAATTTATCTCAACATCGAGAAGTTTCAAGTCAAGGACCAAAGACGAAGAACGGCGAGACGTCGATGCAATAAGGCCGACAAAAAAGCAAATGTTTTAAGATATTTTAGCTGTGCATCTTCTTTCATCGATCCATGTTCTTGAGGAAACTCTTTGCCTAGCGATGCTTAGCTACAGCTTTCTTGGCATCTCGAGTGGCTGGGCCTGGGACGGCTCCCCAAGGGATTTAAGCAAGTGCGCAGCTCAGACGTGACCGGCTGGGGTTTGGCTGTTACGATGGATCCTTGCGTGGTGTATCTCTGAGCCGTGTGCTCGCTCACTGTGTTTACACGGTTGGTGTTTACTTCGCAGACCGAGTCTTCACCTACTGGAGAATCGCAACTTTACCCTGCCTGTAGGGTGACAGGTCATATTCTGGAGCTGGACTATGCGCGTGTTCCTGCTGGCATAGCTCGTGGACGATGCCACTTTTATGATGCGCTTCGGTTTGATGCAGGAACGAGGTGAGCCCCATTTTGTTGGCGTTAAGTGTTGGTCAGAATTCGTGAGACAACATCCACCTCTTTGCAGTAACTTGTTGAAGACGTATTAGATGACGATCATATTGGAAAGATAAAGGAACTACAGAGGCAGCTCTGATGTTCCGGTTGATAATGGAAGCAAGACTAAAGAAAAATCAAGACTCGTTCATAGGATTTGTTCACCTGAAAAAAGCGTTCAACAATGTAAAATGGCGCAAAATGTTCTAAATTCTGAGAAAAATAGAGGTAAGCTTTAGAAAGAGACGGGTAACGTACAATTTTGCAACCCTGAGTGAAAATGAAGAAGACTTACATCATCTGCAGAATGGAATGAATAATCTAATGAGTACAGAATATGGATTGAGAGTAAATCAAAGAAATACGAAAGTAATGAGGACCAGCAGAAAAGAGAACAGTAGATGAAGTTAAGGAATTCAGCTACTTAGTCAACAAAATAATCTATCACGGAAGGGCGTTCCTGAGCAAGAGAAGTGTACTAGCATCAAACAGAAGCTCTAGATTGAGGATGAAATTTCTGAGAATGTACGTTTGGAACACAACATTGTATGGTAGTGAAACATGGACGGTGGAAAAACCGGAAAAGAAGGGATTCTAAGCATGTAAGAGGTCGTTGTACAGAAGAAAGTTGAGAACTAGGTTGACTGATAAGGTGAGGATTTTGAAGGTTCTCTGCAGAATCGATGAGGAGAGGAACATATAGAAAACACTGATAAGAATAAGTGGTACGATGGTAGAGCATCAGTTAAGACATCAAGGGATAACTTCCATGGTACGAGAGGGAGCTGTAGAGGGCAAAAATGGTAGAGGAAGACAGAGATGGCAACACATCCAGCAAATAATTGATAACGTAGGTTGCAAGTGCTACTCTGAAATGAAGAGGTTGGCACAGGAGAGGAATTCGTGGTGGGCCGCATCAAACCAGTCAGAAGACCGAGGCTTGAAAAAAAAAAGTGTACTTTTTTATTCTGGCATTAAAGAATTTAGGATCGTTCTTCTGACCATGTCTGCCCGACGCCTGCGTGTGGATCACCATCCTAGAGATGTGAATTGGTCTGAAGTTAATACTAATTTAATTGTTAGAGTGTATGAGCTACAGGAGGCGTATGTGTTCTCTAAATTAAGATATTAGGTTCTTTTTTCTCCCGTATTTAAGTGCTTATTTGCGTATACTTTCTTATGGGAATACTAGTGGTCAACATGGACTCAGTTGTATACCCTCATGTTCCTGTAGTTTGTAGGATCCACGTACTGGTTGTCAATCTCTTACTGTGTAAATTTAATCTCTACATGTTTTAGAAGTTGTCGATAAACTGTATGGGAGGTCGAACGAAATCAAGTCTTTACTGTATTTTGCATTCTTCAGTCTCTTAGATTGCCTGCGACTTCGCTGCTTACAAAAGTGCTTTGCAATGTGGTTATGCTTATTAGTGGAGTAGGAATTCCTTTCGTTTGTAAAGTTAAAAGGTTAAAGTCTGTTTCACAAACGTACACACTATTCTGAATTCACTTTCTCCTATGATTATACACATTAACGAAATAGCAGTTCCCTGTGGCTGCTTCACAGTCGTGTACGTAAAGTTTAAAATTTTGTTTGTGTGATTGAAACTCGTTCATCCAAAAGCCTGCTTCATACGCATGAACTTCTCACTTTTTTTTTCAAAAGTCTGCCAAACGTATACATTATTCAAAATCTTATGGTTTTCGTGAACATTCACTCACTTGAAATAGCAAACCCTTTTGTCTTCTTCATAGCTGTGTATATGCAGTTTAAAATTTTGTTATCAGGTTTCTGTTCCTGTTATTCGTATTTATTGGTGCAACAGCCTGCTTCCCAGACGAGTGCATATTTCAGTTTTATGCTTTTTTTGATTGTGCAGACTAGTGACATAACAATTACTGATGCCTGTGTTTCAGCTATATATTATATATATTTTTGTGTTCGCTGTGCTCTTGTTTATTCTGTACTCTGTCTGCTATATATTTATATAAAGTTTTTAAGTTAGCTATTTGCTTATGTGTATTTTGGAATTTGTTTGAGTAAATTTTGATATGTTTTTCGGGTATTTCTCTGAAACTAACGATTTGTTTGGAACTTGTTCAGTTTGGCTACAAACATCAATTGTAAGATGAAAATTGGCCCTGAAGTTAACCAGGAAGTAACTGTTTAGACATTATTTCATTTCCGCTCAGCAAGTTAATACTGACAGGTTCTCTAGCAACTCATATAAATTGGGCTAAAAGTAACAAATAAACTTGATCTGAGGTACATTTAGGGCGATTTTAAATTATGTGTGAAAACATGTACGACAGATGAGGTGGCGACTGAGATGTTAAAGTTGTATCTTGGGCTTAGAATTTTGAGTGTGCTAAGGAACATTTGATTGGTAGGTGATGTAGAGCAGCAGTTTGCTGTAGTTTGTCTTTAGGATACTGTTGCAATTTGAAGTCTAGCCCTGGGTGTTCTGTGATGTGCTTAGGTTAGTTAGGTTTAAGTAGTTCTAAGTTCTAGGGGACTGATGACCAAAGATGTTAAGTCCCATAGTGCTCAGAGCCATTTGAAGTCAAGCCGTGAATATATTTTTCGCTGAGATCCTACTTAGATCCTACTTCCACTGAATTTCAGTGGGTTAAATATTTTACTAACTGTGTTAGAATTGCCATGAAATTCATTAAATCATCAGTAGGCAAAGTTCAAGGCGCATCAAAAGTTTCTCCAATGTGTATTATCTCTCAATTGTAAGAGAATCATTTCATAAATTATGTGACTGTCTTTTCCTGTTATTTTTATTTCTGACTGCTGTACAGAAAGCAGCAGTTTGCGAAATATATCAGTTTTCCCAGAAATAAATGATTATGTGTTCCTAATTGCCCTGATTAATTCCAAGGAACTAAAGTCTTTTGTGTAACTGGATTTTATGCTGGTCAATTTTATATACTATTTGACCATTTCTCACCCTTCATTTGGTTACGAAAATTTGGGCAAAATTCTATTGCGTATTTTATAGGAAGGCTTGTTCTCGCTCTGCTCAAACATTCGACCAGTTAGATACAAACAGGGCAAAAAAAAAAAAAATCAATGACGAGGACACCACTAACTCAACGGTCTTATGGTAGCATAATGGGAAGCTACTTGGGATGAGAGCCACAGTAATCTTCAAGCAGACGGGCAAAAGTGACACCACTGGAGAGACCACATCAACAGAGGGACGAAGCCATCTTTGATGCATCTGTTAATGCAGGTTGCCTACATCAGGGGCAGGGCGCATTTGTTACTACAGGTTGCCTACATCAGGGACATGTGTGCACTCAGGGGTGAACCTATTGTTGTCCTTTGATTGACAGGTCATTAACCTATTGTTCTCCTTTAATTGGCAGGTTCATTAACCTGTTGCTCTGCTAAAAGTATCCTTCCTTATGACTGACAGGTCTTCCCCCTCGACCTCCTGCTCCTCCTCAGGAAACCTCCCCCCTCACTGCTACAGGTACACTTTCTGGGCTGAGTTATTGAAATAGCCTGTCTCACTCTTATCAATTTGACTGACTACTTAATTCAATTGATCAATTAATTAACCTCTCTCCATCTGGTAAACCCCTCCCCTCCTATCCTCACTCCTGGAAACTGTCAGGAAACTGACTCAGTTGATCGTTCATTTGGAGGGAATTTGATTGCAGTGTATGGAACATTGTTTAAACAGCTTAGACAATATATAGAATATTGTTTAATTATTTATCACAGTGTATGGAATATAGTTTATTTATTTAGTTAACGAATTTGTTCAGATTTTGATTGCAGTGTAAGGCATATTTTTTAAACAATTTAGACAATGTGAAGAATATTGTTCAGTTAAACAAGTTATGGTGTTCAATGGAATATATGGAAATTGGTGATTCTTTGGTAGAGAGGAAGGATTTCATAACAGGAAATGCTATGGTACATTGTTTATTTATAAGAAATTCATTTGGGTGGGAGGGGGGTGGATTTCTCTTGCTCATCATCCTCAGCTGTTCATAGAGACGTAGGTCTTGTAAGAAGTAATTACATGAGGCAAACATGTTGCATAACTTAATGTGTGGCAGTGTACTCTGGGTGACTTACCTAAAGTTCAGACCTTTGTTCACACTTAAGCTGTTGTTCTGTTAAGTGGTTTTCCATGTCCGTCCATTTCCTTAAACTGTTGTACCGTCTTTGATACTAAATTAAGTAATTGGTTATCTCCTCCAAACATTTTCTGGTACACTTCTCGAATTTCACGTGCTTCTGAACACCATTTCTGGTGCACTCTTCTTTGCCACCAACCCTCACCCCCTTAAACTACTGCACGTGTTTCACATAAAAATTATGCACACTAACATAGTGTTCTGCACTTAACCTGCTGTTCCACTTCCATGATAACCAAACACTCACACAGACCCCTTCACTGTTGAACAGCTAACACCACATTGATATGATATATTTATACAAATTAATTATGCAAATCAATTAAATCGATATCCTTCACATATAAGAGGTAGTTCTTTCATTTCCAGCATCCTATTGGTCGGTGAAGACGATGGAATATAGTTTAAACAAAAGATCGCTAGTAAAAAAACCATTCTACTACCCAACGCCCACCGCTGAAACCACTGACGCCTAAAGTAAACCACCGCAGGAGAGACAAATGCAGGGGTGTGAGCCATTGCTCCCAGGCCGCTGCCTCCTTCAGGCAGCAGGTGAAAGTCCCATTAGTTTTCGGGTATACAGTTAGAAGTCTTCAGGCGTTATACTGGTGTCACATGTCTATGCAAATAAGACCGAAGTCACCTTCTGGATGTGCACGTGTGATTTATACTAGTGATCTTTCACCGACCAACAGGATCCTGGGAATTAAAACAAGTACTCATACATGCGAAGGATATCGTTTTAATTACTTTGCATTATTAATTTGCATATATTTTCGTATCAACATGGTGTTAGTGGTACAATACTTAAGGGGAGGGTGTGGGTGTGAGGGTGACATGAAGCAGAACAGCCTCTTAAGTGCAGAACACTATGTTAATTTGCATAAGTTTTGTATTAATCTCAGTGCAATAATTTAGGGAGGTGAGGCTGGGTGACGAAGAAGAGTGTTCTAGAAATGGCGTCCAGAAGCATGTGAAATTCGAAAAGTGTACCAGAACATGGTGGGAGGAAATAACTTGTTACTTAATTTGGTGTCATAGGCTATTCAGTATTTTAAAGAAATGGGGGTGACATGGAAAATCATTTAACAGAACAATAGGTTGAGCACCGACAAAGATCCAAACATTCGGTTAAGACACCCAGAGTAAAGTGCCAAACATTGGTTTACACAATATGTTTGCCCCATATACTTACTTCTTACAAGACCTAATCTTTCCTAATAGCAGAGAATGATGAGCAAGAGAAAGCCAATCCTCACAAAATTAATTTTTATAAATAAGCAATATATCAAACTTCCAGGCAGATTAAGTGCTCTTGCCTGCAAAAGGCAAAGGTCTCGAGTTTGAGTCTCGGTCCGACACACAGTTTTAATCTGCCATGAAGTTTCATATCAGTGCACACTCCACTGCAGAGTAAAAATCTCATTCTGGAAGCAATATATCTTTGAATTTCCTGTTATGAGATCCTTCCTCTCCACCAAATAGTCACCAATTTCCATATATTCCATATAGTGCCTTGAAGCCCATAAATTGTTTAAATAATCAATATTCTAGACTATGTTTGGATTGTCTAAACATCACTACATTCACTGCAATCGAAATCCAGACAAATTCCTTAACTAAATAAGTAAACTATATTCCATACACTCTGATAAATAATTAAACAATGTTATATACGTTGTGCAAATTGTTTAAACAATATTCCATACACTTCAATCGAATTCACTTCAAACGACTGATCAACTGAGTCTTTTTCCTGCCAATTTCCAGGAGGGAATCTGGGAGGGGAGGGTGTTTACCTGAGGGGGAGAGGTTAATTAATTGATCACTTTAATTAAGTAGTCAAGCAAACTGATAAGAGTGAGAGATGCTATTTCAATAATTCAAACCTGGAAGTGTATCTGTAGTAGCAAAGGCGGAGATTTCCTGTGGGGGTGAGGAGGAGGCGTGGGGAAAAATAGGTTAATGACCTGTCAATCAACAGGAAGAATCCTTTTAGCAGAACAATAGGACCTGTCAGTCAAAGAGAACCATTGGTTAATGACCTGTCAATCAATGGAGAACCTGAGATTTGCCCCTGAGTGCATACCTGCCATGATGTAGGCCGCCCACCCTTACAAAATACACCACTACTCATGTTCACACTACTCTTTACTTGAGTTTATGTCTTTCGGAGGGGCTCTGCCTTTCATTTCCTCTTAGTAAGTTAACGATAAAGGCATCATAACTCGTCACCAGTAACAGTACTGTATAGGAATGCTCAATGAGTGACCTGATGACATTAAATAATAGTCACTCTGATGATTTTTTTTTTGGTTCGAATTAGAGCATGCAGTACTCCTATACCAGACTTTTGAACTTTGCCTGTTGAATGCAAATGTTGCATGATGGTTAAATGGTAATCCATCACATATATCAGCAGTCGAGACGTCCTTAATGTGGAAAATCATTCATGCCAGAACGATCTTTGTTGAAACAAGAATATCTTTTTCTGGCGTTTTTTTCCCCAAAAGCACTCGCTCCGCACACAGTTCAAATGTATCTAGCTGCCTCCTCTGCATTTACGCCTCTGTTATACCAAAAGGAAATACTGTGTTGCAGATGTTAAACCTTTTTCCACTTGCGACTCAATTTTACAACTTTTAACCGTAGCTCATGAGTTTCAGGTAAGCCAAATCCAATGCTTAACTGCAAGATGATAACTAGAACTTCAAATTCGAAAATGACAGTTGATACATACACTGAGAGCGTCGCGCCGCGTTCACCTGGGCGGCGCCAGATTTCAGGCGGCGGGTGGCGTCTGGCCGATGGCCGGTAGCCGCTGCAGCGCGAGGAAACGCTCGAGCGTAAGCTGTTCTGATCGCGACGCAGCCACGAGCTGTCCCGCGTAATTGTTTTTGGAAGTAGTTGTTATTGATGGTGGGTAGAATGTGAAGCGAATTATCTCGATATTCAGTCGGGCTCATAACTTCAGACGAGGGCTGAAATGTGGTAAAAAAAACAAAAAACAAAAAAACCAACGCTTGGATTCGAACTCGCGACTATGAGTTTTTACCACTAGACCACGGGCTCACCCAACACAACCAGATTTCGGAAGTAGACAACACTTCCTCCTGACACTTCCGCATCTAGCAGTGTTGTCAGGGACGATCGGTTATATTGGCCACCTTAAGTGAACGACTCAGACTTGTCTCTGTGGCGACCAGCCCGCTGTCAGTTTTTATGTCTAAGACTGTACATATGCAGCATCTGATTCACAAGACCTTAACGACATGACAACAGACGGAACGCGATAGAACACAGAAACTGCGCGCGTATACATTGATTGTCGTTGATATTCATGACATTCCAAAGTTTTAATTACTTCATGATTAGTTAATAGATCATAAGTTCTTACTCCAAATGTTGTTTTATCTGAACTCATTTTACAGTTTCTTAATTTTGTGCGGAACCTATTGAATCACCCTGCAGGAGGCTGTGGTTCAAATGGCTCTGAGCACTATGGGACTTAACTACTGTGGTCATCAGTCCCCTAAAACTTAGAACTACTTAAACCTAACTAACCTAAGGACATCACACACATCCATGCCCGAGGCAGGATTCGAACCTGCTACCGTAGCAGTCGCGCGGTTCCGGACTGCGCGCCTAGAACCGCTAGACCACCGCGGCCGGCAGGAGGCTGTTAAGAGGAGAATTTCAGCAACTCTGAACGTAGCAGGAATACTGGAAACCACAGTAACTGCATAGAAGGGTCCTTCGTCTGAGACAGAAACGACGAGATGATTCCCAAGCGATGAGGCACAGCTACAGCCTCCTCGCCAACATAAAACAGACGCTTTGAATGTGGCACTCGAATCCTGCTAGGGCATCGACACACTTATTGACTGGCCGTCTCCCTCATTTATCCAGTTGACCTCAAGGTTTATGGCGAAAAGGGAAATTTGAGAATTTCCAATGCTTTCAGGAGTGGTTAATACCTTCTGAGCATGGATGGCATGATATCAAGGAGATTATGCACTGTGAGAGAACATTTTAGATCACAGATAATAACACCGACGACATTTAGAGAATCACTTGTCTACAACGACACCTGATTGATCAGTCCCCATACGTTGTACTATAGGACGTAGCGCGGAAGACCGTGAAGTAACGTCATCTAGACAGTTAACGTCAACGGGGCGGACAGCTAACAGCTCACGCTTGTCTAACATAACGATAACGTCAGACCGAAAATACGAAAATACATCGGTAGGCAGCTCATCGCCGAAACAGGCAGGACTGCGACAACGACGGTGCTCCCTCGCTATTCGTCCCCTATAACCAGCTAGCCTAAAGAATACAGGTGAAGCACATACCAGCACATTGTCCACCGTACTGCCCAAGAGGAGTGTAGCTACAGACGGAGGAGTGATTGGGTGCCTTCTGGAATCAGAGGCGTAAATACTAAGTTATAAATTTTTGGAATGTATTTCAGCTACAGATAGTGCACGTTAACGATAATAGTAAATAAGTCCGTTCCTTTAGAAAGTGACCATGAACTATTAGTGGGGCACTATCATTGGTTGCCTTGCGCACTAGCAGTACTCAGTTTTCAGCACATTAATCTGTAACCCTATTTTCCTTGTACTGTTTCTGTAAGAACTTGTCGTGAGCTGCAGGTTCTGTTTGCTACCACTCAATACATTACAAAATAGAACATCAAAAAAATGGTTCAAATGGCTCTGAGCAGTATGGAACTCAACATCTGAGGTCATTAGTCCCCTAGAACTTAGAACTAGTTAAACCTAACTAAGCTAAGGACATCACACACATCCATGCCCATGGCAGGATTCCAACCTGCGACCGTAGCGGTCACGTGGTTCCAGACTGTAGCGCCTAGAACCTCTCGGGCAATCCAGCCGGCGATATGAAATTAGGCATGTTTCTCCATTACAATATTTTTAACGCTGATTTACATCAATTTTGAATAAATCAGGTACATATTGGCTTGATATATTCCTGCATTACTTCATTTGTGTTGCTAATATCTATATCCCTACACATTCAGACCAATTCTCGGTACTCGTAATCCATATTCTCTTCTGTCCATTCCAGTAACACTGATAAGCCAAAACATTGTGGCCACTGTCCACCACGAGACTGAATGCCTTCTGGTGGGGTTGGGGTCAGGTGATGCAGTAAGAAAGAATTTAAGTGGAAGAGAGACGATTGGGCAGTTATTGCAGCGAAGATACGAGCAGCAAATGCGTAAATACACGGTTTTGACAGAAGGGGAACACTGTTACTGCGCTAAGTATGGAAACGAGAATCCTGGAAACGGTGAAGGTTGTCGGTGTACTACTGTCGTGAGCTCGTATGGAAAGTACCCGAAGTGTGTTGGAATAACGCGTAGGTCGCATGGTACTGGACGTCCAGGTCTTATCACAAAACGAAGAGGTGGGAGAATCCCACAATATGTAATACTGGAGGCAGATCTGGCGACAGAGTCAGTGCTGGTGCAGGCACAAATGATTCGGAGCACACCATTCAAAGCCTGTTGTTGAACATGGATCTCCACATCATAGACCCCTATTTGTTCCTTTATTCACCCAGCGACACAGTCAGTTACGACAGTAGTTGGCACAGCATCACTGAGTTTACACCGTTGATCAATAGAAACGAATCGCCTGTCCAATGAATCGCATTTCTTGTTACACCAGGTCGATGGTTGGGTTCTCAGACGCTCTCATCTAGGCGAACGGCTGCTTGATCAGAGCACCGCGCCTCACCTGTAGGACGGTGAAAGCAGTGTTATGCTATGGAGTACATTGAGTTTGGCTGCTATGGGACTTCGAAGTACTCGAACACATCATGACAGCAGTGAATTACATGAACATTGTCGCGGTACACCTGAATCCCTTCATGGTTGAACTCTTCAATAATGGCGATTGACGTCTTCCAGCAGGATGACCCTCCACGACACAAGGCCAGAATCAAGCTGCAGTAGTTTGAGGAGCATGACAGTGAATTCACATTGAAGTGTTAGCCATGAATTGCCCTGATCTCTTCCTATAGGAACACATATCTGGCGCCAGCTGGGTGCTCACAAACCACCTTCCCATAATTTGTGGAAATGTGGTGCCTTGAGAGTAGATTTCTGGGAACCTACCAAGGACTTGCAGAAAACATGCCAAGCGGAATCGCTGCTGTACTGTGTTTGAAAAATGGACCAACATTCTATTAAAATGTTGGTTATAATATTTTGGCATATAGGTGTCTATAACTTCATTGTGCAGCTGTACACAGAAACAGAATACATCGGAGAAGACAGAGTAGTCCCTCTCCTCTGGCAAATTTTATGGTTAGGCACACGACTGTCAGCTTCTTCATCACGAGAAGCCTCAGTCCATTGTTCTCCAGATAGCGTTGCACTCTCCATACGAATATATATCGAGCTGAAAACGTGTCTATTTACTCACAAGGTATGATCCTTCCTCCTTGTATTCTGACTCTGATGGCAGACTATTCTCCATCTTACATGAGGCAGACCTCGATCCCCTCAGAAATAGCTGCTTTAAGCGGTACCACTGAAATGATATTCATTTACATATCGAAATTGCTGCATGTTACTTGTGTTGCAATTCCAATGGGCAACAACATAATTTCTCCGAAGCTGAGTGGTCAGCAATGATGGCTGCCATGCTGAGAACCTGGGTTCGAATGCAGGTACAAGTAACCACTTAAGTTTTATCCTTTAATTAAGCACCTATCTACACGCGCACTTGTTTTTTACCATTTATACTGTTCACAATTGAAGTGCGCGTAAGATTCGATAGCGCTTTCAATTCGAGTGCTATCTTTAATCCGTCGTCCGCAGGCAACATAATAGAAATTTAGGTTTGTTCCATATATTCAATGTATTTTTGTAGTTCTCAAGTTCATTATATTATTTTCGGCCACTGCATTGTGTGTTTGCATTAAATAGTCACGAAATGGGAGGCAAGCAGAGAAGATGTTTTACGATGCTACTTTCAGACATAAGGTAATTGTTCGTGCTCAAAAATATGGTAACGGGAGAGCAGGAGGAGAGTTCAGTGTAATTTATGGAAGAAACAGAAAGTGACTTTGTTTGCGACTACCGTTAGAAGAATGATATTCATTGCCTCACGCAAAGGAAGACATCCTGAAGTTGAACTAAAAGTTTTGGAATTCTGTGACTAGTGACACCGTAAGAAACAAAGCCAAAGAGGCAGCTGCAGTTCTTAATAAACGGTGGGAAGAGTTTAAGGCTAGCCACGGATGTGTTGTTGACTGTATGAAACGGGCAAGCTTATCTCTACGACACTGTACACAATATGCCCAAACCTTTTATTTTGAGAAGAAGCTTCTAGAATATCAGTGCTGTGTCATCTCACTTCAGAAATAGAACAATTTTTCGACTGGCAAAATAGGTAAAGCTAGTGTGACACTCATTTGGTTTGATATGCCACGTAATTGCACGACACCGGCCGGTGTGGCCGTGCGGTTATAGGAGCTTCAGTCTGGAACCGCATGACCTCTACGGTCACAGGTTCGAATCCTGCCTCGGGCATGGATGTGTGTGATGTCCTTAGGTTAGTTAGGTTTAAGTAGTTCTAAGTTCTATGGGACTGATGACCACAGATGGTAAGCCCCCTAGTGCTCAGAGCCATTTGAACCATTTAATTACACGTTTGATGAGTAGCGGAAAAAAGAAGTTACCATCATAATGTCACGGTATGAAAAACAGCTCATAACTGTAATGACAGCAATCGCAGCAGGTGGACGCAAACTGCCCCCTGTCTCTATCTTCAAGCGGAAGACTAGCCCCAGGTACCATAAAAATGAGAAGCTTTTCCCTGATGACGCCGTTGTTCGAACCCAAGAGAATGGATGGATGACTGAAACTTTAATACATGACTGGATCCAATAGAACTCCGTCCTGGTGGACTTCCCAAACTAATGTCAGTGCTTTATTTTAATGGATTTAGTGATCACCTCACTGACGACGTATGAAAGAAGATCGATAGCCATGCCAAAGACCTTGCTATTATTCCTGCAGGAGTGACTTCCGTGTTGCAACCAATGACCATTATTTATATAAATCTTTCAAAGGTTACGTTGACGATCAGTACGAAAAATGATTTTGCGAACCAAACCGTGAATTGATTCTAACAGAAAAAATTAAGCATGCTGCACCTCACATTATTATTTGTCGTCGAAGCACCAGTGATTGTAAACTCACTCACGAAATGCATGATTTCAAATACTGTGGTCGCCAACAAAGATTACGAGCTGTAGAAAGACACCCAGGATGATGGGTATAGAGGAAATTAGAGCTCAGATAGAAACCAGTTCTAAGCAGAGAAGGGAAAGCTGCTAGGTGGAAGGAGTATGTAGAGTGTCTGTAAAAGGGAGACGAACTTGCAGACAAGATACAGAAACGGAGAAGAATACGTAGATGAAGATGAGATGGTAGACATGATACTTCGAGAAGAATTTGACAGAGCAGTGAAAGAAGTCAAAAGAAGGCCCCAGGAGTAGACGATATTCCGTCCGAACTACTGCTAGCCTTGGGAGAACCAGCCGCAAGAAAACTCTTCCATCTGGCGTGCAAGATGTATGAGACAGGCGAAGTACCATCAGACTTCTCGAACAGTGTAATAATTCCAAATAAAGCAAGTGCAGAGAGGTGTGAATATTAATGAACTATCATTTTAATAAGGCATGATTGTAAAATGCTAACACGAGTTCTTCACAGAAGAATGGAAAAACTGGTAGAAGGCGTCCTCAAGGGAGATAAATTTGGATTCTGGGGAAATTTAGAAACACGCGAGGCAATACTGACTCTACGGCTTCTCTTAGAAGATAGGTTAAGGGAAGGCATATCTACGTTTATAGCGTTTGCACCGTTATAGAAAAATTTTGACAATGGTGACCGGAATACTTTCCTTGAAATTCCCAAGATAGCTGAAGTAAAATACAGGAAGCGGAAGGCTGTTTACAACATGTACGGAAACCAGACGCCAAATAAAAGAATTGAGGGTCATGAAACGGAAGCATTAGTCGAGAAGCGAATGAGACAGGGTAGCAGCCTATCCGCAATGTTACTCAGTCTGCGCAATTAGCAAGCAGTAAAAGAAATCAGAGTAAAATATGGAACAGGAATAAAAGTCTAGGAAGAAGAAATAAAAACTTTGAGGTTAACCGATGACATTGTAACTCTATCAGAGACAGCAAAGGAGTTGGAGGAGCAGTTGAATGGACAGCGTCTTGAAAATAGGATGTAGGGTGAGTATCAATAAAATGGATTAGGGATATTGCAATGTAGTCGAATTAAATCAGATATTCTGCCGGGAACAGATGAGGAAATGAGACTCTAGATGCAGGAGATGAGTTTTGATATTTGGGCAGCAAAACAACTAATGAATTTCGAAGTAGAGACGATATAACATGTAGACTGTCAATGGAAAGGGAAGCACAACTGAATAAGAAAAAATTGTTAACATCAAGTATAGATATAAACGTCTTTTCCGAATGTATATCTAAGGAGTGTAGTCATGTATGGAAGTGAAACATGAACGATAAACAGGTGAGACAAGATGTGAATGGGAGCATTTCTAATGTGGTGCTACACAAGACTGCTGAAGAGTAGATGCGCAAATCACGAAACTAATGAGAAAGCGCTGAACTGAATTGGAGAGAAAAGGAATTTGTGTCGTAACTGGCTATATGAAGGGATAGATTCATAGGACACATTCCGAGACGTCAAGGGATCACAAGTTTAATACTTGAGATTGGTCCCGCGGAGGTTCGAGTGCTCCCTCGGGCGTGGGTGTGTGTGTTTGTCCTTAGGATAGTTTAGGTTAGGTAGTGTGTAAGCTTAGGGACTGATGACCTTAGCAGTTAAGTCCTATAAGATTTCACAGACATTGGAACATTTTTTTCACTGGAGACAAGTGTGGAGGTGAGGGCCGTTAAAAACTATAGAGGGTAACCATGAGTTTAATATAGAAAGCAGATTCTGAAAGATGTAGGTTGGACTAGTTACTCGGAGATGATGAGGCTTGTACAGGATAGAGATGCATGGAGTGCTGCGTGAAAATAGTTTTCAAAATGAAGACCAGAACCACCTTAAATATCACTGACTATCTGTATGAGTAAGGTATACATTGCAGCAGCTTAGTTGCCTTGGAAGTGAGAGTACAATGGTATGTTCCTATAAGAATAGTTGCATCCCCTTTCGTGGAATCTATAGTGTAAATTGTTTGTTAGTCGATGTCTGATTATTGTTGCTGAACTCTGCGATATATTTCACTTCACTGTGCTGCATTTTATCACATTCAGTATCACCCAACTTAACCCTTTCCTACTGCGCTCTCTGCGTCTGCTTTCATCACAACCCGAAGAATAGTAGTAACATGCGGAGAGTGAACTACAGTGGGAGCTTGTTCAAATAATTTCTTAACTGAAAGCTGAAAAGAGTCATTTTCACTCCCGCTGTTACCCTGTAATTTTTCCACATCAGAACAACACACCGAGTTTGCAGAATACATTCGATAGCGATATACACATATACATTTTTCGGTAGCATCGCGCATGCAAAGTATACAAGGGTAGTGCGTTGGCGGAGGTGTCATTTGTACGTAGGTAATTCATGCAAAGGAGTTCCACGTGATTATGGCCGCATCACTGGAATTAACAGACTTTGAACGCGTAATGGTAGTTGAAGCTAGACGCAGGGGACATTCCATTTCGGAAACTGTTACGAAATTTGGTATTCCGAGATTCACAGTGTACCGAGCATTCAAAATTTCTGGTATCTCCTCTCACCAAGGACAACGATTCAGAGGGGTGGCATTTGCGTAGTGTTGTTGATGCTACCAGACAAGCAACACTGCATGAAATAACAGCAGAGTTCAATGTGGGACTGCAGTGAAATCCGGCGTTAATGGGCTGTGGCCGCACGACATCGCCTGCCGTGATTTTCCTGTGCTCGTGACCATATCGGGTGGACTCTAGACGAGTAGAAACCCGAAGGCTGGTCAGATGAGTCCCGAATGTATTGGTAAGTGCTGAAGGCCGGCTTAGTGCGGCGCAAACCCCACGAAGACATGGACCCTAATTGTCAACAAGGTACTGTTCAAGCTGGTGGTGGCTCCATAATGGTGCGGGTTGTGTTTACAAGGAATGGACTGGTCCAATTGAACTGATCATTGACGGTAAATGGTGATATTCAGCTACTTGGAGGCCATTTACAGCCATTCACGGACTTCACGTATCCAAACAACGATGCACCACGTCACCGGGCCACACTTTTTCGCGATATGTTTGAAGAATATTCCGGACATCTCGAGCGATTGATTTTGCCTCGGAGATTGTCTCATATGAATCCCATCTGAAATTTATGGGACATAATCGAGACGTAATTCCTGCACAGAATCCTGGACCGGCAATACTTCAACAATTACGGTCAGCTACAGAGGCAGCATTACCAAATATTTATGCAGGGGACATTCAAACACTTGTTGAGTCCATGGCGGGTCGAGATGGTGCACTACGGCGGGAAAAAGCAAGTCCGACACGAATTAGTAGGTATCCCATGTCTTTCGTCACGTTAGTGTAATTATCTGATGCGCAATGCAGTCTAGTTCTGTTTTCTATACATACAACACATATAATGGGGAAATGTCTGATACTGCCAAGAATTTTTTCTTTGTGGGAAAAATGGTACGGCGTGCACTCAACTTTGTGATGCCAAAAGAGTAGCTTCTTGACCGGACAGCAGCGGCGTCACCGTTTGGAAATTCTGGAAAACGGTGGGGAGAGGGGTGTGCTGATCACGTGCCTCTCCATACCGCGTCTGCATGACGCCACAAGGCCGAGGACGTCACGGCGGCTGGTAGACAACACTTGAGCCTTACGACCTGGACGAGGAATTCGTCACGTTTAACAGCATAAATTGTTGTGATGGAAGCGTTAGCTGCCGATGAAACAATGCTCCGATCCGATGCTCCGCTCCGACTGCCGATAGTAGCAAAAAAAGTGAAGATGAATGTAGCTTGTATTTAAAATGAAAGAAACATATTAA
The DNA here is from genome assembly GCF_023864345.2 of Schistocerca serialis cubense. Classification (NCBI taxonomy): domain Eukaryota; kingdom Metazoa; phylum Arthropoda; class Insecta; order Orthoptera; family Acrididae; genus Schistocerca; species Schistocerca serialis. Next base: position 525,914,875 of record NC_064641.1, read on the forward strand.
AAGGTAACAAATAAATAATTACCGTTAACTATTAATAAAATTGAACTCAGTGTGTCTGTCTCTCGGAAAGAAAGCCACCATCACCAGTCACAAATTACAGTATTTTAACACTCCGATAGTCCTTTCCATGTTCGTCATGTACCGACGCACGTTTGCTTGTACGGGCGACGTTGCCCAGGCAACAGCCAGCCACGTCCATCAGATGCGGCCTCTGCAGACGATGGCGCCGCCGCCCGCCTTTGGAGCTGCGGCAGCGGGGCAGGCGGCGCTGGATGCGCGACTGATAGCGCCCGTAACCATGTTACTGGCCGACGAGGTTACCTGCCTGCCGCCCTAACCACGTTACCAGCTGCGGCCGCGCACGGGCGCATATCGACTGCGGCGTCTTCGGCGCGCCTCCCGCCATCATACGTGTTAAGTATCGTGCACCTCCCGGGCTCGAAGGCAACGCTCAGCGGTAACCTTAAGCCGCTGCGATGTAGGCGTAATTGCGCGGGCTGATGAAGTTACTAGTCGATTTGCCGTAGAAGTCTTCTGCGACGGTGTCTGTAGTAATAAGTAGAATTTTTTAACGTTGCAGCCACCATCGTAATTGGCTATCCGGGTGGGTATCTCTCTACCAGTAATACTTTCCTCAGGAAAGCAGCTTGCCACAGTGGCTTTTAGGCAGAAATCTTCAGTTTATAAGGATAATAAGCTACATTTAGCGTGAAAAGGTCAGAGCTATTATGCGATCAATGCCTACCTTCCGCTGGCCGTTGTGGCTGAGGGGTTCTAGGCGCTTCAGTCCGGATCCGCGCTGCTGCTACGGTCGCAGGTTCGAATCCTGCTTTGGGCATGGATGTGTCTGATGTCCTTAGGTTAGTTAGGTTCAAGTAGTTCTAAGTCTAGGGGACTGATGGCCTCAGATGTTAAGTCCCATAGTGCTCAGAGCCATTTGACCCTACGTTGTTTCGCTTGGTAGTGTTTTACATTAATCATTTGACGTGTTAATGATGCATACCTTCCTTGGTCGTTACCTCGTATAGTGCGCGTTAGTATTGGCCTCTTACCTAGCTTGCATTTATCACGAATATCACGCCCAGCGTGAACTCCCAAGTGACTGGATAAAAGCACAGATGACCCACGTAAACAAGAAAGATAAAAGAAAGACCCGCGAAATTACAGATCTGTATCCTTAACATCCGTTTGCTGCACCATCCTTGAAGATATTCTCGATTCTAATACAATGAAAAATGAAATGATTGTAAGGCATTGTTGGCCGGGAGACCCCATGCGTGGTTGTTCGGCAGCCGTGTTGCAAGTCCTTTTTTTTTTTTTTTTGACGCCACTTCGGCGACTTGCGAGTCAATGATGATGAAACACACAACACCCAGTCATCTCGAGGCAGGGAAAATCCCTGACCCCGCCGGGAATCCAACACGGGACCCCGTGCGGACTAAGCGAGAACGCTACCGCAAGACCACGAGCTGCGGACTCTGATTTAATAAATTGCATTGAGAGGGAGAAGCTTCTATCCAGAAATCAGGGCGGTTGTAGAAAGCGCGCTCGTGAGAGACTCAGCTTGCCTTTTTCTCATATGATATCCTGCGAACTATGGATGAAGGGCAACAGGAGGATTCCATATCCATAGATTTCCGTAAATCATTTGAAACGGTGACACATTGCCGACAGTTAAAGAAGGTGAAAGCTACGGAATAGGTTCGCAGATATGCCAGTGACTCGAAGACTTCTTAGGTAACAGAACCTAGTACGTTATCAGAGGCAAGGGTACCGTCAGGACTGCCCCAGGAAAATGTTATAGGAACGCTCTTATTTTCTGTATAGTGGATAGGGTAAGAGGTCTGCGGCTATTTGCTGATGGTGTATGGGAACGTGTAATCGTTGAGTGTCTGTAGCAGGATACAAGATAGACGAAATCTATTGTTGGTGTAATGAGTGTGGCTAGATTAAAATAAAAAAAATGTAAGTTAATGCAGATGAGCAGGAAAAACAAACCCATTATATTCAAGAGCAACATTAGTTCTGTACTGCTTGAGACTGTCACGTCGTTTAAATGTCTGGGCGTAGCGCTGCAAAGCGAGTTGAAATAGAACGGGCATGTGAGGATCGCAGTAGGGAAAGCGGATGATCGACTTTGGTTCATTGCGAGAATTATTGGAAGATATGATTCACCTGTAAAGGAGACGACATATAGGACACTAGTGCGATAAGTAACAATTGAGTGTTAGCGATCCGCAAGAGATCGGATCAAAAGAATACATTAAGGCAACTCAGAGGCGCGCTGGCAGATTTGTTAGCGGTAGGTTCGAATAATACCCAAGTATTGCAGAGATGCTTCCGGAATTAGAACTGGAATCACTGGAGGGATGGGACGTTCTTTCCGAGGAGCAATATTTGAGACTGTCTGCATAACGCTTCTACTGATGCCATCGTACAGTTTGGGTGAGGACCACGAATAAAAATTAGAGAGATTAAGGCTCTTACGGAGGTACTTTTGGACAAATGTTTCCTTCGCACTACATTTGCTCGCGGAGCAAGAAAAGAAGCCGCGACCAGTGTCTGACGCTTGCAGGGAGGCGGGAGCGACAGTTTTAAACGTGGCGCCGGCTTCTCGCGCCACCTGATGTCACTCGGTCCCGTGGCGGTCAGGAGCTGCTATGACCTGCTCAATCACCTGCCGCGCACACGTCGTTTCGGCCAACGCCAGAGGCCGCAATCATGGCTATATAAGAGGGAAACTGCGTCAGCCCGGCAGTAAATGGTCTTACTCCTGATGACGTTGGCAGAAATGGCCATCGAAAGATCGAGAATTTTATTCGAATTCATGCGGCTAGAGAACCGAGAAGTTTTTGTTAAACACTGAAATGACTGGTAGTGGTACACGGTACCCTCCACCACGCATCATACTGTGGCTTCCTGAGTACGTTTGTAGATGTAGATGTGTGCCTTACTCTGTAATGCTACTGGTGTCACCCTTGTTTTTGGTGTTCTATGCCGGTCGGAGTGGCCGAGCGGTTAAAGGCGCTACAGTCTGGAACCGCACGACCGCTACGGTCGCCGGTTCGAATCCTGCCTCGGGCATGGATGTGTGTGATGTCCTTAGGTTAGTTAGGTTTAAGTAGTTCTAAGTTCTAGGGGACTTATGACCACAGCAGTTGAGTCCCATAGTGCTCAGAGCAAATTTGAACCATTTTTTTGATGTTCTATTTTGTAATGTATTGAGTGGTAGCAAACAGAACCTGCAGCTCACGACAAGTTCTTACAGAAATAGTACAAGGAAAATAGGGTTACAGATTAATGTGCAGAAAACTGAGTACTGCTAGTGCGCAAGGCAACCAATGATAGTGCCCCACTAATAGTTCATGGTCACTTTCTAAAGGAACGGACTTATTTAAACATTTGGGAAGCATTTTTCACAGGTCAAAACAGAACGGAATTGAGGTCAAGGAAATAACAGCAGCGGCAAATACAGCATACTTTGGCTTACGGGACGGGTTGCGCAGTAGAGTAGTTTTGAGAATTTTTAAACACAGACAATACCAGACTGAATTTCTCAAAGCAGCTCCACATGCGCCTGAAACATTTACAACAAAGAACAGAGATGAAAAACTGCTGGTATTCGAGAGAAAGATATTAAGGAAAATATTTGGCCCCAAAAGGGACCCCTGCCACTAGGATGGAATATAGAAAACTCCAGGTAGTCACAGACCTATAGAAAGAAGCTGACATTGGCCGAAGGATGAGGAAAGAAGATTGATGTGGGAAGAATACACAATCAGGACGGAAATGACAGACTACCGATCCCAGCGGAGGTTCGAGTACTCCCTCGGGCATGGGTGTGTTTGTTTGTCCTTAGGATAATTTAGGTTAAGTAGTTTGTAAGCTTAGGGACTGATGACCTTAGCAGTTAAGTCCTATAAGATTTCACAGACATTTGTACATTTTTGACAGACTACCGCGAGTACCGTTCTCAGGATCCATCTTGGGGAGAACGGTACAAGACGGAGGGATGATACCAGGAGGGACATAGAGACCAAAGGCCTGGGAAAAAGAGATTGGACCAGAAAGAGAAATGGTCGATGGAGGTTTGTAGAGAACGCATGTGGTCTCCCTGGCCAAAGCGACGATTATGAAGAAGAAGAACAAGAACAAGAAGAAAAAGAAGCCTGATCATAGTAGCTGACTGCCACAATGCTTTGCAATCCATTTCATGACGCATGGTACGAAGGGTTCTCTTAAGGTTGAGTTCCTCAGGGTCAGTACTTGGCTATGCCACTTTCCAACTACTACGCAAACAAAGCTCCCAATTACTCAATCCAGTATTTCGTTGCGATCGTTTGACTTCCTTTTAGTACATTTTTTATTAATTTTTATACAACAGTTTTCGTTCCTTATATTTGGTATATATTTATATATTACTATATCAATCTATCTCTATACATTTTTAGCGTCACTCATCCACTTTGTTTCTAATAATTAAAAAAAGTTCAATTCCCTGTTTCAATGTACTTAATTTTATTATTGGAACAAATTATAAAACATTTTAGTTCCAGAACAGTATTTTAACTAATTTTTACGCAAAAATATTTGTCAAATACTTGTTTAACAACGACACTTCAAGGGTGTACGTCACAAAAATGTTTTTTGTGTGGCATTTCAGATGTGTTACGATCCGTGGATCTACCATTCATTCGATCCCTGTGAAACCCTACATTTCAGCAGGATAACGCATGACCGCATGTTGCAGGTCCTGTACGGGCCTTTCTGGATACAGAAAATGTTCGACTGCTGCTGTGGCCAGCACATTTTCAGATCTCTCACCAATTGAAAACGTCTGGCCAATGGTGGCCGAGCAACTGGCTCGTCACAATACGCCAGTCACTACTCTTGATGAACTGTGGTATCGTGTTGAAGCTGCATGGGCAGCTGTATCTGTACACTCCATCCAAGCTCTGTTTGACTCAATGCCCAGGCGTATCAAGGCCGTTATTACTGCCAGAGATGTTTGTTCTGAGTACTGATTTCTCAGGATCTGTGCACCCAAATTGCGTGAAAATGTAATCCCATGTCACTTCTAGTATAATATATTTGTCCAATGAGTACCCTTTTTTTCATCTGCATTTCTTCTTGGTGTAGCAATTTTAATGGCCAGTCGTGTACATCATTTCTCGTCACCAGTAACGGTACAGGATAGGAATGGTCGGTATTGTTCCCGAGCTGATTGATGACGAGCAAACTGAGATGCAAAAATGATTGGATTTTTGCTATTTTGGCTTAGAGTTTGCGGTACCCAGACACGCGGCTCATGGTCCTCCCCCATGGCATGCAAATGTCGCACCGTGGTGGAATGATCACAGTTCATCACTTTTGGCGGATCTCGAATGCAGTGACGTCTATCACTGTGGATAAATGCGTTTGAACTGTCGTCATCAAATCTAGAAGATCACCCCGAATGTAAAGATTAACTAAAGTAAAAACGATCCACCATACAACGAGAAATCCATTTCCTTGCTGTAATCTATTCAACGAGCCGGCCTGTGTGGCCGTGTGGTTCTAGGCGCTTTAGTCTGGAACCGCGTGACCGCTACGGTCGCAGGTTCGAATCCTGCCTCGGGCGTGGATGTGTGTGATGTCCTTAGGTTAGTTAGGTTTAAGTAGTTCTAAGTTCTAGGGGACTGATGACCACAGATGTTAAGTCCCATAGCGCTCAGAGCTATTTCTATTCAACGACAGTATTCCCATACACGTTGCAAATGTTAGTGGCTGCCTCTGCTGCTGTTACCGCCCCACCCCCACCCCCTATTGAACTGAAAGAGATGAATCACTATCTCAAGATGACAATAGGTCAACTCAAAGAGCAACAGTGAACTATATTAAAAATGACAATCGATAAATGAACACTTATTTAGTGGAATAGCACCGTGCAAAACAAAAACGCTGTACACTTATCCACGAATGCAGCAGAATGATTATACAGAAAGAAGAAATATATGGGTTGCACTAGGTATGTACTCGTATATTTTTGCATTTTTCTTTGTAATAAAAGAGCTAGAGGACGGCGTAATGTAAGATAAAGGGACTACATAAAACAACTTGTAAGGCAAGTTGAAAATTTATTTATGAATATAGCATTCAAATTCCGAAATGAACTCCAATTCATTTCCTCCTCTCCCGCCCTTCTATGTTCACTTCTTAAAATATGAATTCGCCTGTTGTTTTCAGTACACAAATTCCGCGACTGTTCCTGTACCTAGATAAAAAATCTTTAGTATTTTCCCGTCATCCTATTGACTGGATATTGTCCTGATCTTACTGTAAATAATCATCTGTCCTATTACCATACTTACGATGTTCAGTTGCTCAATTCTTTGCCGGCCGGGGTGGCAGAGCGGTTCTAGGCGGTACAGCTACGGTCGCAGGTTCGAATCCTGCCTCGGTCACGGATGTGTGTGATGTCTTTAGGTTAGTTAGGTTTAAGTAGTTCTAAGTCTAGTGGACTGATGAACTCAGAAGTTCAGTCCGATAGTGCTCAGAGCCATTTGGTTCAAAAATGGTTCAAATGGCTCTGAGCACTATGGGACTGAACATCTGTGGTCATCAGTCCCCTAGAACTTAGAACTACTTAAACCTAACTAACCAAAGGACATCACACACATCCATGCCCGAGGCAGGATTCGAACCTGCAACCGTAGCAGTTGCGCAGTTCCGGACTGAGCGCCTAGAACCGCTAGACCACCGCGGCCGGCCAGTTGCCATTTGAATCATTATTTTGCTCCATTCTTTGTTAAAGTTCTGGATAGGACGCAAAGAAAAAAAATGTCGTCCGTAAATAGAAAGTGCTTTGTATTTGATATGTTGATACAAATTCCTTCTTCATACCTGTTTCATGATTTAAGACCTCTTAAAAGGCTGTCAAATACCGTTTTGATGAAATGGAATTACTTCCACAACTACTATCTTCTCAGTTCCGAACCTCCCGTACTACTGACATAGTCAAGACAAACCGTAGCTTTGAGGTAAAATATCTTTGTGTGGAAAAAATATTTATATACAAATGAAGCAAAGCTACATCCATATTTCGAGGTAGATTATCTTCTCAACGTATTCTTATCGGTGTAGAAAATCGTGATACATTCTCATGCTTCTTCCCTTATGCTTGTAAATTAAGCATTCTGTTTAAAAATTGTTTCACATCACAACTTCATAATGAGCAGGCTGTCCTTTATTTATTGGTCAATCACATAAAATGAAGTCTCTTTGTACTGCGAAATCGGTGAGATAGAATTGAAAAACGAGATCAAAGGGTATTGTATTGTAGTGTATGGAACTGAGGACCTACAAACGACGGAGAGGCGTCGTCCCCGCCATAGCCCTCAGTGGTTCACAACCCCTCAACAGGCTACAGCAGTCTACTCACCCCACCACCGCCCCACACTGCGCGGTTCGGCCCCAAGTGGACCCCCACGGGAACGTCTCACGCCAGACGAGTGTAGCTCCAATGTTTGAGTGGTAATTATGGTGTACGTGTACGTGTAGAAAGTGTTTGCGCAACAATCGCTGACATAGTGTAACTGAGGCAGAATAAGGGGAACAAGCCCACATTTGCCTAGGCACATGGAAGGGCGCCTTAGAAACCATCCACAGAGTGGTCGGCACACCGGACCTCGGCACTAATACGCCGGGCGAATTCGTGCCGCGGACCAGCACGCCTTCCAGCCCGGAAAGCAGTGCGTTAGGTCGCACGACTAACCGGGCGGGCTGATCAAAGGGTACTTTGTGTTATGTGTACCTTCGTTCATATATTGGGACATACGAAATGTGATTGAAATCGAAAAAAGGTTCTCAAAGACCGAAGGAAAGCCTTATCTTTCACTAGTATTTCACTAGTATTTTATATTCTGCAGTACATTGCACTGCTCGGTGCTCGAAGAGTTTCTTGCCGCTATGCTGATTTCGGTCAAAATGCCTCTTGCGTGTCTTTCTATAAGGCTTATCAAATCACTCACAATCGCTGTTGATGTAGTACTAGACTGAGCTTTCTGTTCTGCTTAGGAGTTTTTAGGGACAGACTAATACACAATGACCTGAACCACTCTGACAAGTTGTTCAGGTATGCTTTCTGAGTATTTCGGTGTGAGACACTTGTAGTCTCCTATTGCTCGTTACAGAGTGGCTGCATCTAAACAAACTGCTAATCTTGCCTTAGTGCTTCGGCTATCGTGCAGTCGAACACATGTAGTGCATCCGTGAGCGTGTGTGACTGGTGTGTCTAGGGAGTACAAACCGCACCACAGTCTTGGGAAGAAGGGGGTGATTCAACAGGTAATAAAAATGATAACATTATTGTGCTGTTCACGATATGTTTGATTTTTCGCAGTATGATTTGCTTATCAGGTAAGCGGTTCGCCTCACACTGATACGGATGATGACAGCACTAATCACATTTTGAGTTCAAGTTCACTGCTGACATCATGCATGAACTTCAGGATTATATTACAATCACACGAGATCAAGATGGCAAAGGTCACTGTTCTAGCTAGTGGTTGTGAACCGATTCTAGTTCGAGATCTTTTGCTGCCTCGAATGCCCATAGTAACCATATTGACTATATCATTCACAGATTCAGATTTCCATCGCATTGCCAATGATGTACTTTTAGTAGCTACTTAAAGATTACCGTGACTGATAAAAAAGTTACTACTGTGACCATCGACGAAACTACATTTATCCAGGTGTAATTACTAAGTGAGAAAGGTGAAGAAAATGTTATATCTCTCATCCACAATTAATCAAGGAAAAAGATTTGTTTTGTGGACAATTGTATTCTTTTATTTCTCCCGCTCTCCCCCTCTCTTTGAAGACCTGACCCATTTCATTTCGACAGTAAACATACTATAGACGGGAAATATAGTACAGGAGCTCAGTTCTCGAAATTTCCCAAGTAAGCAATGTGAAAACAAAATAAAAAGAACGCTGCGTCGCATTGTTAGCCTACGGCAGTGACAAAGGGCAAGTATCCTTTAGAGCAGAAGTGTTGCGAAAAAATAACCCATCAGAGAAGTAATTCCCACGCGCCAGCGGACCGCTGCGAAGTGATTACGTGGTAGGATCCCATGTTTGCTGAAGCAATGCTCTCGCGGATTTCCTCAGAGCAAAGTTTACTGGCAGCGCTGGTCGTACGTTCGCTTAATCTGGAGGAGTTGATTGGAAGCTGTGCCCTGTGGTAAACGTAACAGAGTTCTTTTTTACGTTTAAACTTTTTCGCCTGCCAATATCTGCGTACCTATGGAGCCGAATGGGCACAAGGCTTTCAGAGTAAGGAGACTAACCTCCTCTGTGTCTTCTGAACAAATTCACCAACTCTGTATTTGTAAATACTACTATTACGAGATTGAATACTGGATTAAATCAATACCTTTGAGAAAATCTCTGAGGTTCAACTGTAAGTTGTGTCTGAATAGCTCATTTCAGAAGAGTATAACAGGCATAATGTAAAGCTCCACCAGGAAGGTGCAAAACAGTGATACTGCGTTCTGGGTGAAACAGTTGTTGCGGAAGTCCTCAACTATAATCCTGAAATTATGCGACAATATATGACTTGGAAAACGAATGCCGTGAAGTACTCATATGTTCTGAGATTATAAACACCAGACTCATTTTGTTATAACTACCTGATGATACATGGACCTTATGGATAGGTTATTTATTGGTATATAAGGGTACTAACAGTGGTATGGACAAACAGAGCACTGTGATTCCTGTGGTCTACCCAGCGTAATGAGTATTGTTTGAGGTTTCAGGACTGCAGCTGGACGATGTCGACATCTTGCCGCGATAATTCGGCTGAAAATCATTTAGCTGCCCTCAGATGAGTTCCACACAGGGGTTGTTAGCACACATCGCAAAGTTTTTACACAAATTTGTTGGGATATGACGGTCCTTTCTCGAGTTTTGCGCCCTCTGTCGAATGTATCTCCATCTTTGGAGCGCAAGGGCATGCGTAACAGTGAAACTGTATACACGGCCTCCGTCGAGCTTCAAATTTAGCTTGATACTTCGCGGGACACGAAGACTCCTTTAATATCTTCAGAAAGGCAAAATGTTACACCTATTGACAGTTCTAACCACAGTTACTTTTATTATTCTGAACAGTGAGTTTTAGCTTCTCCGGCCCGCAATTGGTCACCAGTGGCCAGCAACAGCAGCATTCACATTACCGGAAGCGGCTACAACTCAGCCAGCTGCAGCACCTACTACAACACATGCAACGAGACCTGCTGGTAAACATCCCCTACCCCCAACCACCTCACAACTTCCCTTTCAAACCAAACCTAATCCTATTGCAAATCCCAACAAAATTTCCAGTACGAGTGAGCGTCAGGACGAAGCCAAGCAAAATCAGACACTGATGACTTTAACGGCGTAATCATTTCAGAAACTCAGAACCCACTAACTTTCTCTTCAATTTTATTAAGCAGATGTCACACTAGATTCTTAAACATCAAGATAGTCCTCAATAAAATAATATACATATCAGCACTGAAAATCCAGCAATTCATACCCAGAAGAGGCTCCATTATCATCAAATCCGATGATGCACACTCCCACTCATTACCCCTCGTTTGGACAAAGTATCTCCATAACAGCTGCCACAGACCCTACGCCAAAACAGTCACTGCCTCCATGCCGACCGCGAACGTATGTAGCATCAATTAAAAAGGTACAATACATAGACGAAGATTCTGAAAGTAAACTAGCTACTAGGAATTAATGTGCGCAAGACGCTATGTATTCGAAATGAAAATGGACTCGGTAATTAATAACAGTATTTTCAGAATCATCCGACACTCCGGGAAACTTACAAAATAATGATTCCTTTATTTACAGCGGGAAATATCCTGGGACAACTACACAAGTATATTGATGTCAGCTGTGCCTCAAATACAACGTCCACCTGACCGAAAAAGGAGGAATTTACGTAGCTGTCCTAAGTGCAAGGAACACCGCCGTGTCAAACAATTCCTATACCAATAATACCCACCTCCGTGCAACAACTGAGACCAGTCACACCCCATCTTCTCAACGAATTTCGTATGCAGACACTTTCGCTAAAAACTTCAACTCGCCCTTCGCATGCCCACTGCTCGTGAACCATATCATATAAATAACTTCCTCCGTCCTCCAGCCGAGTTTGAAGGCATCCTTCCTGTTGAAAGATCCAATCCCTAAGTTCCATTTCAGTACATTCACCTCCTGTTCCAAAAGTCTAGGACACTTCCATTTCGATCGTCTTGAAACACTCATTAAAACCTCGGACTCAAATACAACCCAGTTTGATCTGAAATGGTAGAGCAGACACATAAAGTATTCTTTACTACAATACCCGTTCCCTCCAATCCAATAATCATCTTTTTACCCTCATACAAAACGAAATGAGTGTCCTCCTCAATGAAACTTCCCTGCAACTCCGTCTTTCCATCATCTACATCTACAACTACATGGATACTCTGCAAATCACATTTAAGTGCCTGCAGAGGGTTCATCGAACCACCTTCACAATTCCAATCTCGTATAGCGCCCGGAAAAAATGAACATTTATATATTTTCGTATGAGCTCTGATTTCCCTTATTTTATCGTGGTGATAGTTCCGCCCTACGTAGGTCGGTGTCAACAAAATATTTTCGCCTTCCGGCGGAGAAAGTTGGTGATTGGAATTTCGTGAGAAGATTCCTTCGCAACGAAAAACGACTTTCTTTTAATGATGTCCAGCCCAAATACTGTATCATTGCAGTGACATTCTCTCCCATATTTCGCGATTATACAAAACGTGCTGCCTTTCTTTGAACCTTTTCAATGTAATCCGTCAGTGCTATCCGGTAAGGATCCCACACTGCAAAGCAATATTCTAAAAGGGAACGGACTAGCGTGTTGCAGGCAGTCTCCTTCGTAAATCTGTTACATTTTCTAAGTGTCCGGTCAATAAAACACAGTCTTTGGTTAGCCGTCCCCACAACACTTTCTACGTGTTCCTTCCAATTTAAGTTGATCGTAATTGTAATTCCTAAGTATTTAGTTGAATTTAAGGCCTTTAGATTTGACTGATTTATCGTTTAATCGAAGTTTAACGAGTTCCTTTTAGCACTCATGTGGATGACCTCACATTTTTCATTATTTAGGGTCAACTGCCACCTTTCGCACGATTCAGATAATTTTTCTAAATCGTTTTGGAATCTGTTCTGATCTTCTGATGACAATTTTAGTCGATAAATGACAGTGTAATCTGCAAAAAACCTAAGACAGCTGCTCAGATTGTCTCCCAAATCCTTTATATTGATAAGGAAAAGCAAAGGGCCTATAATACTACCTTGGGGAACGGCAGAAATCATTTCTGTTTTACTTGATGACTTTCCGTCCGTTACTACGAACTGTGACCTCTCTGACAGAAAATCGATAATCCAGTCACATAACTGAGGCGATATTCCATAAGCACGCAATTTTACTACGAGCCGCTTGTGTGGTACAGTGTCTAAAGCCTTCGGGAAATCTAGGAATACAGAATCGATCTGAAATCCCTTGTCAATAGCGCTCAACACTTCATGTGAGTAAAGAGATTGTCGTGTTTCACAAGAACGATTTTTTCTAAACCCATGTTGACTGTGTCTCAATAGACCGTTTCCTTCGAGGTAATTCATACTGTTGGAACACAATATATGTTCTAAAATCCAGCTGCATATCGACGTCGCCGGCCGGTGTGGCCGAGTGGTTCTAGGCGCTTGAGTCTGGAACCGCGCAGCTGCTACGGTCGCAGGTTCGAATCCTGCCTCGGGCATGGATGTGTGTGATGTCCTTAGGTTAGTTAGGTTTAAGTAGTTCTAAGTTCTAGGAGACTGATGACCTCAGATGTTAAGTCCCATAGTGCTCAGAGCCATTTGAACCATTTTGCCCTATCGGCGTTAACGATATGGGACTGTAATTCAGTGAATTACTCCTACTACCTTTCTTGAATATTGGTGTGACCTGTGCAACTTTCCAAATCAAAAATGGCTCTGAGCACTATGCGACTTAACTTCTGAGGTCATCAGTCGCCTAGAACTTAGAAGTAATTAAACTTAACTAACCTAAGGACATCACACACATCCATGCCCGGGGCAGGATTCAAACCTGCGACCGTAGCGGTCGCTCGGCTCCAGACTGTAGCGCGAGAACCGCACGGCCACTCCGGCCGGCTGCAACTTTCCATTCTTTGGGTATGGATCTTCCATTGAGCGAACGGTTGTATGTGATTGTTAAGTATGGAGCTAATGCATCAGCATACTCCGAAAGGAAACTAATAAGTATACAGTCTGGACCAGGAGACTTGCTTTTACTACGTGTTTTAAGTTGCTTCACTACTCAGAGGATATTTACTTCTACGTCACTCATGTTGGCAGCTATTCTTGATTCGAATTGTGGAATATTTACTTCGTCTTCTTTTGTGAAGGCATTTCGAAAGGCTGTGTTTAGTAAATCTGCTTTGGCAGCACTGTCTTCGATAGTATCTCCATTGTTATCGCGCAGACAAGGCATTGATTGTTTCTTACCGCTAACATACTTCACATACGACCAGAATCTCTTTGGTTTTTCTGCCAGGTATCGAGACAAAGTTTCCTTGTGGAAAATGTTTTAGGTGTCTCGCATTCAACTCCGAGCTAAGTTTCGAGCTTCTGTAAAGGATCGCCAATCTTGGGGATTTTGCGTGTGTTTAAATTTGGCATGTTCGTTTTGTTGTTTCTGCAACAGTGTTCTAACCCCTTTTTGTGTAGCAAGGAGGATCAGCTCCGTCGTTTGTTAGTTTATTTGGCATAAACCTCTCTATTACTGCCGATACTATTTCTTTGAATTGAAGCCACATCTGATCTACACTTACATTATTAATTTGGAATGAGTGGACATTTTCTCTCAGGAAGGTGTCATGAATTTCTTATCTGCTTTTTGAATAGGTATATTTTTCGATTATTTTTCGAGGATTTGGGGATTACAATATTCAATCTCGCTATGGCAACCCGGTGTTCCCTAATCCCAATATTTGTTTTGATGCTGGTTATTAACTTCGGATTATTTGTTGCTAAGAGGTCAAGTGTGTTTTCACAACCGTTTACTATTCGCGTGGGCTCGTGAACGCTCGAAATAATTTTCAGAGAATGTGTATAGCACAATTTCGGATGATATTTTATGCGTAACTCCGGAATTAAACATGTATTTTCGCGAACATATCGAGGGTATATTAAAGTCACCACCAACTATTGTCGTATGAGTCGGGTACGTGTTTGAAATCAAACTCAAGTTTTCTTTGAACTTTTCAGCAAGTGTATCATCTGAACTGGGAGGCCGGTAAAAGGATCATATTATCATTTTATTCCGGTTGCCAACAACGACCTCTGCCCATTCTAATTCACAGGAAGTCTCTACTTTAATTTCGTGACAAGTCAAACTACGAACAGCAACAAACACGCCACTATGTAGATGTCAATCAGGTTTGCTTTAAATACATGCTATAATTGTCGTGAGCGATAGTTAACTTTGAAATTGGATGTTGTGACTTGATTGTAGCCAAGAATGCCTTTAAGGTGTCATTATCAACATCTCACTGAGATTAAACAAGGTCGTGTAATAGGGCTACGAGAAGATGGATGTTCCTTCTACGATACTGCAGAAAGACTTTGCAGGAATGTAGCCACTGTACATGATTGCTGGCAGCGGTGTGCACGAGAATGTACGGTCGCTAAAGGACCCGGCACTGGACGCCCACCTGACACTAAAGAGAGGGACAACCACAGTGTTCGGTGTATGGCTCTGGCACATCACACTGCATTACAACAGCAATATGAGCAGCAGTTGGCATCATAGTGACACAACCAACTGATACAGATAAGTTACTGCAACAACTCCGTAACAGATGTCCTGCAGCGTGCATTCCATCGACCCAAACCACCGACATTGGCTATTTCAGTGGTGTCAAACTAGAGCTCAACTACATCTGCTTTTACGTAGATACCCCGCAAACCATCGTACGGTGGGTTGCTATGGGTACCCTGTACAACTTTTAGTCATTTACTTGCTTTTTCCGCTCGCCAATAGAACGACGGAGAAAAGACTATATGCCTCCGCGTGAGCCCTAACTTCTCATACCTTGTCTTCGTGGTTCTTGCGCGCAGTGGATGCTGGCAGCAGTAGAATGATAGGCAGTCAGCTTCAAATGCCGGTTCTGTAAATTTTTTCTATAGTGTTCCTCAAAAAGAACGCCACCTTCTCTCCAGTGATCCACATCTGTATTCCCGAAGCATCTCCGTAACTCTTACGTGTTGCTCCAACCTACCGGTAACAAATCTAGCAGGCCGCGTGTGTATTGCTTCGATGTCCTCGTTCAATTTGACCTAGTACGGATCTCAAACACTCGAGCAGTATTCAATATCACGGTCCACCAGCGTCCTATATACGGTGTTCTTAAAAAAAAAAAAAAAAAAAAAATTCCCTAACATACTAAAATTCTCACAATAAACCGAAGTCAACTATTCACCTTGCCTACCCCAGTCCTCACGTGCTAGTTCCATTTCATTTCTCTTTCCAACATTGGCCCCAGATAATACTGTATTCGAAAATTATAGGTTTGTTTTTCCTACTGAAAAATTAACATACATTTTCCCGCATTTAGATCTAGCTGCCATTCATCACACCAATGAAAATTTAGTCTAAGTCATCTTATATCTTCCTGCAGTCACTCAACTTCGACATTTACCGTACACCACGGTATCATCATCAAATAACAGCACATTGCTGCTCTCTCTGTCCACCAAATCAGTGTGTACACAGAGAACGACAGTGGTCCTATCAGACTTCCCTGGGGCACTCTTGTCGATAACTTTGTCCCTGATGAACACTTACTGTCGAGGACAAAATACTGGATTCTACACTCCTGGAAATGGAAAAAAGAACACATTGGCACCGGTGTGTCAGACCCACCATACTTGCTCCGGACACTGCGAGAGGGCTGTACAAGCAATGATCACACGCACGGCACAGCGGACACACCAGGAACCGCGGTGTTGGCCGTCGAATGGCGCAAGCTGCGCAGCATTTGTGCACCGCCGCCGTCAGTGTCAGCCAGTTTGCCGTGGCATACGGAGCTCCATCGCAGTCTTTAACACTGGTAGCATGCCGCACAGCGTGGACGTGAACCGTATGTGCAGTTGACGGACTTTGAGCGAGGGCGTATAGTGGGCATGCGGGAGGCCGGGTGGGCGTACCGCCGAATTGCTCAACACGTGGGGCGTGAGGTCTCCACAGTACATCGATGTTGTCGCCAGTGGTCGGCGAAAGGTGCACGTGCCCGTCGATCTGGGACCGGACCGCAGCGACGCACGGATGCACGCCAAGACCGTAGGATCCTACGCAGTGCCGTAGGGGACCGCACCACCACTTCCCAGCAAATTAGGGACACTGTTGCTCCTGGGGTATCGGCGAGGACCATTCGCAACCGTCTCCATGAAGCTGGGCTACGGTCCCGCACACCGTTAGGCCGTCTTCCGCTCACGCCCCAACATCGTGCAGCCCGCCTCCAGTGGTCTCGCGACAGGCGTGAATGGAGGGACGAATGGAGACGTGTCGTCTTCAGCGATGAGAGTCGCTTCTGCCTTGGTGCCAATGATGGTCGTATGCGTGTTTGGCGCCGTGCAGGTGAGCGCCACAATCAGGACTGCATACGACCGAGGCACACAGGGCCAACACCCGGCATCATGGTGTGGGGAGCGATCTCCTACACTGGCCGTACACCACTGGTGATCGTCGAGGGGACACTGAATAGTGCACGGTACATCCAAACCGTCATCGAACCCATCGTTCTACCATTCCTAGACCGGCAAGGGAACGTGCTGTTCCAACAGGACAATGCACGTCCTCATGTATCCCGTACCACCCAACGTGCTCTAGAAGGTGTAAGTCAACTACCCTGGCCAGCAAGATCTCCGGATCTGTCCCCCATTGAGCATGTTTGGGACTGGATGAAGCGTCGTCTGACGCGGTCTGCACGTCCAGCACGAACGCTGGTCCAACTGAGGCGCCAGGTGGAAATGGCATGGCAAGCCGTTCCACAGGACTACATCCAGCATCTCTACGATCGTCTCCATGGGAGAATAGCAGCCTGCATTGCTGCGAAAGGTGGATATACACTGTACTAGTGCCGACATTGTGCATGCTCTGTTGCCTGTGTCTATGTGCCTGTGATTCTGTCAGTGTGATCATGTGATGTATCTGACCCCAGGAATGTGTCAATAAAGTTTCCCCTTCCTGGGACAATGAATTCACGGTGTTCTTATTTCAATTTCCAGGAGTGTATTATTTAAGATGTCTTAGAGCCATTCACGTATCTGTGAACTTGTTTCCTATTCTTGTACCTTAACTAACAGCCTGCAATGGGGCACAGTGTGAAATGATTTTCGGAAATCTTGAAATATGGAATCTGCCTGTTGCTCTTCATCTATAGTTGGCAGTATATCATGTGGAAAAAGAGTAAGTTGATTTTTTCACGAGAGAGGCTTCCTAAAACCATGTTGATTCGTGGACATAAGCTTCTTGGTCTGAAAAAAATTATTATATTCTTGCTGAGGCTATGTTGAAGGATTCTCCAGCAATTAGAAGTTCGTGATAGAGGTCTGTAATTTTGTGTGTCCGTTCTTTTACCCTCCTTTTATACCGGAGTCACTTGCGCTTTTTACCAGTCGCTTGGGCCTTCGTTCCAGGCGAGATATTTGCGATAAATGCAAATTAGATAAGGGGCTATGGTCTAGAGTGCACTTTGTAAAATCAAAATGGGATTCCATACGGAACTTGTGACTAGTTTTTCTTCAGATGCTTTGCTTGGAGGGCAGAGTGGAGGTCTGTCGTGTTTCTGATGAGGCGTATTCTGTTTCAAATGGCTCTGAGCACTACGGGACTTAACATCTGTGGTCATCAGTCCCCTAGAACTTAGAACTACTTAAACCTAACTAAACTAAGGACATCCCACACATCCATGCCCGAGGCAGGATTCGAACCTGCGACCGTAGCGGTCACGCGGTTCCAGATTGAAGCGCCTAGAACCGAACGGCCACGCCGGCCGGCAAGCGTATTCCGCCTCGGTGGCAGTGACGGCCGTGTGTTGGTTAGAAGGCCAGTTGATGGCCTGCAACCAACCTGTTCGTGTGCCAGACACACTGGACTACATCTGGAGCTATGGTCAAGGTTGCGATTTCGTATGATGGCATGAGCTCTCCCGTGATTATCACACGCACCCTGATCACAAATTAGTAAGTCAGTCTGGTGATTCGATCTGTTGTGCTGCAATTCATTGACAGCATCCAAGGAGGTGTTTTCCGACAGAATAACGCTCGCCAATATACTTCTGTTGTAACCCAACAACTCTACAGTGCGTTGACATGTTTCCTTGGCCTGCTCGATCACCAGATCTGTCTCCAGTCGACTACTATGCGAAACAATGGAGGACAACTCCAGCATCAACCGCGAAAGAGCATTTTCCGTTCCTGTGTTGAACGACCTAGTGCAACAGGCAAGGAACTTCATCCCACAAAATGACATGCAGCAGATCTACAACACAATGCGTGTACGTTTGCGTGCTTTCGTTCGACATTCTGGCGGGTACACCTGCTCTTAATATAGCAGCGTTTCACATTTGCAGTGGTTTATCTCGCCCTTGCGTTAACCTGTGATCCTACAGTATCAATCACTAAAATATGTTAAGTTAGACAATAGTATTCCCGGAATACCATTGCTCTACTTTAGTACTTTTTTCGTGTTACTATATTTTTCCAACATTGCATGTGTGCCTTAATGCGTTCTCCCTTCATCATAGTCCTTCACTATGAACCACACCTTCTCCCATATATTTCGCCCCACTGCAGCTGTGCCTCAAGGCGGTGTCCTATCCATTGTCCTTTACAACGTGTACACTGCAGACACACCACATAGTTAACTCCTGCAATACGCTGACAACAGCATCTACCTAACAACTCACCATACCCTCCTGCTCCCCCATGACTACAGACAGCGTCACTTTAATCTCCGGCTCTAGTGAGGTAAGACGACCAAACTTCAAGTGAATATAAAAAACAGCTCGGCCACCATCTCTGGTCACATCACCCGACGTTTCGCTAGTCAAACTTTCTCTTTCTCAATCTGCTTTCGAGTTATACCTCTGACTAATACAGTAAAGTATTTTGGACTAACTCTCGACAGAAAACTAACATGGAATGCACACCTCCTGAGCATCCAGCACAACACGCAAAACACTGAAAGTATTAACAAGTTTTTGTATTTCAATTCTTGTGATTGGAGGTCCGGGGGACTTCGGTCGTTCACTTTTATAATGAAATGGAACACCCGCATCTGTCGTTATGTTGTCATTTATTGTATGTCTACCAGTTTCGGCGCTTCAGTGCACCATCTTCAGGCCTTAGCTGATGCAGCCCGAGTTAACACCACCCGTGTACACGATGCATCAGTGGCCAACACCTATAACTGGTTTCGCATACTACCTGTAACCGCGATATTGTCTCTCCAACCACCAACTATCAATGTGTTGATGGTTACAGGTAGTCTGTGAAACCAGTTGTAGATATTAGCCACTGATGCATCGTGTACACGGATGGTATTAACCGCCTCTGCATCAGCTACGGCATGAAATGTTGCACTGAAGCGACATCATAAAGACGTCTGAAGTTGTTTCATTTTCTAAAAAATAAGTACTAACAGGCGGCACCTGGAGTTCTACGTCCCACTACTCAACCATAATTCCCTCATATACCCACTTTAATTTAGGCCAACGTTGCCCGAATCTCCACCTTTCCTAAATTATATAAAGTGTAGCAGTTACAAACTGCTTCATTTAACTATACTGTAACTCGAATGAGTCAAATGACAGCTATTACACTTGCTGCTGTTTTAACAAAATATACAGAAATTCAGCTACCAACTCTGTACTATAAACCATAGCTTACTGCTCTCATGACAACTGTTCTTTACTACTGATGTGAGACGTACACAAAACGCTGCTTTTAACAATCTTTGCGTCCATACATATCACGTCTGCACTTAAAAACAAAATTTTCCTGTGACTGCACTCTCGCTTCTTCCTTTGCTAATTCAACCATTATACGTATACTCTCTCTTTCCCTCTCCCTCTCTCCCTCCCCCCCCCCCCTCTCTCTCTCTCTCTCTCTCTCTCTCTCTCTCTCTCTCACACACACACACACACACACACACACACACCCTTCCACTCCGTACAACAAAACCACAAAACTGTTACACTTCAGTTACTTTACTTGGCATGGCTGGGTAAATTGGAAACACTGCACACAGCTAATGGAAGAGGCTGTGGAAGCAGGTCATTTCAGGTTTCCCAGGTGAAATTACATCCTGGGATACCTTCTGACGTGGCAATTACTGTCTCCGACAGGTCGAGAGGGATACTAAATAAATTCTATGGGCAAGCAAAGGGACCAGAGTTGTAGTACCATAGACGTAGCAGAAAGGCAGAGCATTGTGGCGAGGGTGACAGTATTTTACGTCAGCATAGCAACAAATGCTTTAGCAATACAGGAATGGGACAAGCCCGTATAAACACTAATTTATGAACAGAGGGATTGCAGTCTGCCAGCCACCAGCTCTGACAAGGGAATTTCAATGGTCTATAAGTCTACTATTTTACATTGATCCACAAGTCACCACCTTCGAATTCTGCCTTTGCTATCTGCGGCCCTGCTGTTTCCGGTAAGTGATGTTGTGGGCGTTCCACCCTCCAACTGGTGGGCCCTTTATCGGCGTACATGAGTCACTGACGGCCTCCTGCCCTATTGGGTTATGGTTCGTAACCCAGGGCCGTGACTGACTGGTGCCTACAGGGCTGTAAGAAGTGTGTTCTGTGATTGTAGTACGTGTGATCAGTAAGTCGCCAATCCCTCCAGCCATTATTACCAGGAGGTATATGATGAACATGCCGCTGCTCCTTTATTCAAGAAGCTCCTCATTTGGACTGATGAGGATGAGTGAACCTTGTCCCAGGCATTATCTCATAAATATTTGAGAAGGTATTGGGAATCGAACTAGTGTCCTTTTTAACCAAATACTAAACACCTTTTTCCAAAGCTGTTTCACAGAGGAAGACCGCACTGCAGTTCCTTCTCTAAATTCTCGCACAAACGAAAAAATGGCTGACATCGAAATAAGTGTCCAAGGAATAGAAAAGCAACTGGAATCACTCAATAGAGGAAAGTCCACTGGACCTGACGGGATACCAATTCGATTCTACACAGAGTACGCGAAAGAACTTGCCCCCCTTCTAACAGCCGTGTACCGCAAGTCTCTAGAGGAACGGAGGGTTCCAAATGATTGGAAAAGAGCACAGATAGTCCCAGTCTTCAAGAAGGGTCGTCGAGCAGATGCGCAAAACTATAGACCTATATCTCTTACGTCGATCTCTTGTAGAATTTTAGAACATGTTTTTTGCTCGCGTATCATGTCATTTCTGGAAACGCAGAATCTACTATGTAGGAATCAACATGGATTCCGGGAACAGCGATCGTGTGAGACCCAACTCGCCTTATTTGTTCATGAGACCCAGAAAATATTAGATACAGGCTCCCAGGTATATGCTATTTTTCTTGACTTCCGGAAGGCGTTCGATACAGTTCCGCACTGTCGCCTGATAAACAAAGTAAGAGCCTACGGAATATCAGACCAGCTGTGTGGCTGGATTGAAGAGTTTTTAGCAAACAGAACACAGCATGTTGTTATCAATGGAGAGACGTCTACAGACGTTAAAGTAACCTCTGGCGTGCCACAGGGGAGTGTTATGGGACCATTGCTTTTCACAATATGTATAAATGACCTAGTAGATAGTGTCGGAAGTTCCATGCGGCTTTTCGCGGATGATGCTGTAGTATACAGAGAAGTTGCTGCATTAGAAAATTGTAGCGAAATACAGGAAGATCTGCAGCGGGTAGGCACTTGGTGCAGGGAGTGGCAACTGACCCTTAACATAGACAAATGTAATGTATTGCGAATACATAGAAAGAAGGATCCTTTATTGTATGATTATATGATAGCGGGACAAACACTGGTAGCAGTTACTTCTGTAAAATATCTGGGAGTGTGCGTACGGAACGATTTGAAGTGGAATGATCATATAAAATTAATTGTTGGTAAGGCGGGTACCAGGTTGAGATTCATTGGGAGAGTGCTTAGAAAATGTAGTCCATCAACAAAGGAGGTGGCTTACAAAACACTCGTTCGACCTATACTTGAGTATTGCTCATCAGTGTGGGATCCGTACCAGGTCGGGTTGACGGAGGAGATAGAGAAGATCCAAAGAAGAGCGGCGCGTTTCGTCACCGGGTTATTTGGTAACCGTGATAGCGTTACGGAGATGTTTAATAAACTCAAGTGGCAGACTCTGCAAGAGAGGCGCTCTGCATCGCGGTGTAGCTTGCTCGCCAGGTTTCGAGAGGGTGCGTTTCTGGATGAGGTGTCGAATATATTGCTTCCCCCTACTTATACCTCCCGAGGAGATCACGAATGTAAAATTAGAGAGATTAGAGCGCGCACGGAGGCTTTCAGACAGTCGTTCTTCCCGCGAACCATACGCGACTGGAACAGGAAAGGGAGGTAATGACAGTGGCACGTAAAGTGCCCTCCGCCACACACCGTTGGATGGCTTGCGGAGTATCAATGTAGATGTAGATGTAGATGTAACCACTGTCTCTCTTCAGAAAAAACTCTTTGCTGCCCGCCTCTGCTCGTGGGGGCAGACTCCACTGCTACGAGGTGTCTCATCGACGCAGGGCCCACAGCGAGATTCTACACACCAAGGCGTGCCAGTCTGTCTCTAATCTGCACCGTGGGCGGCAACCTGCTGCTGTGGTCAGGGTCGCCGCCACCATTACTCCAGCAACAACGCAACATTGCCGAAGGCCGCATATCTTCACAGGACACCTGCAGCTTACTTCCTGGGCATGTTGGCCTCTCGGAACATCGTTACAACTTATGTAGTATGTTGAGGAATAAATGAATGTTTTAACAATGACGTTTACGTGACACTGGGTCAGTATCAGGCATCCACTCACCGCTCCATTGCTGTCCTACACATGATAGTGACCTGCTGGCCTCTTAACTTCTGCCAACCAAGTTCCATCATCCACCGTAGAATCTGTCACGTTTGACTCTATGAAACAAGTTTTGAAATGCAAGAGACAGTAGCAAAACGTGGGTGCAACACAAATACCATTTACAGATTAAATTTTAGGCACGTTATGACTGACTAGTGACTACAAGGCAGTAAGAAGCGCGTTCTGTGATTGTAGCACGTGTGATCAGTATGTCGCCAATACCTCCTGCCATTATTACCAGCAGGTGAATCCTGAACATGCCGCTCCTCCCTTATTCAAGAAGCTCCTCAACTGGACTGATGAGGATGGTTGAGCCTGGTCCCAGACATTATCTCATAAATATGTGAGAAGGTATTGGGAATGGAAATAGTGTCCTTCTTTACCAAAGCCAGCGACACTAATGTTCGAGACTGTTCTGGTATGTCAACAAATAATTAACGGCAATGACACACTGAAGGCTGCCAATTTTCATTCAAGTTTAGACTCAACCCAGGTTTCAAATATCGCTCAGGTTAAATGTGTCTTCATCTTCAGAAGAAGAAGATACTTGGATCATATTACGTAAAACATGTTACATGCATCATGACCTGATTTTTGACTTCTGTCTGTTCGATAGCCATACCTGTTTTAATCACACAGTTTTGGTGGAGTTTAATCATATTGTCTGTATAGCCCTGATCTCATGACGGGTTGTGTTTTGCGTAATGCAAGCGACGTAAGTAATTCTTCTTCTGAAGCAGATACTGAGCCGCGGTGGTTCCATTTCATCTTTTCTTCTCCCTTCACTTGCTGGTGCCACGCTGAACGCCGTGAATTACTCTTAACTTCCTGTGTGTTATTACTGGCACAGAATTTTGCAAGCACGCTGAAGCGTATGGAGTTGGGGAGTGTCTCGGTATGTGACTAGAGGGGAACACTGACAGTAGTCGGCCCACCGGCTGTGTGGGCCGTTGGCTCTATCTGCGCGGAGACTGATTAGTTACGACTGTACCGTCAGTGGCTGCATAGAAGTTTTCACCACGCCGTTCATGGTGCTTCAGCTGAATTCTCTTCCCTTATTTCCATGTCGTGCGGTTTTGGATCCTTGTGTTGTTTTGCATTTTTGTAGCAATGGTTGAGGTCGCTCGCTCTGGTATGTGCCCGCCTCTGTGATTCTCGCTTTATGGATCTCAGAATCAAATCTTCACATGTTGTAATTACTGTTAACCACAACTCGTCTGTGTGAGTTTGATACATTTAATGGTTAGTGCTTGTTCCACACTTGAAATGGTGGCTACTTGCCATCGTAGGTGCTTACTTGATGTTTTGCCCTGCTGTCACTCGTTACGCCACAAGCGGTGTTGTTCTTTAAACCTAGTGGCTTTCAAGTCAGTGCTATTTGGCATGATTAATATTGTATTGGGTTTGTTAGTGTAAGGTGTTCTGTACACAAATGTGAACTGTGAAAGGAAAAATGATGCGATTATCGTGAGTCTTCCCCTCCATGTGTCCTTTTCTTTTCCCCGCCATATGTGCAAGCCGTTACTACTACCTGAGAAGTTAGGCTCTGGACATGCTTTAGTGAATAAAACATTACATATGTCTCTTTGCATTGTTTATACGTGAGATCGCCGTAGCTGTTGGTGGAGTCTGGGTAGCATGATATCTGACCTCCTCGATGCCGATAACCAAAAATGGCACCAATATGGAAGCTGCTCCTGCATCTAACGTAATAAACCTAGTAAAGAATATCTCTGACATACAATCCCAGATATCAACACGGTTTCATGAAATGTTACCTTTAGAGGTGGAGTCTGGGTAGCATGATATCTGACCTCCTCGATGCCGATAACCAAAAATGGCACCAATATGGAAGCTGCTCCTGCATCTAACGTAATAAACCTAGTAAAGAATATCTCTGACATACAATCCCAGATATCAACACGGTTTCATGAAATGTTACCTTTAGAGGAAAATGGTGCGGGTAGGGTTTATTAGAGGTATTACTTTAAACTAGATACACAAGCAGTTAACGGCTATTGTGTATGCCCACACTATTATGCCGTTAACTTTCACGAAACGTGTCGCCGCCAAGTAACATAACTTGATGAATCTTCGACAGTAAATAAGAGAGTAGCTGCAGAATGGAAGATTACAAGCTGTCTTGCCTCCTTCCATTTGTACTAAATTTATCTGCTCCTTGTCACGACTGGCGATAGGCAGGGCACTTTAATTGCATCTACTTAAAGTCTCATTACGTGAATTTATCATGAGGAAGATTATTTTATAAAACTTTCAGTGGTCGTTGGGAAAGGAGCTCTGAGTGTGGTATGTGTGTGTTGGGCACTGAAAGCTTTGCCTTTCAAGTGGCCACCGACGGAAGCTCACGGAACCTACCGGTCCTTTTCACTAAGTCGGGGCAAGCGGCCTGTGGAACGACCCGCCTGTTGAGATGGCCAACATCAACAGCTTCAAGTTATTGCTGGGACACCATAATTTTTAGCGGAAGAGTACAAATCTAGGAATGTTGTGGCAAATCACAGTGACAACATGGGACTCGCAGAGGGCACGTCATATTGGTTCAGCCTCAGAAAATTCAGATGAGTTAAACAACGCCCTGATTCTCCCATCGCCGACTGATATCAGACGGGAATTTCTAGGACAAACCTGCGAGGAACATGGACCCTGATTGGCCCGTGACTAACGACTTTCTGGGGTGGGGATCTGTTAAACAGGGCATTGACACACTATTAGCGGAAAAGAGTAACATTCAGCCTGATTGCCATTTGCAGCCAAATTGTCGGAAACTGCTGAGTCAAAATCTGGTGACAGAAAAATGGCCCTCTTGGTTTAATGGTACATGGAGACAGGTCGCACGTTCGAGCCTTTGTGTAACTTGTAGATGTCCGAGTCCTGACGAGAGAGATTCTGAGTCACCACTACGACCACAGTCCTCTGGCGCAGCGCCACAGCAGATTGGTGAGAGTACATAGCAGCACAGTTCACTAGATGGTGTCTAATATTTCGGTGGGAAGTGTACCGTTGCCTCAGCTACGCTAAACTCGATACATGCCTTGGTATCATTTGTTGTGGTATTCAGTCGACCACAGGAATTTCTGAATTAATCGTTGGGTTGTATTCAGTTAATGCATTTATGCACAGCTAAGATACGATAGCAATCCTCTCACTTGTCTAATTTTGATTTTCGTAGAATGTTCACGCCAATATTTTGTAATTGTTTAATACAATCAATAATTGGTTTGTGTTTTATTTGAATTTTTATTTGACGGAGCACGTAATTCCCTACACTCACAAATTTAATCGTTTGGTTGAACAGGTTATGTAGTAGGATTATCGCAATTTCCTGTCTTATGTTCCATGCTAGGATAATTCCAGATAGGAATTTCTCTGTGTAATTTACACATAAGAGGTCGTATAGGCGGAAAGAATACATTCAAAGCCTCTACAAGGGAGAAGATTTGTATGACGTGATAGATGAGGAAACAAGAGTCCATTCAGAATTTAAAAGAGCTTTGGAGGACTTAAGATGAAATAAGGCAGAAGGGATAGATACCATTCCATCAGAATTTCTAAATTCATGGTGAGAAATGGCAACAAAACGACTATTGACGTTTGTGTGTAGAATGTATCAGTCTGGCGACACACCATCTGCCTTTCGGAAAAATATCATGCACACAATTCCGAATAGTGCAAGAGCTGACAAGTGCGAGAATTATCGCACAATCAGATTAATAGCTCATGCATTCAACTTGCTGACAAGAGTAATATACAGAAGAATGGAAAAGAAAATTCAGAGTGTGCTAGATGACAATCAGTTTGCCTTAAGGCAATTCTGACGTTGCGGTTGATAATGGAAGCAAAACTAAAGAAAAATCAAGACACGTTCATAGGATTTGTCGACCTGGAAAAAGAGTTCGACAGTGTAAAATTATGCAAGCTGTTAGAATTTATGAGAAAAATAGGGGTAAGCTGTAGGGAGAGACGGGTAATATGTATTATGAATAAGAACCAAGCGGGGATAATAAGAGTGGACGACCAACAACGAAATGCTCGGATTAAGAAGGCTGTAAGACAGGGATTAGTCTTTCCCTCCTACTGTTCAATCTTTACATCGAAGAAGCAATTATGGAAATAAAGGGTAGGTCGAGGAGTGGAATTAAAATTCCAGGTGAAATGATATTAATGATACGACAGGCTAATGACATTGCTATCCTAAGTGAAAGTGAAGAAGAATTACATGATCTGCTGAACGGAATGGACAATCTCAAGCGTACAGAATATACACTGAGAGTAAATTAAAGAAAGACGAAAGTAATGATGTGGAGCAGAAATGAGAACAGCAAGAAACATAATATCAGGGTTGACGCTCACGAAGTAGATAAAGTTAAGGAATTCTGCTACCTAGGCAGTTATATAATCAGTGTCGGATGGAGCAAGGAGGGCATCAAAAGCCGACTAGCAATGCCAAAAAGGACACTCCTGGCTAAGAGAAGTCTACTAGTATCAAACATAGGCCTGAATTTGAGGAAGAAATTTCTAGGAACGTACGTTTGGAGTACAGCATTGCATGGTAGTGAAACATGGACTGTGGGAAACCGGAACAGAAAAGAATCGAAGCATTTGAGATGTGGTGCTACAGACGAATGTTGAAAATTAAGTGGACTGATAAGGTAAGGAATGAGAAGGTTATGGTTCAAATGTCTCTGAGCACTATGGGACTTAACTGCTGAGGTGATCAGTCGCCTAGAACTTAGAACTACTTAAACCTAACTAACCTACGGACATCACACATATCCATGCCCGAGGCAGGATTCGAGCCTGCGACCGCAGCGGTCGCGCGGCTGCAGACTGTTGCGCCTAGAACCGCTAGCCACCTCTGCCGGCTAAGGAGGTTCTTCGCAGAACCGGAAGGGAAAGGAATATGTGGAAAACACTGATACGGAGAAGGGACAGGATGATAGGACATCCGTTAAGACATAGTCCTAGAGGGAACTGTAGAGGGCAAGAACTGTAGAGAGAGACAGAGATTGGAATACAACCACTAAATAATTGAAGTGCTACTGAGATGAAGAGGTTGCCACAGGAGAGGAATTCGTGGTAGACCGCAACAAACCAGTCAGAAGACTGATGATCCAAAAAAAAAACTTACTGCTAGCACGGAGTTTTAAGGTGAATGTGCAGAGTCTGGGTAGGCCCGTTACTTTTATAGGTTTTGCAGCCTCACACCATGGGATATTGGAAGTATAGTATAGAGCAGACGATAACTGTACGCAATGATAATAACAGAGATTACACTTTTATTCAGAGACAAACACTAAGCTCCATTCACTGCAATTTATGATAATCCTTGCACATTACAAAAGACGGACATTGTCATTAATAGGGCATGTGATGACGATCGACGGCTAAGCATTCTCTGAAACGTGCTTCCATGCTGGCCACAAGGCTGGTAACGGGTTCTTACAGTAGCGCGTTCTATTCCTCTACCAGAGCTGTTGACAACAGATGTATGTACGCTGGGTTGGTTCAAATGGCTCTGAGCACTATGGGACTTAACATCTGTGGTCATCAGTCCCTAGAACTTAGAACTACTTAAACCTAACTAACCTAAGGACATCACACACATCCACGCCCGAGGCAGGATTCGAACCTGCGACCGTAGCGGTCACGCGGTTCCAGACTGAAGCGCCTAGAACCGCACGGCCGCACTGGCCGGCATGGACGCTGGGGCGTGTGGATGTTCTACAGTGCTCAAAGGGCTCCGAACTGCGGAAAAGTGGGGGCCAATCCATTCGTGCCAAGAGCTCTACAGCGTTCTCACTTTGATGCGGTTGTACACTGTTATCCACAAAAGTGTAATCTTGCCCAGATGCACCCGTGAAATACGCACAAGGGAAAGGAGTACTGCGTTACAATAACGTTGTGTGTATTGTGTTCAGAGATTTGGTCTGTCTGTTAAACACCTTATCGGTTAGTATGCGCCACGTTATGCCTACTCACGCCATAACACTTAGACCACCAAAACGATGTAGAGTGATGCTGGATGCATTAGCTACCCTCATATGGCAAGAGGCGAGCAGACGTAACCCACCCAGGAATATTGTTGAATTTAACCCTCATATGGCAGGAGGTGTTATGGTGTGGGGAGTGCAACATCTCAAGGGGATACATCACATTAAGTACCGTAAATGCACCACAGCACCATGCAAATGAAAGCGTGTCAGTAATATCTGTGCTAATGACAGAGGAGATCACCTATGCTACCTGATAGCTGATCAGTCTAAAAGAGAATTTTTTTATCGCTAGCTAGCACTAAGCAGCTGAGTATATGAAGAATCGTAAAAGAAAGAATAATCCTTGTCAAAGATGTGTAAATAATATATATTTGTGTTAACTGCATTTAATGTTTTTTAAGATGTCCTAATGTAAATCTGTATTGACAAACATTACTAAAAACGCATTCACAAACCAATACCGCACAAAATATGGAATAACAATAATTGTCTGTCGAAGTGTACAATCCAATTTTAATACGAGAGGGAGTTTATGTAGGAATCTCATTATGTAAGTGTATTAATAGCTTATTTATATACGATTAGTGAGACAGCCGAGAACCTTTAGGGTGAAATATAACTCTGAAATGTTTTTTAGCGTGTTGAGAAGTAGTTCTGGGGTTTATGAGACAAAGTGTGACGAACTTAAGCTTGAGCTGTGTGTTATGAAATAATCCGAAAATGGTTTTCGCCTTTGAAGTGCGAATATTCTGACGAATTATTACCGTTCAAAGACGAAGTTGTGAAATGGCAACTATTAAAAGCTGTGTCGTGTGCAAAATGTTTACAGTGTACATCACTGCGACTGAATGGTATCGAAAGCATGGCTGCTCTGTGTGTGACCCAGTAAATATTACTTGTGACTATGATTAAGTCGACCAGAGGACGTAAATATCTTTCAAATCTCACTTTACGGCCTCTCCATGATCATTTATAATACTAATTTTGCTATGCAGGGTGAGCATTAATAAAACCGCAAAACTGCAGGTACGGATTCCTGACTGAAAATGGAGGAAAAGAGGTCCTACGAACATGTGTGCGGAATTGCGTTCCTGTCGCAGCAGTATGATAAATACAGTTATTAAACTGGTCGGTTTCCTTCATCCATCAAATGATCGGCCCGGACCATTTGCACCGCCGTGAACAATGTGAATTGCTTGGACAGCAACAAGGAGGTAAAGGCCACAAATTACAGGATCCGAGTAGTGCATTAGAATAGACTAAGTGTCTAACATTACTAAGGAGCAATAACTGCCCAGACCGAAAGCTTATATTGCGTAAAGGGGCGCTAGGTATATCAGCTCTAACACAAGGTTATCTGACAACAATAAAACCTGAATTTACCAAGTTACTGCCAATCTCCACTAATCAGAATGAGGGTATGGCATTATAGCAAGCACGACATGGCAAGGGAGCGTTTGAAGTCTGAATACTAACAGGCTAGACTATGTAATTAAGCTGACAAAACTACACCACAATGTCACACTCAAATACCTGCTTTGGCCTACTACACTTGTGACACTTTGATCGAGCATACACACATCCAAGCTTTAAGCTCGACTCGAGACAAACATTGACGACTAGTTTGTGATCCAACTCGCGACTTCACTAACACTCGTTGCACTCAGATTTGTCCAATGCGTAACAAGGATCACCGTTTTCAATTGCCGGAACTGGTCCCATCGCGCAGCGTACACATTGTTACCAATACACATAAGGCCATCAATTCACACCTTCACGGACCACCCTAGGGACTGACTGCGAGCCGGTCTCCACACGCCATGCAGACCAGAGCACTCCTCTCAACTTCCACTCGTGATCGCCGACCACACGCGTCTCCTGGTTCTCGCCCCAAACCCGACCTCTCTCGCCTAGTTTCTCTACTCGACCTCTCGAAATTCTAGAAAAGATCTTGCCGAATGAAGTCGTTCCTTCGCAATGAGGGCCGCGGTTCACATATATCAACCAAGGAAAGCATTTTCAGAAGTGTGATAAAGTTCAAAGTCGAAAAGTAAATAGCTTTTCAAAGTAAATATTTTTCACCAATTAAAATCGATAATTATCTCGTACTACAGACTTTATAAACTAGATTATGTTCTTCCTCAGGGTTAAAGCTAGCCACTTACCAAAATTCATAAAAATCGGTGGAGTAAGCTAGCATTATTACATTTAAAAAAGATCCGACAGTTTTTTACACATCACCGTGTTTATGACATCATATATTCTGAGTTGTAAGTCGTACAATGATATAATTTCGCAAGTACGTCTAGGGGTATATATTAACACTGTCTACCAAATATGTCACGAATTTATTTTGTAGCAAGTATGTCATAAGTTGAAACGTCAAGACTGATGCGAAAATGAACAACGAAAATTGAACTAAGTGATATATGTTTCTACGGGCGCCTTTACGGGGGATGTCAGAGGGAAAAAGTTTAGTACAGGTTAAAAATTACGTGTAAAGTTTGTTGTAAGTCAGTAAGTACAATCGTTCTCAAATACCGGGTGAATAAAATCAGGGGTTCTGTGCGTCATAGCCTAGGCCTATTTTTTACCTACACCCTTACCCCTATGATACGTAGGCGGTTCTTACCGACACAGAGACCCTTTTGTAACAGAAAGCGATATGTGTAACAAGTTTGATTGAAATCGGTCCTGTTGATTCTGAGGATTTGTGGAACATGTGGGGACGACGTACGCCACTGGTGGTCATGGAAGGCGCCGTAACGGTTGTACGATACATGAATTCCATCCTCCGATCGATAGTGCAACGTATCGGCAGCGTATTGGCGAGGTATTCGTCTTCCTGGACGACAATTCGCTCCCCCATCGTGCACATCTTGTAAATGAGTTCCTTCAGGATAACGACATCGTTTGACTAGAGTGGGCAGCATATTCACCAGGTATGATCCCTATCGAACATGCCTGGGATACATTGACTAGAGTGGCCAGCATGTTCTCCAGGCATGAACCCTATCGAACATGTCTGGATTATACTGTTTATGGACAATGTGACGCACCAACCTCGCTGAGGGATGTACTCCGAATCGCCGTTAAGAAGTGGGAGAATGTGGACCAACAGTGCCCTGATGAATTGTGGATAGTATGCCACGACGAATACAGGCATGCATCAATGCAAGAGGACGTGCTACTGGGTATTAGAGCTACCGGTGTGTACTGTAATCTGGACCACCAGATTTGACTGTCTTACTATATGGTGGTACAATTTGCAATGATCAATAAAAAGAGCGGAAAAGATGTTTACGTTGATCTCTATTCCAATTTTCTGTACAGGTTCCGGAACTGTCTGAACCGAGGTGAAGAAAAACATTTTTGATGTGTGTATAAGCGAAAAACATTGTTATGCAACTGACCGTGAATAAATGGAGCGGCACTCTTGTTGCTAAAATTGTAGGTTAGGCAAATTTCAGAGGTGTTAGTTTCCACCAAGACAAGAGAAAAAAGTCTATTAAATTGAGGGCCCTAAGGTACACACTTTAGGAGCTGTTTTTATTTTTGCTGCCGTGACTCTTATTTTTTACTGAACAAGTGCTCATAGCTCTCAACGTATGCATTTTAGAGCCCGTAATTCCTGGACTTTTTTCGTCCCTGATTCAAGGCGCACGCTGCTTCGGAATAGCAGGTTCGCAACTGTATAATATTGAAGAAAATTTGTTAAATTTTTATTGTGTCCGCCTCTGTTTCATGATTATTCAATGTACTGTGGCAGTGATTGCCAGTTTCTGACTGACTCGCCCATTATCAAATCAGACACCTTATTATTAATCGTAATTAGTTACGCATTACGGTGTCAAATGGCACAAACAGATTCATAGAAGAAAATCAAACTGTAACCAACAAGTACGTTAACTGGTATGATAGCCTACATGTCTAATTTTTCACCTGGATGACGCATTCAAACATTTTTTTCTTGTAACTCTTCAGGCTTTCCCGGCGATCTAATGACAGCTTGGGTTGTCGGGTGTTCTGCCGGATATCAGCGTCGTACTTGCACGATATTTCGGTCACGTATCTCGTAACCTTCATCAGGTGCGACCTGAGGCTGCTCCTCGAGTGGACCTGGTCCAGTATTTATGCCTATGGCCTTCCCCCTCCACCAACGGCTGCAGGCGCTTCCTCTGTGGGGCGCGCCCATTCCCTGCGAACTGCTGGAGCGTTGCTGCTCCGTTTTCCGTCCGCTGCGGTTCTAGGTGTTCCCTCTGCGGTCCGCGCCCACCAAACCCGCTCCTGGGGGTTTCATCTACGGTCTGGGGTACCAAGCGTTCCCCCTGCGGTCCGCGCCCGCTCACCACTACCTGTTGGAGCGTTGCCGCTCCGTTTTGCGTCCGCTGCGGCTCTGGATGTTCCCTCTGCGGTCCGCGCCCACCAGTCCCACTTCTGGGTGTTCCATCTTCGGTCTGGTGCACCTGGCAGTCCGTCAGGGGCTCGTTTTCCATCTCCATGTCTCTGGTTCTTCTGTTTGTGTAGTGTTGCAGCTGGCCCCGTTGCTCCTTTAACAATTCCAGAGCCGGATCCCAGGCTCTGCTTAGCTGGTACCCTGTGTAACGGTTCATAAGATCGTCAGCCATTTTAATTTCTATCGATTCTCTTATAACACTGTCCCAAAATCTGGGTGTTTGTGCTAGAATCTTGGTATCCTCATACTTCATGGCATGATCTAGTTCTAGACAGTGTTCAGCAATGGCTGACTTAGTCACCTGTCTTAATCTAGTGTGCCTCTGATGTTCTTTGCACCTGATCTCCACAGTTCTTGTCGTCTGGCCAATGTAGGACATGCCACATTGGCAAGGTATATTGTAAATCCCTGGTTTTCGTAACCCCAGGTCGCCTTTGACACTCCCCAGCAGTCCCCCGATCTTGTTGGATGGACAGAAAACACACTTGATATTGTGTTTACGGAGGATCCTACTGATTCTGGCAATAGGGCAGATATGCCACCTCCTTTGCTTCATCTTGGTCTTGTTTTGCTCGTACTACATCCTAAATATGTCGAAAGCAAAGAGACTGCAGTAGAAGAGGTCGACCATCAGAAGTATCAGAACGATTTTCGCTAGTAACTTTCGACACAGTTGTTTCCGGATCAAGATCATTTAGGCCTAACTATAACTCATGGATTTACCTTTCTCCTTCATCATTGAAAGTATAGAACATCGTCGCTGAATCACTTTGTAGTTTTCTACGCGGTGACGGAAGGGAATCCTACAGCACATTCGCGAACTCTGGTGAGAGTGAGAAATGTGTGTGTGTGTGTGTGTGTGTGTGTGTGTTCGTGTATTTCGAGTGGAATTTAGGCCGCCATAGGGACATTTCACGAACTCAGGACATCATAAGCCGAACGTTACCATAAACTGGTTAATTTCAAGATATCTTTCCCGCCACAGTATGTTTATTAAATAACCTATATTGGAAAGTAGCGGGAGCAGATTGAGAGTGTGCGTGACCCAGAAGCACACAGTTACGTAAGTTATTACTGTGATACGTATAACTCGGGACTAAGTTGTTCGGTAGTGCT
Organism: Schistocerca serialis cubense; assembly: GCF_023864345.2. Taxonomy (NCBI): domain Eukaryota; kingdom Metazoa; phylum Arthropoda; class Insecta; order Orthoptera; family Acrididae; genus Schistocerca; species Schistocerca serialis. Next base: position 525,949,657 of record NC_064641.1, read on the forward strand.
GTCTAAAGGTATTCCGAAAATGGCAGCAAACAACGGATCAAAAGTCGTGCTGAATCACTGAACAGTTTGTAGAATAGACAAACGACCAGCAACGTACCCACCGTTACAACATTTAACTTATAAGCTTTGTATAGGCATGCATAATACAGTTCCATTAGATATACTTAATTTTGATTATTACGTCTCATAGAGTTTAATACAAATTCGTTTAACATTTTAAATTTTGTGAAATGGATAAAGGTCACTGAGAAACTCATCATCATCATCAGTGTTCTGCCTAAAGGCAGGTTTTCACATGGTAGTTCTCCAGGCTGTCCGGTCTTCTGCCATCCTCTTCAGGTCTGCGTAATATCCTCTTCCCTTTATGTCGTCTATCACCTTGTATCTCCTTCTTCCTCTCAGTCTTCTCCCACAAACCAATCCTTCCAAAGCATTTACTACAAGGCACTCCCTTCTCAATGAATGTCCCAACCAGTTCTTTTTCCTTTCTCTTACAACCTTCAGCAGACATCTTCTTTCACCAACCCTTACCAATACTCTTTCATTACTCACTCTTTCCATTCAGCTTATTCTCTCCATTCTCCTCCACATCCACATCTCAAATGCTTCTAACCTTTTTTCATGTTTCTGCCCCCTATCGTGCCACACTCCAGACAAAACATTTGCCAAGCCTTTTCCTTAGTCCTTTATCTAATTTGCCACATAAGAGTCTCCTCTTTCTGTTGAATGCCTCCTTCGCTATGGCAATTCGAGTATTCACCTTCTGGTGACATCTCAAGTCTTCAGTTATTGTGCTTCCGAGATATTTAAATTCACTTACTTGGCTAATGGTAGATTGTCCTATTTTAATATTGGACAGTCTGCGCCTTGTACTGATGACCATACTCTTTGTTTTTACTGTATTTATTTGCGTCCCATATTCCACACAAGCTTCATTCAGATTTTTGAGCATGTTATTCACTATCCGCTCACTTTTAGCCACTAATACCATGTCATCAGCAATTCTTAAACTTTCTGTTCTCTTTCCACCAATACATATTCCTCTTTTCCCATCTAAGCCTCTCGCAATAATCTCTTCAAGGTATACGTTAAATAACAGTGGGGAAAGGCAACAACCTTGTCTAACACCTCGGCCAATGCTGCTTCCTTGTGACATTTCATTTCCAATCCTTATCCTTACTTTCTGGTGTAAATATAGAATCTGTATCAGTCGTCTCTTTCTCCAATCTACTCCTTTCCTCTTTAAGATATCCATCAGCTTGTTCCACTGAATTCTGTCAAAAGCCTTTCCTAAATCTATAAAAACAGCAAAATTTTCTCTACTGTTTTCCATATATCTTTCCCCTATAGTTCTTAGCAGGCCAATAACATCTCTTGTTCCTTTTCCTCTTCTAAATCCGAACTGCTCTTCTGCAATCCCTCTATCCAGCTTGCCATATAACCATCTATTCAACACTCTCAGCAAGACTTTAGCTGTATGAGAAATTAGACTAATGGTCCGGTGCTCTTCACATTTTTTAGTGTTTCTCTATTGGTATCATAGCTGTTGCAGCGAAGTCCTCAGGCCATTCCCCTTTTTTCATATATCTCGTTACAGAGGTAGACTGTTTCTTTTTTTGCCTTGTTTCCTAGACTCTTCAACAGTTCTGCTGGCAAATAATCTATTCCACATGCCTTCCTATTCTTCATTCCCTTCAGCGCCTTTTCTACTTCTGCTTCAATGATGGTAAATACCTTTCCATCTTCCAGCACATGTTGCTCCTCTTCAACCTTAATTTCGCTTTGCATTTCATCCCCCTTATACAGACATTCAATATATTCTTGCCATCTGTTCAAAACCTCCTGTGGTTCTTCTGCTGGAGGACCATCCGCTCTTTCTATTTCCATGTTATTCCTCTTTCATTTACGTTCAAAAACTATCTCACTAGCCAGTCTATACATCATTTCATACTTCCCCTCTCTCTCCATTTTCTCTATTTCTTCGCATTTCTGTTTCATGCATTTTTCTCTTGCTTCTTCAGTTTGTCTTCTTAAATCATTATTCAGTTTCCTGTACCTCTTTTTGCCTTCTTCAGTTTCTACATTTTTCCAATTTCTGCGCTCTTCCATCTTTTTCCACATGTTTTCTGTTATCCATTCTTTCCCGGTGTTTTGGGATAATTCCTAGTACCTCTTTGGCAGAGTCCATGAGTCCTTCCCTTATTTTTATCCACTTGTCATTAACACTTTCATCAACACTACCTCTTTGCCATTTTTCCATAAATCTGTTCTCCAAATCTGATGCCTTTCCTACCTCTTTGAGTCTTTCTATGTTTAGTCTTTCCTTTGCTTTACTACTCCAGACTTTTTTCAACTTCAATTGTATTTCTCCCATCACTAGGTTGTCGTCTGAATTTATATCCGCTCCTGGATAAGCTTTAGCATTCTTCAGTCAGTTCCTACACCTTTTTTTTGTATCAGGACGTAGTCCAGCTGATAACTTTCCCTATTCAAATTTGATGTCCATGTGTAACGTCTCCTTTTGTGGTGTTCAAATAATGTGTTACCCAATGCTAATGAATTTTCTTTACAGAAACTAATTAGTCGTTCACCTCTCTCATTTCTTATTCCTAATACAAATTTTCCTACTGTATCTTCATCTCTTCCTTCACCCACCGCTGCATTCCAGTCCCCCCTGATAATAACGCATACATTTTTATTTTCTTTCTCGATGAGTTCTTGTATTTTCTCATAATATTCTTCCACTTCCTCATTTCTGTGCTGGCTGGTTGGCATATATACCTGTATTAATACCAAATCTTTTGAACTACCCTTCAGTCGTATCATCATCAGTCTTCCATCAGTCTTTAGCTCATTTTTCAACTTTTGCCCTATCAATATTCCTACTCCGTTTTCACCACTCTTGACTTCCCCTGAGTAAAAGAGTCTATAATCTCGACTTTCTATCTCCCCATTCTCTCCCCATCTCATTTCACACAAACCGAGGGCATCTAATCTGTTCCTTTTCATCTCCTATTTTGCATTCTCTAGCTTTCCTGCTTGCAGAAGTGCCCTCACATTCCATGTTCCAATCCGTTTCTTTCCTCCCTTCACTGTCCCTTTCTTCCTTTCAAATAAGTCTACTCTCAATGTGTTCCCCTCCCGGAAATCCGAATGAGGGGAAGTTTCAACTCCGGAATCTTTCAAATGAAGAGACATGCCATGTACTGCTTGGGAATGTAATGTGGTAGTTTCCCGTTCCTTTCCACATAGGCAGCAGGATGCCCAGCCTAAAGTCAGCCGCTCACCATGTCAGACGCTGTCTGTAGCCGCCGCTCTGGGGTTCAGTCGCTACTTGTACTCTTTTTGTACCCAAAGAGAAAAGGTGCCTCTTCCGCCAGCTCCGCCGTACCGAAGCCCATCTTCTCCGCCTTCGCTGCCGTTGAGGTCTTCACCGTAACCCTGGCAAGGGGCCCTCACGAGGTACTATCACCAGAGCCAGGTGAACCAAGGTGTTTTAACGAGGTGTTACTCCTCCCCCTCCTCCTTTCTCAACTGGGCTTGGGACCGGCTATGGCGGAGTTACTGAGAAACTAGAGAGTTCTATAAGCTATACGGCGATAAGGATGACATCGAAACCGTATTCTGGCTGTATGTGTTATAAATCGTTTTCTGGACATCATGATAGAACCTTTCTGTGCTTCTTCTAATTCACCTGAAGGGAGATCTGGGAAAGTTCATTGACGAGGTCACGGCTTTATGCATCTACATCCATACACCGCAGACCAATATTCGATATGTGTCGAAAAGTTACCTTCTTCCAACTAAGTGGCCCGTTTATAAGTTACTTGTTACGTCCATTATGATCGGATGCTTGTCTCTGACATTTATTACTTCCTTGTAAGCACTGTTCTCTACCACGAACGATAGAGCGGGCTGTTAGAAATCCCACTGTAGAGCTCGGCCTTCTCAACAAGATTCCAGCGCAATAATGGTGGGTACAGGCATTATTTACGTGACAACCTAAGGAAACGAACCAAAACCCTTCATCAAAATTCAGGGAATATAACTGTTTTAAAGTCATTTCTTAGGTATATTTATCCCACTACCAAAAAACCAAACTTTAGTTTGTGATTGTGTTGCTGTTTACGTATGTAAGAGGTTACAGTTGATACATTGCTCGTCGCAAGGTGTATATTACTGTTGTTCTCTATCTAGTTTCCGTTTCTACATATATTGTTGAATCTGTGACGACAGCAAACGAATGAATACTGCAGTTAGATATATAGGATAGTAACTGCACGTACGCTACACATCAGTCTTCCCCAGTGAAAAGCAGTGGTAAACCAACGGACAGAGAAAAAGTGGTCTGAAACGAAAGAGAGACAAAGGGAGAGGGAGAGAGAGAAAGGCAGAGAGAAAGAGAGAGAGAGAGAGAGAGAGAGAGAGAGAGAGAGTTTGGGGATGGAACTGTAAAACAAGAGATTTCCTGCATTGTATACAAACTGCTGAGTGTTTTGTGTTTGGATGGCTGATTGCGATTTGAAACGCCAGGTAATCTTGTTGCCCGGGATTGCCCGTTGTATTTACGTCACAACGTTCTGCATTGTCTGTTCGCTGTTTCTGTTCTCTCTATTGCAGACAAATTTATGAGACTGTCTTTGAAATTCGAATGCAGTGCAGTTAGATATAGGATCCATAAAAATACACATCCAATGACAAAGGGAGGCAAACATCATTTTACGAAATATTCAGAGGTATGGTGACTGTGCACCGTTGCATGCAGCCACAGATCCGCACGTAGATACGATTTTTCCTGGCTCCACGGCAGGAAATATCAATGAGGGTGTACAGTGAGCAATATACGTGCAAATTCGGTGTCTGCAGAGAGTCCGTATTGAATAGTGGGTTACGCGTCTGCTGGTACGTATACCGACTTCATTGTTCGCTATACTCCATGTGCGACAACTGCATGAACGGAGGAAATGTTAAACATAACCCTCTGATATGAGTACCAATAACTGATTTCTCACTATCATTGTCATACCTGCTGGTTGTACACGTAAAATATAAGTAAAATTAAACAACTGCAACATACACTGAATGGCCTCCATTTCGTATAGTAAGATATCTCGTCACCTTTCTTAAAGTGGATTCTTAGTTGTAATTTGAAGAAGTATTTTGTTCAGTGACCTGCCTCTGTAGCCGAGGTCACTGAGGCAACTCTGTGCAGTGACGCTCACCTCGGAGGCATAGATAGAGATCTAGCAGTAGATGAAATTTTCACTGCCACTATTTGGCCGGCAAGGAGAAGAGTGGTGGTGGGGGAGGTTCATGACAACCATTTTGCTTGGCCTGGATCAATTTCCGAACCTTTTCATAGTGTCTCAAGAAACGAGGACATGTGACGATAATGCTGGTGGTCTATCCGTCGGAAGTGGTGGTTAATGTACGTACGTTCGGCAGTTCCCTTGGTGCTATTAGAGAGGGGCTGAGTATGTGTCTGCACATGGTTTCACCTTATCCTGTCCCAACACCAGTAGCAACATGAATCCTACACTAGGTTGCACAAGCACTCATCACAGGCATCCACGAGAAACAGATAAGGACTTGGAGAAAGGCAACGGCAAAACACCTTCATTGCGACCTGGCCTAGAATGGTCACGATGCTCTCCTACGCTCATATCGTGAGTATGGAACTACTATCACTTACTATCACTCTGACTTCCTTTTGCTCGTGCTGATCATAGGCTGGGGGCGGCATATTATGAGATAAAAGCTACTGTGTTTTCGAGCACAAACGTATGTGTCTTTCCAGACAGTAAGATTGTGGTACTTTTCAGAACATAATACGTACTCCTTCTACAAAACTAATTGAGAAAGGGTAATCCCTGTATCTGCTCCGCTAAATTCATTGAGTATGGGACTACTTTGCTACTTTCACTACACAGTGTGCCCTTGTGCACTGTAACAATCACAGTAGTCTTACCACATCAGAAAGGAGACAAAGAATTGTAGCTACATTTACAGAAGCGTTGAATGCTTAGGAAATAATTACTACTGCCTTGCTCGTGGGGTTCACTATTTCATCCATTACGTCCTCTCCTCATACTGGGAACTGATTTAGAACTGTTTTATAACTTACTTTAGGATATGACAATGAGGAAGTAAAGTTAATTTACGTCAAATTACGTAAATTTAACTTGAACACCATCCATTGACGCTAAAACAACTTTCTACTGCACAAATACATATGTACATGAATATAATAGCTGACAAATTTTCTGTGCCACAGATCTAGTCTACAATTTTTAAAGTAGCACTTAGTTCTTTAAACATTTTAACGAGGCTATGACTCACCTTAAAGTTTTCATTCTTTTAGTTGCTTTTCGAGTATCGTTGTTAGCGTCGGCGACTAAGGTTGACTTATTATTTGAAGACCCTGACTCTATGTGACTACAAGAAGCTCTACATTAGCACTTTTTACAATATTTTCATTCTATCTGATTGACAAAATACATGAAAATATACGATAACAACTTTAGGAAAGGATGCTGTACCTTGATAATCGTAAATTTCATTTCTTTTCCTCCATGGGAGAACATGAATCTAGTATTCGTGGTGGTGACCCAAAGCCTAACATATATCACTGCTGCCAAAGGAAAATTACAGAATTCGTATCTGCTTCAAAATAGGACGACTCTGCACAAAGAAGGATGATCCCACAGCAAGGACATGTTTATTAAAGCGAGAAGTGTTACACGGACGTATTGTAATTTGGATAAGAGATGAAGCTTAGGCAGACAGAAGCGAATCGGATAATGTTAATAGTAAGACAGTGAGAGGTGGTTAACCGCAATGACTAACCACATCTCTTCCTTGAATAAAGATAGGAAGAAAGAACGCAGGCACAAGTAATAGATGGGATGTAGCAAATACACATAGAATCATAAGGCTGGAGTTTGTAGAGGAAGTACTAGCCATGTATGCATGCTTTTTATTGACCGGGATTATGAATCTGAGGTGTAAAAAGACGGACACTCGGCGGTTCGGGGCAGACGATGATGAGGGCGCATAGGGCCGCTACCTTTGGACCCATCAGGACTTCCGCAACGGTGTTTTTAAGAGCACGGCTGTGTAGCACAACAAGGAGAGTGCGTCTGGGCAAGCTCTGTGAGTGCGGCTGGACTGCAGCTGGACACTGCACTGCTAGACGGGACTACAGTGGTAAAAATACGGATCCTCCCCACTGTTCCTGCCAGCCATGCCCGCGGATTACATAGCCATTTGCATGTGGACGAGAAGAAAACACAGCAGTCATGTAAACGAATTCAGGGAAACGTTCTTGCGCTGTAAAGGAATAGGGGCTGCGATGGCAGGTAACGCTAAAAAAATAGAACTTACTTTTTTCTTTTGTAATCCAACTGTGGCAATCTCGCGTCGGCAGTAGAAAACGTCTTGTTGTTTTGGTAGATGGACAGTGTCGAAGGTCTTACGTCCCAATTTTTGAGTGGGAAAACACTCTGAATTAGTGGATTAGTGGATTAGGTGTTAATACGGAGCTGAGGACACAAGGAAGATATATCTTATAAAGTTTGTATTATTGTCAGATACTGGAGACAAAGTGGGAAATTGGACAGAAGCGTCAAAAAAATATGGACTGTAAAATTGAATTAACAGGTCCCTGTGTATTAAAACGACAGCTTCAACAACTTGATTTCTCGGATTTTGAAGAATAGCTGCCATAGAAGGGTCAATGACACTGTCTTTTATGTAAGTCTTGTGACTGGGAGGCCATAAACACTGAAAAGGATCCTGTTGGCCACATCTTCCAATCCAACGTTGTGCGATTTTAAGATAATGGCGCACCTCAAGGTGAAAGTGCATGTGTCTGTCTTTTCTAGTCATATACAGGGTGTTACAAAATGGTACGGCCACACTTTCAGGAAACATTCCTCACACACAAAGAAAGAAAATATATTATGTGGACATGTGTCCGGAAACGCTTATTTTCCGTTATAGCTCATTTTATTACTTCTCTTCAAACCACATTAACCATAGAATGGAAACACACAGTAACAGAACGTAACAGCGTGACTTCAAATACTTTGTTACAGGAAATGTTCAAAATGTCCTCCTTTTGCGAGGATACATGCATCCACCCTCCGTCGCATGGAATCCCTGATGCGCTGATGCAGCCCTGGAGAATGGCGTATTGTATCACAGCCGTCCACAATACGAGCACGAAGAGTCTCTACATTTGGTACCGGGATTGCGTAGACAAGAGCTTTCAAATGCCCACATAAATGAAAGTCAAGAGAGTTGAGGTCAGGAGAGCGTGGAGGCCATGGAATTGGTCCACCTCTACCAATCAATCGGTCACCGAATCTGTTGTTGAGAAGCGTACGAACACTTCGACTGAAATGTGCAGAAGCTCCATTGTGCATGAACCACATGTTGTGTTGTACTTGTAGAGGCACATGTTCTACCAGCGCAGGTAGAGTATCCCGTATGAAATCATGATAACGTGCTCCATTGAGCGTAGGTGGAAGAACATGCGCTTCCCCGTCAGCGCATACATGGTAAGTACAACATTGATTGTTATGGCGTAAAGTCATGCGCCACCACGCCAGTCGGGAACGATAGAGAAGAGATGGCTGTCAGAAGACGTCAGCCAATCGCACGCTGACCGACCCCTCTCCAGGACGACAACGCGTCAGCACCAGTCTCCATGTGAAGAGGACATAAGTGCCACGACCGACTGGTGATGGCCAGTTGAACAGCAGCGTCCATGCTAGATCACTTCGCTTGCACTTTCTATGTAGGACCGACTTGGGATTACGTTGTATGTCGCCGTTTGCTTGCACACCTCTGCGTCATTGCGGAAGTTAAGCATTGTAATTTGTTTTTGTAATAAAACTCGTTAATATGACTTGTTTGATTGTTTGTCTAGCAAAAAAAGTATGCAGGCTTCGTAGACATCACATATTTGGCGACGAGGAGGTGAACGAACACCAATTGGACAATCCAGAGCCTGGCTGTCATGGGCTTTTGTGTTTTGCTGGCGCCTTAATTCCACCTTATCTTTTCTTCGCAGGGGTGTGTTTATATGTTTTAATAGTGCGTCTTATAGTATTTTTTTCTATTCAGTGTTTTCAGGCGAGCTTTGCAGAAATTTTCTCTGCTTGTGTGCTTATTGTTCTTCTTTGCATTGTCTGTTTATTGCATTTGCCTATTCCAAAATGAGCAACCCACCTGTCCCACCCGCTGCTCAGACGCCACAGCTGGAAGAGATAGATGTAATGCAGCTGCCGGCCGAAGTGGCCGTGCGGTTCTAGGCGCTGCAGTCTGGAACCGCGAGACCGCTACGGTCGCAGGTTCGAATCCTGCCTCGGGCATGGATGTGTGTGATCTCCTTAGGAAAGTTAGGTTTAACTAGTTCTAAGTTCTAGGGGACTAATGACCTCAGAAGTTGAGTTCCATACTGCTCAGAGCCATTTGAAACATTTTTGTAATGCAGCTAATACATGTGTTTCAGCTTCAGACGTAGCATATCTCAACTCTACTAAACACGGGACAGCAGCCATTAACCAATGAAGCCACTAGCGCAGCGCCACAAGCAAAAACTGTAGCTCCGAATGCCATAACGCCTTTTCGACAGTGTAATGAAAAGGAAGAGGACTGGCTAGAGTGGTTGCAACAGTATGAAACCCACATCATTGCTCACCAAGTGTCAGGTAATGTGAAACTACATTATTTTCTGTCAATGGTAGGAAGTTCAGTCTTTCGCCACATTCTGAAACTGTTCTCTAAAGCCAATCCATGTGAACTTTCTTATGAACAGGTTCAAGACTCACTAACTACTATTGTGACCAACAAGTAAATGTGGTGCCAGCTAAGTATCAATTCTTTTGCTGCAAGAAAAGTTTGGACAAACCTATCGCGAGTGGGTAACAGATTTGAACGACATGACGAGGAAATGCAAATTCAGGTGTGCTTGTGGCGCTTTATATTTAGAGACTTTGTGGCATGATGCGATTGTGTACAATGTAACTGATGTCCAACGTAGAGAACCGATTTTCAAACAGTCTGATCCATCATTTCAGCACATAGTGCAAATTCTAGATCAGTATGATTCAGGCACTGTAGTAGCCAATAAATTTGACCAGCCACCACTTTGTCAAGTTGAGTCGTCCTTGGCTTACGACTGCCCCAGCAGGCAGCAACAGCATGCACACTCCACGCCGTGTAAACAGTTATCTAAACAGACGAACAGACTTAAGTCATGCCCTCAGTGCTCGTCATGGCACAAACATTGAGACTTCCCATCCAGACAAGGTCAGTGCTACGCACGTGACAAGAAAAGTCACATACAATCCATATGTTTGCAATGGAACAAACATAAAGAATCTGCGCACTCACAAAAATCCATTTACTAGGACCATGTACTCAATGCAGTGTATTCAAAGCCTGCTGCAGGCATTAGCAAAACTAGCAAGCAAACAGTTTCTTCAGTGCTAAGCCAGTCCCACACTCTTTTTGTTCATTTGCATATTGGTGTAAAACAGGCGAAATTCCAGTTGGACACAGGTGCCTCTGTTACCTTGCTGAATCGTAACACATATGAACTGTTACGTTACCCATGCCTGTCTAAAACTACCTGACGGCTTATAATGGAGAAGACATTCCAATTCTCGGAAAATGTACCTTGCCTGCCATGTATCGATGTCTTATGTGAACTGTAGCCTTCACTGTGCTACAATCACGTGACTGTGAGAACATATTTAGTCTTGATTCGTTTGCTTTGTTTGGCTTTCAGATTCAAGAGAATGTCTTGTCAGTGACTGCATTCATTGCTAAAGACAGTGTAGCTAGCTGTGTCCTGAAGATTTAGCAAGGCTAACAATTTTGTTGCACATATTGCTATGAAAGATGATGCTCAGGCGAAATTTTTCCAGGTCAGAGCTGTTCCCATTGTATTATGGAACAAAGTAGCTGTAGAACTTAATGATGTGCAAGATAAAGGAGCCATTGCGCCCATACAAGCTAGTCAGTAGGCGAGTCAAATGTTTTTTCTTCCTAAACCTTCAGGTCGCATTCGTCGCTGTGATGACTTTAAGTCTACAGTCCACAAACTGTGATTGTTGCTTATCCATGGCCACGCCCAGAGGATCTCATGGACACATACGCGTCGCGAAAATCAAGAACTGATTTGCGCGACACATATCTTCAAATACCATTAGATGAATACTCTCAAAACGCGTGCGTTGTGAACACTCATTTGGGATTGTTTAAATATTTGCGTTTGCCTTTTGGCAACGGTATTTGGAACAACTAACTGCTCAAGCACCAGACTGTTCAAACTATTTGGACGATATGGTTGTAGCAGGTCATACACCTGAAAAACACATTGCAAGTTTGCGTGCTTTCTTTCGTGTGTTTTGTGATGGAGGCTGGACAAGCGTGATTTTAGCAAACCTGAGTTGCACTATCTGAGTCATGTCATAAACAGTCAAGACGTAAATCCTCTTGAGTCACATTTGTTAGCCATACGTGACCTGCCAGTTCCTCGCAATGTCACAGAATTGCAGTTGGTCTTAGGGAAGTTGAACTAATATATTTGCTTCATCCAGAATGCTGTACAAATCGCAGCTCCATTGCATCGCTAACATCGCAAAAGTGTCTCCTTTGTTTGGAGAGATCAATTCCAAGAAGCTATTCATAACGTAAAGATGTATTGCTCAGTGATCGATGCTTGGTTCACTTTGATCATGACAAACCAGTTGTGTTGCAAGCTGACGCTTCCTCTTAGTGTATCGGTGCAGAGGTCACCAAATTCCACCACTACATGTATTGGGAGAAAATTCTACTTAGTAACGGGTCACAAGCCATTGCAGACCTTGTTTCATCCGATGAAGCCGGTTCCTGTACAAATTGTCCAAAAATAGCAAAGATGTCCTTTGTTGTTGTCTCAATACCAGTACGAGACTATGTATCGTCGCACAGTTCAACACGGTAAGGCGGACGTTTTTTAATGTTTTCCTATTAGCCCTGATACAGACTTTGATGGTTCTGCTGCTTCTTGTTGCCACATCGATGCTCAGGATTTTTATTTGCTTCAATCATTTCCTCTGAACTGTAGAAAAATTGCGCATGCCATGGAAGCTAAATCAGATCTGAACGACAATACGTTTACACATCTTGGCCTCGCTCATTGCATAGCATAAACAAATCTGTAGTGCGGAGATACTTTGCACGTCAGCATAGCCTCGTTATATAGCAAGTCTGATTCTTGTTCAAAATGACTGTGGACAATCACATGTGTTGATTCCCTAAGGTTTGCAAAAAGAAGTGTTCCAGTTACTTCACCAAGTACACTGGAGATTGTGCGTACGAAACAGTTAGCTCATCGACACTATACTTGCCAGGGTGCGGACACCGAAGTAGAACAGATGACGTCACCGTGTCACGCGTGTAAGAAAAATCAATCCGCTCTGCCACAACAATTCTCTTCTTTGTCTAAGTGGCAATCACGATGACAACGTGTGCACATAGACTTTGTTGCGAGACCTTTTTGGAACACTCGCTGGTTGTTTGTGGTAGACTCTTGTAACAAGTTTCCTTTTGCTGTGCCAATGAACTGGAAAACATCACCTAGTACAATACTGGCGTTGTACTCTATTATTTGCTTCGAAAGTTTACCTGAAGTCTCAGTTTCGGACAGCGGCCCTCAGTTCATGTCACATGAATTTGAAACATTCTGTGAACGCAATGGCACACAGCAATCAACTAGTGCACCGTCGGGCGATGCGGAACGTTTTGTCAGCACCTTCAAATGGCAGATAGCCAAACTTCGCACCGCACACACTAGGGATCAAGCGTTGCAACTGTTTCTCGCCTCATATTCGTATCCATGACACGGACCATCGCTAGCGGAAGTGCTTCAAGGGCGCAGCCACCGCACACTGCTCCACCTGTTCCACCCTCCTCACCTGCAAGCACCGCAGGAAGGCCGCAAGTATCGGTTCGCGCTGCATGATATTGTGTTTTTCAGGTTTCTTTAGCAGCAGCAGACGGTGGGAGCGAGACGGGAACTTTCGTCAACTTGGCGCATGCATGTATATCATTTCAGGGCCAGAGGAATTGCAGTACCAACATCACAATCAAATTCACCACTGTGTTGTGCACGGTGATCCTTCTGTATTTATTCCTCCAGGTTCACGGATCCTGAGGACAGCGTGGCCACAGCAGCCTCCAGAGCGTGTCATTTCGACACCGCGGGACGACCCCGTGCAGATTGAGCCTTCGCATCCTTCGCCTCCTTTCGTCCTACCCGCACACGCCGCAGCAGCCGACGCCTTCTGCATCTTTCTATGGGTCTCCAGAGGTGGACACATACCCTTCTGGATGTTTTCTGGGGGAGGTTTCCATCAGAGCGACGGCTGGATAGCGGGGTACGTTCGAAAGTCTTACGTCCCCTGCCGCCACAGCTTCTGATCCATAGCAGCGTCCACACTCATACCCCCCCCCCCCCCCCCCCAATTGTCGAGCTCCACACACGACGACCCCCCCCCCCCCCCCGCCAATTGCCGAGCTCCCTACACGACGACGGTCTGTCGCTTTGGGGGAGAGGACTGTTACGGCCTGAAGTCACGCCAGTCGGGAATGGTAGAGAAGAGATGGCTGTGAGAAGACGTCAATCAATCGCACGCTGATTGACCTGTCTCCAGGACGACAACGTTACAGCAGCGGCCCTTATCTGAAGAGGACATAAGTGCCATGACCGACTGGTGATGGCCAGTTCATTAGCAGCATCCACAGTAGATCACTTCGCTTGTACTCTCTCTGTAGCACAGACTTGGTATTATCTCATATGTCTACATATGCATGCGACACATCTGTGTAATTGCTGAAGTTAGGTATTGTAATTCCTTTTTGTAATAGAACTCATTAATAAATCTTGTTTGAATGTATGTCTAGCGAACAAAGTATGCAGGCTTCCTAGACACGACACTGCCAGTGTTGCGATTGGGTCAGAAGTACATTGACATTGTGGTTTATTATTGGAAAACAAATGACGGTTCTAGTATTACGTCGAATACCTTTGGTTTACATTAGCTTTTGTTTTGTTTTCACACAGTTCGCAACATGCTGAAGGTCAAAGGGTATTCAGTAGACTTCGAAAATGCGGGTAATCAATGCCCTACAACGCGGCAAGTATCTGGTGGAGGTTGATCGGGGTTTTGGTTTGTCCAGACAAATTTTGAGTATATGGCATAAGAAGAAATGATTAATAGGGATCACAGATAATCAATAAGAACGGCTACGCCCCACGAGGTCACTCCAATTGGATAATCTCATAAGGTGGACGTCAAAGGGCGACCCAAGTAAGACTGCTGTTGACATAACCAGAGAGTTTCGCAACGTGAAAATCTCGCACGGTACGCCAAAACGATTCCTCGTAGAGTCTAATTTTCATGGCCACCGCCCAAGCAAAGGCTTTTAATATCGTCAAAGAGTAGGAAAGCAGGACTGGAATTTGCCAGAGTGCATAAGCACTGGACACCTCAACAGTAATCGAGTATTCTCTGGATCGAATAACGTAAGTTTAATTTGTTTTCTTCCGATGGGATTCGATATGTTGAAAGACCCGTCAATGTGCAAAACGACGTCTTGTGTCAAGTACCCACTGTTACGCACGGTGTTGGGAACGTCATTGTGTGGGGATGGAGCCTACTGAAGGCATTATCGATCATTCCAAATATTGCGAAATCTGGAAAACGCACGCTGTGCCAGGCAGTGAGGTGTTGCAGCCTAAGCGACGGTACATCTCCAACAGGTTACTTACTAACTCAACGTAATTACACCCAAAGTCATGTACAACATTTCTAAAGACTTACAAAGCTGCTTTCCTATTTCCCTGGAGGAATTATTTCAAGTTTTAATTCACATGCATTTTATATGCTTAAGGAACAACGAAGGTTCCTTCGTTCAATTTCGTCTCACTTAGCTGTGGAATTGCGTGCTTACGCACCTGAAAGCGCCTCCATTCTGATTCATTCCCCTTACAAAGTTAACCATGATACTAATTCGATGTCTAAAGGCAGAAGAATAATTTTACCTGTTAGATCATAGAGATGACTATGATGGAAAGAATGTTGGATGGGATGTTGTCTTCGTTTTCACTGTATCAAGAGCCTCCAGAGTGTAGCCGCTTCGTGGATTCGGTACAGGCAGATGACATCCTTGTAGAACCGGACAGATAGCTGTAGGGTGTTTGGTTTTGCATTCCACAATCTCTTTTATGCGATTAGGTAATACCACGCAGTAATAGCGATTATTTACATGATTGTCTGGCTCCCTTGAAAGCACGGGAATGACAAAGGGAATTTAACCTTCGGTTTTTTTGACATACACTTGCTGAACAAGAACTGAAAAAAAAGAAAAGGTGCCCATTGGGATTATTTTTGTTTTATAACTTCAGACCAAAGTAACAGTGATGGGCTGTCTTCGGTAGTGAAATAATACTGCATTTATTCCCACAGATGTAACAGAACTGGTAAGGATGGTTGACAAACGTATGTGACTTTCTAGTGTTTTTAGTTCAGGCCGCTTTACGAATTCAAAGTGAAATACGTGGCGTTGGGACTAATGGGATTGGTAAGTGGTCTATGGTTGTTTTAGCGTAACTTCTTAATCAAATAGCAGTTTGTTAACAAGAACAATGAATGCAAATTCAGAATAAGCAACGGCCAGGCACCTCAGTGCTCAGAAAATATATGACTTACGAATACAGATTAAGCATTTCAATTAACTTGTCCCAATAGAATCAGTCAGCATTATTAAAAGAGGCCCAAGTGCCAGTATAATGGAAAAAACATGATAGTATATAATTAAATAGACAGACTGTTAATATAGCAGATTTTCTGAGTTCTTTCACGCTATATAGAATGGCATGAATTACGGTACATAAATAACAACATGCGGTGGAAACATGTGACATACTCAGTAATACACACATCCAGAATCCAGTTTCCAAAACATCCAACTAAAGCAGACAACTTACTTAATGATAAACAGAGAGAATAAGATAGATAAATTGCGCTACGGAGTCAACAGTATACACATTCTGCAGCACACGGAATATCAGAACGGTACAGCAGTGAAATCCAGCAGCAGCTGTGATAATTTAATTTTCAGTAGGCACGGTTCCTTTAGCCAGTACTTCATCTGAATATACTAAGTCCATCAGCAGCCACCTTGTGTTTTACCGCGTAATCAGTGAGCAAATGAAGTAGGCCAAACACACACTCCTGTAACTATCGTACCGAAAAACATTCCGCAGCAACCAGGTCTTCATTGCGGATCTGTGCTACATTCCTTGGATTCGCGAAGGCCAACACCGGCCGCTGTTCTAATCGGAACCATGTGCCGCACTGACAGCAAACGTGTATGAGCCTCAGCAGTTCGTCCGCCTCAATGTAAGACATGAGAGCTAATGAAGCATTATAGATGTGATTTTAGTTTTTTGAACACTAAATTATAATAAATAGCAGTTTTCATCTCAGTCACACGACCATCATTCATTTGTGCAATCCTTGATGACCAGTGCGTAATGGTTGCTGTTAATGATATTGAAATATAACTTCCAGGTGAGACATAAGCAGCATTGAAGAATTTTAAGTCTAAAAGATTGTTACCTATCTACAGTGAGATAGGAAACAAAGGGAACACTTCAAATCGTTCAGAGGATTAGAAATTTCCGGGGATAACAGCTCATACTACGATGCCAAGGAACTTGCAGTAATTACGAAGGTACTTTGAAAAGTGACGAACCGATTTTTAATGTGAAAAGTCTTAAAGTTATTTAAATAAAGAAACTTTATTAACATTCTACATCTTTATTGTTCACGTCACCGTATTTGCAGCCCTCTCCCCTATAGAGTAACAAATGGTAGCGTGTAACACAGCGATGTGTAACGTAACTATACCGTGTGTGAGAAACAGCTTGCTGTTACCGAGTTTCGAATTGTTTCGAATTCAAAGGGTTCGTCTACACGTGGAGCACGCTCTCCTTCAGCATGATAATGCCAGAGCACACACGAGCACTGCGTCATCTGCAGAAATCCGACGCCATCAATTCACTGTCATCGAGCATCCTCCATACAGTGCTGAATGAACCCAAACTCTATTTCCATCTGTTTCCAAAGCGGAAAGAACACCTTCGAGGATTTGACTTCAAAAGCGATGAAACGGTGAAAGCAGAGGGTAAACATGCTACACTGACGGTATCAGCAAACTGGCTTCTCACTGGAAGAAATTCGTTCGTTGCCAGGGTGACTATGTTACGAAAGAAATATGCAGATATTAAGAATAAATATGTAAAACGTTTAATGGTTGTTTTATTTAAAAATCGTTAAGATTTTTACATAAAAAATTCGAAGGCATTACTTTTCAACATGCTCACATAAAGATACCTTAAGCTACTGAGTGCTATACATAAAATTTAAGAGGTAATAATTAAAAATAATTTGCAACTAATAAACGTAAAGGTGCTGTTAGAACAACAGTGCTGCCTTAGAAAAGAAAGATCATTCATAAACGCATCTGAACATTTATTAGACAGACACAAGCTATAAACAAGTAGCAATAAGCAGCATTTGAACCAATAGATTTAGACTAAAAGATTAACTGTTTTATATGTTAACTTTTGGTTGTGGTCGAACTACCGATACATTAAAATTTACTAGTATGTGACAGACTCGGAAAAATATAAAATACCATCCAAAAGATGATCTCAAATACCTGTATGATTAAACTTGGGTTGTAGTTTCAGAGAGTAATATCGGAAAGTTCTTACAAGTCAGTCAAGAAGTAAAGCAAGGTTGTGACCTGTCACCTTTGTTTTGAATTGTAAGAGAAATAAGATGCAATAGGAGTAGTAAGAGACAAACCCACAAAGAATATGCTTGCATAACACGAATCTGATATTGCGACAATCTTGGTAGCAGACGCCTGAGTACGAATAATTGATTCATTAGCCCACTTGAAATGGAATACAACGTAACAGAGTAAAATATTGAGAATGTATGATACGAAAATATCGTCCTTCGAAATGAAAAGTATAACCAATTAAAGAAAATAAATGGCGAGGCTTATTTTACTTGTTTAAATATTTATGAATTTATTTCACCAGAGAATTTTGTGGTTGATGAGAAAATAGTATAACAGGTAACATTTGAGCTTTAAAAATCTGTGGCCATGTTCAACTTTCATACGGAATATAGTAGTACGCGAACAGCCGATAAACTTCGCTGTTTTCGAGATGTTCGTTCCCAGACGCCCAAGCATAGAAATTTGCGCTTAGTCAAAGTCACTTATGTTAGTGAATTTCCCCTACAGGTCACATTCAGTCTCGCAATGTGCAGTAGTCATATGATTTTGTCTCATCGGAGTATTAAGTTATTACACGATTGGTTACGTTATGGGCTGTTCATCTTGACACAAGGTAATCACTTTAGACGAAAGTAATTTAGCATAAAAACTCTGACCCGTAATTATAGTTTTGTGTAAACTGTCGTTCCGTTATTTTCTGTAGTACGTTCTTTTTACGTTTGTTCTGGTTGAAAACATAATTTATGAGAAAGTTTGCAATATCACTATTCGCATTTGGGCATTGAAATGAATCAATGGCAACACGTATCATATTCTGCAAGATCTGGACTCACTAGCGGATCTTCCGCTTTAATGCGAGTAACCGTCAAAATAGATCACTGCTATTCGCAACTGATATACTGTATAATGTCTGTTGCCTGCGCCCCATTGCAGGCAGCTAATGCCCGAGTGCAAGTAATGCAGAGTGGAATGTCGACCAGAGCCCTCCAGTCTGCAGGATGTTGATGGCGACGTCGACTCGTCTGCCTAACGTGTTTCGTAATCTTCTTCGATAACAATTTTTTTTAAATGCGAAAAACAGTAAGTAGTGTGAGTATGTAATATATAAATTCAGATCACAATTAAATAATAACAAAGAGTGGGATGAAGTTTAAGGGGCTAGTCAGTAAGAACCAATGCACAAAGAAGCTGTATGCATACTAAGAAATGAAGAGATATACTTGAAGTTCTATGAGGCTATATATAAACCAAAAACAAATAGGTCAGTAGGCGGTTCAGTTGAAGAGGAATGGTCTACTCTAGAAAGCCCAATCACAAAATCACGGATAAAGGAGGAAATACTTCAGTTAACCGACGAAAAAAGAAAGTACAAAAAATTCAGGGAAATTCAGGAATGCAGTAATACAAGTCACTTTGAAAAGGAAGTGCAGGGACGCTAAGATTAAGTGGCTGCACGATAAATATGAGAAAATAGGATGAGGGATGGCTGTCGAAAGGTCTGGTGCTACAATTACTTTTGGCGAAATCAAAAACACTTGCGGTGATATTAAAGGTGCATTGTGAAATCCACCGTTAAATGCAGAGGGGATAGGTGGAAACGGTACATTCAAGTCCTGTATGAAGGGAGGACTCGTCTGACGACGTGATAGAAGAGGAAACAGGAGTCCATTGGCAAGAGATCTAGTATTACAATCACAATTTAAAAGAGATTTGGAATTCGTAACATCAAATAAGGCAGAGAGGATAGATGAATTTCTATCAAAATTTCTATAAACGCTGGATGAAGTGGCAACAAAAAGACTGCTTACGTTGGTATGTAGAATGTATGAGATAGGGTATATACCATCAGACTTCCTGAAAACACCCAATACACAATTGTTAACATGGCAAGAGAATACTAGTACAAGAATTTTTGGTTAGTCGTATAAACAGCTCAAGCATCCTAGTTGGTGACAAGAATAATGTACAGGGGAGTGGAAAGAAATTTGAGGATCTTTTTTAGTAGAAGATCGGTTTGGCTTCATGAAAGAAAAAGGCCATAATTGAGGCCGTTCTGTTGTTGTGCTTGATAATGGAAGCAAGATTGAAGAAAACTCAAGACAAGTTCATAATATTCATAGAATTTGAAAAAGGGTTCGATAATATAAGCACGTGCAAAATGTTCGGAAGTATGAGAAAAAAGGTGTAAGCTACAACGAGAGAAGGTTAATGTAGAATATATACAGTAACCAGACGGGAACAATACTAGTGGAATACGGAGAACGATGTGTTTAGCTAGAAAAGTGTGTAAGACAGGGATGTAGTCTTTCGCCCCTATTGCTCGATTTATGCGTAGAAGATGCCAAAAAAGAATGGTTGAAGAGCGAGATTTAAAGACAAGGTGAAAGAGTATCAGTGACAAGATGTAACATTTCAATTTTAGTGAAAGTGAAGGAGTAATACAAGATGTAATTAATATAATAAACAGTGTAATGAGAACAGAACAGGGATTGAGAATAAATTGCAAAAAAGACGAATGTATTGAGAAGTAGAAAAAATGAGAGCATCGAGAAATTTTACTTCATGACTGGTGACCACGACGTAGATGTAGTGAAGGAATTATGCTACCTAGACATTAAATAACCCTTGACGAACGGAGCCAGGAGGACATCAAAAGCAAACTAGTGCTGACAAAAGGGCATTCCTGGCCAGAAGAAGTCTACTAGTAATGAACATAAGCCTTAATTTGTGGAAGAAGTTTTTGTGAATGTACGTTTGGAGCACAGCATTTTATGTTAGTCAAATACGGTCAGTGGGAAAACTGGGAAAGCAAAGAACCGAAGTATTTGAGATCTGATACTGCATAATAATGTTGAAAATTAGGTAGACTGATAAGGTAAAGTATGACGAGAATGGGCGAGGAAAGAAATTGACGAGTAGAAGTGGCAGGATGAGAGGACGTCGTTCAGACATCAGGGGTTATCTCCCTTGGCACTAGAAAAAGCTGTAGAGGATTAAACCTGTAGAGTAAGACTGAGATTGGATAGCAGAAAGCAATTAATTGAGGACGTAGGTTGCAAGTGAAACTCTGAGATGTAAAGTATGGGAGAAGAGAGGAAATCATGGCGAATCGCATCAAATCTGTCAGAAGACTGATGAGTCAAATGCATAAATAAACGTATGGACCTCATGCACATATGAACTTGTAACTGCGGAATGCGAAGAAGCCTTCTATATTAAATTTTGCAGAAGAGACCAAAAAATGCTTTACAAAAAAAAATCTATAGTTACTCAAAAAAATGTAGAATATTTGGGATTATGGTTCAGATGAAATAGCTTTTTCCATCTTTGGGTTTCTGGTAGCTGAGAAACTACTTTCTTGACATTGAACATGTTCCCTTTCTGCAGTAAACAGTGTGAAATATAAATTAAAAGCCTAGTACTTTGATGATATATATCTATTTCTGTATTTTGTTGGAACTAAATATATTTTAAACATTATTGCATCAAAATAATATCATGAACTTTCTCATTATCTTCAGTTTCATCTCTCTTTGTTGTCGGGCAGTTCAAAATTTCATTCGAAAATTGCATCTTTTCTTCCAGAATGGAAATCAAATATCTTTTGATTTCATACATTTTCATGATTCACGCAGATTCCTTGGAAAGTCGTTTATTCATCACAGCATTCCTTAAATAAATACTGTTAGCTCATAGGCCATTGACTTTTGTCTTAAACTGAGCTACCTGTGGTCTGTCTTTGGTAACAGTAAATTTATGACTGATAGGCAAAAAGAAATCTTTCGCTCCTTTTTAACACCTATATAATAACAATTATTAACAAGGAAAGGTTTCGTTGTAGAATTTTGACCACCATCATTTGTTAAGTCTTCTGTTTGGGTGCGAATAACACTAAATCTATCTTTCTTCTGTGAAGAATAGAATATGAGCTCTTTCAGGACAGTAACGGTGTAATATCGTTCTTGTTTTCTCAGTTTTCTCTTGTTGATGCCAAAATCTCTATTTTGTTTACAGCAGAAAGAGAAAACGTCCAGGACATGTTCCCTTTCTACAGTTCGTGGTGAATCGTAAATGTTGCTAGAGATGCTTTGTTGATCTGGAAAATTTTTTTATCTGCACTAAACGATGTATCTACCTGTTAGACTCCTTTCATGCAATAAAGCCAATCTGGAAAATTTTGTACGGGCTTCATTTATGCACTTAGCGATTCATGTACCTCCATCGTTATTTCAGAAATATTTTCATGTTGACATACTGCAGCTATATATAATTCCTCAAAATCAAAACGGGTAATCCAAAGGAACTGAAGGATTATTATTTTAATTATTTTTGTTTAGGATTTCATGGAATTAATCACGTTGAAGGATAGCTCACCTTCTGAAAACGTACATCACTTGGAAAATGCTTGCTTTAAAATTCAACTAAAATAATGGTCAGTAGCGAGGGTAGTAATAAAGTATTTCTACAATGCTTCGTTAATGATACCCTGATTTGTTCCACTCATTTACTATCCATCTGTGATACGCAACATAAAACTGTTCAAAGCAAAGGGAACCCTGACACCAGCGACTGGTTGGAAGCTACGTACTTTGATAGCATAAAGAAAAGATGTCACCAATATCAAAACAGTACTTCGCAAACCTCATAAGCAAACGACTGTGCAGCGCTTCGCACTCGGATATTAGGCGACTGCAGTGTGACAGAGCGAGTAGAAAATCAACGGTGTACGTTAATGTTTGAAAGCTGTACTCTCAGAGAGTCCTAACTGCGTACTGTCAAATTTATAGCCCAAATCTTCTCGCTGGATATAATCCTAGAGCCGATTTCTTGCAAGTGTGTTTTTTATTTTCTCCTTAAAAGGTGAAGACAAGTAGATGATACAGAAGGAAATGGTACGAGTAAAAAGGAAAAAGAATCCTCTTGTTCTTAAACAGTACTCGTAATTTGGTACAAAAAGCTGACACAAAGGTAATAAGTTTGAGAGTCAATGACTCGTTTCGTAAAGAACAGTGCTGGACGCAGTAAAACCGTAGCCAATAGTAATTTTTCTCGGGGGATTGAGGAATAGAAATTAGCTGAATCAGAAGAGGTCATGATGGAGAATTTCCTTAGATAAAAACGCATTTTAAGTGAATAAACTGACAAAACTATATGCGATATTGTCGATAAGTGCTGTCGATTCGCCCAGTTGCTCCAGCAGGCTACAGTTGTATTATCAGGACTTATTAAACATTAATTATTAAATTTCGTAGTGTTATTTTCTTTACTATCGTTTCTTTGTATCTTGAAACGACGCATTGTGCTCCGAATTCCGAGACGGTTTTTTCGCAGGATTCGCCTCAGCTTACTCGCGCGTGGTATTAGGTGGAACGTAACTTAATATTCTTCTCATCATGCGCAGCAGCTCCGCCTTCACGCTGTTGCACTATGGAGCCGGCTTTCGCAGGGCGTTCCTGTGCTTATAAAACGGCTGCTTGCGAACGTAATACAAGGTAAAACTGCGAGAAGTCCTTATTAGCGAGGCTGCGCCCAGTCGCTTAACCTACCAGTATACTGTATGACTTCATTTGGCTAAAATGTTCTATATAATACGGACATAAATTATATGTTTGTTGAACGTTTACTTACAGGAACTTTAGCTTAAGCCGATGGATAATATATACACCGCTTTTCTTGCTGGAACGTATGTGAGTTCAAGAATGCTCCAACGGAATACTTATCGTTCTGCGAACACTTATCGTTCTGCTTGTGGCGATAAAGCAATTCACTAGAATTATACTATTACTGAATCCAGAAACCAGATTTAGCCAAACCGAAAGTAACAATTGACAGTAATAACTTCACACGATACTACAAACGGCTGTTCATTCAGTGAAACTCATGTTTAAAATTACACAAAAATTGCTTATTTTCGTTCGTGCAAATACAACCTGTAACAAATACACATAAATTCATTACGCCAGGTTCTCTTTCAAATGAGCAAAAAATAGGCAATGTTTGTATTGTTTGTAAGGCAATGAAAAGAGGTAAAACGAATCTGTTTGAGGATTATGACTGATCATAATTTGAGCTTTAGATTTCAGATAACAAAAAACAAATAAATAATTAAGAAATAAAGTTGCGCCCATAATTATTGTTTCATCTAGAGCCTGTTGGGTTTGAAGTACACAGACTGCATACAATGTAGCCCCTAAGGAATCGCCTGAAACCAGAAATGGATATCAGTCAATATTACATTAAAGTGATGGCAGCTTATTCCTAGCCACAATGAAATAACCTTAAATTTAGCGATTTGATTCTAACACAATTTCTGAATTCGATTTTCATGGGCTTGTCTCACTATTCATGGGTTTACAAAAAATAGTTAATCAAAAAGCTCCCATGGAAAGTGTTTACTTTTCGGGGGTCAAAGGTAGAAGTATTAGGATGAACCGTTTTTATTTAATGCTTGAAAAACAGTTTCTCGAGAAAACCTGTTTAAAGTTTGGGGACAACTTTTAAATGTGTTAGTAGTTCAAACTGCATTAAAACTACACGTTATTATAAATTATGGGTGTTGTTGAACACAAATCTGATGTTTGATTTTAAAATTCAAAACTGCCAATACAGTACGGTGGACCAAAAATTATGTTTCGTCCAACTTTGACAAAAATTTGACCAAATAAAGCGTGGTCCAGTTACTTGCATTTAATCTGCAATTCCAGGACCCTTTCTCTAATTCGAATTTCTCCTGTAGAGCGATTTCCTCATTTTCTTGGCGAGAAAAGCCGATCTGTCTGAGCCCGATAGGTTGCATTCGACATCCTGCACACGTTGTTCCTCAGCTTTCTCAGTGAATATGTTTGTGTGCATAGTCAATATAAATCCTTTTGTGAACGTGCGTCACGGCACCACAAGTTCTCCACTCAATCCGGGCGCCTCCGTCTGAAACTGTTCCATGGCTGCCGTGACGCTGCTTCGAACAACGGGATGGAGAAACTCTTGTGATGCGTGGATTAAAAGCCCTTTTCGTCTCGACATTCTAGAGCAATATTACTTCCAAAAAATGCAATAAAAATTGAATTGTCCATTGTGGATGAGAACCTCACCTTAAAATCCCTTCATGTTCTCGTACATGTCTGTTTTCTTCAAATGCTATTTATTATGGGAGGGTGATGATAACAGAGAGTAGCTTTGTTATTTACAATAAACTGTTGGTTATGAACTCTAAATTAGTAATTATTAATCTATGTTGTCAACAATGAATAAAATTCATTTTGTTGTAAACAGGAGTCCAGAAAATTGGAAAATTATGACAAGCTTTCAGTCTTCAGTTAATTGACATTGTTGTTTAATTTAATATCAGTAGTCACAGAAAAGGAAATGCAGGCTAATCCTTGTTCTTAACTATCATCTTATTTTGTGTATTTCTGCTAATATTTGATGCTCAACAATTTTAATCCATTTTATTGCAATGAGCAACGTGCAACGGTTAAATTTAGTTCAAATACGTTTCCATCAAGAAAATTAGCAACATACACTCCTGGAAATGGAAAAAAGAACACATTGACATCGGTGTGTCAGACCCACCATACTTGCTCCGGACACTGCGAGAGGGCTGTACAAGCAATGATCACACGCACGGCACAGCGGACACACCAGGAACCGCGGTGTTGGCCGTCGAATGGCGCTAGCTGCGCAGCATTTGTGCACCGCCGCCGTCAGTGTCAGCCAGTTTGCCGTGGCATACGGAGCTCCATCGCAGTCTTTAACACTGGTAGCATGCCGCGACAGCGTGGACGTGAACCGTATGTGCAGTTGACGGACTTTGAGCGAGGGCGTATAGTGGGCATGCGGGAGGCCGGGTGGACGTACCGCCGAATTGCTCAACACGTGGGGCGTGAGGTCTCCACAGTACATCGATGTTGTCGCCAGTGGTCGGCGGAAGGTGCACGTGCCCGTCGACCTGGGACCGGACCGCAGCGACTCACGGATGCACGCCAAGACCGTAGGATCCCACGCAGTGCCGTAGGGGACCGCACCGCCACTTCCCAGCAAATTAGGGACACTGTTGCTCCTGGGGTATCGGCGAGGACCATTCGCAACCGTCTCCATGAAGCTGGGCTACGGTCCCGCACACCGTTAGGCCGTCTTCCGCTCACGCCCCAACATCGTGCAGCCCGCCTCCATTGGTGTCGCGACAGGCGTGAATGGAGGGACGAATGGAGACGTGTCGTCTTCAGCGATGAGAGTCGCTTCTGCCTTGGTGCCAATGATGTTCGTATGCGTGTTTGGCGCCGTGCAGGTGAGCGCCACAATCAGGACTGCATACGACCGAGGCACACAGGGCCAACACCCGGCATCATGGTGTGGGGAGCAATCTCCTACACTGGCCGTACACCACTGGTGATCGTCGAGGGGACACTGAATAGTGCACGGTACATCCAAACCGTCATCGAACCCATCGTTCTACCATTCCTCGACCGGCAAGGGAACTTGCTGTTCCAACAGGACAATGCACGTCCGCATGTATCCTGTGCCACCCAACGTGCTCTAGAAGGTGTACGTCAACTACCCTGGCCAGCAAGATCTCCGGATCTGTCCCCCATTGAGCATATTTGGGACTGGATGAAGCGTCGTCTCACGCGGTCTGCACGTCCAGCACGAACGCTGGTCCAACTGAGGCGCCAGGTGGAAATGGGATGGCAAGCCGTTCCACAGGACTACATCCAGCATCTCTACGATCGTCTCCATGGGAGAATAGCAGCCTGCATTGCTGCGAAAGGTGGATATACACTGTACTAGTGCCGACATTGTGCATGCTCTGTTGCCTGTGTCTATGTGCCTGTGGTTCTGTCAGTGTAATCATGTGATGTATCTGACCCCAGGAATGTGTCAATAAAGTTTCCCCTTCCTGGGACAATGAATTCACGGTGTTCTTATTTCAATTTCCAGGAGTGTATAAAACAAAGTCCATCTCTCACCCCCAGTCCACCAAGAAAAAAAAAATGATCACTCTCTTGGTTGCTTACATGTTTTCCATGCTTATAAAAACCAACATTTTTGCGCTTCTTCAAAGGTTCAAAGGCTCTGAGCACTATGGGACTCAACTGCTGAGGTCATTAGTCCCCTAGAACTTAGAACTAGTTAAACCTAACTAACCTAAGGACATCACAAACATCCATGCCCGAGGCAGGATTCGAACCTGCGGCCGTAGCGGTCTTGCGGTTCCAGACTGCAGCGCCTTTAACCGCACGGCCACTTCGGCCGGCTTTGCGCTTCTTCGCTGGCTTGGTTCTTCAGTCTCCTTATGGACGTCTCGGAAGGCGCGATCCAGTCGATTTAATTTCGGCAACAGTTGAGGCTGTAATTCAGTTTTTTTAGCCTACGATTTCTCGGTCGTGGTGGTCGTGCAAAAGTGTGAATTTTTCACTGGATACGTTAATATGGCCCCATCTATGTGACATAATTAAATCGCTGCCCGTCAAAAGAATGCTGACGAAATTTGACGAAATAAATCTCTTTTGAACAGCCTGGTGTGAGTGTACAAAGTCTGTCCTTCGTACACTCACACCAGGCTGTTCACAAGAGATTTATTTCGTCATGAAATATGGATGGAGAAGTTGAAGAACTGATGAAATTTGTTATTTACGAAATAAAACAGGAACCTTAATGAACTACAATTATAACACGAAGACGCAAAAGAAATTAGTGAACAATCGTTGACAATACCAAGGTAAGACCTTGGCAAGATGGGATGGGGAATATCGAATGTGATTCACTTGAACATGTTTCTGGACAAAACACTTACACTTGCACAATTCATAGTGTGATAGCTGTGGGTTAATGTATAAAGGAGTAAAGCGTTACAGGAAGATACGCATTTGCGTTTATAGTCAGAGTTGCAAGCGTGCTGAACCTGTAACTGCAAGTACAGTAAATTTGTGAAAATCGCTATAAATGACTCGACTCTTCCTACGACGCACCTTGTGGTTGTGGCTGTGTCTCATCGTGCTCACAATCTGCGAGTGGAAGATGAAGCGGCAAGAGAATCTGTCATTGGCTATACCGACAGCTTGCCTCAAAATTCAACCTAGCCTCATGGCTCACTGCCAAAATTAAGTCTGCCCAAGGCGGTAACTGGCTATCAAGTTTGCCCTTGGTGACACATGGCTGCAGGAGCACTGCAATTCAGAGTCATTTTTGACCATCTTCTTCCGACAAGAAGGAATCGGTTCCCAGCGTTTGTCTTGTTTCATGTAATTTCGATTGGCTAATTGGTATATACATCAAGCACTGACAAGTGAAAGTTGTACGGAAGGACGTGCGTCTCCATTTGCAACTCTCGTTTCCGGTGGTTAATCAGTTACGAAAATCCTGTTACATGGCGTTGCAAAGCTGTGTCCCTCTCTCTACCTCTCTCTGTCTACCCTCGTGTGCTGACCAATAAGGGTGGATCTCTGTTAGCTCAGTCATGTTTCTTACTCCCACTGCCAAAGAGCTTAGATTAACCAATTGTAGCTGTTTTTCCATTTCATTAAACATTCGGCTATTGTGGGTGCCTGAGTGTGGTGGTGGTGTCTCACAATCTTCAAAGATGACCTAAACTTGTTGATCACATTCTAATATATAAGGTGTATGTAAACGTCCTGTGTATGTCAGTCAGTTTTGACGGGTTGCAGAACAGTCAACAACAGATCTTCTCAGACTGCCAACACAGCACACATTTACTGATCACAAAGCTCGCTGTAAGCTTTCTCCACTATCCCCACACAGCCTGGAAATACAATCTGCACTGTGACGTATGTTGCATCCGGCGCCAAGTCGGCTTACTTTACAGCATTATCGAATTTGACCACACGTATAGTTCCTTGCACATGTGACTGGACCTTCGCTGAATTAAGTTTAGAGCTGTTTCCCTACTGACTTTTACAGCCCACGAGGTGGACCTTCACCTACACTCAAGTTCACGATCTTTTCATTAGAGACTTCTCATTTAGGTGTGTAAGCGGCTCACTGTAAGAAGTTGCAATGTACATGGTTAAGTACTGGCGATCAGTGGTACTGATCCATACTTCATTTATCAGTGGGATTAATTTATTAAGATTTTATTTGTCTAACTATTTCGGTTTTTACATCAGTTACCAAACATCTTGAGAAAAATGGTCGCATAGCATTATACCTTCATGCTCTTTTCAAATTCATGGAAATGTAGCTACAATCATAACTTGTTATAGCGATAGTTCAACTAAATAGTTTGTCCTATAGTTTCATTGGGGTTATGTTCTTATCTGTGGCACTGCTTGTTTGGAAGAAGATCTGTCTTTGTTGAGGTTCCACATCATTGTTTATTATTTTCCATGGACATCACACACAATTTCTTTTTACTTTTTTCCTTTTATGCTGGCATGAAATGTTAACTCCATTTATTAAACAAATCAGGTAAACCTAGTGAACCAGCAAAACATCTCGTCTGTTCCTCTTTTAAAATGAAAATTACAATTTCTACATTTGGGCTGACCATCGTTTACACTCAGTGACTTTATGAAACAATTTCCAAAATTTAACTCATTAAAGCTTTTGCAAATTTATGTAGTTTAAGATGTATGAAACATAGTAAATAAAAGGGCATAGTTACACAATGACATACTCAGTAATATATATATATATATATATATATATATATATATATATATATATAATCACTCTTGTGTCACTGTGCATAAGAATGGTGTACACATCTGTAAAGCCGCCGGTGTGGCCTAGCGGTTCTAGGCACTTCAGTCTGGAACGTCTCGACCGCTACGGTCGCAGGTTCGAATCCTACCGCAGACTTGGATGTGTGTATTGTCCTTAGGTTAGCTTGGTTTAAGTGGTTCTACGTTTTGGGAAACTGATGACCTCAGATGTTAAGTCCCATGGTGCTCAGAGCCATTTGAACCATGTGAACATCTGTAAATTGTGAAACAACAGGTATAGTCAAACATTAAGTGAACAGAGATACAAAACTGACTGAGTCCATATAAGATAGTGTTTAAACAAGCTAAAACGACAAAGTCCTAGAGATATGTTAGCAGAGTTCATATGAAGACCAAAGGGTTAGTCTCTCTTATGCAAGAAAACATAAAACACACAAAATTAAATTACATTGTCCCTGAAAGAAGAAACACCATACAACATCACCGGTCTGAGGCATAAAACAATTTCGTCAACTGCTTTTATATGACAGGTAGAGAAACAGTTCCTTTTTGAAAGTACATGGCAAATAGTATCGTTTGTTCTGACAGACTGACATTAATCTGACAAGAAGGTGGACGGGTTGAGAGGCACGAGTCTTCTGAACGTAAAGTTACTCCATATTGTCGTTGTCACACACACACATACAAAGTCATAATTTCAAGTATTCACAGTGCTGGCGACCAAAAATCTATCTTAAAGCTTAAGTCCTCGTTATGATCACAGTAGTTAACGTAGTTTCCAGGCACACGTATAGGAACAGAGTCGAAATAATATCTCTTCCTTTCTGAATACCCTTAAAAGATTAATCAAAATTGAATGGTTAGTGTCTTCCGTCGTGCAGTGTGGTAAACTGTGACTGGTGCCACTGAGAAGTGGTCGACGATCCCCTTTCTCTTGACAAAATGTTTCACTACACCGACAATTTTGTCTGTTCTAGTTAGAAGAACGGGTCCTTCAGCACAACACCTTGGGAATAGGATCATTGTGATTATCTTTGTGTTCATTACCTATTAAAATAGCATGATACATCTATCACATTTACAACACGTATTGGTTCATTGACAATCTTTGTGTAGTCCCAAAGTATAATTTTGTACAGATAAACATGGGGGCTGGAGCACACATGTCTTGTTGTAGTGAAGTCTAAGGCGTCGAACTATGTTTCCGCTCGCAGCGATGAAGTAGATGGTTCCCAAAAATCTCTTGGTATGTTCGATCCTGAAGTGGACTGATTCAGCAGCAAGCAAGTTAGTGTTGAAGATATCGTCCTCGACACAGGTGTCAGTAATAAAGTGGGAGTGCGACATTCTGACAAGGTGAGAGGAAACGCAGACCACAGCAAGCCCCAAGCAACTATTATTTACATAAGAAATCGCTACGTGAGCCTTTTGATAATGTAGAATTAACAAAACTGTATCGTTATAGCCCCCACTGATAATGGTTGAGAGCAAGAAAGAGAAGAAAGGTGCCTGGAAAAATATATTAAGTAGCAGCAAGAAAAGCCAATTTCATTCAAAAATCAAGTCCTTCTGTAATTTATCTCAGTTTTTGTAAACTTCTTAGTACAGTGCTGTTAATTCCTAAATGGCTTTCCATTCTTTGAAAGTTTAAACGTTATACATTTAATGAAAATAAGTTGTCTTACATGTTGCTACTATCTGTTTCTGTTTCTTCATTCTTTTCCATATTCATATTTACATTTAATTTAGTACTTGCACTGCCCACTTACATTAACGTGACCACCTGCCAACAGCCTGGCTAACCAGCTGTTACACCACAGACTGCTGCGAGACAAGCAACAAGAGAGCCATTAAGCTTCTCGAAGATACCGACGGGGATATGGAGCAAAGGTGACTCCAGTGCTAAGGGCAGGTGAGCTAAGTTTTCAGTTCAGGATTCTTGGAGCGAACAACCTTATCGAGGTAGTATCACAGATTCTCAACTGGGTTTAAATCTGGGGTGTTGGCTGACAAAGGAACTATGGTAAACTCATGCTGGTGTTCTTCGAATCACGTTGCGAGCTGTGTGACATATTGTGTTGTCCTAATGTTGTTTCAAGAGAAACAAACTGCATATGTGGATGGGCATGATCCCCAAAGATAGATGCATACTTGTGTTAATCCATTGTGTCTTCCTGATTGACCGCATCACCCGGAGAATGCCATGAAAATATCCCCCTGACCACGACGCTCCCTCCTCTGGCCCATATCCTTCAGGTGGTTCTTGCACGTTTCTTGCTTTCAGAGGTATCTCGCCATATTCCACTCCATCTGCCAGTCCAGCTTCAGTGCTGGGGTGTCAGTTGCGGCCTTCATCGCCGTGAATGATTGCTGTGGAGGCCCATGTATAGAAACGTTCGCTGAGCAGTCGCTGAACACACAGTATTGGTAGCCCCTCGGTACATCAGGGCACTCAGTTGTTCAAAAATTGCACGTGTGTTCGCCCATACACATTTCCTCCACCGTCTTTCGCCACTGTCATCTATGGCCGTGATGCACCACATTTAACTTGGCACCAAATTTGGATAGCACCATTTTGCCATGTTTGGTACGCTTTGACCACAGTGGCACGTGAACAGTTTACAAACTATATAATTTCGAAAATGCTTCCACCGTTGCCCTAAAAGCCACTGATTATGTCCGTTTGGATGTCAGATAAATCGCTCTGTTTCTGAAACTTCCTGACAGATTAAAACTGTGTGCCGCACAGAGGCTCGAACTCGGGATCTTTGCCTTTCGCGGGCAAGTGCTTTACTATCTGAGCTACGCAATCACGACTTGCGACCAGCCCTCACAGCTTCAATTCTGCCAGTACGTCGACTTCTACCTTAGAAACTTCACAGAAGCTCTTCTGCGAACCTGCAGAGCGAAAATCTCATTCTGGAAACATCCGCCAGGCTGTGGCTAAGCCATGTCTCCGCAATATCCTTACTTCTGTGAAGTGTGGAAGGTAGGAGGCGAGGTACCCGCAAAACCGAAGTTGTGAGAACTGGTCGCTAGTCATGCTTGAGTAGCTCAGATAGTAGAGCATTTGCCCGCGAAAGGCAAAGGTCCCGAGTACGAATCTCGGTTCGACACACAGTTTTAATCTGCCAGGAAGTTTCGTATCAAAGCACACTCCGATGCAGAGTGAAAAATCTCATTCCGCTCTGTTTATGCTTTACAGCGATGACTGTACTGTTTGCCGCATTCCCCTGATATGCTTTATACCCTCCACTACTATTGTGTCCACCTGTCGTGATGTCAAACGTAGATGTTGGTCACATAAATGTGACTGACCGTGTGTAATCCCTTTTTTTCTACAAAAATTTTCGAAACTCTTCTTTCTTTGTTATTTACCTGAAGACAATTTTCTTAATATTATCTTGAAAGTACAGGTGAGATTTTATAGTGGTCGGTGTTTCATGTGGCCGCTTGTTGGTCACATGCCTAGAGAGGGCTACTGATACAAGCACACATCTCATAATCACCTGTCACCCAACTGCAGTGTGGCTATCCTGCATATGCTATTGTTACCTATCTTCTGTTCACTTGAGTCGCTATTTATCCTCTCATAAGTTAAGTCCTTCACACAATCGTTACCTGTACTGCGAGTCTTCTAATTGTGGTGTTGGTAATCTGAAACAAACATAAGCTGTACATGGTTCTCAACTCATAGATGAAAGTTTTCACTGCAAGATGTTACTTTATATGTTTTTTACTTCGGTGGTTACTCACCTTATCAACTCCTACCCTTAATAATTACCTTGTTTCCCAATGGTGATGATTCATAGCCTGTCTATTCTTTACTATGAATTCTTTATCAACTTCTTCATCCCTTCAGCTTGTGTTTTGTTATGTTCTCCTCCATCATTCCTTATTCGTTTTGTTTTGTCATGGTTCTTCTCCAAAAGTTCAGCTATCTATCCTGACAACAGTACATGGAAATACACAAAAAAGTTTTCACCTCATTCACTCATCAGCTAGCAAATACTCTTGTATATCGGCCACTGTTTTATTTATCAATCATTCTCATATCGCAGCATTCTTTTAACTTTGCTAAATCCACAGAGTGCAGCATACCTTCAAAACTGCTGTCATGAAAACTCTTGTTACTTCATTACCACCTACCATCACTCACATAAGCTCAAAATATCAAGATCTTTGTGTCATTCTTACTGCGCCTTTACGCCTGGGAATCATATTAAAGAAACAAACCTCAACCGGTATGGACATCTGCATCAATAGGCATTTACAATCAATGATCCGTTTAACATTTCCCTTTTCAGTACCTTCTACACTGTGTTCCTGTCTGATGAGACTTGGGCTTCTTCAGTGAGAATGATATGTTAAAAGATAGGACTCTGCCACTTTTATATGAGATTATTTCATGCTACTATTACATCGTCTTACGGTAGATCTGAGACTAAATGTCGTATCTCTTCTCATTTTTTTTTTTTTTTTTTGTAGCAGTCTGGTCCCTTTAATCCCACAAACCAACCAACCATCTTCTCATTTTGTTTATTATTCTCATTCTCTAAACATCTAGACATGTGAAATGTGCGGACTGCCAATTGATCTGAGGTTTCGTAGCTTTTATAATTCAATGACGTCGTGATGCAAAATTTTCCGGACAAAATAAGGGCCTTAACATGCGTAATAGAATTTGCTGTTTAAAAGCCGATTAGTCTTTGATCGCTTCCGTGATCATAATACACCTTTGCCGCCCACAGTAAGCTTCACCTCTGTAACTTGTCCTAGCTGATTTTCCTTTCTCTTCTCTGCTTTTACGTTTATCCACTCCTAAGGTAATTTTACGATTTAATGGTGCCATTTACGAGTGCGAGGTGGGTAGTCTACTATTTCTATTATTCGATCTGCAAGTGGTTGTTTTGTCAGAACTAATCTCGTTGCCATTCCAGTAGCAGCATGTGGCAAGTCATTAATCATGTCCTGAAACGTTTCTAGACACATGTACTACTATCTATGTCTATTGTGATAGCACAATCGACTCGGTTAGACCGTCAGCGAGAGCGCACTGCTAGTTCCTGCAACTAATAAGGCTAGTACATCGTTCGCTTGTTACATATTTTACGAGCTTCAAACAGGAGCGACTGCAGTAATGGATAGGAACTGTGATTGTTGTGTACAGATGCGAGTGGAGTTGGCGACCCATCGCTCACAGCACCAGGATGCTTAGGCTTCCGTCACACAGCTTGAGGCTGCTGCCAAGGGGCGTCACTGTGGGGGATCGAAGGCGGGGATGCGTGGGACGCCGAGCATGTCCCACGTGTCCTCCGATTGGTCCACTTCTGTGGCCGCCCAGGGTACTGCCTGCATTGAGGTTGACCTCTCACCCATGGTCGAGTGGGAGATCATTCCAAAGTCTTGCAGGCACCGAAAAACTTTCCAAGGGGCTGGTCGTAGGGCCTCCCCGGTTCGTTTGACGAACAGGTTTCGTGCGTTATCTGTGGCTGACGATGTCTCTCAGCCAGATCCAATCGTCCACCCTGTTCCAGAGGAAGCCTCTGTCCAACGTTAAGCGCGTGATGGGGCCTCTTAGGAACATGGCTGCCAAGGAGCTAAGTAACGAACTCCGTGTGCATCCCGGGGAGAGTCATTCCGGATGTGGAAAGGGTGCTTCCGGATGCCGTGAAGAGTACAGGGTGAAGCCAACGGCAGATAGTGGCTCATGTCGGTACCAATGACGTGTGTCGCTTTGGATCGGAGCAGATTCTGTCTGGTATCGGGCGGCTAGCGGAAATGGTAAAGACTGCCAGTCTGTCTTCCGAGATTAAGGCGGAGGTCCCCATCTGCAGCATCGTGGATAGAACCGACTGTGGTCCTTTTGTGCAGAGCCAAGTGGAGTGTCTGAATCAGAGGCTCAAGCGGTTCTGTGACCGTGTAGGCTGCAGATTCTTTGACTTGCACCATCGGGTGGTGGGTTTCCGGGTTCCGCTTGTCAGGAGTTCACTACACACAGGAGGCGGCTACGCTGATAGCTGGGGCTGTGTGGAAGGGACTGGGCGGTTTGTTAGGTTAGAGGGTCTCCAGGAACCACAGAAGTGACATCCGTCTAAAAATGGGCAGGTAAAATACAGTAAGGTAGTTGTAGAAACGATTGGTATTGTAAATTGTCCAGTCAAGAAATACCTAAACATTATAATTCTCTATAAAACAGCAACCACTTTGTATTCTGTTACTCAGTAATTTCTTTCCAAATGGTTCAAATGGCTCTGAGCACTATGGGACTTAACATCTGAAGCCGGCCTAAGTGGCCGTGCGGTTAAAGGCGCTGCAGTCTGGAACCGCAAGACCGCTACGGTCGCAGGTTCGAATCCTGCCTCGGGCATGGATGTTTGTGATGTCCTTAGGTTAGTTAGGTTTAACTAGTTCTAAGTTCTAGGGGACTAATGACCTTAGCAGTTGAGTCCCATAGTGCTCAGAGCCATTTGAACCATTTTTGAACTTAACATCTGAGTTCATCAGTCCCCTAGAACTTAGAACTACGTAAACCTAACGAACTTAAGGAAATCACACACATCCATACCCGAGGCAGGATTCGAACCTGAGACCATAGCGGTCGCGCGGTTCGAGGCTGAAGCGCCTAGAACGGCTCGGCCACATCGACCGGCAATTTCATTCCATCTTGCTCAAAATGCAACTACTGAATTCGGCGGCTTTCTTCACTATTTCTCAACACAGCTCAATTTCTTTAAACAAGCGAATACCTAGAACTGTATTTGGTGCATCCGTGTACATGTAGGATTCGTTACTTAGGCCTGAATTAAATAAAAGTGGCTCTCTAACGCTTCCTTCGAATATTCGAATTCACGTTATTCCTCAATGGCCAGTTCCATGTTACATTTTCTCCGGTCAGGTGACACAGACTGGGGGTGATAACGGTCTCTTCTATAAACCACTTGAAGAAGATTACTGGCCCCAGAAATGCATGTACTTGCTCCTTGGTTCTTGGTACTTAGTATTTTTCAGTAGCTTCTAATTTTATGGTTGTAGTAGGGTTCCATTGGCAGATATCACATGCCCTAGGAAATCTATTTACTTACATTCAAACTCTGACTTTCCTACATTAATTATTACCTCCTGATCTTCAAGGCTTCTAGAAGTTGATGAAAACTGTTATCTGCTGACCTTGAAAGCTTCTAGAAGTTGATGTAAGATCTCACTACGCTTCTCCCATACCTTTACCGCTATACGTATGTCGTCAACATTCAGCACAACTATACGTTTCAGTGAGTTTAGAACTAGGGATGGAACAGACTGACCAATCGACTGATTTGAGGACATGTACTCCATAAAATCGCTGGTACAGTTCTTCAAGTGTCCTTGGTCTAACCATCTCCATCTCCATCTCGACTTGGTACTAATTTATCAAGAATGAAGTGCCAGTCATTTTTGTTTTTTGATACATCGCAGTGGGTTACTGTATAAGCTAAATGGCTCTTCTATCACATACTATCTCAACATTTCTTCATTTCATTCCACACATTCTCCTTGGGTGGAAATTTGTGGGGTTTAACAAAAACTTTACAGCTCTCTTTCACTTTTTATACGAAGGTTCCGATGGTCCTTGGTGCATGTGAAAGTACTCATGCAAGTGACTTTAATACGAATTCCAGTGTGAGTGTCATGCCTCCAGATTTAATACATCAAACTATAGCCTCTATCTCATCCTACATTGATTCTATTTCACTTTTATTTGTTTCTACAAGCCTTATCATCCATCTCTCTTCACGTAATTGTTGAGGTGACGTTTAAAAGTCTATTCTCAACTTTATTGGTAACAAATTTCTGTGCCACCAGAAAAATTGTCTAATATCTCTTCCGAAAGTGGAGTATCAATATTCCTTCAACCCTGAAACCCTGTATAACCATAAAATTTGCATAAAGCTTTTGCATTTGACACGTAAAACCTAACTTCACTTGCTCTGTAACATCAGTGCTATTGCTGCTCAAGACGTCTCGAATCTTTAAATTATATTTTTTGACTACTGGCAATCTCTGTTCCCAGTAAAAACATCATATATACACTTATCTAAAACTGATACATGGCTCATTATGTGCAGAAAACATTTAACTATTCTATCACTTAAGTCTCCGTTGATATTGGTATATCCACAAGTATCAGTCCCGACGTCCTCTGCAACTAATACGTTCCTGTGCTCCGTGAAGTCCATGTACAACTCTCCTGTTGATCTAGCACCTTGAACATTCATCCCAGGAGCGAGAATGACTAGTCGAATCTGGGAATCGTTTCTTGGCTCTTCGTCAGGTCAGGTCAACAAATTTCTAAAATTTGGACTGTTCCATTTTGCCTATGGTTACGCCTCCAGTTATCTTGCCGATCGTCACTTCTCCAGCTATTGCTCTTGTAATCTGACAGATATTGTGGTCCCCATTCACATTTTCCATTTCGGCTGCCTCATCCATTTCCAGTCCTTCGCAGCGAGTGTCTCGCTTTCAAATTTTGGCTCTTCACTTGTAGATGTACAGGGGTAAGTGCATATGAATAAAGGTTCCCTCACTTCTGTACTTCGATTGTAATATAACTCTTGCAGTAAATGCTGGAATCCGCGGATGTCGTGCATGTTTCTGCCTGCGATTATAATAGGATATGATGCTGAAGTTTCATCAGAAAAGTTCGTATAAGTTCCCCTGGCTCAAATGGTACGCCCAAGATTTGGTTCCTGTAGACCATTCCCTTGAAATACCAGTAGGATCCTTCCACATAGACTCGACATTTTCTGTCATCAGTATCCCCATTCTTCCGCGATCTTGTTTTACCTTCAACCAGCTCTCTTGGAGGGAAGTGAATTTCAATACTTCGTATGTCTTACACTCTCCTGCCATCACTCTCATTTTCAATACTTTGTATATCTTACACTCTCCTGTCATTACTCTCATTTTCGTTCCCTTGGCACGGTTCGCGCGGCTTCCCCCGTCGGTTCGGGTCCTCTCTCGGGCATGGGTGTGTGTGTGTGTGTTGTCCTTAGCGTAAGTGAGTTTAAGCTAGATTAAGTAGTGTGTGAGCCTAGGGACCGATGACCTCAGCAGTTTGGTCCATTACGAATTTACCATAAATTTCCAAAAGAATTCTCTCTGGTGCCTCTTCTTTAAAGTGTGAACAGGCAAAATTAATCTTCAAAACGCGTGACCAGGATCCCGGTAAGGCTTCTCGGAACATTCTCAGTCTAAATATTTGTGTGCCTGTGGTTCGAAGCATCCAGAAACGACGGATATTTTTATAGAGATTACAGCGGTTTTCTGATTCTTCTTCAACTACATCGTATGACATGTTATCGATGATTCCGGTGATGATTACTGGTGGAGCTGTATGTGTCGGTATTCCCCAGATGCGACGTAAACTATCTACAAGTTATCCCAGATCTTCTTCCTCTCAGTTCATTCTCATTTTCGCTTTGACTTGTCAGATTCTCTCTTCCAGTATTGCTCGATTTATACTGCTGTTCTTCTGTTTCATCAACGCTCCTGATGTTTTTCTCTCTTTCGTTCAGTTTGGACCTCCGTCTCCTTAAATTGTACCGGATCTAAAATTTCTTGGTTCTCGTATAGGCTTGCTGGTGTTGGTCTATCTGATGTGGTTTCATTGAGTGTTGACAACTGCTCGACTCCGATACTTCTTCTATTATTTTTTCCTACCGTATTCATCTGCAAATTTCTGTAACCCCGTTTCATGCCTTGATGGATTCGATATCTTTTCCGTTGGTACCAATTTTCTGGTCCCTGGTGACAATATTTTTCTTTAATCGTTCTGTAGTCAGTGTGTCTGCTATCCTATTGAAGATTTGTGCCTGCTAATTTACCGTCTTCGTTATCTGTTTCCTTACCTCGATAACTAGTTTATCTTTATTTATGTCCAACGATTTAATCAGATTTTCGATTTATTCATTTGTTCGTTGCGTTCCTTGTTTACGGCCCCTAGTTCTACTTGTACTCTTTTGTTTAGATTCTCGTTATTCTAGAGCCATTTTCCAGCATTTCGAAATACTTGTACCTTTTAGTCTCAAGTCTCCTCCAAGTTCCCTCAATTTTCTTGAATATTTTTATCGTTTCCTCAAGTCGTTAATCCATTTCATCAATTGTGCTTAGTTAAAATTTCCACAGTTTTCTTGAATAAATCGTCGTTTTTGTTTCATTGTCCAATCAGAAAACTAACAAATGAAATACTGCTGTTGTGTAGGTCTGGGCTCTGGACTGGCATCACTTTGTGCTGTACTTTCGTGCCTGTCATTCCGAAAATATCCGCTACATGTGAAATTTCTCTGTGGTACACTATTCTACATTCAGCTAGAGGCATTTCCTCGTTAACATGTTCCTGACTTTGCTTGTTCTCCATATAAGTTTAATTTTTCACTTCTTCCCATGCCTCAATAAATTTGTAATTCCGAAGGTTCTCCTTGTGCACCTTCATATCTGAACCACTGTCTATCGTTTCTAAATTAACTAACACTTCTCTCTCTATCAAAACATTCTTGCTAAGTTTCTGGTTCGTGTGGTTTTATATTTCCACATACAGACATCAAAAAACGTTTTGCATCAGCCCAGTTCCCACGACTCTTAAAGATAGACGTTGACTGTGGATACTGTATCGCAGACATAGTCGCTTTGACTGTTCAGAGATGTCACTAAACCTGCCCAGAGATGTAAACAACCATCCCTGAGCAGCGCCCATTAGACGGAGGGGGTCCGATACCTGATCAGTTCCAGTCATTCCACCAGGAAAGAGGTACACGGCTCGTGTTGTCTATAGTTCAATCATGCCTAGACAGTCACTACCGCGGTTCGATCACGTCCGCATTGTTACTTTTGAAACGTCTCCTAGGAAAAATTATTAATGACTGTGCTGGTAAACCTCTTACGTTATTTGATTTTCAAACAGTTGAGCAAAACTGAACGTACTCTCTTTACTCACTCTGATCATCACTAAACTGACACACAATATTTTTAGCACAACGCTATCTGACTTTCAATAATCCCCACAAAAGAATGGCCCTGACTAACAATAACCTATACCTTTCATGAACCACTTACAAAAATCTTCGTTACTCAGACTACTGTAATAAAGCGAGCGCCAGTACTGCCAGTTAAATAAAATATTCCAACTACTGAAGGCACTAACTACTGACAGGCATAGTTGGCAAATGAAAGATTTTGATAAACACTGTATTTTCCTTAATAATGTTCAAAAGCCATCATATACAGGGTGGTCCATTGATCGTGACCGGGCAAAATACCTCACGAAATAAGCGTCAAACGAAAAAACTACAAAGAACGGAACTTATCTAACTTGAAGGGGGAAACTAGATGGCGCTATGGTTGGCCCGCTAGATGTCACTACCATAGGTCAAACGGATATCAATTGTGTTTTTTAAAATAGGAACCCCACATTTATTACATATTCGTGTAGTACGTTAAGAAATATGAATGTTTTAGTAGGACCACTTTTTTCGCTTTGTGATAGATGGCGTTGTGATAGCTACAAACATAAGGCTCACAATTTTTGACGAACAGTTTGGAACAGGTAGGTTTTTTAAATTAAAATACGGAAAGTAGGTACGTTTGAACATTTTATTTCGATTGTTCCAATCTGATACATGTACCTTTGTGAACATATCATTTGTGACAACGCATGCTGTTACAGCGTGATTACCTGTAAATACCACATTAATGCAATAAATGCTCAAAATGATGTCCGTCAACCTCAATACATTTGGCAATTCGTGTAACGACATTCCTCTCAACAGCGAGTAGTTCGCCTTCCGTAATGTTCACATATGCATTGACAATGCGCTGACGCATGTTGAAAGGCGTTGTCGGTGGATTACGATGGCAAATATTCTTCAACTCTCCCCACAGAAAGAAATCCGGGGAAGTCTGATGCGGTGAACGTGCGGGCCATGGGATGGTGCTTTGACGACCAATTCACCTGTCATGAAATATTCTGTTCAATACCGCTTCAACCGCACACTAGCTACGTGCCGGACATCCATCATGTTGGAAGTACATCGCCATTCTGTCATGCAGTGGAACATCTTGTAGTAACATCGGTAGAACATTACATAGGAAATCAGAATACATCGCACTATTTAAATTGCCATCGATAAATTGGGGGCCAATTATCTTTCTTCCCATAATGCTGCACCATACATTAACCCGCCAAGGGCGCTAATGTTCCACTTGTCGCAGCCATTGTGGATTTTCCGTA
The DNA here is from genome assembly GCF_023864345.2 of Schistocerca serialis cubense. NCBI lineage: Eukaryota > Metazoa > Arthropoda > Insecta > Orthoptera > Acrididae > Schistocerca > Schistocerca serialis. Next base: position 525,991,474 of record NC_064641.1, read on the forward strand.
GCCCAGTAGTGCATATTATGCCAGATTACGTTACCGCTATTGGTGAATGACGCTTCGTCGCTAAATAGAACGCGTGCAAAAAATCTGACATCGTCCCGTAATATCTCTTATGCCCAGTGGCAGAACTGTACACGACGTTCAAAGTCGTCGCCATGCAATTCCAGGTGCATAGAAATATGGTACGGGGGCAATCGATGTTGATGTAGCATTCTCAACACCGACGTTTTTGAGATTCCTGATTCTCGCGCAATTTGTCTGCTACTGATGTGCGGATTAGCCGCGAAAGCAGCTCAAACACCTACTTGGGCATCGTTATTTGTTGCGGGTTATGGTTGACGTTTCACATGTGGCTGAATACTTCCTGTTTCCTTAAATAACCTAACTATCCGGCGAACAGTCCGGACACTTAGATGATGTCGTCCAGGATGAAAACTGATTCAGATGTCTCTGAACACTATGGGACTCAACATATGAGGTCATCAGTCTCCTAGAACTTAGAACTACTTAAACCTAACTAACCTAAGGACATCACACACATCCATGCCCGAGGCAGGATTCGAACCAGCGACCGTAACGGTCACGCGGTTCGAAACTGAAACTCCTAGAACCGCACGGCCACACTGGCCGGCAAGTCCAGGATACCGAGCAGCATACATAGCACACGCTTGTTGGGCATTTTGATCACAATAGCCTTACTTCAAAACGATATCGACCCTCTGCAAATTTCATTTCCTGAGGTTAATCAGTTACAAAAATCTGAGACTTGGTGCTAAAAAGTCAATCGTCAGTTTTCCCACCATTCTCTCTCTCTCTCTTTCTCTCTCTGTCACTCTCTCTACATTTCTGTGGTGGCCAGTAAGGACAGACCTGTGAAACCACAGGTATCTCATTCCCACTTCGAAATAATTTAGGTTAAGGAATGATAGCTGTCTTTCCAGGGGGCCAGCAGGAGTGGCCGAGCGGTTTTAGGCGCTACGGTCTGGAGCCGCGCTACCGCTATGGTCGCAGGTTCGAATCCTGCCTCGGGCATGGATGTGTATGTTGTCCTTAGTGTTGAGAGGTTCTTAAGTAAATAAATTAGTGAAATCAAAGTGAAGTAGAAATTAGAAAGTAAATGAAAAACTTAGTTTAGTTTAGAAGAATTACACACTGGCAAACAGAGTGCAGAACAGTAGAGCAGAAGAGACAATGACCATGAAGTCAGCAAGTTCCACATAAGCGGACGCTGTCGATTCAGCCGTCAGGGCATCGCCCGACCGGCTCACGTGTTTCTCAGTTGTCGCATGTGAGCAAAGGCCCTCGCCTACATTCCAAGAGCCAATGACCGACGTTAAGAAGATTCTTCGAAAAGCTTCTCAACGTGACAGAAGAGTCAATGACCGTGAAGTCGTTCACCTCCAGTAAACTGAAGTGAATAAATACGCGAGACGCAGTGGGCCCGAGAGACGGAGACGAGAGACGAAGAAGTGAAGAAGCGTAGCAGTAGTTTTCAGTCAGTTTCGGTGCTGAAGACCGTCATGCAAGAAGAGACTGCATCATGCACAGACGCCCCAAGTCCGCCGCTGTAATGGAATAGCAAGCAGCAGCCTCGGCGCCAGAAGACAGAAGTTAAAAGGTATTTGAAGTCTGATTTTTACGTACCCGGGTGACTGGTGAGGACAGGAAGGAGACGGCCTCACATCAGCAGTCACCTGTGAGCTGGGATGAAGATCTGACAGCCGAAGACTGGCAAACGGGAGTTGTTCGAGTCAGGGACACTGGCCTTCCTCCGCCGCGCCGCTCCGCTGGCCGACGCACAACACACGCGGCCGCTTAGAGAAGAGAAACACTGGGACGCCACATCCAAGGTACCACCATCCGATGCACGACTTCGCTCGCAACAATTAAACGTGCCACCTCGAGCTGCGCGTCTCCTGTCAGCTGGGCGAGACGGCGACACGAGATACACACCGCTACGCGTAATCAGACGCCGCCACCGCCGCCGCCGCTGCAGCAGAAGGCTTCGCAAACGACACAGCTGCCGCTCTCCGAACCAGAACATCCAGTAAGATGCAGTTGTACGAAACTTTCAATAAAAGTTATCTTATGTAAAAATGCAGTTTCATTCTACCTCATACCCGAACCAAGGAAGAACCCACCCTGCCCATATGTTGTTAAGAGAGAAAAATTGATTAATTTAGTATTTTCACCCTGACAGAATGCTTTAGAATGCTCATCCTGACAATTGACTAGCATCAAAAGATAAAACACAGTTACATTTAGTGACCGAATTATTACATTAGGTTAGTTAGGTTTAAGTAGTTCTAAGTTCTAGGGGACTGATGGATGACCTCAGCAGTGAAGTCCCATAGTGCTCAGAGCCATTTGAACAATTTTTTTGCAGGGGCCTACACAAAGTGCCGGTGTCTCATAATCTTTAGAGGAGTCATAAATTTACTGTCCCCATTTTACACTCGAAGATGTTACCTTAACGTCCTGAATATTTCGGCGAATTGTGACGGCCTGTAGAACTGTCCACAATAAGAATTCCTCCACGAGTCTGCCGAAACAGCAGACATCCGCAGACCTCACAGTGCACTAGAAACTATCTCTACTATCCGCACAGAGTTAAAATGTGCATTGTGATTTATTGCGTCTGGCGCAGAATTGACTTCCATCGAAACATTGTCCACACTGACTGCTTGTCTCGTTCCCATTATGTGTGACTGAAACTGCGTTGAATTCTGCTGTGGGCTGTTTCTCTGCCATCCTTTATAACTAATCGTACTTTCCTTTAGTTATAGGTATATATGTTATCCAATGTATGAATTTGTTATCTACATAGTTAAGTGCTGGCAGTTACTGCTACTAAGCCATATTCCGTTCTATGGATGTCGATTAATTTATCCTGACAGTCTTTGTTTTATTATTTTGGGTTCCACTCTAATTAAAGAACAGTTTGGGAAAAACAGATACACAGCATTGTCCTTCAATGACATAAACGAGAGTCATCTATGGGACATATAAGTCTGTATCTCATTTCGTTGTAATACCCAACATTACAATCGATGCTTTTATTTTCTTAAATCCTGTACCATCAAAATTTCTCACATGCGCAAGTTTGAGATGCTGTGAATGTTACCTTGTCATAGTTTCTCCACTGCACTTCTTATATTTTAAATATTTTGTTTAGCCTCAATGCTGTGTTGGAGTGGTTTACAATCACATAATATAATAATATTTAAACATGTTTAAGGTATCTTAAACTTCTACTTCAGATTTAAGACAGATACGTGTTCGAAATCATTTTTCTATACTGAAGATCATCCGATGACTGGCTGATTCGTTGAGGCCTACTCAGAGCGCTGGCACTAGAAATCCTGCCCAAAACACCTCGTCAAGGCAGCCATTAAATTATCACTAACATTCATTCATAGACATCTGGTGAGTCCTTCCATTTTAGAATTCCGAGAACAAATGCAACAATTTGTTACGTTCCTTATTCGTTTATAACTGTTTTCATTTTAAACGGATACTATGGAGTGTGATCAAAGGGCAGCCCATTCCATTAAAAAAAGAAATAACATATTTTAATGAATTTCTGACCATTATGGACTGTTGAGAATAAATCCTCTACATGTTTTCTTTATTTATTATGACATATTACCTATTGCCATCGTAAGTTCAAAACATATAACTCATAAAACAAAATGCATTGTCTCTTACAGTTAAACCTACTCAAACAGTATTCTCAGTCCTATTTCATATGAGTTGTCATTTAGAATTTCTGAGCATCTTCAACCATGTGAGTAGCGGTGGATGCTAATGTTTTGCGGTGGTGATAAGCGATTGGAGAAACGATGAATGAGAACAAGTGTTTATTTATTATGTAATTATACCTATTACATCAATGTCTTTTCTTGTGAGTCCTTCTGAGTGACTGAATTAATGAATAATTCTACTTTGATAGTTCCATGGGTAACCTGAGAGTTATTCACTGAATGCCTGAGCTTTACCAGTCAAACAGCCTTCTGGCAAGCTCGGGCAAACAAAAGATATACTGTTTCCCTGAAGGGCTTCTGAACTGTGGTTTGTGATAGCTGAGGGTTGCAACGTTCCGTTTAACTTCTGAGAGGATTTAACCAGCCATGTGTGTGAATTGTCACACTCTTTGCTTCAGATGCTTTTTTTACTTTCGTTCCAGGTCCTCAGAAATTGGATCCTGGGATATGCTGTTCAACTGGTACTTTATCTCTGATTTACTTTATAGCACTAATGTTGTGCTACTGCACTGTTTGAGTTTTATGCACCCTGTTATGAACCAAATTGTGACTGTTCACCCAATTGCTTTGTGATGATGGAAAGCCAAGAAATTACAGTAGAGTCATGTGCACATGATGCCTGGTCTTATTTAGACCTTTACTGTAATTCCGCTGTGTAAAACCTTTCTGAAACTTCTTCACCCCTGCTGTCCTTTATGATGTAAGTTATTGGGTTTGTCCGCTGTAAATACACTGTAAATATTGCCATTGACAATCTCGGTAGGTCAGACTTCTCAGACGAGTTTAAAAATGTATAAAATCCCCTACAGTGATTTTATGCTTGCAGGGATCCACAACCTTCTTCAGCCATATTTGTAAGTGATTATAGTGTATGTCAATTCGTTTCTATTTAGTACTATGATGTTTAGCTTGGTTATATTCTCAAGTTATATTTGGAAGGACGTCTAGCCAAATAAATACTTTTAGGTTCTGTTCAGACACTACACACACAATACTCACTATAATGTCGTGGAATATTGAGTAGTGGTTTACTCTATATCGTTCCCTTACCAACTTGAAATACTACTTGTAAATTTCAACTCCATGTTGAGTTTGAAGATTGTCAATACACCAACTTCACCCCATCTCCCGTCTGCAGCAGTTGTTCAGACACTTTTGCGGCTTCTTTCCAAGTGTTTTCCCTCTCAGAAAGGGCTAAAACAAATCTGGAATACTATCTACAATCATTGAAACATATATAAAGTCTTTAGTCGATCATGAACATTTTCTCATATCCATGAGATCAGCCTGCCACAAATCATCTGAGCCATGTATTAAGACTCATCTTCACTGGAATCTCTAGCAAGTAGGCCTGTGGAGTTCATGGACCACGTAGCTACTACTCAATATACGTCTTTCTCAAAGCTCTGAAATTATTCATATTATTTCGTTCATATGAGCTGTATTCCCTGTGGTGCCTAATGCTGTGAGTGGTCATAGTCTTTCTACGATTTCCTTTGGATCATTGTAATGTACTGTGTGTCTCTCCTAATAATTGCCAGGTGCATTTCCTCTTGTGTTCCAGTAGACATCGATGATGTCGTTTCTGCACTGTGTAACAAGAGTCGGCCCAAACAAGTACTACTTGTCAGGTCTTTCATGCAACGCCCATTGTCAGCAGAAAGTGTTTAGTGTGTTTCCCTTTACAAACAAAATTATTTTCAAATCTGACTTTTACTTGTACATTCGACAGAACGCTTCCAAACTGTTTTGTTCAATATTCATTTTATCTATACATATTAAATCGGACATTAAAACATGAAGAATGAACAGCTGTTCAGCAAAGATTCAGTACTGCCTCGTGCTTGGTGGTAGCAGTCAGCATGAATCAAGAAAATGCTGTCACTGCTGGGATACTGGGTATTCTATGTGTTTTATGATACCCCTTAATACGTATCGATAATATGAACATCAGACTAGAGTAATTTGAGATTCTGTATCGAATGGGCACCTAAAAGTCAGATTGAAAGGTAATTTTGTATGCAACAGGAAACAAATCTATGCAATCTGTCAACGCTGATTGTCAGATGATAGAAGTGACGCGCATGAGCACTATTTGCTTGGGCTGACTCCAGATACACAATGCAAAAACTAAATTGAAAATATCTGTTGAATATCAGAGAAAATGTACCCGATGTCTCTTAGGAATGACACCTAGTGTATAACCCAGAGATAATACATTCAGCTTTTTATCCTGAATATCAATGCCTTCACGTTCATTATGTACACTGCATAAAGCTTCTAAAAATGTTAATATATTTTCTGCCACCTATTTTCTTCTTTGTTTTTGGTCTCTTTTTCCCACAGTTGCAGATATACAGGTTGTATAGCTTAAAGTCAGGTTTTTTGTTAGTTGCTTCATTCTTGTTATTCTTCAACGTGTATGTTCTGAGTATTCAGCACACAGCACTTTCACTGCACTGACCACAGAAGATGCTTTAGAATAAAGCGGAACGCATCTGGTCTTAATAAGACTTTCATTACAGTCGCAAAAGATGGTAATTAACGTTTACAATTTGGATTTCCTGCTGTTTGTGCTTATTAATCGTTATTTTGAAGTGTTGTTTTACCTGTTTCCATACATAGTATTTCAGGAAAACATCCTATTTTGACAAATACTTTAGGTAATTCAAAGACTTTAGGAATATTAGTTCCACTAAACCAGATATCCATTCAAACTCCTTGTCTATATGTGTATAGTGCCTTCAATAATTGTATACGTAGCTTTCCCAGCATATATACTCGTAGGTGATGCTGACTGACCACATATATTGTACCTACTTCTCTACCAATGTGATGGCCGATGCAACTGGTGACATTAGCTCCTTCCTTTTCCTCTTGCTCTCCTGTTCATCTACTACAATCCGCCATTGTGTTTGTGAGCTGTTTAATTCTTTGTGTTATGGGTATAAATGCTTCGGAGAGAAACTGTTTGTGCTCCAGCTGTCTTAGTTTCGGGAGTCGTAGTTTGTCACAAACAGCTGTCTGTGCTTCTATGACTTCGTGCTTCGTTAACATGCTGTTGCATACTGATGTAACTTAAAGACAGTACACATATATTATTATACACAGTTTTTTCAGTCTCATCAACCTTTCCTTCTGTTTCATTGCCTTCTTCCCCAATTTTCATGTCTGTAATATTTGCAGGAGGAAATCTTTTACCTCTTCTAATTTTTTTTTCAGTTTCATGGTCACTGATTTTTCCGTTTGTCATTTCATTACATGTTTGTATCTGTCGTTCAGTTCCCACATCTGATATCACCTTTCCAAAGTGCTGCCCTTACACCACTTGACAGTACCATTAATCTTGAATTTACTGTCTCAATTTTTATGTCGGCATATGGATGGATATATGTTTGGTATGTTCTACATTCCATCAGAATGAACACGTTGCACACGTGCAAATTTCTCCATAGTCGACAGTATACTAACTCAGTTACATATTGATGCACTACCTTTTGTGCAGAATCTCCCTGAAAATTCATATGTCTCGGGCATCATTAACTTTACTTGCATCCTTAAGAACCAGAAAGCCATACTGCTATCTATTCCAGCAAACCCCCACATATGAACAGATACGTTGAATCACATGTCTGGTCCTACATGTGCTTCATAAATATGTTTTGAATTCATACTGTCCCGTTTGAGGGTGACAATACGTTTTTCAGTAAGCTTGACCCACTGCTTCAGAATCCTTGAGTATATCTGACTGAAATAGAGGGCATCCAATTTCATAATAGAGGAACAGCAGAAATACGTCCATATCTTATCCTGGTTTTCCATTGCGATGACGTCAATTATAAAAATGGTTCAAATGGCTCTGAGCACTAAGGGACTTAACAGCTGAGGTCATCAGTCCCCTAGAACTTGGAACTACTTAAACCTAACTAACCTAAGGACATCACACACATCCATGCCCGAGGCAGGATTCGAACCTGCGACGATAGACTGAAACGCCTAGAACCGCTGGGTCACCCCGGTCGGCCGTCAATTACAAATACGCTGTTTGGACTTACATTTTCAAGTGGTGGACTATCGGTTCGTTCTGTGATAATCTAGTACATAATTCCATTTTTGCTTTGGAAAATCTCCTGCAGTAGCTAATACTTCGGCAGAAACAGTGTCTTTGAGAAAGTATATACATGCTATAAGCGGATCCTCTCAGTATGTGTTATCAGTGATATAACGAGATAAGTCTACTGACAATTAATGCAAGTACGTTACCTCTTCTTTTTATTCTTCTTCAGTTTTCCAGGATCATTGCAGAACCAGTCATTACTCAAGTCTCTTGTGACTGGGATGTTTTGTCCACTCAGTCGTGATGATGACCTTGCATTCAAAACAGTCTCCAGCGTATTTTTTTTCACAAACACGTCTATGTCCTGGACATATGAAGAGACTTAAATAAGATCACAGTCCCTTCCTAATATATGGCACACTTCGCTCATGAATATTTCCACATAAGCACAACATGAATAACAGAACTGAGGGAAAGTTTCTTCTGACAGGAACAGAGTTTGCTGAGCAGATGCCAACAGATTACAATGTCTCTCACAGTTTGTGGACCTTAGTTGCGATTTACAATGTACTTTATAGCATAACATATGTACAGTCTTATACATAAAAACTGACCTCCGGCCGGCCGCCACAGAGACTAAGTCCGAGTCGTTCACTTAAGGTGGCCAATAAAACTGACCGCCCCTGACAACTCTAAGTCCGGCCATCTGCACAATCTGACAAGATGCGGAAGTGTTGGGAAGAAGTGTTGTCTACTTCCGAGCTGATATCGATGGACTGAGCCCGTGGTCTTCCGGTAATCGTCGTACATTCTAAACTTGGAGTCGCATGTTCGCGTCCAACTGTATTTTTTTTTTTTTTTTTTTTTTTACCACATTTCGGTCTAAAGTTATGAGTCTGATTGAACATCGAAGACAATTCGCTTAACATTCTACCCACCCGCAATAACAACTATTCCAGAAACAATTCCGCAGTACAGCTCGTGGCTGCGTCGCGATCATAACAGCTTACGCTCGAGGGTTTTCTCGCGCTGCAGCGGCTACCGGCCACCGGCCAGACACCACCCGCCGCCTGAAATCCGGCGCCGCCTATGTGAAGGCGGCGCCACGCTGTCAGTGTATGTATCAATGCCACTTTCGAATTTGAAGTTCTAGTTATAATCTTGCCGTTAAGCATTGGATTTTGCATACTTGAAAATCATGAACTACAGTTAAGCGTTGTAAAATTGAGTCGCAAGTGGAAAAAGGTGTAACATCTGCAACACAACGTTTACTTTTCTTATAACAGAGGGGTGAATGTAGAGGAGGCAGCTAGAAAGATTTGAACTGTGTGTGGAGCGAGTGCTTTTGGGAAAAATACGCCAGAAAAAGATATCCTTGTTTCAATAAAGATCGTTCTGGCATGAATGATTTTCCACATTAAGGAAGTCTCGACTACTGATGTATGTGACAGACTACCATTTTTCCATCATGCGACATTTGCATTCGACAGGCAATATTCAGAAGTCTGGTGTAGGAGAACTGCATGTTCTAATTCGAAACAACAAAATTCAACGGAGTGACTATTATTGAACGTCATCAGGTCGCTCATCGATCATTCCTATGCAGTACTGTTACTGATAACGTTATATGATGCCCTCACTGTTAACTTCCTAAGAAGAAATGAAAGGCTGAGCCCCACCAAAAGATGTGGACCAGAGGAAAGAGTAGTGTGAACGTAATATTTTACATCTGATAGCTCCAAAAGTGTGTTTTGGACTACGAATTCTGCCCCAAGGGGTGTGTACAACACAGCTGGAATTTGTTGTCAACAACTGAGACACCTTTCGGTCGCAGTGTAAGAAAATCGAGCAACAAAACTTCATCACCTATGCTACTGCATGATAACTGACTCTTTTGATCTGAGAAACAAAACTATCCAGGAGATTGATAGGAAAGTCGTCTCTCAGGCAATTGTATTGATACGAAAGTCCTCTCTCAAGCACTTGTCCCTCTAGTCATATATTCGTAAAATTTTACCTTTCCCGCTCTTGATCGATCAACCGTCAAGGCAATTCATTTCTACACGAAAATACACTTAAAGCTACACTGGTTTAATGACATCGTTAGAACCAGTGGGTTTCTACGGGCGTAGAATTTGTAAACAACTTTAGGATTGTAAGATTAGATACCGTGAAAGAAAATTCAGCTGCTGATTATTTTCTCTTTGATGATTACTGTTGTGATTAGTGAACTAATGGAAAATGCTATTAAAATATTCACTGTACTAATACAAATTAAATTCAGCTTACTACAGAAACATCACGACGGTAGTCTACCTTATAAAGCATTAAGAGCCTGTAAGACGATTGAGCTTATTTTAACACGAATTAGTAGGATATTACAGACTTTTGACTTCGAAAAGATCTGTATTTACTTCATTTCCTGTATCATTCGAAAGTATTATGAAAATGTGGCATTCCAACAACAAAATTATGTATTCACAACAACAAAAAATATCTCGGCAGAAAACAAAAGTGGCATTATGAAATTGTTAGTACCGTAAGGTTTTCGTTCTGACACTAGGGGTTACTGTAAGTAGCAAGACGAATTTTGCTCGAGCGTTATCATACGATTCCCTTATTGAGTTTGTATCTGCCTGCTTGTAGCTCTTCTACAAAAGAATTAAAAATCTGGCTTTCAGCGAGTCTCGAAAGGCGAACGAAAGCAGCTTGTACCTGGTAACCAAGCATGTTACCTGGGAACTGGTTTTTTCCTAAAGTGGGAAGACATCCTTTTGTGGTTGAATTGTTGGCAAATGTCAGTCAGACGTGTGCCGTTGGTCTAAGCGTTTCGGTATGTGGAATTTGTACCGATGATTTTTCTACAGGTTTTTTCTGTTCCAAATAGAGAGTTGAATTCTCCCATTAGTATTTTCACGTCATGTTGGTGAATTTTGCTCATAGTATTTTCGAGTGTGTTCCAGAATTTTTTGACATTTCTGGTGCTTTCGATGTCGATGGGGGCATGTGCATTGACGAGTGTATATTTTTACTGGGGCTCTGAATCAGCATAGTCATAAGTCGATTGTTGATGGGTGTTATTTCTTTGACAGAGATGATGATAGGATCTGTGTTCGAGAGAGGCAATGCCGAAGATTGCTACGCCTTTCGCTACCTTTTGTTGTATTTTACTCTTGAAGATGCAATGGTTTCCGTAATGCAAGGTTTTACTGTCAGTTAGTCGTGGTTCGTGAAGAGCAAGCATGAGAACTTTTTGTTGGTCGATTTCTTTTGTGAGATTGTTTAGTATTCGTGCTTGGATCAACGTTTCGATGTTTAGTTTTCAAATGCATGTTTTCTGCTTGTAGGGAAATTTACCAGAGATCTTCGATATTCTCTGCTGTGCTAACCTGGACTCCCCAGAATCCGAAAATCCAACTGCCGCCTGTCGACAGCCAGGTTGTGTTCCACCTGGGGTAAAGTTGACTTTGCTTGAACAGTTCATGTTTGCTTGTGTTTCGTTGGTTTGGCTTGGGTGATACCAGGACCGGACAGGAGCAGAGGGTGTTGAAGCCTTTGGAAGCAAATATTTTCAGCCGAGCACATTGGGCTAACAGACGGTGACCAGAGTAGCGGTGATTTTCACTCATATGTGCGTGGATTTTGGGTTCAACGGGTTGAGTAGCCGTCCAGGGTTGTGTTAGTATTTAGTTCACCCCAAGTATTTGATTTCCTCGGTACCACCCATATGGGGGAGGGCTTCCCCTATCGTACCCACGGGATTATTATTATTATTATTGTCATTATGTCATCAGCAAATCAGATATGGTGCATCTGCCCACCACTGAAATAGAAGTGCATTGCTCGATTCAGTATTTCCATCACATATATATGGGTTTTAATTACGTTACATTGCTGCTAGTAGACATATTTCTCACTTTTTCTTAGGCAGTTGCTAATTGTTACTCCATCATAGGAATTTATGTGCGCAGACTTGTTGCAATACAGACGTTCAAATTATCGGATTTCTGTAATTTCATTTCGATATCAGATCGTTCGAATCGGATTCAGCTAGTCAGGCTTAATGTGGATATCCGAATACGACTCTCATCATTTGATAGACTGGGTAAACCACATTCTTAATCGGACGGTTGAAACTAGATCACTTATTTATGACAGGACCTGAATTCCTAAACGCTGTGGAAAATAATAATACAATATGCTTATTACTAATATGTTATTTAAATACAAATATATGAACGAACGAGATAACAGTTTATTTACAGGAGCAGAGCCCCATCCGTCATAGCAGAGCAGTGCGAGATTGGTGCCAGAGCCAAGAGATGATAAAGCTGTTGCCGTTTGTTCCACGATCACCGAACATCAACCAGATAGAGAATATGTGGGCAGAGGTAACAAGGTCATGGCCATGTGGGCCTACAAATGCAAACGACCTTTGGACGAATATAGAAAACATATGGTGGGAAGTAAACCATCACGCTACACTGTCGACGACTTAATGAAATCAATGCCCCTACCTTCGAGAAATCTTACGTAATGATCGTTGGTGGGTTGCTTACTAAAAGTATACCCATCAACAAAACCCATGTGGACAATTATCTGATAGTCGGTCTAGCTTCGCTTTGTCATAGCTCTTTAAATACAAGTCCATTTACTTTCAGTCTCATCCTTACAATTCTTGCAATGCAAGGTAATTAAAAAATCTCATCCACTCGACGCCAACTGAGGAATTGACTGGTGCATGTGTTGCTCAACACACAGCAGTTGTCACCCTCACTGGAATCAATGACTGTTTTTGTGTGTGTGTGTTTGTGTGTGTGTGTGTGTGTGTGTGTGTGTGTGTGTGTATGTTTCGTGTTCACGCACAATCTGTATCAATACTATTAACATTAGACAGACAACCAATAATCTATATTGCTTCAAATATGACTGTAAAGTATTTTAATGCGATGGGAAGTTACAAACTAAATTTTTACCCAACCCACGACCTGCATATTACGTTAAATAAGATGTATTAACTCCATAGTATCTTAAGCAGAGACAGTGCGCTCTTGTTTGCGAGGGTCGCGACAAGTGCAGCGATTAGCAGTGCCCAATGCCAAACGCGATTTGTTTGTGTTGGCTGAGCGTGGACACTGTAGTAGACGCTTCGCCATAAGCAGAAAGAACTCTCCTTGGCTCTGACTACAGTGAGCGGATATCACTGCCTGCATGTTCTTATAGTAAGCAACGTGAGACTCTACTCACAGGTGCCATGGAGTAATTGCAACCGGTATCATGTCATCAGTCATCAGAATATTAACCAGTGATGAAATATCCACTCTATTTGAATCCCAGGAAAATAGGAACCTCCTCACAAAGGAATGTGAGGTGATATCAAAATTTATCCAACATACAAAAAATAACTCGAGGGCTTTCATGTATGCAGTAGTAGCACACAAGGAAATATTACGTCTTGGAAGCGTATATATCATTTCCTCTTCTCATAATAACGCCCTTGTTTTAGTATGAAGTGAGAAACTAAACACGAAAAACTGAAGTTCATGAGAAGCATATCAGTCGTCTGCTCTTCTCTTATCATAACTTTTGCTTTAGTATGAAGTAAAAAAAAAAAAAAAACAGTTTAAGGTTTTGAAGCATAATATGACACCAGATTCTTATCGTAGGCGCTATCGGAAACGCAAAAATCAGGGAGCTGTCCATTCTTTCGTCCAACAGTCTGTCTCCTTCCATGCATTACTCCCACTAGGAGATTCTTATTTAAGGACTTGTGGGCATCCAGTTCTTCAGCAGAACAAGTCTTATGTTATTGTGCTAACTACGGTATGGAAAATATGCAACAAAGACTATTTCCCTTCCAGCAGTGGGGATATTTGCAAATGTCTGTATTTAGCAATGACTGCCAGCTACCACAAGACTGCCCAGAATCCATGCGAGCACTTCAGACTTAATTCAGAAAGACGTCAAGAGATGGATGGAAACGTCAAATTATTGTCACTTTCCTAGTCGTATTCAATCCAGAATGAGATGTTATTAAGGTAATTGAGCGTTATAGCAATTTCACTTTTATAGTTCCCATATGAGTATTACGATAGCCAAAAGAACCCGTTAGTATGAAACTATCGGGAACTGCATTAATATGAAACTGCAAGAACTTGAGACAATACGTGGACTCTTCTCTTTGCTGGGTGACCTATTACTGTTATTTATTCTTGACAAACATAAGCAACTTGTAATTACTGCGAGGAACAACTGCGTGATGATATGGCTTACGTTGTCAGTAGTTGTGGTGGTGTTATGCTCTCAAACTGCTTACAGTAACGTTAATGGTGGCAACACTATTTAGCGCTGACTACCTATTTAAGCAAAGATTGTGTTGTGGCGTCGTCGCTTCTCTTTATTTGGCCTCAGCTTGAGTAATCCGATTTAACGAAAATAGTACTCCATTCGTGGGCTGCTAATGATACAGTATGACTACAGAGACCATCGTGCGGGTATTACATTAACTCTGCAATGAATTGCTTAACAAATATTACCCTCAGCTATGCAGCTGGAATGACTCATTACACAGGTACTCGATGTTGCACTTGGTTAAGGGATCAGTTCGCTGCAATCCTGCTTGTACTGTCCGTAAATACTTATCTGCTTCATAAATGGTTCAAATGGCTCTGAGCACTATGGGACTTAACTTCTGAGGTCATCAGTCCACTAGAACTTAGAACTACTTAAACCTAACTAACCTAATGACATCAGACACATTCATGCCCGAGACAGGATTCGAACCTGCGACCATAGCGGTCACGCGGTTCCAGATTGTAGCTCCTAGAACCGCTCGGCCACCCCTGCCGGCATACTTGTATACTGACCATTCGTTATTTGACTAAATATGAACTACAATCTGATTTGCATATATATGACATGGGTTAGCTTCGGCACAAAGCAATGACTAACGGTTGGAAGCCGTTGAAGTCCCTTTACACTGATGGCAAGACAAATGTTCGCAACTCACCTCTATTGCCTCAAAAAAAACTCTTGCATCTTAAATATCGTAGGACCGACGTCCACACTGTCTCAGCGCGTTGAAATACAGGTAAGACGGCAGATGAATATTTGTGACCGACTGGGCTTCGAACCTGGACCTCCTGCTTACTAGACATACATGATGATAACTGCACTATTATTTTTTTAAAAGTTTGAGATGACTTTCAGCACCACGTAGGTGGATGCAAAGAGGGCAGGGGTCGAAGATCCAAGGCCTGGCCTCAATGCCTCCCCCATACCCGTCACTGAGCAGCTGCATTATTCCCATATATTCCATGTTTGCACCCATATATACCTTTAAATTGTGGAACAAAATTGAAGTAGTAATTAAGGTAAAATGAATTACAGATTGCCGCTTCCTATGGCGTGCGTTACTTGTAGAACATATAGCAGCGAAAAGGGTGACGGAAAAATACATAACAAACATTCATTCAGAAATATATTCACAATTTAAGTTATATTGCACTGGATGCATATGAGGTCTGTATGGAAGCCATATATTTTTCAACAAATGAAAAAAATTTCGGAGCCGGAGTGGTTTTGCCACATTAGAACAGTCTGATTTTAGTACCAACGTAAAAGAATATTCCAGGAATAAAAAAGTGAAAGAATAGTATTCTGCTTGTAGTCAAACAAACTGTCTACCTCTTCGTAGCCCACATAAAAAAGAGATAAAAGCATTTGAAATCATTCCTTATATTTGTTATTCTTCTTCAGCGCAAAATGTTGTTCCGCAATATAAAACATGTACTCTTCTAAGTTCTGTTTGTTACGACGTAAAACACAAACTGTCCCAGAAGCCGCGAGTAACAGTATTCTTTGCGGACGGGTAACATTTCCAGTCGGGTTGTAAAGCTTCAGTTATCGGTATATGACTTTCTGCAATTCTGTTGATAGTGCTAATTTCTTCCTAGTCCAGTTCCAAATTCTGATTCTATTTTCACATAAGGA
The DNA here is from genome assembly GCF_023864345.2 of Schistocerca serialis cubense. Lineage (NCBI taxonomy): Eukaryota > Metazoa > Arthropoda > Insecta > Orthoptera > Acrididae > Schistocerca > Schistocerca serialis. The sequence goes on from NC_064641.1 coordinate 526,007,284, forward strand.
GATGTGCGCTATAGTTTCTACAAGCCGACATTTGTCGCAGTATGGAGATGGTCTCAATTTGATTTTCCATAATCGTTCCGCTGAGGGTATGGTTTCGTTTACAACGTCGCACCATACGGCACTGACTCTAGTTGGTAGAATTTTATTGTTAATATTTTTACAGACGTTCATCCAGTTTTTTGTAGGTTAATTTACCGGAAATGGTTTGTAAAGACGATGTCTGCTAATATAATCATAGACGGTTCTAGTGTTGGTTTTTGCTGGTGGAAGTCTTATACAGCTCCAATCGCCATAGTACTTTCGGACGTAATCTAGGCTGGCATGCTACATTAACAGGAGCGTTCCTATCCCCAGGATTTAACGAGAGGAACAGAAGTTTCGTGATGCCTGTCTTAGTGGCATGTATTTGTTTAAAAGCACGTCTTTAATTCCAAGTCCTCTGTTTTGCCTCTGCAAAGTCGCCGTGTGGAGGGATACTTTGAAACTATTTTGTTTCCACGCATACCAAGAGGCCTCAGCTAGTATTTTATGAGCAGTGACCTGCAGTATCGGTAAGACTGCTGCGACATTATATATTATGCTAAGTATGTATGTATTTATGATGTTAACTTTTTGCAATCGGTCTAACAATCGCATGTCATGGTCCTTCAACAAGGTTCCGATGACATTAATTTCCGCTCCCAATTGTTCGTGGCCATGCGCTTGGGATTCGCCCTTAAACTCAAGCCGAGTTGGAATCTCTCTTCATTTACATCTAACCAGTGCGCACCTGTTGCACTATTGTAAGAACCGAGATGCCGGTTCATTTGGCTACAATAATGCGTATGTTCCTCCAGCATGACGGGGCTCCTGCACATTCTAGTCGTCAGGTGACACATTATCCAAACTTAGCATTTCCCGGAAGGTGGATCATTAGATATGGGCACTTTTCTTGGCCTTCAAGGTCCTCAGAACTTTTCTCTTTGGATTTTTGCCTGCGGGGATGGTTAAAGGCGAAGTCTACAAATAAAAAGTAAACCCAAGAGCCGATTTGGTCGTTCGGGTTATGAATAGTGCGGCCCACATAAAAGAACGCAAAGACGACCTCAGTAGAGCTACATGTGGTGTTATCAAGAGAAGTCAACTGTGCATTGAAGTTGGTTGGTGAATTTTTGAAAATCAGCTTTGAATGTCCTCATTTGCCTTTGCTTTGAGTTTGTTAGCGTTACGTACTAACAGCTGTATCTCTGTACTCAACAAAAAGTGGACGCATTTATATGGAATTTTTTTCGTGTGTACTACCACCTGCTAAAGTACCTATTATTCCTCCTGAAACACCCTGTATATGGAAATATGAGTGGTGTCTGTTCTTTCGGACATGTCCGAAAGAAAATGTTTCATGGCATTCTGCAACGACCTTCGATCTAGTTGCAGGGGCTGATACAGATTTCGCCGGCCGGTGTGGCCGAGCGGTTATGTGCGTTACAGTCTGGAACAGTGCGACCGCTACGGTCGCAGGTTCGAATCCTGCCTCGGGCATGGATGTGTGTGATGTTCTTAGGTTAGTTAGGTTTAAGTAGTTCTAAGTTCTAGGGGACAGATGACCTCAGAAGTTACGTCCGATAGTGCTCAGAGCCATTTTAACCATTTTTTTTAATACAGATTTCAGAGCTGCTTGGCTGTCTGAATAAAAGTAGATGCTATGATTTTTGTAGGGCCTACTCTAATTTTCCTCCGTGCACATGCTGCATCTTCCCTCAAGAGATTCTAGGTAGTACACGACACCTGGTACTTTCATCTGTTTTCGACCTGTCAGTAAACCACTATATTATGTCTCCTGCACGGTGTTGTGGTTCGTTTTTCCACTGCTCCCTGCTTCCAACTGTTACATGGCAAAGTTTATTGAAACAGCTAGAAGTTATTGTGTAGTTAGTCAGCATTTCCCCAGCCATCGCCTTACTGATTTGGGATTCCGTATATTCTAACTATATCCAGTTATTTCGAATTTTTAGCTTTTATGTCCGTGCCGCTGCCTCTATTTTAAACCACAGGTGTAAGGCGGGCATGTCTAGCATAATATCCATTCCAAGAGTGCATGTCCTGCTAATTCCATCTGTTTGTGAAAGCAGGCCAGTCTCTGCACTTTGCCAGACTCCCTAGCAGCCACCTTCTGTTCGACTTTGTTCATATTATAGGACAATAAATTATCATTGGTCTTTTTGCAGGGATGTATATCCAGTATGTACTGGGTTTAGACCCCATTTACCCTACAGCAGCTTCTAGTGCTTATAAGATTATCTTTCACAGTGGAAAATATTCTTTATGTGAGGTGTTCATAATAGTTTTCCATCCAGGACTACCTCTAGATACCCTACAGCCCTCTCTAAAGTTTCATCGAGAAACGTAATTTTTCAGTATGTGTGCTGGATATGCTTCCCCCCATAAATAATACTACACCAATTTTCGTGGGGCTCGTCTTTAAATACTTTTTCACAATGTTCAGTGCACATAGGTTTAACAGTACTAGCAAATTTTCTAAGTCTTACTGTGAATAGATCGTCTACTTATTCTTTTCAAGAGTAGTCTCCCGCATTCAGCTCATCTATGAGTTCATTCACCACTAGGTTCTTCATCTCTAACCATTTACTCCAAGGTCGTATTACTCGACATCCAGGAAGATACAGAGAGTATCCGGAAGGGATAGTGCTTTTTCCATGTTCCCATCAAGTTGGTGAAGTGTTACTTCACATGATTTGCTTCGCAAGTATTATGGAAATGTGGCAGTTCATAGATAAAATTATATACTCAGAACAACAAAAAATATGTCGGCAGAAAACAAAAACGTGCCATTATGAATTTGGCAATACCTCAAGGATTTTCGCTTTGACACTAAGGGTTACTAAAAGAAGCAAGACGAATTTTGCTAGAGCGTTGTCTTACGATTCCGTTATTGAATTTGTATCTGCCTGTTTGTAGCTCTGCTACAAAACAATTAAAAATCTGACTTTCGACGAGGCTCGACAGGCGAACAGAGGCAGCATGCACCTGACAGGCAAGGACGTTACCTTTTTTTTGTATTTTAATTATTGCATTTTTCGCCTTAGACCGCTTTTTTTTATTTTTATTCAAGGTACCAGTTAAACATATACAAATGAGTGTTAGGTGACAAATTATTAGAATAACATTAAATACAACAAAACATAACACATCCTGTTTTCTTTGTTTTTTTTAATAATTTGTATTGAACAAACTAAAAGTACATATATATTCACTATGCAACAGTTCTTAAAGGTACCATTTAAACATATACAAATGACTGTTAGTTAAACAAAAAAAATATTAAAAAGAAAAACATTAAATACAACAAAATATAACATATTCTGTTTTCTTCCTTTTTTTAATTTTTTGTAATGTTTGTTTTAATTTTTTTTTGTCGATGCATAAGAACGTGGATAAGGGTGTTGCATCATGTGACAGGTAGGCATGGTACACCCCAACTTTGAGGGGGGTCAAGGAAGACGCTGTGGAGATAACCGGCAAAAGTTTGTCGGTAAGATGGTTTTCGGGTGAGGGTGCTATGTGTGGTCACAACTTTGTACCAGAAGTCAAGGACTGTCTGCGGACCACTCTGAAAGAGGTATTCTAAAGCCTTTCCTTGAAACCAGATGAGTGTATGGTGCTTAGCAAGAGGGTAGTGAAATGTCTGGGGCAACAAGAGGAAATCCGGGGTTACCGTCGTTGGCGGGGCACAGAGGTAAAAGCCCACGATTCGTTGGATGAGGAGCCATAAGTTTTGTTTCAGGGGGCACGTAAGACGGTGCTCGTCGGTGTCTTCGAGCTGACAGTCAGGGCAGAGTGGGGAGGTGGCCAGACCTATGCGATAAAGTCGACTATTAGTCGGGAATTTTCGTAATGGTTCAAATGGCTCTGAGCACTATGGGACTCAACTGCTGAGGTCATTAGTCCCCTAGAACCTTAGAACTAGTTAAACCTAACTAACCTAAGGACATCACAAACATCCATGCCCGAGGCAGGTTTCGAACCTGCGACCGTAGCGGTCTTGCGGTTCCAGACTGCAGCGCCTTTAACCGGGAATTTTCCATAGACTAAAATATACCAGAGTGCAGACACAGACGACGGTAAAAAGGGTGCATGCACACACCCCCAAACCGTGTGCCAGTGAATGTCAGGATGCTGTAGCACCATGGGGTCGCAAGGGTTGGACAGCATAAACAAACGATGATAATCTTTTGTACGGGGAGGACGGGTGACTGGAAGATCGGCCCGAACGTAGCTGAGTTCTATGAAACAATTGGCGACGTGGGACAATAATGGAGAAATAGGTGCCACATTGATCGGTGGATCGAGAGGAGCTGGTCGGAGGATATCTAAGAGATTTCGTGTTAAGGACGGGACCGGCCCCTGTCAGTGTCGCAACAGAGTGTGGACAAAGAGTGCAGAAGATCGTGCCCTCAAGTTGACGAGTCCGAGGCCACCTTTTGCAGGAGGCAGTGTTATAGTGTTGTAGCGTACTTTGAAAAGTGCCCCTGCTGACACGAAATATCCAAAGGCTGATTGGATGCGGCGGCCAAGGAGTAACGGCATTGGGAGGATCTGGGCGACGTTTACCAGTTTAGGGGCGACATACATGTTGACATAGGACACACGTTGTAGTTGGTTTAAGTTACGGTGCACTTGACCGCGGACCTGATGCCGAATCGACTGCAAAAGCTGCCGGTAAGCCAGGGCCACTGTGCGGTGTGTGGAGCTCGTAAATTCGATACCCAAGTAACGAAAGGTGGCACTGACTGGAGTGGGGTCGGCACCATAGCCGGGAGGCCGGGCCCAATGTGCATCATAGTCGATTTACGGACATTAAGAATGCTACCAGAAAGACGTCCATACTGGTGGATCCATTGGATGGCGTCATTGAGTTCCGTGGAGGAGCAGGTGAGAAAGAGGAGATCGTCCGCATAAGCCCTACAGTGAAAAGTGTAGTCACGAAAAGTGAGGCCCTGCAGTCTAGAGGTAAGTCCAGTGATGAGGGGCTCAAGTGCAATGGCATATAGTAAAGTGGACATACGGCATCCTTGACGCACAGAGCGGCGTATAGGAATCGGTCCTACAAGCCTCCCATTGACTTGTACCATCGAGACCGCGGGAAGTAGTAACCGGCGGATGGCATCGACAAAAAGTAATGGGAACCCCATACGTGTCGCCACCATGAGGAGGAATGGGTGTCGAACGCGATCAAAGGCACTCGTGATATCGACGGATACCAGTGCTGCACGAAGGCGACAAACCGACGCCAGCGCAATGAGGTCACGGCATTCTCCTAGGGCTGTTTGTAAGGTGGCCCCACAACCACGTGCAGTCTGCTCAGGTGAAAGGACCGTAGGTAAGAAGATGCGTATGCGCGCTGCTAAGAGGCGTGCATAGATTTTATAGTCTGCATTCAGTAGTGTAAGGGGGCGATATGCAGAGACATGAGACCCTCCCTTCGGTTTAGGCACAGGTAGAAGAATGCCAGTGACGAATTCAGGTGGAATTGGGAAGGACGGGGTAAAGAGTTCCTGTCATTTCCGTCCAGCGAGGAAGCATTAACGTGGTGAACGCCCTGTAAAACTCCACCGGGAGAACATCTGGTCCGGGTGATTTGTTCTTGGCCCCTTTGTTGATCGAATCTACCACCTCTTCTGCGGTGATTGCAGACATCATGGACGTTGACTCCGCTACGGTGAGGGATCGATCAGGGGAAGGACGGAGATCATCAGGAATGGGCGTCGCCATCGGTTCATCATCATAAAATTGGCGATAATGTTCAGCAAAGGCAGACACCACTGCCGCCTGTGTTGTGTGGTGAACACCGTCGGAGATCGTGATGCTGGGGACGAAATGTCGACGTCGACGACGATGGTCGGATGCGGCATGGATTGTGGGTGGTGTTTCGTCGTGGAGGAGGTCTTGTCGTCAGGAACGCACCGCGACACCATGCAGTCGTGCACGTTGAAGAGAGAGGAGTCGAGCTTTAGTACGTTGTCGTTCCCTATGGGTGTCAGGTGATGGAGGGAGTGCATCGAGCTCACGGAGGACGGCGTAGTGAAAATTTGTGCTGTCTCGATGCCATGCTGCTGCTTCCTTGCTACATTGTATGAAGGCCTTTCTGATTGCAGGTTTGGCACATTTGAGCCACCAATGGAACGTGGATGTGTACTGCGGAAGGCGTCTTACGCAAGACGCCCATGTAGTGGCAATACATTGTCGGCAGTGTGGATAATTAAGGAGGGAGGTACTAAGCTTCCAGTAACCTCTGCTGCGCCACAATGACTGAGGTGGCAGAGCCAGAGAGCAAATGACGGCTCAGTGGTCCGAAAATGCAAGGGGCCATCGTTCAGCTTGGGCGACTTCATTGCCAAGGTGGGCAGAGACATAAAACCGGTTCAGTCTTCTCGCAAAATGTGCTGTAAAAGGGTAAAACAGGGGGTATTGCCATGAATTTTCTCCCAAACGTCCACTAGATGAAAATCTTCGATTAAGATGAGCAGCGCCGGGCATGGCGAATAACCAGGCATTTGGTCCTGCGGATGGAGGACACAGTTGAAATCGCCTCCCATGATAAGGCGATCATAGCGTCCAGAAAACAGGGGCGCCACGTCATGTCCGAAGAAAGTGGACCGATGCCAACGGTTCGTGGAGGCAGACGGAGCGTAGATATTGATGACGCGCGTGTCGAAGATGGTAACAGCCATGCCTCTTCCACAGGGAAGGATTGTCGTGTCCTTGAGTGGGATTCCTGCGCGTATGTAGAAAGCCACTCCACGCTCTGACTGATCTCATGTGGACGTGTATGAGTCGTAGCCGTAGACTGGTGGTAGTGTGGCAACGCGTACTTCCTGAAGAAGGGCGACGTCGACGTCAGAGGCCCGAAGCATGTCACGTAGGAGTTGCAGCTTGGGTGCAGTGCCGATCATGTTGATGTTCAGTGTGGCAAACCGGTACGTTTGTTTCAGTGGTGGTGGACGTGCATCTACCATCACCAAGGGAAGTAAGAGGGGGGCACCGACAGGAAGTCCGGTCACATCAGCTGCAGTGCCTCGCTTTTGATGTTAACAGGCAGCCTTTTCCGGCGGAGGCAACTCATCCGGAGGAGGGGGCGTATCTTCTTCAATGTCGTCGGCCCATGCTCCTGTGCCGTGGGTCTGTCCAATGTCCGTGGGAATTGCGTCGTGGTGAGAGAGATCTGGAGTTATCGGCGGGGAGACAGACGTCTCAACCGGCGCACCGATCATTACATTGTGCGTGGCGACCTCCATAGTGGTCCCGTCCTGCGAAACGTCTTGTTCATCGTGGAAGTTGTCCGCCGACCTCCGTGTGGAAATGCCGGCTGGTTGGGTGCCGTCTTCGTCGTCGCGGGTGGCGACGCTTTGAGAGCCCGTTGGTGAACGGCGACGGCGTTTGCGCCTACGTGGCGAGCGTTGTTTGCGCACGTGTTCCTCAGTGTCGGACGACGGCAAGGAGGAGCGTCGCCCTGGTTCGAAGGGGTCGGTGGGTACAATTAAATTGTCAAACAGGTGTTTTGAAGAAGTACTGTTCTCCTCAGCGTCCGGTGCGGGAGCCTGTTCGGCGGCAAGGTTGTCAGGTGGGACGTCCGCACCGTCCATAGGTGACTGGGACGGTGGGACGTGCCGATCGGAAGGACCGGGCGACGGACTGGACGAAACTGTAGACGTGGCGAGAGCCGCTGCGTAAGTGACCGGTAGGGCGGTCATCGTGGGTGTAACGGCTTCCGACAACGGGAGCTGCGCGACACGTCGTTGAATGCATTCAGACCGTAGGTGGCCTTCTTTCCCGCAACCGGAACAGGTCCGAGGTTGGCCGTCGTGCATTATAATGGCGCAGCAGCCTCCGATACGTAGATAGGAAGGCACGTGTTTCTGCAACTCGATGCGAACCTGTCGAACACCGTTTAAAACGGGATAGGTTTGAAATTGTACCCATCGTTCGGCAACATGTTCCAGGACGTTGCCATAGGGACGGAGCGCCTCGATGACGACGTCTGCAGGTAATTCGAACGGCAGTTCTAAGATCCTTATCGTCCGTGTGCCGAGACCTGCGTGATCGACGGTAACGGGTCCGACGTTGCCGTCGGAATGACAGAAGCGCAGTCCACGTTTTTCCTCTTGAAGCACCTTGTCGCACGCCGCATCGTTGACCATTTTGACGTAGACGGTACTGCTAACTATGGACAAGTGGATACCAATTAGATCCGTTGGTGGTATTTTAACTTCATCGCGAATAAATCGTTCTACCTCCAGGGCCTTGGGTCGGGCGAAGTCGGAACAAAAGTTGAAACGTAATGTCTTCTTCCGATAGTTGTGCGCCATGGTGGTCTAGAAGGGAAAACGGCACTTACAGCGGTCGAAGTAAACAGAAACACACCGTACGCGCTTCGTCCGCAGCGCTCTGGCGCGTGACCGCCTCGCAGCACTGCCGGCGGCAGACTGAAAAATCATTGGTAGAAGTTGGAATCGAACCCACACCATAATCCTAGGAACCTATCACCAATCCAACAGACCACCAACACATCTTGCCTAGGAGCTAGCGAACAGGCGCGGTATCTTCCACTTACTTATTGACCCAGTAATCGCTATGGCAAATAAACCGCAACATAAGAGGCGACAGTAGTTGTATTTCCCATGTGGAACGACTTTCGTGGACTCAAAAGGATTAACTGATATTCTTGTCACATCTCAAGCGAAAATCACTCAGTATTAAATTAAAATGACACGATAATAACAAGTGAATTTAGCAGGATAGTTCTGTGCCATCAAGGGAGTAACTCATCGGTCACAGAGTTGCCAAACATATTCTGCGCTGTTGCCAAGTTTCAGTTATACCGCCAGGATGGATACGAGCTGATGTGTTCTGTGAGTGACCTCGGAAGTGACTATAGCTTCGTTTCGAAGTTGCGGGTGGCAAGGGCCGCAAGATCCTCATTATATGTCAATGAGTCTTATTCGCATTTCTGTAACTAGGTTTAGGGGCTAGAGTGCAATTACTTGTAACACATCGATGCACTGAATGCAAACTAAATGTCATAAATTAATAACTGCTCCAATTATTTGTGTTTTACTGACTTAATCGGACCGAAACCAAACGCGATTCACAGTTTTGGAGCTTCTCCAGTGGTTGAGTTGGCAATGTATATTTGCTGTACAATATTGTTGTTGAGATCACTGTCATTGGCACATCCACCTGGCTTATTGTTCTCAGCTTTCCTAACGGATATTCTGCCTTTATTCGAAACGTGAAGACTTAGGGTGAATTCGAACATTCCATATGGCGAAAATTTGATGTTTGTATTCTTCCAGCTCTAACATTCAAATAACAGTTACAATAAGCGGCAGAAAAGCGCCTGTGAATCAACAGTTAATAATGCAATCATAATTAATGAAATATGACAGGTTCCATATGTCATCTGATAATTGTGAAAAACTACTTTTTTCATCTTCACAGCACCACAGTATGAAATCAAGGTTTCAGAGGATACCTATACTTGATTTCGTTGTGATCGTTTTTAATGACAGTACGGGAGGAGCAAAACCATCTGATTTGAAACATACTTTTCCAGTGGGATTTGCTTCTTTGGCTACAGTTGCAGTAGCACTTCCAGTGAGGTATCAAGAATGTGAGCAAGCACTCATTGCTATAGTATAGGCTAGGGCATAGAGATGCAGGTTTCCGACAAAGTAAACGATGAGAGACACTGTCGCTGTCACTTATTAAACAGGAATTGTTCAGAAAATTACAACTACATCTAATGAAATGAGTAGGTTGATTCAGCTCCAGTCCGGCACTATCAATGAGTTGCCAAACATTTTCCGAATAGCACTTAAGATAAAAATTTGTATGTATGTGTGTGTGTGTGTGTGTGTGTGTGTGTGTGTGTGTGTGTGTGTGTGTGTGTGTGTGTCTGTTCTTTCGGACATTTCCGAAAGAACAGACACTACGAATCGAAATAGACAGCCTTGTTAATCAATTAAAGATTGAAGGACAATGTCCAGACTGTCATGCGCATTAAAATAGAACAACGGCGTCAGATAAAAATTTGTGCCTGACCAGTTTCGAACCCGGATTCGTAGTGTCTTTTCTTTCGGCCATTCCCGAAAGAACAGACACCAAGAAACCGCACATATATCCATATACAGGGGGTTATATGGCATTTTTTCAGCAATTTGTCTGTACCACCACCTCTTACAATATTTACTGTTCCTCCTCAAACATTCTGTATAATTATTTGGATATCGACGGGTCATCGAAAGTTTTTAGTGGTAGACGCACAACATCGTCCGAACCCTAGCGGGAATACAGTGTGGCCGCGAACGAGTGGAATAATAGCCGGGGGTGGGGACCCCGCATGTGGTATCCGGCAAAGATTGGAATCCGCGTCTGACAAAGAGCCTGTGTAGATAGGTGCTGAAGAGAGGTTGGTTGCTGTGTCCCGACAGTGCCCAACCTCCGGCATGGGTGTGTGTGTTGTCCATAGCGTAAGTTAGTTTAAGTTAGATTAAGGAGTGTGTAAGTTTAGGGTCCGATGACCTAAGCAGCTTGGTCTCATAAGACCTTACAACGAATTAACAAACTTTAAATCGAAAATACTGCATCTCGGTTCTTACAATAGTGCAATAGGTGCGCACTGGTTAGCTGTAACTGAAGAGAGACTCCAACTCGGATTGTGGTTAAGGGCATAATAACTTAAATTGTGAAAATATTTCTGAATGAATGTTTGTTATGTATTTTTCCGTCACCCTTTTCACTGTTATAAGTTATGTTCTACAAGGAACGCACGCCATTGGAAGCGGCAATCTGTAATTCATTTTACCTTAATTACTACTTCAATTTTGTTCCACAACTTAAAGGTATATATGGTTGCAAACATCGAATACATGGGAATAATGCAGCTGCTCAGTGACGGGTATGGGGGAGGCATTGAGGCCGGGCCTCGGATCTTCGACCCCTGCCCTCTTTGCCTCCGCCTAAGTGGTGCTGAAAATCATCTCAAACTTTAAGAAAAAAAATATTGCAGTGATCAGCATGTCTATCTAGTAAGCAGGAGGTCCAGGTTCGAAGCCCAGTCGGTCACAAATATTCATCTGCCGTCTTACCTGTATTTCAACGCGCTGTGACAGTGTGGACGTCGGTCATACGATATTTAAGATGCAAGTGTTTCTTTGAGGCAATAGGGGTGAGTTGCGAACATTTGTCTAGCCATCAGTGTAAGGGGACTTCAACGGCTTCCAAACGTAGGTGATTCCTTTGTGCCGAAGCTAACAAATGACATATATATGCGAATCAGATTGTAGTTCATATTTAGTCAAATAACGAATGGTCAGTATACAAGTATGCCGGCAGGGGTGGCCGAGCGGTTCTAGGCGCTACAGCCTGGAACCGCGCGACCGTTACGGTCGCAGGTTCGAATCCTGTCTCGGGCATGAATGTGTCTGATGTCATTAGGTTAGTTAGGTTTAAGTAGTTCTAAGTTACAGTGGACTGATGACCTCAGAAGTTAAGTCCCATAGTGCTCAGAGCCATTTGAACCATTTATGAAGCAGATAAGTATTTACGAACAGTACAAGCAGGATTGCAGCGAACTGCTCCCTTAACCAAGTGCGACATAGAGTACCTGTGTAATGAGTCATTCCAGCTGCATAGCTGAGGGTAATATTTGTTAAGCAATTCATTGCAGAGTTAATGTAATACCCGCACGATGGTCTCTGTAGTCATACTGTATCATTAGCAGCCCACGAATGGAGTACTATGTTCGTTAAATCGGATTACTCAAGCTGAGGCCAAATAAAGAGAAGCGACGACGCCACAACACTATCTTTACTTAAATAGGTAGTCAGCGCTAAATTATGTGTGCCACCATTAACGTTACTGTAAGCAGTTTGAGAGCATAACACCACCACAACTACTGACAACCTGAGCCATTTCATAACGCAGTTGTAACTCGCAGTGATTACAAGTTGCTGATGTTTGTCAAGAATAACGGAAAGTGCCTCTGAAGTTCCATTTGCATTACCCCTAGGACGGAGAGAATCCTAAATAACAGTAATAGGTCACCCAGCGAAGAGAAGAGTCCACGTATTGTCTCAAGTTCTTGCAGTTTGATATTAATGCAGTTCCCGATAGTTTCACACTAACGGGTTCTTTTGGCTATCGGAATACTCATATGGGAATTATAAAAGTGTAATTGCTATAACGCTCAACTACCTTAATAACACCTCATTCTAGATTGAATACGAATTGGAAAGCGACAATAATTTGATATTTCCATCCTTCTCTTTACGTCTTTCTGAATGAAGTCTGAAAGTCTGAAGTGCACGCACAGTTGTGTTGCCTGCCGCATGGTATCTGTGCAGTGTTGTGGTAGCTAGCAGTCATTGGAGAATACAGACATTTGCAAATATCCCCACTGCTGTAAGGGAAATAGTCTTTGTTGCATTTTTCCATACCGTAGTTAGCACAATAACACAAGGCTTGTTCTGCTGAAGAACTTGATGCCCACAAGTCCTTAAATAAGAATCTCCTAGCGGGAGTAATGCATGGAAGGAGACAGACTGTTGGACAAAAGAATGGACAGCTCCCTGATTTTTGCGTTTCCGATAGCGCCTATGATAAGAATCTGGTGTCATATTATGCTTCACAACCTTAAACTGTTTATTTTTTTACTTCATACTAAAGCAAAGTTATGATACGAGAAGAGCAGATGACTGATACGCTTCTCATGAACTTCAGTTTTTCGTGTTTATTTTCTCACTTCACACTAAAACAAGGGCGTTAATAAGACAAGAGGAAATGAAATATACGCTTCCAAGAGGTAATATTTCCTTGTGTGCTACTACTGCATACATCAAAGCCCTCCAGTTAATTTTTGTATGTTGGATAAATTTTTATATCACCTCACATTCCTTTGTGAGGAGGTTCCTATTTTCCTGGGATTCAAATAGCGTGGATATTTCATCACTGGTTAATATTCTGATGACTAATGACATGATACCCCTTGCCATTACTCCATGGCACCTGTGAGTAGAGTCTCACGTTGGTTACTGTAAGAACACGCAGGCAGTGATATCCGCTCACTGCAGCCAGAGCCAAGGTGATTTCTTTCTGTTTATGGCGAAGCGTCTGTTGCAGTGTCCACGCCCGGTCAACACAAACAAATCGCGGCGGCATTCGGCACTGCTAATCGCTGCACTTGTCGCGAGCCTCGACAACAAGAGCGCACTGTCTCTGCTAACGATACTATGGAGTTAATACATCTTACTTAGCGTAATATGCAGGTCGCAGGTTGGGTAAAAATTCCGTTTGTAACTTCCCATCGCATTAAAATACTTTACACTCATATTTGAAGCAATATAGATTGTTGGTTGTCTGTTTGATTAATAGTATTGATTCAGATTGTGCGTGAACACGAAAAACACACACACACACACACACACACACACACACACACACCATCAGTCATTGATTCCATTGAGGGTGATAACTGCTGTGTGTTAAACAACACATGCACCAGTCAATTCCTCAGTTGGCGTCGAGTGGATGAGTTTTTTCAATTGCCTTGCATTGCAAGAATTGTAAGGAGGAGACTGAAAGTACATGGACTTGTATTTAAAGAGCTGCGACAAAGCGAAGCTAGACCGACTATCAGATAATTGTCCACATGGGTTTTGTTGACGAGTACACTTTTAGTAAGCAACCCACCCACGATCATTACGTAAGATTTCTCGAAGGCGTAGGGGCATTGATTTCATTAAGTCGTCAACAGTGTAGCGTGATGTTTTACTTCCCACCATACGTTTTCGATATTCGTTCAAAGGTCGCTTGCATTTGTAGGTCCACATGGCAATGACCTTGTTACCTCTGCCCACATATTCTCTATCTGGTTGATGTTCGGTGATCGTGGAACAAACGGTAACAGCTTTATCCTGTCTTGGCTCTGAAACCAATCTCGCACTGCTCTGCTATGATGGATGTGGCTCTGCTCCTGTAAATAAACTGTTATCTCGTTCGTTCATATATTTATATTTAAATAACATATTAGTAATAAGTACATTGTATTATCATTTTCCACAGTGTTTAAGAATTCAGGTCATGTCATAAATAAGTGATCTAGTTTCAACCGTCCGATTAAGAATGTGGTTTACCCAGTCTATCAAATGATGAGAGTCGTATGCGGATATCCACATTAAGCCTGACTGGCTGAATCCGATTCGAACGATCTGATATCGAAATGAAATTACAGATATCGGATAATTTGAACGTCTGTATTGCAACAAGTCTGCGCACATAAATTCCTATGATGGAGTAACAGGTAGCAACTGCCTAAGAAAAAGTTAGAAATATGTCTACTAACAACAATGTAACGTAATTATAACCCATATTTATGTGATGGAAATACTGAATCGAGCAATGCACTTCTATTTCAGTGGTGGGAAGATTCATCATATCGGATTTGCTGATAACATAATGACAATAATAATAATAATAATAATAATAATAATCACTACGGCCAAAGTGAAATTCATGGGCGAAGTATCAGAAGCCTTCGAAATCAAATCTGGAGTCCGACAGGGGGACGCACTATCCCCAATCCTTTTCAATATTGTTTTAGAAAAGATAATCAGGGAATGGGAACCTCACGTAACGGGTATCCAAAGTTGTATCAAGAAAGAGAACCGAATTCAAGTGCCTTGCTTTCGCTGACGATATTGCAATTGTCACCAATAACAGAACAGAAGCGATTACCGCAGTGGAATAACTACATGTAATTTCACAAAAAAACCGGACTACAGATATCTTATGAAAAAAAAACAATGTATGGAAAGGCAGCCAGAAAATAAATCCCCTTTAATAACAAAATGTGATAAAATTGCACAAGTCTGCCATTTTAAATACCTCGGTCAAACTATACAGTCCTCAAGATCAAACCGAGTTGCCAATGAACAAAGAATCACCAAGCTCCAGAAGGCCTACAAGCTAAAATGGACGTATTACAAGAAGAAGTGCATTTCGACAGACGCAAAATTAAGGCACTATACAACAGTGATTCTTCCAGAAGCAATCTATGCAGCTGAAACAATGGTGATTGATGATCATTCAAAAATTGAGGAAATAGAAAAGCAGGAAAGAAAAATTCTCAGGAAGATTTACGGTCCAATCAACAAAAATGGCATTTGTATGAAGAGCCCAGAAAACGAACTCTATATAAAGATCAACATAGTAACAGATGAAATCAGAAAGCGCCGAGCCAAATTTTATACACACATCTATAGGATGGAAGACTCCAGAACAGCAAAGAAATTATCCAATATTATAACAAGGAGTAAATGTGGCACAGAATGGCTGAAGGAAGTCCAGAGGGATCAACAGCAGATCAACATAAAAAATCTCGAAGATCGCACCGAGTGCCGGCATAAAATCACAAGTGTGAAGTTTGAGGAAATAACATCGCGTCAGCCTGGTTAAAAATAGACAGAGGAATGGAAGAAGGAGTATTCTGAGAGGATGCGGAGGTTTTGGGAAGCAAAGAAGAAAAACATCCGAAGATGAAATTATGAATTCAAGTTCAATCGCTCTCCTAAGGGGGAACAACAGTTATAATGATAATAATAATAATAATAATAATCCCGTGGGTCCGATAGGGGAAACCCTCCCCCATATGGGTGGTACCGAGGAAATCAAATACTTGGGGTGAACCAAATACTAACACAACCCTGAACGGCTACTCAATCCGTTGAACCCAAAATCCACGCACATATGAGTGAAAATCACCGCTACTCTGGTCACCGTCTGTTAGCCCAATGCGCTCGGCTGAAAATATTTGCTTCCAAAGGCTTCAACACCCTCTGCTCCTGTCCGGTCCTGTATCACCCAAGCCAAACCAACGAAACACAAGCAAACATGAACTGTTCAAGCAAAGTCAACTTTACCCCAGGTGGAACACAACCTGGCTGTCGACAGGTGGCAGTTGGATTTTCGGATTCTGGGGAGTCCAGGTAAGCACAGCAGAGAATATCGAAGATCTCTGGTAAATATCCCTACAAGCAGAAAACATGCATTTGAAAACTAAACATCGATACGTTGATCCAAGCACGAAAACTAAATAATCTCGACCAACAAAAAGTTCTCATCCTTGCTCGTCACGAACCACGACTAACTGACAGTGAAACCTTGCATTACGGAAACCATTGCATCTACAAGAGCAAAATACAACAAAAGGTAGCGAAAGGCGTAGCAATCTTCGGCATTGCCTCTCTCGAACACAGATCCTATCATCATCTCTGTCAAAGAAATAACACCCATCAACAACCGACTTATGACTATGCTCATTCACAACCCCAGTAAAAATATACACTCATCAATGCACATGCCCCCACCAACATCGAAAATAAGAAAAACACCGAAAATGTCAAAAAATTCTGGAACACACTCGAAAATACTATGAGCAAAATTCACCAAGATGACGTGAAAATACTAATGGGAGAATTCAACTCTCTATTTGTAACAGAAAAAACCTGTAGAAAAATCATCTATACAAATTCTACATACCGAAACGCTTAGACCAACGGCACACGTCTGACTACCAGGTGCAAGCTGCTTTCGTTCGCCTTTCGAGACTCGCTGAAAGACAGATTTGTAATTCTTTTGTAGTAAAGCTACAATCAGGCAGATACAAACTCAATAAGGGAATCGTAAGATACCGCTCGACCAAAATTCGTCTTGCTACTTACAGTTACTCTTAGTGTCAGAGCGAAAACCTTACGGTACTGCCAATTTCATAATGCCACTTTTGTTTTCTGCCGAGATATTTTTTGTCGTTGTGAATACATAATTTTATCGTTGAAATGCCACATTTTCTTAATACTTGCGAATGATACAGGAAATGAAGTAAATACAGATCTTTTCGAAGTCAAAAGTCTGTAATATCCTGCTAATTCGTGTTAAAATAAGCTCAATCGTCTTACAGACACTTAATGCTTTATTAAGGTAGACTGCCGTCGTGATGTTTCTGTAGTAAGCTGAATTTAATTTGTATTAGTACAGTGAATATTTTAACTGCATTTTCCATTAGTTCACTAATCGCAACAGTAATCATCAAAGAGGAAATAATCAGCAGCTGAATTTTCCTTCACGGTTTCTAAAACAATCTGACAATCCTGAAGTTGTTTACAAATTCTACGCACGTAGAAACCCACTGGTTCTAACTATGTCATTAAACAAGTGTAGTTTTAAGTGTATTTTCGTTTAGAAATGAATTGCCTTGACGGTTGATCGATCAAGAGCGGGAAAGGTAAAATTTTACGAATATATGACTAGAGGGACAAGTGCTTGAGAGAGGACTTCCGTATCAATACAATTGCCTGAGAGACGACTTTCCTATCAATCTCCTGGATAGTTTTGTTTCTCAAATCAACAGATTCAGTTATCATGCAGTAGCATAGGTGATGAAGTTTTGTTGCTCGATTTTCTTACACTGCGACCGAAAGGTGTCTCAGTTGTTGACAACAAATTCCAGCTGTGTTGTACACACAGCTTGGGGCAGAATTCGTAGTCCAAAACACACTTTTGGAGCTATCAGATGTAAAATATTACGTTCACACTACTCTTTCCTCTGGTCTACATCTTTTGGTGGGACTCAGCCTTTCATTTCTTCTTAGGAAGTTAACGATACGGGCATCATAACACGTCGCCAGTAACAGTACTGCATAGGAATGCTCGATGAGCGACCTGATGACGTTCAATAATAGTCACTCCGTTGAATTTTGTTGTTACGAATTAGAGCATACAGTTCTCCTACACCAGACTTCTGAACATTGCCCGTTGAAAGCAAATGTCGCATGATGGTAAAATGGTAATTGTCACATATATCAGTAGTCGAGACTTCCTTAATGTCGAAAATCATTCATGCCAGAATGATCTTCGTTGAAACAAGAATATCTTTTTCTGGCGTATTTTTCCCAAAAGCACTCGCTCCACACACACTCCAAATCTTTCCAGCTGCCTCCTCTACATTCACCCCTCTGTTATACCAAAAGTAAACGTTGTGTTGCAGATGTTACACCTTCTTCCACTTGCGACTCAATTTTACAATGCTTAACTGTAGTTCATGATTTTCAAGTATGCAAAATCCAATGCTTAACGGCAAGATTATAACTAGAACTTCAAAGTCGAAAATGGCATTGATACATACACTGACAGCGTGGCGCCGCCTTCAAATAGGCGGCGCCGGATTTCAGGAGGCGGGTGGCGTCTGGCCGGTGGCCGGTAGCCGCTGCAGCGCGAGAAAACTCTCGAGCGTAAGCTGTTACGATCGCGACGCAGCCACGAGCTGTACTGCGCAATTGTTTCTAGAATACTTGTTACTGTGGGTGGGTAGAATGTTAAGCGAATTGTCTTCGATGTTCAATCAGACTCATAACTTTAGACCGAAATGTGGTAAAAAAAAAAAAAAATTTACAGTTGGACGCGAACATGCGACTCCAAGTTTAGAATGCACGAAGATTACCGCAAGACCACGGGCTCACTACGTCCATATCAGCTCGGAAGTAGGTAGACAACTCTTTTTCCCAACACTTCCGCATCTTACGGTGTTGTCAGATTGTGTGGATGGCCGCACTTAGAGTTGTCAGGGGCGGTAAATTTTATGGGCCACCTTAAGTGAACGACTCGGACTTAGTCCCTGTGGCGGCCGGCCGGCGGTCAGTTTTTATGTCTAAGACTGTACATTACATTTTTAAAATTCTTTTCTTGTAGGTTTACGCACTCTCTGCACTTAAAAAGTTGAACTGTTCCAGGGAAGTCCGCTATTGTGATTGTATGGTCTGTCAGTGCTACTGACAGACATTTCCATGAAACAAACCCGAAATTTGCATTGATGTATCACATAGTCGATCCCATTCACGGACAAATAATATTACTTTCGCGTCAGTTAAATGTGAATTTTCAAATGCAACGATGGGATGGATCTCCTGACCGACATCATACCAACCCTGACATGTTTGCAGCAAACTTTGTTTAAATTGTAACTAACGTTGAGCACTATAACTTCTAGCAGCGCGGTGTGGCCGCGCGGTTCAGGCGCAATGTCACGGACTGCTGGTCCTCTCCCGCCGCAGGTTCGAGTCCTCCCTCGGGCACGGCTGTGTGTTGTTCTTAGCATAAGTTAGTTGAAGGAGGGTGTACGTATAGTGAACGATGACCTCAGCAGATTGGTACCTTTGTATTTCACACACACACACACATGTCACTGCAACATCATGTGGCTGTTGCGACAACATATTATGTTGAGTCACCAACTATTGAGATCTAGAACGAAATTATGATAGTGGCTGAAAAGTTTGTGGGACAAATGTTGCATGGGACAACGGGGACCATAAGATGACTTTTTTTTTTTTGCTAGGTGTGGTCGCGGCAGTGATATGGAAGTCAACGTTGTTTTTTTTTTAAATGGGATGCTGTAGTTTGGTACTTATTTTCTGATAGTGGCTATGTAGACGAATCCAGTTATGTGTAAAAATAAGGTCTTTGAAGGTCAACGAAGGTCAAAATGGTGGCATGAACGTTCATTTAGAGATGTTGTTTGAAGTGATGACTATTGGAATCAGTGCAGTGTGCAATCTTCTTATCATGGATCAAGTGGTATTTCTTATCACTTCGGCACTTATCGAAGCGCATGCTCTGACAATTCTCTCTCGTATATCGTGAAAATAGTATCCATCTAACGTGTCATTGGCATGTAAACACCATTTGACGGTTTCACAATACAACACTAATAGGAACGGTAATACTAGTATCGTCGATTCAACCGATGTGAATGAAGTATTCCTTCGAAGAAGAAGGGGACATGCTCTCATTTACAGAAAACACAAACAAAATTCAGTGAGATCTGGAGACTTATACGCCGAAAGATATCCTCACCTCTCTCACCCTACTAGTCGTGCATTTAAATACGTGTATGATAAACTGAGAACAACTGGATCTTTAACGCATCGGCAACATACCCGGTAAAGGAAAGTTACTATCGAGGAACTGTAGCTCGAGAACCTTGTGTTAGCTCACGTCAAACCGCAAGGGAATCTGGCATGAGCGAAAGTAGTGTTGTTCGTGTTCTACATCGAAATAAATATCATTCTTAACACATCAGACTCCACCGAGAATTAACTGATATGGATTGTGTGCATCGCATTAAATTCTGCCGATGGCTTCAACTGCAGATTCAGAGGGATGACACATTTATTAATTTGATTTTATTTACGGGCTAGGCTTCTTTCACGAATCATGGAAGTGTTAATTTGCATAACATGAATTATTAGGCAACTGAAAACCCGTGTTGGCTGCGGCAGGTTGCACGCTAAAGACCGTGGTCAATGAATGTTTGGTGTAGGATTCTGGAGGACAGAATTATAGGCCCCTATTTGATAGAATGAAATCTTAAAGGTAGGCAGTACACCACAAGAAACACTAGGACTGTTATTGTAAGAAATACCCTTCGGAACAAGGAACAGAATGTGGTATCATCACTATGATTATACGACACGTTTTTCGCTGATGGCTAGAAATGAGTTGCAGAGACAATTTCCAAATCGTTAGATTGGATACGGAGGGGATGTGTCGTGGCCGGCTCGTTAACCAGACTTGACTCCTCTGGATTTTTTCTTGTGGGAATTCGTAAAAGACATTGTTTATGAAGACATTCCAGTCACACTTGAAGATATTTGAAAGAGAATTGTTAGAGCATGTGCTTCGATAAGTGTCGATGTGGTAAGGAATACCACTCAGTCCATGATATGAAGAATGCAGCACTGCATTGATACCAGTGGTCATAACTTCGAACAACTTCTGTAAATGGACGTTCATGCCACATTTGTGACCTTCGTTGAACTTCATAGACCTTACTCTTACACATCACTGGATTCATCTCGATAGCCTCTATTGGAAAATAAGTATCAAACTATAGCATCCTATTTATAAGAACTAAGTTGACCTTCATATCTCTGAATCGACCCCCCTGGCAACAAAAAACCAACGTCGTATTACGGCCCCCATTGTCAACTGCAACTTTTGTCCCACAAACGTTTCAGCTCCCATCGCACTTTTGGAGTTACCCTTAGTGGCAATCGTTAGTGAGTCACCCTGTATATACATTCATCATAATCTTCTTAGAACATAGAGTGTTGTTATATTTCTCGACATCTTTACGCTTTGGTAGTTCTAATACTGTCACGCAGAGGAAGGTGTAAGTAGATGAATGACGAATATAAACTTCACTTAACGAAGGTTTATTCAGTACTTGCACATACAAGAGCGCGGAGCGAACTGCCTCTGGCTAGAAGACATACGGTACATATACAGTTACAGAACATTCCAGTACAATTATTCCTGCCATTTGTGGATAGTTCTAGATTGTACTCGAACCGAATATAGAAATTAAAATATTTCAGTTCAGGTGAGTTTTGAATTCACGACCCTCCATGCAACAATCTAGAATATCGACACTACACTACTGCAACTGCGCTACTCAGCATCTTCTGCGACAATATGATTGGGTGAAATATTTTTCTTGAGCCTGGATCGTGCGGAGTCGAGCTAACTGTCGAGCTTCCTCAACTTGTTAACACATGGCCGATGTAGTCGTCGTCCACGTCATCAGGATGTTACGGAAACACAGTGGCCACCGTCGTCGTTGCCTCACGCCTATGCACCAAGAAAAATGGCGTAAATCCTGTGGTGTCTTGTTTGGCAGTGTTGTAGGCAAACGTCACAAAAGGTAGCACCTCATCCCAGTTGCTCTGCTCAACATTGACGAACATTGATAGCATGTCGGCCGAGATCTTATTGAGGCGTTCAGTAAGCCCGTTAGCTTGCGGATGGTAGGCAGTCGTCATGTGATGAGTAATGTTGCACCGACGGTTTATCTCTGTCACAAGATTCGATTGAAAAACTTTCCTTTGATCCGTAATTAGCGACCATGGGGCACCGTGTTTTAATACAATGTCTCCTACGATCAATTTGGCTACCGCGAATGCTACGGTTGTTTTCACGGCTTTTGTAGTGGCATAACGTGCCAGATAATAATTACAAACAATAATCCATCTAGTGCCACCGCAGACGTTGGAAGTCGTCCGAGGAGGTCAAACCCAATACGCTGGAAAGGCGTTTCAGCTGGTGGAATTGGTATGAGTCGGCCAGGTGGTTTCTGAGGAACTGCCTTTCTCCTCTGGCACTCTCGACAGTGCGACACATAGTGACGAACACTCCAAAATAAACCTGTCCAGAAAAATCTCTTGCGGATCCTATCGTATGTCTTAATAAATCCTAAATGTCCGGCCTCACGTGTGTTATGGAATTTTTTGTAGAACATCTAAGCTCATGTGTTTAGGAATCACTGGTAGCCACTTCTTTCCAAACGGATCAAAGTTTTTCTTGCATAGTAATCCCTTAACTACCTTAAATTGTCCTTTCACATCCTCTGACCGATTTAAGGCAAGTATAATATGATATATCTTGGCTTCCATCTTCTGCTCAACAGTGAGATCCTGGAGTGCAGCGAGACAGTCACTATCTTCATCAAAGTCTTGATGGTCTTGTACAGGGTTTCTATCGTGGCCTGATGGGAGCCCCTGTCTCGTCAATAATGTGCGGTATCACAAGTTCTAATACCAAGCGCCTCCACCAGAATATTTTCACGTAGAGGAAGGTGTACGTAGCTGTATGACGAATACTAAGTTCACTTACCGAAGTTTTATTCAGCACTTGCGCATAGAAGAGCGCGTAGCGAACTTCCTCCGGCCAGAACATATACGGTATATATACAGCTACAGAACATTCCAGCACAGTGATTCCTGCCATTTGTGAATAGTTCTAGAATATACTCGAACCAGATATAGAAATTAAAATGTTTCTGTTCAGATGAGTTTTGAACTCATGACCTTCCATGCAACAATCTATAATCATAGCCATTACACTTTTTTTTAGTCTCATTTCTTTCGTTGCAACTGCTCGGAGCGGACGTCGCAAGACACCCGTTTTAGTTCGTCATTTATTCATTATCTCAGTTTTTTATTACAGAGGGCAGCTAACCATCTGACCGAACACGCTGAGTTACCGTGCCGGCGCAGCAGTTTTCGGATTGATTGAGAGCCTCCTGTTAAACTATACTGGCTTGGTTGTAAATTGAATAGATAAATGATTTTCTTCTCATTAAAACTTATTATTACGCGTATGTGTGTGTGTGTGTGTGTGGATGTGCATCAGTCCGGCTTCTGTGAAGCTATAAATACTTTGGCGACTGCTTATTGGAGCTAATACAATGTATGCCTGAAAGTTTTGGCGACATAAGCACGGTCATATCTCTCTAACACTGTTGCACTATAGACTCTGTCGACTGTGAACATAGTGCTAGTGGTGTCGAGAATGGTTGTGGCTGTGGTGCGTCGGTAAGTAGCAACATTTTGTACACTTTACGTAGTTGGTTAGGGCCAGATGGGTGAATTTACAAGCAAGAAGTCTTTTTAGTAATGTAAGTTGGCTGCGCTATAGACTTTGTTAACATCGCTGACAGCGCTGTGAGCCCTCGGCAAGGGATTCTGTGGTTGGATGGACTATTAGTTAGCGAGTGGACGGGGAAGTGTATGGACATGATGTTCTTAGTGGATACTCTGTGTAGGTACGACATCTATTATAAATTGAGATGAAATTGACTAAGTTATCTGTGCACCGTTCAATCTTTCGACCAACTTTGTTGTATGGGAGCGAAAGCTGGGTGGATTCAGGTTACCTTATCAACAAGGTTGAGGTTACGGATATGAAAGTAGCTAGGATGATTGCAGGTACTAGTAGATGGGAACAATGGCAGGAGGGTGTCCACAATGAGGAAATCAAAGAAAAACTGGGAATGAACTCTATAGATGTAGCAGTCAGGGCGAACAGGCTTAGATGGTGGGGTCATGTTACACGCATGAGAGAAGCAAGGTTACCCAAGAGACTCATGGATTCAGCAGTAGAGGGTAGGAGGAGTCGGGGCTGACCAAGGAGAAGGTACCTGGATTCGGTTAAGAATGATTTTGAAGTAACAGGTTTAACATCAGAAGAGGCACCAATGTTAGCACTGAATAGGGGATCATGGAGGAATTTTATAAGGGGGCTATGCTCCAGACTGAAGGCTGAAAGGCATAATCAGTCTTAAATGATGATGATGATGATGATGATGATGATGAAATGAAGCGTTTACAAGATAATAGGCCAGGAAATGTATGAGGATAGATGTATGGTTGATAATGTTTGGGCAATTGAATTATTGACAACTGTATAATTGTTGGAACTTGATCTCACATGAATAAGGTAAAATTTTCTAAATATATTGTTTGCTCTTCAATGAAATCTTTTTTAGCTAACCATATGCATCCTAGTAGTTAGAGTCTATAGTAGTTAGAATCTTTTTTGTTTTAGTTGGCAGTTCTTGCTACTTGCTGTAATTGCTGCAGTTCGTGTTATGAATATTTTCTGTGAGGTAAGTGACCTATGAAAAAGAATAGGGTTTCCACTATTCGGATTTGTGACTGAAATGAGTTTAGGCAATTAACAGTGTTGGAGGTAGTTTCATATATCTTTAATTTCATATCTTTAGGATTTATATTATTGTTAGGATTTCTTGCGCTCAGGACTATTCTTTTGTGTTTGTTAGTGGAAGTCATGTTGTCAATGCATATCAGTCAGATTGCGTTGTGCTTGTATACTGTGGGTAATAAATGAATAGGTTAAGTTTGAGTTGTCTTTGTCAGGGAAAATTCTGTAGGTCAGTGTTTAGTAAAAAAAATAAGTAAAGCGTTAGTTGCAGTAAGTACATGTGTTTTATTGCTTTACTTACTCAGCTTCCAGTGCATCTCAGTATTTTGAAAAGAGCTGCCTTCTAGAAACCTTAATTAGCGTGTATTGAAATGACTCATACAGGCGTGAATGCATGCAACGGGATTCCGTTCATGAGCTCAGCCTCTACTGACAACATGTTAGACACGTACACACTTTGGTACCGGGGAGAACACAGATATTTATATTTATACTTCCTCAGTAAATGTGGCTAGTACATAGATTGGTCGATTAAATTAGCCTCTTAATTAAATTTGTGGAGTACAGTTAGTAAGGGCATCCGTGCTTTCCATAAAGAGTTCTGCAGTGAAGATCTGGTGGCTCTCAACATCTGAAACAAAAATATATAATCTTCAGGACGTTACTCTAATAACTAACTGCACAGATTGGATAATTATGGATTGGAAAAAACCGTACGGAGTGCAATGTACTTTCTTGACAATGTTGAAAAATGATTGGCAACTACTCTATTGTAAATCGGACTTCGATGGAAGTTATCAGTCACTTGATCCCTTTCAGACAGCTCGTACTCCCCATAATATCCAATGTATCCTGTTTAACACCATGAGATGATCTAGCAAAATGAACGTGTAGTTCTCATCTATTTACCTTGCTAGTAAATACCTATGCCAAGCTAAAACGTTGTTGTTGAATATAAAAACTGTTAGAAGCTCTATATTACTATTTAACAGTTCTCGAATTCCTTTCTCCGATCACTTTCAATAACAATCTGTTCCTTCACTTCTCCCATAACAGCCATTGAGTAATAAAAGCATACCAAGGGATGCTGAGAGCAATGCATTCTCCAAAATAATTGATTACGCATACAATGAAATGACGGAAATCATGGGATACCTTCTACCATCGTATCGGACCTCTTTCTCCCCGGCATAGTGTAGCAACTCGGTGTGGTATGGAGTCAACAAGTTGTTGGAAGCCCCATGCAGAAATACTTAGCCATGCTGCCTCTACAGCCGTCCATAATTACGGAAGCTACCTTGAAGGGTTTTGTCCACGAAGTGACCTCTCGATTACGTGCCATAAATTTTCAGTGGGATACATGACAGATAATCTGACTGACTAAACCATATACTCCAGTCGTCTGGAATGTTCTTCAGACAAATCGCGCGCAGTTGTAGCTCGGTGACGTAGCGCATTTTCATCCATAAAAATTTCGTTGTTGTTTGAGAACATGAAGTAACCGAACACAGCCATTTTCAAACGAAGATGAACCGAAGGACCAATCAATTCCACGTGAACACTGCCCACACCATTAGGGATCCACCATCTGCTAGCATTGTGGTTTTTGACAATTTCGATTCATGGCTTCGTACGGTAGGCACAACACTCGAACCCTCCCATCACCTCTTACCAACTGATACCGGGACTCATCTGACATGATCACGGTTTTCTTGTAGTCTAGAATCTAACTGATATGGTCACATATCAGCATTGTCGGCTGAAGACTTCCGGCATAAGATGTCAGCCTCCTTCTGCCAACGGCCTTGTCAAAGAGGGCGGAGGAGTGAATAGAGGTTCAGGGCACTCTCTTTTTCTAGGGGTGGGAAATTGCTCCTAAAGGCGGAAGAATCAGCAATGATCAACGACATGAGGATGCAGAAGGCAATGGAAACCACTGCATTAAAGACACGTAACGTGTATCGACAGGACATGTGGCCTGTAATTGAAGAAGTGTCATGATGATCTCTCCATTCGCAAAAGATTCCGGAATAGTCCCCCATTCGGATCTCCGGGAGGGGACTGACAAGGGGGAGGCTACCATGAGAAAAAGATTGAACAATCAACGAAAGGATAACGTTCTACGAGTCGGGGCGTGGAATGTCAGAAGCTTGAACGTGGTAGGGAAACTAGAAAATCTGAAAAGGGAAATGCAAAGGCTCAATCTAGATATAGTAGGGGTCAGCGAAGTGAAGTGGAAGGAAGACAAGGATTTCTGGTCGGATGAGTATCGGTTAATATCAACAGCAGCAGAAAATGGTATAAAACGTGTAGGATTTGTTATGAATAGGAAGGTAGGGCAGAGGGTGTGTTACTGTGGACAGTTCAGTGACCGGGTTGTTCTAATCAGAATCGACAGCAGACCAACACCGACGACGATAGTTCAGGTATACATTCCGCCGTCGCAAGCTGAAGATGAACAGATAGAGAAAGTGTATGAGGATATTGCAAAGGTAATGCAGTAAGTAAAGGGGGACGAAAACCTAATAGTCATGGGCGACTGGAATGCAGTTGTAGGGGAAGGAGTAGAAGGAAAGGTTACAGGAGAATATGGGCTTGGGACAAGGAATGAAAGAGGAGAAAGACTAATTGAGTTCTGTAACAAGTTTCAGCTAGTAATAGCGAATACCCTGTTCAAGAATCACAAGAGGACGAGGTATACTTGGAAAAGGCCGGGAGATACGGGAAGATTTCAATTAGATTACATCATGGTCAGACAGAGATTCCGAAATCAGATACTGGATTGTAAGGCGTACCCAGGAGCAGATTTAGACTCAGATCACAATGTAGTAGTGATGAAGAGTAGGCTGAACTTCAAGACATTAGTCAGGAATAATCAATACCCAAAGAAGTGGGATACGGAAGTACTAAGAAATGACGAGAAACGTTTGAAGCTCTCTAACGCTATAGATACAGCAATAAGGAATAGTGCAGTAGGCAGTACAATTGAAGAGGAATGGACATCTCTAAAAAGGGCCATCACAGAAGTTGGGAAGGAAAACATAGGTACAAAGAAGGTAGCTGCGAAGAAACCATGGGTAACAGAAGAAATACTTCAGTTGATTGATGAAGGGAGGAAGTACAAACATGTTCCGGGAAAATCAGGATTACAGAAATATAAGTCGCTGAGGAATGAAATAAATAGGAAGTGCAGGGAAGCTAAGATAAATTGGCTGCAGGAAAAATGTGAAGACATCGAAAAAGATATGATTGTCGGAAGGACAGACTCAGCATACAGGAAAGTCAAAACAACCTTTGGTGACATTAAAAGCAACGGTGGTAACATTAAGAGTGCAACGGGAATTCCACTGTTAAATGCAGAGGAGAGAGCAGATAGGTGGAAAGAATACATTGAAAGCCTCTATGAGGGTGAACATTTGTCTGATGTGATAGAAGAAGAAACAGGAGTCGATTTAGAAGAGATAGGGGATCCAGTAATAGAATCGGAATTTAAAAGAGCTTTGGAGGACTTACGGTCAAATAAGGCAGAAGGGATAGATAACATTCCATCAGAATTTCTAAAATCATTGGGGGAAGTGGCAACAAAACGACTATTCATGTTGGTGTGTAGAATATATGAATCTGGCGATATCCCATCTGACTTTCGGAAAAGCATTATCCACACAATTCCGAAGACGGCAAGAGCTGAAAAGTGCGAGAATAATCGCAAAATCAGCTTAACAGCTCATGCATCGAAGCTGCTTACAAGAATAATATACAGAAGAATGGAAAAGATAATTGAGAATGCGCTAGGTGATGATCAGTTTGGCTTTAGGAAAAGTAAATGGACGAGAGAGGCAATTCTGACGTTACGGCTAATAATGGAAGCAAGGCTAAAGAAAAATCAAGACACTTTCATAGGATTTGTCGACCTGGAAAAAGCGTTCGACAATATAAAATGGTGCAAGCTGTTCGAGATTCTGAAAAAGTAGGGGTAAGCTATAGGGAGAGACGGGTCATATACAATATGTACAACAACCAAGAGGGAATAATAGGAGTGGACGATCAAGAACGAAGTGCTCGTATTAAGAAGGGTGTAAGACAAGGCTGTAGCCTTTCGCCCCTACTCTTCAATCTGTACATCGAGGAAGCAATGATGGAAATAAAAGAAAGGTTCAGGAGTGGAATTAAAATACAAGGTGAAAGGATATCAACGATACGATTCGCTGATGACATTTCTATCCTGAGTGAAAGTGAAGAGGAAGTAAATGATCTGCTGAACGGAATGAACAGTCTAATGAGTACACAGTATGGTTTGAGAGTAAATCGGAGAAAGACGAAGGTAATGAGAAGTAGTAGAAATGAGAACAGCGAGAAACTTAACATCAGGATAGATGGTCACGACGTCAATGAAGTTAAGGAATTCTGTTATCTAGGCAGTAAAATAACCAATGACGGACGGAGCAAGGAGGACATCAGAAGCAGATTCGCTATGGCAAAAAAGGCATTTCTGGCCAAGAGAAGTCTACTAATATCAAATACCGGCCTTAATTTAAGGAAGAAATTTCTGAGGATGTACGTCTGGAGTACAGCATTGTATGGTAGTGAAACATGGACTGCGGGAAAACCGGAACAGAAGAGAATCGAAGCATTTGAGACGTGGTGCTATAGACGAATGTTGAAAATTAAGTGGACTGATAAGGTAAGGAATGAGGAGGTTCTGCGCAGAATCGGAGAGGAAAGGAATTTGTGGAAAACACTGATAAGGAGAATGGACAGGGTGATAGGACATCTGCTAAGACATGAGGGAATGACTTCCATGGTACTAGACGGAGCTGTAGAGGGCAAAAACTGTAGAGGAAGACAGAGATTGGAATACGTCAAGCAAATAATTGAGGACGTAGGTTGCTACTCTGAGATGAAGAGGTTAGCACAGGAAAGGAATTCGTGGCAGGCCGCATCAAACCAGTCAGTAGACGTTGGTCGTCTGCTGCCATAGCCCATTAACGCTACATTTCGGCACACTGTCCTAATGGATAAGTTCGTCGTTCGTGAAAAACGATTTCTGTGGCTATTTCCGGCAGTGTTGTTTGTCCGTTAGTACTGATAACTCTACGTAAAAGCCACTGGTCTCGCTCGTTAAGTGAAGGCCATCGGCCACTACGTTGTCCCTTGTTATGCCTGAAATTTGGTATTCTCGGCACAGATTCGACCCTGTGGATTTCGGAATATTGAAAACCTTAACGATTTCAGAAATGGAACGACTTATTCGTCTAGCTCCAACTATCATTCCGTGTTCAAAGTCTGTTAAATGCCGTCGTGTGGCCATACCCACGTGGGACATGTTTTCAGACGAATCACTTGAGTACAAATGACAGCCCCAACAATGCTCTATCGGTTTATACCTTTTGTACTCGATAGTACTGCCATCTGTGTATGCGCATGTTGCTCATCCATGACTTCTGTGACCTCATTGTATTATTCCTGGCACTCTGTGCACAACGTATTCACTTAACGATATAGTACATATTGATACATGGCTCCATTTGGCCTATATTTTCTGTGAAATTGTGAGAATACTCGATTAATTCATAGTATGCCCCTCTTAAGTATGGACGCCAGTGGCTCAATCTGTTTGTGGCAATCAACAAAGCACAACACGGAATGTCTAAGTTCACATCTCTTGAGAGCTTTAGAGGTATGTTCGTGCGTTATTACGTTCAATCGAGCATTTCCTCGCCGCAGATACCCAGTTTAGACTCCTTATACCCAACACTTCAACGCGTTTCAACGTCTATAGGAGTATGTGATAAGCCACATTTGCTCATCTTATTTTTGTATGTCTTATAATTCTGCGAAGATGAACCCATGAGTATCAAACTTTTGCGCCGGTGCATTATGCGTTTTCCACTTAATATTACCAAGTCCAGATCACAGTGGTGATCTTGAATATAACTAGCCCACCGGAAGTGACGTCTTCAGTACCCTTGAAAATGGAGTAGTGTGTAGAATTGTGCAACCTGAGACAGGAAGTAATCTTGAGACTTGGCTAGTATGGCCAACTGCGCAATCTGACCCGGAAGTGACTCTGAATAAAATTAAACAGTCGCGTAACATTAGAAGTGAATATTAGTACTGAATTAATTTTCTTTTGTTAATATGGATTCAAATAGTCCCAAAGACTTTCAGGACCAACGTACTAGACTAGTTAATTAGACTCTGTACAAACTAATGCGACCAGACAATAACACACAGAATAGGTATGAAATGCGCTCCAGGACAGATCAATGGGAAGCCTTTCTTGCTTCCCCGACCCCCTTGCCATACACCATAACAGCCTAGATTGGGTTTCATGATAGCTGGAGACCGCATCTGAAGTAAATGCTTATTGAACATCCATCGACAATGGGGAAGTCGTTCTGAAATTCCTACTCCACGTGCTTTGTGAGAATATTCCTTTGAACCGCTCACACAAACGGAATAAGGACAGATATACAATGGGCGTGTATACGAATGAATCCACGAGAACCATCCAAGAAAACTGGTACTTGCCTGTAACTCTCGTGGTTGATGCGCCGTTATTACACTCTTAGAAAATGAAAATGGTCGATTATAGGAAAGCGCCTAAAACTAAAGGAGTTCGCAATTTTTCTTGGGGAACCGTCATGGAAATTCACAAGGAAATCAAATAAAATTAATACTGACGAATGTAACGTATTTCTGTGATGCTAACGACCGAAACATCTTGTTTTCTGTACAAACGTGTGCCTGGCTTTTCGGCCATTTAATTTCAACGGCTATGTTCTGATACATGTTCCTATACTTGGATAATGTGGTTATTTATAGTTCTGGCAGACCGACTTTAGTCTGCTCGTTGGAAACTCACCATTCATTCTCGCCAGACTGGATACATGTCACGGTTATTTATGGCAACCTCTGGCAGCGATGTCAGTCAGCCGTGATTCACGTTCCGCTTGTACAACGGTTGCAAAATGAGCGGCCTGAATGGCTGTCACTTCGCGTTGACTCCCAGCTCCGTCTCCCCCAGTAACACACGCAGCAGTTTGTTGTAACTCACACGACCATACCAAAAGATAGCTCTGTCCACTCATACTATTTGTAAAAGATTTTAAAGGAATACATTCGTTGCGGTTTTACTCTATTAATTGTAGACACGGCCATGATGATTTTTTTGCCTTTTTTCGGACATCAACTGTCTACGGCTTCACTTCCAGTACAGCCGATAAATATGATATGTCCACTTTCCTGGAACTTTTTTCTACTGTCGCTACTAGTGCTACAACTTCTACAATGATTCATACACTCCATTTTAAGGCTCATACAAACTGGTAAGTTGTCTGTGCATCATTTTACTTGCTTTCTACCGGATATATTGAAACGAGATCTGATTTTGAGAGTCTTCTGTTATGCACTTCTTTACAGGTTTCTATCAGATTTTGCCCTATTTAGCTCTACACCTAGTGTTTGTCTTTCCGTCTCATTTCGTTTTGTACGTTATTCATTACTGAGCGTCCTTTGGTTCTCCTCAGAAATATTATGTGTGGATTTCGTGTTCTACCTACATCCGTTTCTTAGTAATACAGTGTTGAGTTTCGTGACAGTATCCTGGTAATTCCACAGTCCCAATAATATTTTCTATTTTATATTCCAACTTCCATGATAGATTAGGCTACAAGTTACTGTTTAGTCCCCAGTGACGTAAATAACAGAGTGGCTCTACCGCTTCCAAAATCATCTTATCCACAGTCATTTTAATCGAATCATGTCACAGACAAAAAAATTGCAGTAAACTTGGAACTCATACAATGCTCTTACTTACAGGAATAACGTAGTTGTCTAGTTAAGGCATCACCTGGTTAGGAAAGGTCTCTTGGTTTTTAGAATTCTTTTTATACCCGTTTCTTGAAATAATAAACAATACTGATACAGATACACTCCTGGAAATTGAAATAAGAACACCGTGAATTCATTGTCCCAGGAAGGGGAAACTTTATTGACACATTCCTTGGGTCAGATACATCACATGATCACACTGACAGAACCACAGGCACGTAGACACAGGCAACAGAGCATGCACAATGTCGGCACTAGTACAGTGTATATCCACCTTTCGCAGCAATGCAGGCTGCTATTCTCCCATGGAGACGATCGTAGAGATGCTGGATGTAGTCCTGTGGAACGGTTTGCCATGCCATTTCCACCTGGCGCCTCAGTTGGACCAGCGTTCGTGCTGGACGTGCAGACCGCGTGAGACGACGCTTCATCCAGTCCCAAACATGCTCAATGGGGGACAGATCCGGAGATCTTGCTGGCCAGGGTAGTTGACTTACACCTTCTAGAGCACGTTTGGTGGCACGGGATACATGCGGACGTGCATTGTCCTGTTGGAACAGCAAGTTCCCTTGCCGGTCTAGGAATGGTAGAACGATGGGTTCGATGACGGTTTGGATGTACCGTGCACTATTCAGTGTCCCCTCGACGATCACCAGTGGTGTACGGCCAGTGTAGGAGATCGCTCCCTACACCATGATGCCGGGTGTTGGCCCTGTGTGCCTCAGTCGTATGCAGTCCTGATTGTGGCGCTCACCTGCACGGCGCCAAACACGCATACGACCATCATTGGCACCAAGGCAGAAGCGACTCTCATCGCTGAAGACGACACGTCTCCTTTCGTCCCTCCATTCACGCCTGTCGCGACACCACTGGAGGCGGGCTGCACGATGTTGGGGCGTGAGCGGAAGACGGCCTAACGGTGTGCGGGACCGTAGCCCAGCTTCATGGAGACGGTTGCGAATGGTCCTCGCCGATACCCCAGGAGCAACAGTGTCCCTAATTTGCTGGGAAGTGGCGGTGCGGTCCCCTACGGCACTGCGTAGGATCCTACGGTCTTGGCGTGCATCCGTGCGTCGCTGCGGTCCGGTCCCAGGTCGAAGGGCATGTGCACCTTCCGCGGACCACTGGCGACAACATCGATGTACTGTGGAGACCTCACGCCCCACGTGTTGAGCAATTCGGCGGTACGTCCACCCGGCCTCTCGCATGCCCACTATACGCTCTCGCCCAAAGTCCGTCAACTGCACATACGGTTCACGTCCACGCTGTCGCGGCATGCTACCAGTGTTAAAGACTGCGATGGAGCTCCGTATGCCACGGCAAACTGGCTGACACTGACGGCGGTGGTGCACAAATGCTGCGCAGCTAGCGCCATTCGACGGCCAACACCGCGGTTCCTGGTGTATCCGCTGTGCCGTGCGTGTGATCATTGCTTGTACAGCCCTCTCGCAGTGTCCGGAGCAAGTATGGTGGGTCTGACACACCGGTGTCAATGTGTTCTTTTTTCCATTTCCAGGAGTGTATTAGGAAATAGTACGTCACATTAGACGGCCTTGTTATACTCCTTTATCGAACGCAGCTACATTTTGTTTGCGTGCATATATTATTCATCTGCATGTGTAGACTACTTAGGAAACCATCTTAAAGGGGGACCAAAGGCATTCACATTTTTAAATATTTTGTATTTATGTCAAGCAAAATTCAGGACTCAAATATTAATCTCCCAAGCCCGATGTGGGACTACATATTAGCATGACAACTGACAAGGTAACACTTTCATGCCTGTGTTAGCCATTTGAGACTAGGTAATGGATCCATGCAACATTCTGTGTCATCCCGCGCCTTCGGTCGGAGATTAGCAGCAGCTGCTGTAGGGAATCAACGTCCCATGCACAGGTGCCGTCAACACTCCAACTCAAACGGTGCCGTCTGGAGTGGTGTCGTGACTGAGGTGAATGATGGAGGATGCACATAGTGGTCATAGACGAATCGTAGTTCTGCATTACCTTGGCTGACCATTGTTGGTGAGTGTGGTGCGAGTTGGGGAGGGATCCCATTATAACCTTTGACTGTGTGAACCACAGCATTCTCTAAAGTAACTTAGAATATAATGATGTCACCGGCAGTGCTGCAAAATGGTTTGAGTCTTATCTAAGTCACAGGAAACAAACAGTATCATTGAGAAATACCTGTGCAGTAAGCAGTCTGTCTTCATCTGATGGGGAATTAATTACATGTGGTGTCCCTCAAGGTTCCATCTTGGGCCCATTGTTTTTCTTGTGTACACTAATGATCTCTCGCCTGTTACATTGCCAGGTGCTAAGCTTGTTTTGTTTGCAGATGATACAAACATTGCAATAAGTAGCAAGTCAAGTATAAATTTAGAAATAGCTGCTAAGCAAATTTTCACTGACATTAATAAATGGTTTAAGGCTAATTCACTGTCATTTAAGACCCGCTATATGCAATTCAGAAGCTCTAAGAGATTTCCTTTCAGCATGTGTATAACATATGAAGACATGCAGATCGAAAGGTTGCCAGTGTTAAATTCCACTGATTATAACTCAATAATAAATTCAGTTGGGAGGGGCATACCACAGATTTACTTAAGCATCTAAACAAGTCTGTGACATCAGTGAGAAACATGTCAAATATAGGAGATATATATACAAAAAAACTTGCATACATTGCTTACTTTCATTCTATTATGTCATCCACTATATCATGAGGGATCATATTCTGAAGTAACTCATTAAACCGAGCAAAACGTATAATAAGAATAATTTGTGATGTAGATTCAAGAGCATCATGTAGAAACCTGTTCAAGGAACTTTGTATTCCAACCACTGCTTCTCAATGTATTTATTCCGTAATAAAATTTTTTGGAAGTGATATATCTCTGCCCGCCCGGTTAGCCACGCGGTCTAAGGCACTGCTTTCAGGGTTGGAGGATGTGCTAGTCCCCGGTAAGAATCCGTCTGGTGGGGTAGTGTCGAGGTCCAGTGTGCACGCCAGTCTATGGATGGTTTCTAAGTCGGTTTCCCATCTGCCTTGGCGAATGAGGGCTGGTTCCCCTTATTCCGCCTAAGTTACACTATGTCGGCGATTGCTGCGCAAACACTTTCTCGATGTATGCCTACACCATATGTACTCTATCACACAAACATTGGGGCTACACTCGTCTGGTGTGAGTTGTTACTGTGGGAGGGGGGGGGGGGGAGGGAGTCCACTGGGGAGCGAGTGGACTGCTGTAATCTGTTGTGGGGTTTGGTGACAATGTGGGCTACAGTGGGGACGAATCCTGTCCGTCGTTTCTAGGTTCCCAGACCAATACAATACAATATATCTCGGTTTCCAGCCACTAGCTCAATACGTAGTATCTACACTATGAAAAAGAAAAATCTACATAAAGACGTAAAATTACTTGGTCCAAAAAGGGGTAAAATACTCAGGAATACACATTTTCAATAAATTCCCAGCAACCACTGAAAACTTGCTTTCAGGTAAAGCACCCTGTAAACATAGTTTGAATGACTTTTTGATAGACAACTTCTTCTACACCACAGGCGAATATTTTAACAGAGACTGTTAGGCCACCTTAAGTAAAAGTGTCTGTGCGATTTCAGTTTCGACAGCACTTGATCACAACAGTCAAGGTTAGGTATTGTGTGTATGATAAATTTATTAATAATGCGTAGCAGTGTATCATTCTGACAGTGTATTAATTCTGTAAATGTTAGATAGCGTATTAATTCTATAAATATTACCTTTTCCAGTTTACTATATTGTATTCACCTATTTTGATAATCTTCTGACAAATGACTACCAAGTCTTTCGCGACGGAGTCCTTGCATAAAAAGTTCTCGGTTTACTTGCCGCGTCAAATTTGGATAAAATCCCAAGCTTTCGATGACTACCTCCGTCATCTTCGTCAGGGGTAAAACTGACTGTCGTGGACCTGTGAGGCTTCAGCTTTTATAAGCAGTGGACGGCTTCTCATTGGCTGAATGACGTCACGGTGAAACCGATGCGTACTGAGGTGGCGGCCTCTATATCCATAAATTTTGTTTGCGCGCTTTATCCAGCGTTGCTTGCAGCGCCATCCATCGCAACAGGCGGAGAACTGCGAGGAATGTAAGAAGTCTCCCTCTGCGCTCTTTCTATATCAATTGCGCGCTTCCATGCATTGCTGAGTGCATAACCGGAAACTCTGTTGAAATTATTTTCACAGAGTCTAATTTCAACTGCTTCCCTGATGACAGAGTCCCAATAGTTTGAAGCGTGAGCAAGTAGTCTTGTTTCATCGAATAAGATCTTATGTTTATTTAACAAACTGTGCTCAGCCACCGCTGATTTCTCTAGATACCTGTATTTCAGGTGACGCTGATGTTCCACACTGCGATCGGCGACAGTTCTTATAGACTGGCCCACATAACTTTTGCCACACTCGCAAGGAATGCTGTAAATTCCTGGTACTCTCAGGCCAAGATTATCTTTCACAGGTCGCAGCATTTCCTTAATCTTCCTGGGTGGCCGGAAGACTGGTCTGATTCCTTGCCGGCTCAGGACTCTGCCGATCTTGCAGGTCGTTGCACCGCAGAATGGTAGCTGCGCAATGTAATGGTCCTCTTGATCTGTTCGAACAGCGTCCTTTCTTGGTTTCTTCACCAGAGTAGATCTGATATCACGATCAGAATAACCATTTTTTATGAATACCGTCGTCAGATGGTTAATCTCGGAGCCGAGATGATCCTTGTCCGAAACAGTCTTTGCTCTGTGTACCAAGGCGTTCAGCATAGCTCTCTTCTGAGCTGGGTGGTGAAAACTACGCGCGTTTAGATATAAATCTGTATGCGTCGGTTTTCTGTGCACAGAATGTCCGAGACGTCCATCTGATTTTCGCTCCACCAGTACATCTAAGAAGGGTAACTTTCCATCCTTCTCCACCTCCACTGTAAATCTTATGTTCTGATGTATACCATTCAAATGTTCAACAAACTGCTGCAGTGCCTCATTGCCATGTGGCCAGATTAAAAATGTATCGTCAACATACCTGAACAGATCAAGAGGACCAACACATTGCGCGGCTACCATTCTGCGGTGCTACGACCAGCAAGATCGGCAGAGTCCTGAGCCGGCAAGGAATCAGACCAGTCTTCCGGCCACCCAGGAAGATTAAGGAAATGCTGCGACCTGTGAACGATAATCTTGGCCTGAGAGTACCAGGAATTTACAGCATTCCTTGCGAGTGTGGCAAAAGTTATGTGGGCCAGTCTATAAGAACTGTCGCCGATCGCAGTGTGGAACATCAGCGTCACCTGAAATACAGGTATCTAGAGAAATCAGCGGTGGCTGAGCACAGTTTGTTAAATAAACATAAGATTTTATTCGATGAAACAAGACTACTTGCTCACGCTTCAAACTATTGGGACTCTGTCATCAGGGAAGCAGTTGAAATTAGACTCTGTGAAAATAATTTCAACAGAGATTCCGGTTATGCACTCAGCAATGCATGGAAGCGCGCAATTGATATAGAAAGAGCGCAGAGGGAGACTTCTTACATTCCTCGCAGTTCTCCGCCTGTTGCGATGGATGGCGCTGCAAGCAACGCTGGGTAAAGCGCGCAAACAAAATCTATGGATATAGAGGCCGCCACCTCAGTACGCATCGGTTTCACCGTGACGTCATTCAGCCAATGAGAAGCCGTCCACTGCTTATAAAAACTGAAGCCTCACAGGTCCACGACAGTCAGTTTTACCCCTGACGAAGATGATGGAGGTAGTCATCGAAAGCTTGGGATTTTATCCAAATTTGACGCGGCAAGTAAACCGAGAACTTTTTATGCCTCTGACAAATGATCAGGGTCGTGAGTATTATTTTCCAATGTTTCATGTATTTTATGTTACACTTTCTGGTATGTTCAACACCTATGAGAATCCACTAATTTTTTTGGGTCTATGGAACACAAACTGAAGCTTATCAAACTAATCTAAAATGATTTGGAGAATCAGAGCAGTGTTACTCCTCGAGTCTTAGTGTGGAGAGCGAGAAGGTATGTCTTCAGGTCACTCTCATAATTTCTTTGGTACTATTTTTCAACAGGGCAGTGCTCATCCACATATGAAACATGTCTTAGTTTATCAAATACGATTTACACAGAAATGAAAACAAAAGTTGAAAAGATGATTCATGATTATGTTAGTATAAGGAACACCAGTGGTCTAGTGATAGCATCTTTCATTCATAACCAACTGGATCCGCCACCGCTTAAATGTTGATAAGTAATCAGTATTGGCGGACAAAGACTCTCACTCTCATTGTGACAACGGCCTCGTCAGAAAGGGGGAGAAGTCGACAGAAGTTCAGGGCACTCTCTTGCCCTTAGCACGGGAAACTGCCCGTAAAGGCGGAAGAATCAGCAATGATCAACGGCATGAGGATGCAGAAGGCAATGGAAACCACTGGATTACAGATACATAAGGTATATCCACAGGACATGCGTCTTGTAATTGAAAAACTGTCATGACGATGTCTCCACTGGTAAAAGATTCTGGAATAGACCCCCATCCGGATCTCCGGGCGCGGACTGCCAAGGGGAAGGTGACCATGAGAAAAAACATGAATAATCAACGAAAGCATATTGTTCTACTAGTCGGGGCGTGGAATGTCAGAAGCTTGAATGTGGTAGGGAAGTTAGAAAATCTGAAAAGGGAAAAAAGTGTTCGAAGAAACTGGTACTTACATTGTCAAACTGAGCAGTTTTGAAGCTAAAATCAAGAACGCCGAAAACGAGGTTGAGACTGAAAGAAAGCAAGAATCGCTTATCCTCGTTCTTGTTTCCCAGTATCCGGATTGACCGGCTGCCTCCTCCGGAAAAAGACTCCAGAGTATTTCGCTCCTGTGAAAAAGTATAAAAAGTCTTCTTTATAATGTTAAAGACGACTTAAGACTCCGAAATGTGAAATCAAAAGCACCTCAGCCGTCTCTACTTCTAATTCTATTTTATTTTTGCTGCGTTTCAGCGTTACACTACTCTATCTTCAGGCCCCCTGACCGAAGTGTAGGGAGAATTCCACTACTTCTACGATCGAAATAGGGATCGACATACTGTCACTGGTATTCGTAGACTTCTTTTTAAAAACGCTACCCCTTCGATCATCACGTGCACACTTAAAAAGAAAGTCTACTGATACCACTGACTGAATGCTCGCCCATATTTTGACTATACAAGAGGTGGGATTCTTCCTAAGTTTGGCCAGAGGGCATTTGTATGGCACTGGTAACGAGCACCAACAAAGAGTAAGTGAAACTAAAGTAGTCAGTTACTAACGGAGAAGGAATCGGTGACTTCC
This sequence comes from Schistocerca serialis cubense, assembly GCF_023864345.2. Taxonomy (NCBI): domain Eukaryota; kingdom Metazoa; phylum Arthropoda; class Insecta; order Orthoptera; family Acrididae; genus Schistocerca; species Schistocerca serialis. The sequence goes on from NC_064641.1 coordinate 526,047,078, forward strand.
AATCCAGAGAATTGAATTAAAGTAGTACAGGAGTATATTTATGATTTACTCCTGAAGTGAATTTATTTATTCCATAATGGTGGACACCACAATCAAAGAGTACGCTAATACGTATCTTTGTAGCTTCAGAGGGACATAAGGCCTAAATTTACTCCTAAACAGTAGTAGGAAAAAGTTATATAGTAATGTACGTTCTTTGGCGTACGTGCGTTAAATATCGAAGTCTGTGGCTTACCTGACCTACGAGGAAAGTAAGGATATGGAAGAAGAGGTAGAGATCCCAAAAAGGTTTTAATGGACAATATGTCTCATTTGTAATGTATAAAAACAACAGTTCCAAAGAGGTGTTTGTGTTTCGTAAGAAATCTTTTGAATCACCTCTTGATATGCTGGAGCCGTTACTGCAGCATAATTCAGACAGGAACAGCGTTTTTTCTTCAAGGCGCGAGCTTCTTTGTGGACTGCGAATCTTTCGCAGTGCTACTTACCAAGTAACAGCAGGGGATCTCATTAACATCCATCGTACATCTGCTGGAAGAGCTCTTAACAGGGTGAGAAATATTTACATTGCCTTAAAATCACTGTATGTGTCTGTGCCACGGAACCAAGAAAATATATCAAGAAATAAAGGTGAATTCTATCCAGTTGTTGGAATCCCGCTTGTCATAGAGGTTACAGACTGTGTGCATCTACCCACACCTGGTCCCTCTTGAACACAAACCGGGCTATACAGAAATGGCAAGAATTTCTTTTCTATTAATACACAAATCACCTACCATGACAATGTGACGACTTTGAAAGCGCTAAGCAGTTGGCCGGGTTCCACACGTGATGCACGCATTATGAGCAATAGTAGAGTTGCAGCAGAATTTAAAATAGACAATATGATGGTTTCCTATATACTGGATTTGTTCTCTTAAAACATCTTATGACTCCTGTGTTTCGACTCCACACAGGAGCCGAAGGGCGCTACAGTAGAATCGATACTGCAACTAGGTGTTCAACAGAGCATACATTCTCGTTTTTGGATGAAAAGTTTACGAATTCCAACTAAAAAAATGCGATAAAAAATAGCGTGGGACTTATTGTGGTTGGTGCAGTTTTATACAATTTCGGAACAGAAGTTGGGAATGTATTTCACCCTGATGTTGTGTAGGTGTATGACCCATAAAATAGCATTTCACCGAGGAGCTGATGCTGCAAGGCTAATCTGTCGGAAGGTCTATTATACTTAATTGAAATTTTAACTAATCTGCTAGTAAATGTAACAAATTAGCGTAATAACGTTCCCATCTTAAATGACTAAATAAAGCACTGGAGCGTCACTACTGCAATGAAATGTGATCCATTTTCATTTATACTTTCACATGTTCTCTCCCTATTTTGTCTTTCTTTCTTTCTGCAGTTAAGGGGGTTAACATTTTCATTTTATTTCTTACTTCAATATACAAAGTCACACAGAAAAGATGTTTTGATGATTTCTAAGAAAAATAAGATGCCTGCTTTTATTACTTTGCTAATATAAATAAATATTAGAATGTGGTAATTGGAGAAATGAAATGGATTGATGCTCATATAACAAACACAAATTTTATGCCATGCGAAAGCAAGAACACGTTAATATTAAAGAAATAAATTAAGTTTTGTATTTATAATACGAGTACAAATTCATATTCCACAGTCCTCTACATGGATAACGTTCGGCAACGGTATTTTAATACCAATGGAGGATAGAAACAGCCAACCAGTTGTTGCACAAATCTGTGCAACCAGTTTTCTGTGTCCTTCATTCACTTACTATAAATTTATTGAGTACATCGCCTGAGGAATACGAACTGTAGTTAGCTCCATTTCGTTCTTTAACTCTTTCATAACTTCTATTTTAAGGTTATGGTTTTCTTCCGTGTTTTCTCTTTGCCTATCAGTTAACAAAATTTTCTCATTATATTCCATCGTATTAAACGCGTTTTTAACGAATGAAGGATATCTACTTTTTTCCGACAGTACCCTTGTCCTTCACTAGAAATGCATGTTCCCTGCCTTTTTTTCATGGGCGCATCTTCTGATATGCTCCCATCACAATATGAAAGTTCCGCGTTCAGCAGTTCCATTGACACCTCCAGAGTAGTTTATCAACATCAATGTTGCTTCAAAGGAACAGTTTATCTTATTTTGTGTATTGTCGTTAACTCCAGTTACCCCTCCGCAACTTGTGAGAAATGTAATGCACGTGCCAGTAGTGTGCAAAAATTACTTACTTCTTAGTAAAAATGTGTTACTACTTTAATTGAAGCTAAGGAAGTAAATATATATTGAGCTTCTCAACAGTTACTAAAACAGTATATTACTAAGGAAGTAATTTACGAAAGTAGTCCATACTACAGTAGTAAGACTTACTACACGAGTAATTTGACTGTTTAGGTGCTCGCCACCATGAGAGTCGGGTGTCTGCCGCATTACACGTAAACAAGACACGTCTTACTTGGGGTAGATAGGTAGAACACGCGAGGAGAGCTTCAACGAACATCAGCGGCACACCCGAATAAATCGACGCCGAAAATGAGCTTTCACAGAGCGCTGCGTTGAATATAATCATGAACTGAAATACTATGAGACCATTGCCGTACTCGAAACACCAAGTGTCTGGGACAGTGTAAATCGAAATGATGTCGGAAAACCTAATATACAGGGGCTTGTAATTCAGTTTATACAAGGTTTTGGGTCCAGCATTCAGTGTATTAAAACTTCCCCGGCTACCACTACTGGGAAGTACTGAGAGAATGTGCGTTTCATGGAATACCAGTGCGAGCTCTGAAAAACAAAAGAACATCAAAGTAAGCTGTAAATAGAGATGCAAGCGGAACAGTATTTCATGATCTGTTTGGAGTCTAGGCAGTGAATAGCTACAAGTAACATCACATGGAAAAAATTGGGCTATTTATCGAATCAATTCCAGAATCTGACCTTTTTAGTTAAAATTTGCCTAGGTAAAGAAGGAAATCGGGAGTAATATGAATATTTTACAAGTATTTTGCAATTGTTTAAATTTACCATTAGCCGAAATAAGAAGAACTATATATAGGAATGCTATTTGACATCCCATGCTCTGATAACAACAGCAATATGTCAGAGAGAGACCAGCAAGGCAAATGACACTGTACAAAATGCATGGACGGTTGGACACTCGGAAACATCTTAGGCTTAAAATGAGCAGACGGAATTATGATGAAACAGATACCGTGACGAAACGATGATTAGAGATATTGTACGTTCACCTAAATAGAAGGAATGATGTAAAACCACAATCAATGTCTAGCAGAACTTCACAAAGACATAAATGAAAATGGCATTATAGAAAAAAGTGACTCACGATAGATCCTTCATCCACAAATTCAAACTGCTGCGAAGCCTATCCAACAAATTTGAAAATGTGCAGAAGATTGTAAAGAAATTGTAATGTAATGTAGTAGTCCACAATCAAAAAAGCCTAATTTAAAGATATTAAAGCCTACGAGATACTTCACACAATATAATTATGTACTCGGATTTCTTACATCGTCTAAAATGAGTAGTACTACTTAAAATTTGACTGCGTAATTAGAACAGCTTATCACGGCACTACTGTATGTCTCGATAGGGTTTGCGCTTTTATGTGATCCATAGAAAATGTAAGGTGAGCCGTAATCCCATGAAACAGGTCATTAACGCATATATTAGGTTTAATATATGTATTATTTTATTACTGCAGTGTGGTTAAAGTCTTTTGTGTTACTGGCTCGCTATTCACTGATTATTGGTCTTTCATAATTGTGTCCTCGCGGATACAGCAACTGTTACAGTAATGTACTCCGATCACGCTGTAATCGGATTTGCCTTTGACATATTGTTAAATTACAATGGTATATTCAATGAATCCAACAAAGTTTAAAAAATGCGCAAATTAAATTCAAAGTACGTCAAAGTGATGTTGCCGTTCTATTTTAAGCTGAATAATTGCACCTGCTTTATTTAACATACTTCCCAGTATTTTGATGACGAAAATGGAATTGAAAAAATCTCTCCCAAAATCTGGAAAAATAGGTTTCTAGCAATTTGCTTAGCTGCGATCATAATGTCTGCAATTCTTTATACAACATCGTCGCAAATAAATGGAAACATCTCACACTTTACCAGCACCCTTTCGATAATTGTGTGTTTCTAAACCTTCACTACCATTATTCGTTTAACTAAACTGCACAGAGAGAGTTCAAGACAGAACGCTAACCAGAATTTAGATTAGAGGTTGTTCAGTACCACTGTATCTCCAAAGAAAGTCGCCACTGACACAGTTATTAGTATGAAAAACTCTCAGAATGACAGAAAACTCATTCGCCTGCCTTGTATTACACGCTGTAAAAACCAACGTCAGAACATATTTTATTCATGGGTGCCTTATGTCGTATAACGATACTGTCTGATCGGCAATTAGGATATGAATACGGCCAGGCCGTATTTCCTTTATACCTAAAGGGTTACAACTGTAGCTGGTAGATGGTTCAAATGGTTCAAATGGCTCTGAGCACTATGCGACTTAACTTCTGAGGTCATTAGTCGCCTAGAACTTAGAACTAATTAAGGGGCTCCGGAAAGGCTTAAAATCATGAAAAGTTCAATTTTTACTTTTTTGCGTTTTCTGAATCTGCAGACTATTACCTTTTAATAGCTATATAATTTATTCAATTCCGAAGACTACAACTATTTTAAAATTTTTTTTAAAATGTGTTCTACATGGGCGTGACCCACTGTGGCGCTGTTAAACTGCTGCGAAATGGTGTTATTATTAACGTCCGTGTTCATCAGGTACATTTTAGTGATGTGAGATAAAGTATGTGTTGTGGCTAACCTGTGATGGTTCAATATATATCTCGAAAATATTCGTAATTAATTCTGTTTCTTGAGTTTCTGTTTTGTTGAAGTATAATAATGAGTAAAAGTAAAGTTATTAGAAATCCTCTGAAGGCTTTTAAGAAAAGGAGAAATGTTGGAAAGCCAAAGGTATGTGTTATTACTGTAAACAATAAAGACGATAACCAAGTGAGTGAACCTAACCTCTCAAGTACACCTGCCCATAGCAGTCAAAGTGGGAAAGAAAATACTTCACAGAAGAAGCTTGGTTCAATGAGTGAAAACTATGAATGTTTTATGGGCGAATCGGATGTGAATGAAATACTTGATATGTCGATTCTCAAAGGAATTTTTTCAAACTGTGTAAGATGTATTCATTGTAGTGAAGTTGGTCTGGAACTCTCCATAATAAAGCACGTAGGACTTGCTAGTGAAATACAACTGAAATGTGATAAGTGTTCATACATGACCACCTTTTGGAACAGTGTTGCAGTAACTGCAACTGACGAAAATGGTAGCAAAATCTACGAACACAACTACGAGCGATGCTTGCTTTAGACAAGGAACGCCTTCGGGCTGCAGACAGGGCTGTAAAGAGTCTAGAAATACAAGCAAGAGTAAACAGGAGGAGGAACAAGAGGAAGCTGGAGGAGGAGTTTGCAGAGGATGAAGATAATCCATCCTATGGACCTGGAATGCACTAAAAAGTTAATCCAATCTATGTCGCTCGATTCCAAAAACTTTTATTTTCTCATACTAATTACATGTTTTATAAGGATCTTCCGAACATATTTGTTTCAAACTTTCAGTAAATGTTACACAGTACCTTCTCCATAATTTAACACAGCCTTTTTCCAAAAAACTGTATATTTTTGAATATATAAATAAAAAATTGCAAAAAAATGTTGTGAATTTTCATTACAATTGAAAAAAAATCATCTTTAATAACTGAACTAAAATTTTGTAAAATCCCTGTGTTAAGTTGTAGCCCATATTCCAATAAATAACCTGTAAAAAGTTCAACTTCTTACCTCAAATACTTTGTGAGGAAAGATGTAATTTATAAGCGTTATTTTAACATTGCAAGTATAGGGCGTTCCGGAGCCCCCTAAAACCTAACTAACCTAAGGACATAACACACATCCATGCCCGAGGCAGGATTCGAACCTGCTACCGTAGCGGTCGCTTGGTTCCAGACTGTAGCGCCTAGAACCGCACGGCCACTCCGGCCGGCAGCTGGTAGATGCTATCATCATCACATCAGATGGCGGCCTTGTAACTCGGATCTTGTCAAGTGACCGGAAAGGTACATTTCCGTATCATGTATAAATGATCTTTCAGACAGCGGCACGTTCCAAATAGATACATATCATGGCGTCTCATGAGCTACAACACTGAGGTAGGCTACTGTTGATGCCAATCGATGTTACGCCGAACTATGTTGGCTAGTGTTGATCTGAGGATTGGAGGAATGAGACGAGAAGGAAATGGTCGCGCTTTATAACTTAATCACACACTGTCCGTCGCCTGTGTGACACGGCATTATGCGAGGAACATATTTTATTGCTTTGTTAACGAATACTTAGATAACAGCTACCCACGTACTAAGGAACACTTCTCTCGTTTGGTTTCTTTTAAAATCGTTGATCTATCAACTATCGTTGACCTTTCAATTAGACTGGGGCCATCCTCAAATTTTTCTTTTTTCTTTATTGCTTCCTTTACTGTGTTAATCTATATATCTCATTATTTCTACTACAACTATAATTCCTAACGGTTTCAAACGTTATAACCTTTGTCTGTTACGAACGGACGTGGAAGCGCAAATAGAAAGAAGGGATTTTCTTCGGAATGTCGTTACAGCGCTGTTGTTTAAATTAGAAATAGTATGATTTAATATTTCGTCGACGATAAAGTCGTTACAGATTCATCTAGCATTTAAATGAGATTTTCGAAACATCTATTGTTTTCTACGTCACTGGGAACATAAAAGTTGAGACGCACTATTTTGGTCTCTTCCTGCTTCTACTGACGGAAGATGCTAGAACCGAAAAAAAAGAGAATACACGGGGTGGGGCGAATAAAAGTGACCCGGACTAGTGGATAAAGTTGGACGTGAATTTGTGGCAGCTTTAACGAAGGAGGAAAAGACCTACAGTTCCGTCAATGTGCGATTACTTCGTGTTGGAAACCCGTAAGTCTGAGATGTATCGCAACAACCCTCATAGTGTTCAAGAACTGCTCCAGAACATTACGGATGAGACTGCAGTAATTCCAGAAGTCCAGCTTCGATGTGCTTCAGCAAGTTGCTAACCAAGGCCCAAAAGTTCCAAGAGATGTATGGTGGTTTCTTTCAACATGTGCTGTAGTGAGGTTAGTACAGTATTTCCTTTCCACCGCTGTGTTTCTTTGTACCCTAGGACTTTGTTCTCCAGTCCATTTTCGTTTGCCCCATTCTGTATTATTACAATGCTGCTGACGTACTTCTCGGCAGCTCTTAGGTTCATTTAAGCTAGAAGTATTTTTAACTCGTTGATGCAACAACCCCATCCTCCTATCTTATGCTAGTTTCTCATATTTTTTCTTACAGCGTAGCCGACATCTTCGATTATCTCTCTCATATATACATATTATTCCCCTGGTTCTGCGCTTCCTTATAGCAGCTTAATTATTCCGGGAAGCTTGACGTCAAATTACATCAACACGTAAATATTTCTGCTACAAATTAACTGCGGATTTATTTCCACATCTATTGTCTATAATAAATTTTCCCTTTGTTTGTTATACTATTCTAGAAACTTTTAAAAGTTCGAATTAAAATGGCTCTGAGCACTACGGGATTTAACACCTGAGGTCATCAGTCCCCTAGACTTAGAACTACTTAAACCTAACTAACCAAAGGACATCACACACATCCATTCCCGGGACAGGATTCAAACCTGCGACCGTAGCGGTCGCATGGTTCCAGACTTTAGCGCCTAGAACCGCTCGGCCACCTCAGCCGGCAGTGCCTCATTTACATTATAAAAGTTTGCCGAGAAGAAATCCAAGTGCGCTGTCAGAAAGTGGTGTTTCAATAAGATCTTGACTGCAGCTCTTCAGGACACCAAGTTCTTAACACCTATGCAGGATCCTAGAAAACAGTTTCGGACATGATGAAGAACGGCCACGCGGGTTTCTGTTTATACAAAGATAAGTCATTTGTTTGTTTGGTAGTGTCCATTCACGTAATATGCACTCTCGATGACACACGACATCCTTTTCCATCAATCCATCCATTCCCTGTGTTTGAACAAACGAAGTTTACGGGATACGTCTCGTGCTAATTATTTTTCATGGTACTCTACCTTTTGCAATAACCACCGCTTTGGAGCAAACGTCACATTAGCGCAAACGTGGCAGAAGTTATATAGATCACTAACCCATTTATCGAGCGCTAATACTAAGTGGATGTTAATAGTACATTACAACTGGATGCATATCAAAATTCTCATGAAAGCATTTCGAGGACTATCAACAAAAAAGAGCTACCATTTATTGCTGCAGTTCTTAATAACAGAAGACCTTTGTCTGTCCAAAGCGCGGCTCATCACATGATGTAAGACAATGGAAGACATACAGATCACGTTCACATTCACTTGATGATGCCATGTAGTGAAACTATTCTTCGCCATTTTTGCTTACAGATTATACTTGGTACCTATTATTAGTGGAAAATTTGTGTTCACAGGAAACAGCTAAAAACTATAAAACTAGAACTAAAGCACCAATTGTAGCGTCAGTTGAAAAATCTGTGGTACATAAAGAGCCCATTTAATTTTCGTAACATTTAATGTCTTGAACAGTGATTTAGGTTAAGCTTAAAGGAGTCAATGGTGTGTTGTGACTTTACTGAAGATCACAACTAGAAGACACAGCGTAGAACAAAGAAAATGAAATTCTCGTCCGCTTGTGAAGCGAGATTGCTCGAGATTACTAAACCACGGAGATGATCCTGATTTGTGCATGAGAAGGAAAATTCCTTCACTCTATGTCTCATTAATATTGTTACACTGATGAGCCATAACTACGAGTATGACCACCGACCTACTATCGATATAAACTCCTCTAGATGATAGCAGCGTCACATGGCGGGGAATGACTGCAACTCAGTCACACACACGGTGCATGTAGTATCCGTGAGTGTGCTGTCCATGTGTAGAAAGGGGAAGGCGCGTTATCTATCAGAGTTCGACTGAGGGCGGATTGTTGTGGCCTGGATGCTGAGCATGAGCATTTCGGAAACTGCAGTACTTGTCAGGTGTTCGAGAAGTGCTATGGCGAAACCAAGCTGAAACCACGTCCACACTTAGTGGAACTGAGCGGCCACCCCTCATTCCAGAGTAGGCTGGTCAGACTTGTAAAACAGGACAGATTTTAATGCTGGGCAGAGTACAAGTGTGTCGGAAACACAGTACACCGAACACTCCAATGATGGGCCTCCGCAGCCGACGATCCATGCAAGTGCCAATTTAACAAGATGGCATCGTCAACTACGAGTGAAATGGGCATGCAGCATTCGGCGCTGGATGCTGGTGCAGTAGCAGAGTGACGGATGGTCTGATGAATCCCGATACCTCCTTTATCATGACGACGGGAGAGCGCGAATCCGTCGTCTTCCAGGGGAGCAGCTTCTCGTCACCTGTATTGCGGCGGGAAGGGAACGAGCTGATGGCGAATCCATTATGCTCTGGGGAACATTCACGTGCGCATCCTTCGGTTCAGTGGAGCTCTTGTGAGGCACCATGAAGTCCAAGAAGTATCGTACACTGGTTGCAGACCATGTACACCCCTTCATTACACGCATGTTCTTGATGGCAATGACATTTTTCAACAAGATAATGCGCAATGTCACAAGGCCAGGAGTGTGATCTAGTGGTTCAAGGAACTCGGTGGCGAGTTCCAATTTAGGTGATGGACTCCTTATTCGCGAAATCTGACCCTCGGATGTGATTGAACTAGGCGTCAGAACTCATCGGCCCCCTCCCCGGAATTCAAGAGTATTAGGTGATTTGTGCGTGCAGATGTAATGCCAGCTCCCTCTAGCGACCTACAAAGGCCTCATTGCTTCCATGCGACGACGTGTGGCCGCCGTTATCCGTGCTAAAGGTGAACGTACTAGCGATCAGGTAGGTCTGGGTGTGCTTTATAAGCTTTAAATTCTCTTCGCAAAGTCTCTGTTACTATAGAAACACTGTTCTATTGGCTGTGGGTACGTTAGCAAACAGCAATCACATCATGGTTTTAAAATCCAGCGTGAATAAGAGTTAACACTCATCCTACCACGCGGCTGGCTGCTCGGTTTTACGGTAAACAGTGGTGAGAGCAAATGAACAAAATTCCATGCGCTTAACGTGTCGAGAAAGGATGTCAAAAAAAAATGCACGTTCGCGTTGCTTGTCGTCGTGGACAGAGCGTTTATTGTGGACTGCACAATGTTGTTGTCACCGGTTACTAGAAGCAGAGCGTTTCGGGCCACAAGGAAGTCCTCGTTGTGAAAACCGAACGGTGTCCCCAAACCGTCTACGTCGTGAATAGCGCCTCCCGCACCGCCTGCTCCCACCCTATCACCCCCTTCCACAGCCAGCACCGTATCTGCCTCCAGAGAAGCGAACGTTTCCGTTGTGTACTGGAGAAGTGCATGCACGCTTCTGGGACGCAAGCGTCGTCTTCCGAAATATGTATGAAGCCAAGCTATTTCGAAAACATGACGGGCATGAGCGCGAAGGGAAATTGTATGCGAAAGTCGCGTCTCCGGAAACTGGATTATAAACCTACTGCGATGAAAAATTTATACGCGTTGCTGGACACATTCTCGCGTATGAAAGGAACTTCGCAAGCCACGTGTGAGAATAAAAATTTGTACATCTTAACCGACCTAGGAATCCTGCCGCATGCTTGCCACATGATGATGTATGCAAACAGTGAGTGGTTCCCTTGTTCATACAATCTCATGTTAAACAAAAACTTTTTTGTAATTATAATCATTGGTTCGCACTGTAAATAATTTTTTAAATAGAAATGTGTACACTGATAAATTTTATGTGGCCTTGACTGCGATGTAATAACTATATTGTATTTGATGTTGCACCAATAATTGCAGTTGTTCAGTTAGCACCATTGGGTGTAATTACGAATTATGCAGCACTTTAATTTCTGTAGTTAATCAAATCCCGTCTTGAATATCGATATATCAGCTTTACCCGGTTTTGCTACAAAGATAACCTTCATTTCATCTCCGAATCGGAACAATCAGAATCAACACAAAAACGGAAATAAAAATTTATTGCAAACATAAGAAAATAACACCACTCAACAATGAAGTTTTTACACAATAAAATACGCAATCATTATAGATTTTTGTTCACTGAATTCGGAAATGATAATGATCACATTTGCGTGCTAAATGACTATTATTACTTCCACTTTTCTAGCTGTCGTTTTCTTGTTACATCAGGAACGCCACGTGAGTAAGAGCAACGAACGAACATCGTAATTCTTGCGTGAAACATTCCCTGGACTGAGTGCTGAGACGATGAAGCACGGAGTAATCATTGGTCCACAAGTACGTGAGGTCTTTTGAGACGAACAATTCTAGTTTATTCTTAGGCCTGATGACCTAATGGCCTGGCATTGCTTTTAGAAAGCTACAGAATTGTTCTTGGCAATAGCAGGCCTGAAAACTATATTCAGCTTATGACCGATATTATATATGCGTATGAAAAATCGAAACGCGGCATATTATTTGAAATGCGCTTGATTCAATTATATCAGCCTTGCTGCAGAAGATTTTTGGGCTTACAGTGATGAAAATGATGAGAGGTTTCGCGAAAAACTCTCTGTGCTGGAGCACCAATACCAAGGTACCCGTTAATAATATATCCTTCACTGAAATAAATTGACTGTAGCTTTTCATGTACTTAGACTAAAGCACTGTGACTTATTTTGCCAAATGATTTGTGAGTAGGTTAGTGTTTATGATTCTGCACTGGTTGTATAGTATAAGTCCTACAGCCTTCCTAATATCTAAGAAACTGGAGCCTATCTGACAAAAATAATCTGATATATGGATTAATAGTCCCTTAAATTGTGTAAATCCATTTAGATAGTCAAGTCATTATAAAGAATTTTGAATAGAATATGAAAAATATCTATATCACTATTTCAGTAAACATACAAACTTAAGCGCCCTGTACCTAACTAACTACAACCATTCTTGAAAAACAGACTCCATGTTATTTATGATCAGTGCGTTGAATTAATCGGAAAACCCGTGTCAAATGTCGGGTACATAAATGTGTGATGGACAGCGCTACGCTTGTTAGACTATGGCCCACTATAATTTATGAAGAACATTAAAGATTCAGTAACTTCCAAACTTGAGATAATCTAAATTTTTAACTGCCATTTTCAGCTTCAGGGTACTCAAATGCATTTAAGTCATTTATTGTTGCCTATGGAGAAAAACAAAATTTAAAATTTGTTGTCTAATGTAATTTATTGTTTATGCCAAAGACCATGAAATTATTTATTCCTGGCGTCTTCTTCGGCTCCTTACTGCGTATGGACGAGCGTGTATTTTTTAATGTTTCATACCATGAAGAGATAAAATGAATCTGAGGAAGTTTCGCTAGTCTCACACATCTTACCCAAGAGGTGCAATAGTTTTTTCATGACTGACTCCCAAGAATCTCAGTAATTATGAATGAAAGTTTTCTCCAGATACCTTATTTCAACTAACGGCACTTTCGTCTGTCTCGCAATATCTCATCCACTTCAACGCAATGCATTTCATGGCGCCAATATCTTGTGGCATTCTCCCTGCCGCCTCCAAACTGCTGTATGCAGAACCACCTCTTAACTTCACCGAAAGGCACGTATACAGCCACTCACCTTGTGCAACAAGGTTGTGGTATTGCGAGATGTGTCCGCAGTCGCTGAAACCGAAGATCTTCTTCCCGGGACAGGTACTGCATCGATTGCGGCCCGCACACTAGCTTTGCCTGGAGGTTGCTGCTACTGGCGTTGCATGTGTTAGTGGCGACGAACACGCCGACTCTGATCTGTAGGTCACGGGTGAATGTCAAGCACATCACTTCCACGTTCACAAGCTTTGATTTCAAACCTATAGGAAGGCGCAATAGTACGTGGATGTTGGTGGTTGCTTTGTCTATGTGTAACTAGTGGTTGTTCATAAATAATGGCCAGTAGTGATGTTTTCGTGTAATTTGTTTCCGTCAGTTGAGGATGAGGCTAAAGCACCGTGTGGTACGTTACTGATTGGAGTTTCTTTCTTAACACTGTATGTTGCTTTGATAGCAGATAGCGGATTGTGTAGAATTGATACCAGGTGCTATCGGAATTCTTCGGCAGCAATGTAAAGAATGAGTGTGACATGGTATTAAAGCGTTGCTGATGTTTCGGCGTGGCTTATAACAGAACTCCACGAATATTAATCGCCGAAACGGAAAGGAGCACCAGACGTGTCAAAGAAGTCTCTCATTCGCCGTCTACGGTACGACTATTTTTGACACATAACGAAAACGCCCCATAGTTTCGTAGTGTGGTAGTACCTTTATGATCACGGCAGTACCGTGTGTGACTAGAGTATGGGGAGTGGTGTAGTAGAGATGGACTTGTGACGTAGGTTCCACGTCTCAGTTTTTAGAATGGTGTTAAGGTGCTAACTTTTCTAACTGGTCACATAGAAAGAGGCTCGTAGTTTTCATGTATCTAATTGCATGGAGTTAAGTTTTGCATTTATTTCAGATTTTCTGTATAACTATGGCACTCTAATTTTGTAGTTTGACTTGATTCAAACTTGCACATGGGTGATTGCATCAAATTAATCATCTCCGTATTATTGTAGTAACTTTCTTACAGGTGATTTTCAAGTAAGTGTAAGCAAGCCTTGTTTTCCAGACACAGTCTAATTTTTATGTGTTAATGTTCCCCTGCTCTGACAGTCTCTTTGTCTAAACTTTGGCTGTGTGAATCCTATTAAAAGTCCCCACTGAGTAGTTGTTTTCTTAGATAACTGTCTTTCCTTGATGTTCATTTGGTTCCAGAACATTACAAATTTTTCATGGATAAATGATCCAGACATGTAATATCACTATGGCACCTAATCATTTAGTGCTGTTACAATGATCGAGTTTGCAGCCCTGTGCATAATCAGTGACAAATTCGTAAAATGATACAGGCGATGAACAAGTAAAATGCTACTTAATGATCTTCTTTCTGTTCTTTCCGTAACTGAAGGCCGAGTAGATCTGAAACTTGTTGTTTACTGAGGTACCCATGTTACTTTTATAATTTCTTTTCCTCTCCAGAACGGCAGCGTACAGTAGATTCTTTTAAGATACGTATATGTGTTATCTTTCACATTCAAAGGGTGAGTTTGTTTTTGCTGTTTAACAAGTATAAACCCATCTGAAGCCTAGGTAAACGATATTCAGTTGCTACAATCTCAATGTGTTTACATGATGTTATCATAAATACTATATAGAATAAATCACGTGAGATGTAACACCTCTTTTATTCCGTGAACGGTTATGCAAATCGAAACACGGTTTTCTGGAAATGCTAGAGCGTTGAGGGACTCGTATTTTTCTTTTTGGTTAATGTTTCTAGTATTCATAACAACGGAGATGTTGAAGCAAGAACTGTTTTTAAATGTACGCTTTTTGTAACTGTAATCGATAGCTCTTGGCAGAACAGTTACAGTGTTAAAGCGTTTGTTAATGTTGACGCAGAAACCTGTCGTAAGACATTCGAAAATGTCCTAGAATTTGAGAGCACGGTGGCCGGAATCGGCATCAGTGGAGCTAACACCGCTAAGCAGAGTTCTCGTGCTACGATGTGTCAGAAAGTCAACTTTCCCTCTTTACTTGCCTCCACTACTGGCCGCTCCTTTCTACTTCAGCATTCGTTGCGTACAGAGATGTATAATAATGAGGAGCAGCTGGATATATTACTGTTATATACTGAAAGTAAAAGAAATACGTAAAAACAATACAGCGGTATAGGGCTATCTATCCAGATCGTCTATGTCCGACGCGCCAGGCAGTAGCACGAATTATTAAGACGTTAATGCGAATAGGGTGCTTCAACGCCAAAAAGAGGACAAGAAAGAATACTGCAACTGACACAGCTCATGAAAAAGCTATTTTGGCTACGAAACTAATGAATCCGCACAGTTGTACAAGACATATTGCCTAGGAATGTGGAATCAAGCAGACGAGTGTAATTCGTATCCTGCATCGACAGAATTTCAACCCCTACCATCTATCACTACATCAGGCACTCGACGACCGTGGTTTCGAACGTGGAAACCATGACGATTTGCCCTTCAGCAACTGATAGACGAAACGCTCTAAATGGAGCTTCGTTCTCACACTTTCTGACGAACATGCTGTCAGTTCTTCTGAAAGAGGTACCACTGGATATTCGACAGTGTATGTGGCGGCATTAGACGATTTTCCAGATCACTCTTCTCGTGTTGTAACACAAATACTGAACGAAAACTTACCTGTACGTTGAGTAAGACGAAATTCTGTTGTCAAATGGCCTGCGAGGCCCTCCAATTCGACTCCTCTTGATTTCTTTCTTTGGGGAGCATTCAATGATGCAGTCTATGGCGAAGCGCCAACTACACCAAACAATATGTGTCCTCGAATCGCCAATTCATGGTCTAGCGTATTATCCACTGTAATTACATCTGTTGATAATTATTTCGAACGACGGTTGCAGATGTGCCTTTAAGTCCTACGTCAGCAGTTTGCACACGTCCTTAAATAAATAATAAAGTTTTTTTTTTGGGAAGATAAAATTTATGTTATGTGATTTGGTTGGCTACAAAATAGTTGTTAGAAAATGCTTTATATCATTTATCTGTGTACGAAATTTCGTTGCAATGTCAAATAAGACGACAGCATTTATTGCATGTAGCTTGTAACACTGTCATTATGCCCTTACGTTCACCATCAATGACGTTTCGTTAAGAGCAGTACTTATTTCGCAGTGCACAGGTGGTCACCAAGGAATTTTTAATAAATTATCTAGTTCAACGAATGCATCCCGGATAAAATAACGTAAATTAGTGTAGGTAGAGACAGCTGTCCGATTGCCTGTGTTTTACCTCTGAGAATCACACAGCCACTTACAGGGAAAGATAGGTCAAATCGTCCTTGTAACATTTAGATTTTTAATACTTTAGTTGCTTTTTTCAGCGTGTCAGACTTCATTGTTTTTGAAAGATGAACAGCTGATTCATCTGTTTCAGCTAAAGCAAATCTGGAAACACACACGTTTGAAATAGATTTCCTATGTCCTCTGTGACGATCTAGATTCTAGCCTATGTCGTATTTCCATATACAAGGTGCGCAGATGAACTTGTATCTTGATCGTAAGTTGGTTCAAAGGAAAATAAACCTTTATTTTCAATGCACAGGTCTACCTTACGCTATATAACTACGCAGATTGGTCAGAGAGGCCTGCTTGGCAGTGTTTGCACCGCAAATGCCGTTTTCGGGCATCGTGCTCTCACATTATAGGAGATTTCTCGAAGTTTCAACGTCAACGTTAACAAACCCAGTACCACTGTAATTGTCTTCTCAAGAACTATCGAATGCACTAGAAAAAAGTACTTACTTCAATATCGCAGTTGATACCATCGTTAAATAATTAACCAAACAAAAACATACGTGCCCCGTGAGGCTGTAACATTTGCCGAAAATGGCGTTTCGATGTGTGCAACCGTTCACGAAATAAAAGGGTGTTACACGCAAAAATTGAGGAGTGAACTTGAATTTACATCTGTCGTTTACTCAAATGCATTTTCATGCAGAGACGAGGCCAGAACGATTGTTATTCCTACAAAAACCAACTTCATCGCACTGTCTCTTTACTCAATTCAGCCACTCACTTATTACGATAAGATTTTGTATATTCACTTTCTCAGACTCAAGAGCATTAAAATGATTTTTCACTTTGTCGATCCGGCCAGGATACATGTACACAAAAGCAGCCAAATTCGTTTCGGTGAGTTTGAACCATTCGGTTGTTTGAAACAGGTTCCAAAATTGCGATCACTTTCACAGAGCTGACGTAACAACCATACAAGTAACAGCCTAAGTTAGAAAACTTGGTTGCATTTTAGCAAATTTCCACGTAATCCAAAATTATTCAAGCTTGTAAGTGGCGTTAGAGCAAAGTTCACAGCAGTGAACAGATTTTTAGAAGAGCTGCAATACTTACATAATCATAATTTTTATTTTGACTGGAGCCACAGCCATCGTAAATTTTTTGAATAATGCTGCCACCATTTGATTGTAATAACTTCCATTCTATTGCTGTGCAATCCACATTTCGACCGTAGGCAATTTTCCTACAAAAACAGGAATAAACTATTGAAATATGAACCACAAAAGGAAAAACCATGTCTCACGTCTTTTTGCATATGAGTAAAGAATCATGGTACTTATTCATTGTTTTTCATAGCTGCCCTGCTTCTTGATTTTAAGATTTATGTTTCTATTGTTTATTCTAGTTTTTGTAACTGTAAATGGCATAAGGCCGAAATCTGGATTGTAAAACAATAAAACAATCAAATGACAGCGGCATCATTAAGAAAATTACATAGATTCAGCTAGGAAACACTTTACAATTTAAACTTGAATGCACAAACACCAAAGAAGCCAGATCACAGGCACACAGCGTTTTCATACGGCATAGGATCTGACGCATCTCGTTAGAAACAATGGTAGATCGAAGATAACATCGGTGACACTTAAGAATTAAGTAGAGATTTTTTGTAAATGTCACCAGCTAATAAGTGTCCATGACTAGCTTACTGAAACTAAAGAAAACTAGACTCCGACCGAACAGGCCATGACGGTACCGACTGGCCGCCGAATCATCCTCAGCCCAAATACGTCAATGGAAGCGGATATGGAGGGTCATGTGACCAGCACACCGCTCTTCCGGCCATATGTCAGTTTATGAGGCCGAAGCCGCTACTTCTCAATCAAGTAGCTCCTTAGTTTGCTCACAAGGACTGAGTACACCCCGCTTGCCAACAGCACTCAGCAGACCGGATGGTCACACATCCAACTGTTAGCCCAAACCGACAGCGCTTCTGGGACTGGATGTTTGTGTCGTCCCCATCATTCCATCACCATTCATGAAAGTGGCTATTTTGGACTATGTACAGACTGGGAATGTGCACGGACGCTGATGAGCGCGCAGTTGAGCGCCCCACAAACCACACGTCATCATCATCTGACAGCGCTTGAATTAAGCGATCTAACAGGAACCGGTGTTACCACTGCACCAAATCCGTTGGCTTGACTAGCTTACAGCATGATAATTTGAAACACTGACTGCATTATAACACGAGAAATTAAAACCCATATTTCTCAATTTATGAGCCTGTTTCCAAATAATAATACAAGGTACAGGCTGCCCTGTTAAATGGCTGCCTTTACAGTGCATTCGAGTAGAAATACCTAACATACAGATCTGCCACCCCAAGCAACCAACATAATTAAACCGTAAGGGATGGCACTTATATTTGTTACGTGCAGTAGCTATTGACTTTAATGTTAACGAAACACAACCAACTTGAGATCAGAGCACAGTTCAGACGTTTACTTAAGAATAAACATAACTCGGCTTTCAGGTGTAACCAGAGCACGGGAATGGTATAAGCAGTACAGAAATTCTCACCGCTTTCTGGAGGACTCAGTTGAAGAAAACCACCGGAATGCAGGATAACTCTCTAAACCAGCTGGAATTAAAACAGTGGTGACAGGCTACCATAGTAAGGACGACTGACAAATCTCCCACAGTAATCTGCCACAATAATTCATTGCAGGCTCCACAAGCGTCTGCTCTGCAAGAAGCTAAGAAAGCACTTCGAGACACACGTATCTCTGGCAATGACAAGGTGGACCACGCTACTACACAAGTAACCCCTACATAAGACACATTACAGCCGACTGCCCCGGTTCCCAGGGCAACCTGCGTCACTCGCGTCAAATCGCGGGGAGCCACCACAAAAACCCACGGAACTGATCTCCTACACCAATTCGCGGCAAGTAGTCTCCCGCTAGCTGCGCAAGAAACCATCTGATGGGAAAATGTAGAGCCAGCCGCTGTGGCCGAGCGATTCTAGGCGCTTTAGTCCGGAACCGCGCGACCGCTACGGTCGCAGGTTCGAATCCTGCATCGGACATGGATGTGTGGGATGTCCTTAAGTTAGGTAGGTGTAAGTTGTTCTAAGTTCTAGGGGACTGATGACCTCAGATGTTAAATGCCATAATGCTCAGAGCCATTTGAACCATTTGTGAACATGTAGAGAGAACAACAGAATTAGCCAAGAAATTTCAAGTCGCTAGAGAACCATATCCATGCAAGACTTCTCAGCTAGGCGACTATTTTGGTCAATAACACTCAAAGTAACATTAATTGGGAGTATTTCAAGCACTAGATCTTTAGACCTTTGCTCGACTGAAAATCTCTGGGACTATTTTGCACAGCCGTTGGTATGTTGCCATCAACAACCGCTGAGCTGTGCGTGACTCATGATTGTGGCCTGTCCTTCCGGCATTTCTGAAACGGCGAGATTTTTTTGGGTTTTTGTTAATCTCTTCTGGCGCCACTATCCTTGCTCACCTTCGCTGTCCGTGAGTGGCAGCACCAGCGTTATCGATAGTAGGTTCGTGTTACTATCTGTGGAGCGATCGCGATTTTTTGCAGGTACTGCTTTGGAACGTGTCGGCGGAGTGAGTCGGTGCAGCCAGTCGGAGAGTCACTCGGAAAGGAGACAGTCGCATGTTAGTCCGCTCAGAGTCTAAGTCCTCTTTGTGTCGTGGGTTGAGTCGGATTCGTCGTTACTCGGCTGTTGGACGACTTGGCAGTCAGTAGCACGTAGGTCCGCACGGTGCAAGTACGCGCCGGGACCGTGGTCGACGCAGATGGAAGGCCGTTGGTCGGTCGGTCGGCTAGTCGTCGGATGACGACATGTGGTCTGCTGAGCACTGACACCAGGATCAGTCGGCGAAGAGTTGGCAGCCAACAGCGGTCGGGTCCGTATGGAGTTAGTATTCGCCGGGACCGCTGTTGACGAAAGTGGGCTGCCGTTGGTCGTTTGCTCGGCCGGTCGTCTCCCTCGACGACGTCTTGGATCAACAGGACGAACACCATTTTCCGAGTCGGGATGTGGTTGGACCTTTTGGTTCGCTGTAACTGAGCAGCGACGTAGTCTCCACAGCGCGAAGCTGGGCCGGGGCTTTTGGAGGCGGGAACGGGCTGTTGCATTCGGAGGCGCTCGCTATGTGAGCGACTTTTCGCTTTCCTCCGAAGCAGGATCCTGAAGCTGAATAATTAGTTGCCTGTTCTTAAAACTCGACTGTTACGATTTTTTCGTTTTGGTGGATTGTTGTTTCCTCAGCTGTTGATGCGTGTGGTAACACATGGTGTGTGTTGCCGGGAACCCTCAGCCTTTTTCCGTAGTGATTTGACAGTGGTAAGTCGTGTTTTCTGTATTCTTTCTGTATTCTTTTAAACTTGTCTTGAATGGTGTGTGATGCCTTGATCTTGGTGAGGCCGTGTCCGAAGTATAGGTATTTTGGTATACTTGTTTTTCTTTTATTTGTGCAGTTGGATCTGCCAGTTAGAAATCGTTCAGTTTGTCGGTCGGACGTGAACAGCCCCTAGGTTGTGCTGCCTTCTCTTGTTCGACCTTAAGCCTTGCCTGCCTGTCCCACTTCACTACACCCGTAAGAGATCTTCTCAGGCCGATTCTGGAGTATTTTCTGAACACCACTTGTTATTGTTTTAATTTGTGTTTTCCCCTTTTGTAATTTTGTAAGTACTGTGCGTGGCCTTCTCTAGTGTATTAATGCTGTTTTAATTATTGAAATTAGGCCTCCAGCCGTGTTTTATTTGAATTTCTTGTTTGCACTGTGTTTAGGTCTTCAGCCGCGTTTGTTTCAGAATCTGTGGCTTTAATATGTAAATGTTTGTCTGTAAGGTTTATCCTTAATTATCTTGAATTCTTGAAATGGCCATCAGCCGTGTTCTGTAAACGTTTATCTTAAGTTTGTGTTTAATTATTCTTGAGTAATTGCATGGGCCGTCAGCCGACAAGATACTTCAAGTTTTCTTAAGAAGTTTTTCTGTTGTACTGTGTAAAAGCTTATCTTTAAAGTATGTTATTATGTAAAGAAATTTTTTTAAATTGTGCTTTCAGCCGAAGAAATATCTTGAATTTTCCTTAATATCGCCTTTAGCCGGAATTTGTAAATGCTCGGGTTTTAAAGAATTTCCTTAGCTAATCTGAAATATTAATTCGGCCTCTAGCCGGGAAGATATTGTAATTTTACTTGTGTAAGGCCTTCAGCCGTTACTCTAAATTCTGGTGTTTTAAAAGGAATCATTTAAACTTACTCTGGAGATTTTACTGGGGCTACCAACCATGAATTGATCTTTGTTGTTTTAAATGGAAAACTGTGCATTGGTCTTAGGAATGAAGTTGTGTGTGCTCTTGTATAACTAACAGCTGCAATGTGTCGAAAAACTTTTCACTGAAGCTGGAAATTCAGCAAGTAATACGAATGATGTGTAATGCCTGAACAGATACTGAAAACAGAATAAAAAATTCAGAGGCATTTCTTTTAAGCGCGCTCTCGTATCTTACCCTTAAGGCCGCAATGGACTGTAGGAACGAAATGAAATATTTCCAATGTTTAAAAAAAGTCTTCTGGCTTTGGGGACTGCTTTTGTTGGTGATAAAATCTTCTGGGCGATTGGGCAGCATCACATTCCTCTTCTACTACAAATTCCAATATCTGCAGATTGTATGCAGCGCGTCGAGCTCTGAGCTCTATCAATACATTGTGTTACTCACATTGTCACTTCGCGGATTTGTTTTCAACACTAGATTTGCTGCATCCCAGATGTGTTCAAACCAAGTGGGTTAATGCAGATGGAGGATAACAAGGAAGTTTCGAGACAGGCTCACAAATTTCGATTGCTACTGCCTGAAGTCTTCTACTGTGACGGCACGTGTCAGTTCCCCACAGGTAAACGGCCAGAGGCGATAAATCTGAAGAAAGTGGTGGATGCACGACAGTACCTCTTCGGCCTATCAGTAACAGGATTAATTCTGGTTCAGGTACTCCCTGTCACAGGTATGGCAGTAGGATGGGGCCCCATATTGTTGAAATCAAAAGCCTTAGGCTGTATACAGCTCACTGCGGGCACATAAAATGAATATCGTAAGTTGTTTAGGCACAAATCACCAACCAATCCAACATCTGTAAGATGAACCACACAGCCCATTCAGTTCTGGTAAATTCACGGCTTTGTCCACTCTGATTACGGCAAGGTGAAAATGGGAGAGAGGGAGAGTATGATATTTATACTTTTGTATGATACTCTTCCCTCAAAAATATTTTTATTCAAACCCCTTTGTGTTACGACCGATGGCGTGTCACTGACCTCATTTGCACTAAAATAGCAGTACACGCAAGGTGCCTATTTGCTGTCACCTCTCTGAGTGGATCACATAAGTTCTAATTAATGTTCATCAACCTGCGGTCTACTATAGTTGTTGTCCTCTGCGCAGAAAACAGCACGTAGGTCGTGAATCCGTAATCTCGAGGTTGTAAGAAACTCTTAGTGAGGAACTGATCATTTCAGAAATAATTAAATTTTCAATTAGTTTGTTTATACGGGATACCACACGCCTCCTCTTATTGGCGGAACACGAGAAACTGCACACTTACATTCCACTTTAGAGTCACAAAGAATTTCTATTCTTTAACACATTATGAACTGTGTATTTCTGCAATTACAACTAGGTTTTCTTAAATACACGTCCATATAACCATACATTCCTAATAAAGTCGTAACCTGACACCGACCGTGGCAGACACCACATCCATACTCCGAGGCGTCCGAACCAGCTCTATTAACAAACCATAGATTACTAACAAAGTCTTAACACCGACGGCGGCAGACAATATGTCTGTCCGACGACACTGCCGAACCAGCTCTGTTCACAAAGCAGATATTGCACATTAAGTCTTAACCGATACCAGCGCGGACATCATTTCAGTCGTCCGCGACTGCCGAACAAACTCTGTTCTTACAGCCGTACCATTTCGCCAGCCTTCCAAGTTAGGTGCGTACGAAGATCAGCGACGTGCTTCGTCTGCCTTTTCGTTTCGCAGTTGTTTATTATTCTGCTGGTTATTAATACTTGTGAAATAATGAAATAATAGCACGCTGATGAGAGATGTTTTAAATGTGAAATGTAAGTAAATACACTACTTAGCTTTACTAATATTAATAACAGAAGATTCTAATCTTGGCGCGCAACTTCCAAATGCAGCAGCCAATCGTGGAGAAGGACCACAATTTAGCAGAACTTTCTCACGACACCCGTACCTAACAAACTACACTCCTGGAAATGGAAAAAAGAACACATGACACCGGTGTGTCAGACCCACCATACTTGCTCCGGACACTGCGAGAGGGCTGTACAAGCAATGATCACACGCACGGCACAGCGGACACACCAGGAACCGCGGTGTTGGCCGTCGAATGGCGCTAGCTGCGCAGCATTTGTGCACCGCCGCCGTCAGTGTCAGCCAGTTTGCCGTGGCATACGAAGCTCCATCGCAGTCTTTAACACTGGTAGCATGCCGCGACAGCGTGGACGTGAACCATATGTGCAGTTGACGGACTTTGAGCGAGGGCGTATAGTGGGCATGCGGGAGGCCGGGTGGACGTACCGCCGAATTGCTCAACACGTGGGGCGTGAGGTCTCCACAGTACATCGATGTTGTCGCCAGTGGTCGGCGGAAGGTGCACGTGCCCGTCGACCTGGGACCGGACCGCAGCAACGCACGGATGCACGCCAAGACCGTAGGATCCTACGCAGTGCCGTAGGGGACCGCACCGCCACTTCCCAGCAAATTAGGGACACTGTTGCTCCTGGGGTATCGGCGAGGACCATTCGCAACCGTCTCCATGAAGCTGGGCTACGGTCCCGCACACCGTTAGGCCGTCTTCCGCTCACGCCCCAACATCGTGCAGCCCGCCTCCAGTGGTGTCGCGACAGGCGTGAATGGAGGGACGGATGGAGACGTGTCGTCTTCAGCGATGAGAGTCGCTTCTGCCTTGGTGCCAATGATGGTCGTATGCGTGTTTGGCGCCGTGCAGGTGAGCGCCACAATCAGGACTGCATACGACCGAGGCACACAGGGCCAACACCCGGCATCATGGTGTGGGGAGCGATCTCCTACACTGGCCGTACACCACTGGTGATCGTCGAGGGGACACTGAATAGTGCACGGTACATCCAAACCGTCATCGAACCCATCATTCTACCATTCCTAGACCGGCAAGGGAATTTGCTGTTCCAACAGGACAATGCACGTCCGCATGTATCCCGTGCCACCCAACGTGCTCTAGAAGGTGTAAGTCAACTACCCTGGCCAGCAAGATCTCCGGATCTGTCCCCCATTGAGCATGTTTGGGACTGGATGAAGCGTCGTCTCACGCGGTCTGCACGTCCAGCACGAACGCTGGTCCAACTGAGGCGCCAGGTGGAAATGACATGGCAAGCCGTTCCACAGGACTACATCCAGCATCTCTACGATCGTCTCCATGGGAGAATAGCAGCCTGCATTGCTGCGAAAGGTGGATATACACTGTACTAGTGCCGACATTGTGCATACTCTGTTGCCTGTGTCTATGTGCCTGTGGTTCTGTCAGTGTGATCATGTGATGTATCTGACCCCAGGAATGTGTCAATAAAGTTTCCCCTTCCTGGGACAATGAATTCACGGTGTTCTTATTTCAATTTCCAGGAGTGTATATGTTATCAGTACCTCACACCACATTACGTCACCTTCCAACTGCTGCCTTCTCAACTGCTCGAAGAAGAGCTTCTTGTACCTGAATGTGATGGCTGCAACACCAGTACTATCAGGTGATGTGTGCACTTGCGGCAGCCCAGTAGGCGCAGTTGTTGCAGATTACTATAACATTTAAATTGCGCATCATCATATTACACTATCATTTCCGCAAACGCTTCACTGTTGGATGCCAGTCCATTAAACAAGTCGCAGTACTCCATTCTACGACATGGTCCGTCCTCTTTTACTGCGTGTAGCAAGCTTCGGATGTAGAACTTGCACTTCTGTAGTGTACAAAATGTGCTGAAATTACGAGTTATGCACCATGGTTTCCCGGGTACACTCAAAGGCTTTTGTGGTGGGCAAGTGAACTGTAACGCAGCACGAGTTCGCGACACTTTTTGCTGTTACAGATAGTACTCAACGTCATTTGTGTGCAGCCGTTCGGCTTCAAATTTATCTCGAATGATTGCAATTGTTAGACGTGTGTGTGACACTCATGTCGCCATTAGTGTTGAATCTCACTACTGTTATCGTACCGGTACTTAATGTACAATTTCAACAGTGTCTTCCTTTTATCGAACATCAACTGTGCACCAGCCACATTTATCAGATTTCTGGAAGCACAACAAAACAACGCTTATGTGGCGACTTTCACTTAACAAAACAAATCAATGATTATGTGGGGACTAAGACGTAAACAAAATCGAAACGTTTATCAGTTGCAGAGAAATACACTGTCAAATATGAGAGTTTCCGTCAGTTACTTCGTAAGTTAGAGATAATTCAACAGAGTGTACATTTTGTGAGCCTGTTTGTACTTATCTCATTCTATTGAATATCTCAAAAGGTGCCAGCTAACCGGCACATGGCACTAGAACCTCTTTAGACTAAGATAATAACCAACAAGAAAAAGAGTTAACACGACTGTACTATTGGATACAATTCCAGGACTTTGCACAAACAACACAACAAGGCAAATGAGAATAAGCATTTCTAGGAAGTATAAATACGAGCACAATACATATTCATGTAGAAGGCACGTGTAGAATTTTGAAATGGTAAAAACTCAGTACTCATCCCTGGTATACAGTCACACAAAATCAGTATCAACTGAAATAAAAAAAAGAAAAAGAGGGCTAGCCGTTAAAACAAATAACTCGCTTAAAAAATAACTAAAAAATAAAAAAAGATCGTTAGAACTGTTCAGGTAAGTATGAATTAAACTGGAACGCTGCTCATGAATAGCTTTCGGAAAGTTTAATAGACTGTACGGGAACGACATTAGAATATTGAGGAATGGATTCGCAATAAATCTAAAAAAACGTAATGGCTACACACGTGCTGCTTAAGGGTCCCAATAAACATGTTTTGAGTGAAATACATGTAATTCGTTTTTATATTACACACACTCCATATTGTCATATATTTGCTTCAGTAGCCAGTGAATGAAAAGTTAGTTACAGATGTATGAAAATACATCATAATTTGATACTTTTGAACTGTAAAGATGTTATTCTTTGAGGAAGCCACAGAAAGCAGCTCCTTTGTTTCTCTATGCACATATGAACATTAAACTTCTCGCAGACAAAATATGGCTTTGCCTCGCAACTCTTCATCCAGTATCGGCCTCTCCTCTCCGGCAAAACAGGCCGATGTGCACCGCTCTAATAGCGAACGATTTGCTGTTACCGAAAAGTCTGTAGATGATAGTATTTTGAAAACTACCGACGCAGAAACACTTGCAAATAACGTTCCGGTAAAAAGTCAGAGCTACTTGATGTAGAATCCTCTTTGCAGGCACCTAATCATAATCATAATCAGTAGCACTGAGGAAGCCCACACCTTACACATGACCAGCTTTAGAGACGAGCGCGTACACTTCTCTTCTTTCTGTAAAATACTGCAGAAGTAATTTTCACTATTTTGATCTACAGCTTGAAGAAATTTTTGGAAAATTACTGTTCGCCCACAGCTGTATTGTCACTTTATTGACAAGGAGCTTAGCTAAAACACAAAACATCCACAAGTGTCTATATACCACGAAAAAGACAAACATTAGGCCCTGTGTGCAATCACAAAGCCGGCCGGAGTGGCCGAGCGGTTCTAGGGGCTTCAGTTCGGAACCACGCTGCTGCTACGGTCGCAGGTTCGAATCCTGCCTCCGGCATGGATGTGTGTGGTGTCCTTAGGTTAGTTATGTTTAATTAGTTCTATGTTCTAGGGGACTGATGACCTCAGATGTTAAGTCCCATAGTGCTCAGAGCCATTTGAACCATTTTTTTGTAATCACAAAAACAATAGTAATGTACTCATCATCTTTCGTGACCGATTGTATGCTTACAATACGACATCACTACGCTGATGCATAAAAAATCATAACTATTAACGGTCGTCATGTCATTAATCGACAAGTTGAAATCAGCTGTAATATTAGTGTACGTACAGCATACTGTAGGTAAAGTGATGAAGCACATGGCTGGACTGAAGTGGCAGGTGAGCTTCAGTCATAACAACAGCGGCAGTGCTGCTATAATTGTCACCAAAACTATTACACAGGACTCCTGGAAATTATATCTCATGTGACAACTTGACATGTGGTAACATTATCACTCACACCGTCATAAAATGAAATAAACTCCACATAATTTTGTTTGCTGTTTAATTTTCACACATTTTAAAACGGTTATGAATGTTATTGCCCTAGTAAGACAGCCATCGGTAAACATTGTCTTCATTTCTCGCACTATTAAGTATAACCTACTTCGTTTTAAAGTACGAGTATAATACTGTAATAAATTTATAAGCTGTTTACAAACGTTATTGTGGTTTCACAAGAAGCTATGCTCAGTCTTTCTCAAAATTTTGCTTTATGTAGCGATGTGACGTCACAGAGCAGTACGTTGTACGTAGATTTGGCGAAAAGGTATGTTCAGGCTTCCTATTAGTATAATGTCTTCACTCTTTCTGTTAGTACTGTTAGCTTTGTGACTGAGACACAGCGAGCTATATTTTGACTGCATTTACGTTTCAGTCCTTGTCATCTTACTATTTCAGTTAGAGGGACTGAACTTTTGTTTACTAGTAGAGGCAGGTCGCATTGACGAAAACTACAGGTGAATATTCCTACAACTAGTTCCTGAGATTTTGCTGAGTAGTTGGAGTACTTCTACTGGATACGTCTAGAAGCGCAATATTTTAGGTGAACCTGGAGGGATATTGGTGATAAATGGAGTGTGGATACAAAGAAAGGACAGCGATTGCTTCAACGTAAGATAGGGAAGACCAGGGGCAAAACTAACAGGGGTCAATTCCAGTTTCGCAGATTATAAGGGTGATTGAGTATATCGCCACTTGCAGCGCTGTGCCAATCTGTGTACTTCATCTTTGTATCTGAGTAGTGTGACCTCAGTCGCGAGTCACATGTTGTAGTGATAAGAATTTGCTTACGCCCGTCAAAAATTACGTTTTTGTCTCTTGGTTTTTGTCGTACATCATCGCAGGTAAGGAATCTCAACAACAAAACTGTGTGTAGGCGTAGGTTATACATAGCTATCTAAGAATATTTACAGTGGAGAAAGACTTCTCGAGACAAGCCAGTGCAGCGGCATGCTAATGATTTGCACGCGACTCGGGGAAGTCTGTAACAATGGCACAGTGACGATTGTAACACGTTGCAATCGTACCCGTTGCTGACATCAAAAGACCTATCAATATTTCTGCTACTTTATGGCAAATTTCACGAGCAAAATATTACATGGGCAATGAAATATCTCACTCTGTATTCCCAGGATGCCAAGAGCTCGAATTAAAACTACTGATAGAGCTCAAACACCCCAATCAGTTATAGAAGCAGCTTATAAATAAATTATCGGTTCAGAGTAAAGCATTCGAAGTGTTGCAAAAAGGTTTGGTATATGTCACGTGTCCATATACACTCCTGGAAATTGAAATAAGAACACCGTGAATTCATTGTCCCAGGAAGGGGAAACTTGATTGACACATTCCTGGGGTCAGATACATCACATGATCACACTGACAGAACCACAGGCACATAGACACAGGCAACAGAGCATGCACAATGTCGGCACTAGTACAGTGTATATCCACCTTTCGCAGCAATGCAGGCTGCTATTCTCCCATGGAGACGATCGTAGAGATGCTGGATGTAGTCCTGTGGAACGGCTTGCCATGCCATTTCCACCTGGCGCCTCAGTTGGACCAGCGTTCGTGCTGGACGTGCAGACCGCGTGAGACGACGCTTCATCCAGTCCCAAACATGCTCAATGGGGGACAGATCCGGAGATCTTGCTGGCCAGGGTAGTTGACTTACACCTTGTAGAGCACGTTGGGTGGCACGGGATACATGCGGACGTGCATTGTCCTGTTGGAACAGCAAATTCCCTTGCCGGTCTAGGAATGGTAGAATGATGGGTTCGATGACGGTTTGGATGTACCGTGCACTATTCAGTGTCCCCTCGACGATCACCAGTGGTGTACGGCCAGTGTAGGAGATCGCTCCCCACACCATGATGCCGGGTGTTGGCCCTGTGTGCCTCGGTCGTATGCAGTCCTGATTGTGGCGCTCACCTGCACGGCGCCAAACACGCATACGACCATCATTGGCACCAAGGCAGAAGCGACTCTCATCGCTGAAGACGACACGTCTCCATTCGTCCCTCCATTCACGCCTGTCGCGACACCACTGGAGGCGGGCTGCACGATGTTGGGGCGTGAGCGGAAGACGGCCTAACGGTGTGCGGGACCATAGCCCAGCTTCATGGAGACGGTTGCGAATGGTCCTCGCCGATACCCCAGGAGCAACAGTGTCCCTAATTTGCTGGGAAGTGGCGGTGCGGTCCCCTACGGCACTGCGTAGGATCCTACGGTCTTGGCGTGCATCCGTGCGTCGCTGCGGTCCGGTCCCAGGTCGACGGGCACGTGCACCTTCCGCCGACCACTGGCGACAACATCGATGTACTGTGGAGACCTCACGCCCCACGTGTTGAGCAATTCGGCGGTACGTCCACCCGGCCTCCCGCATGCCCACTATACGCCCTCGCTCAAAGTTCGTCAACTGCACATACGGTTCACGTCCACGCTGTCGCGGCATGCTACCAGTGTTAAAGACTGCGATGGAGCTCCGTATGCCACGGCAAACTGGCTGACACTGACGGAGGCGGTGCACAAATGCTGCGCAGCTAGCGCCATTCGACGGCCAACACCGCGGTTCCTGGTGTGTCCGCTGTGCCGTGCGTGTGATCATTGCTTGTACAGCCCTCTCGCAGTGTCCGGAGCAAGTATGGTGGGTCTGACACACGGGTGTCAATGTGTTCTTTTTTCCATTTCCAGGAGTGTATACATTTCATCAAAAAATCAAAAACGGCCAAGATCAAAAAGTGAGTTACAACCTCAGAATCGTTTGTTTAGTGTCAAAGAAGAAGGAAAATTGTGTGCATTTGTGAAACAAGCTGCAGATTTGTTTGCAGATTATCACCGCTGGATTTACGTCGTTTAGAATACAAGTGAGCTATTTTCACTACATCAAATTCCATCTACATGAAGAAAGAAATGGATGGCGAAGAATGATTAAAGGGGTTTTTGAAAAACAATTCAGAGGCTGCGAGTGTCACTAGAGTCACATAAGTTTCAAGTCCATGTAAGTTACAGTACCTATCATAATTGCATAAGAACTGTACAGCCTTTTCTGAAATATTAGTAGCCAAAGGATACAGAAAGATTCACACTTCTTGTGACGTGTTTGGCGATGAGTGCTCTTGGTAATCATGTGTAGCCTATGTCCATATTTCTCAGCTATACGTTTCATGGCTGTTTTATTTGAGGAGTCCCCGAAGCCAGTGATGGGTAGCCATTCGCTCCGGATGGATGCAACATGAAAATTTCCTGCCCTATACGAAACATTTCGTGAAGCCTGTGAAAACAACGAAAGAGAGAAATCTGTGTACTACTTCTGGGTAACCAGGAAGTCATTGTTATTTACCCACCATAAAATTTCGCAGAGGAAATGGCATTATTCTTCTGTCATTTCTGCCACACGCTTCACATATTCAGCCAAGGGATGATGGCATTTACGGTCCTTTCAATACGTAAATTCATGCAGCTTTGTATTCATGGATGAAAACACATAGTGGATCCAGGGTGACTATTTACGACATACCAGGCATTGTTTCTGCACCTTTTAAGCGAGGAGTTGAAAATGATAATATACCTTCAGCATTTTCAAAAACACTAATTATGTCATTTGAAGGACATGCTTTTCAAGATTCTCGTTTCCCTCCATCTGAAGAAACGAACCGGAATGAGCCACCTTTGAACCAAGATTACTCCACAAACTACTAGCCAACGTCTTCTAGATCATCAGCCAACAGTACTAGAAGTCCCAGATTTTCAGTTAACAATGATGATGAAAGCCCTGGATCATCAACGGGCTGTCTTCCTAAAACTCTCATTCTTCCAGTCAGCACTGTTTCAGGAGCTCCAGTACCACCAGCTTTAAGTCTTCTTTGGACAACCATGTCTTATAACTGCACTACCTCTGGAACTACTGGATCCTCAATTAGCAATTCTACAACACCTAGCTCTCAAACTAGCACTTCTGCAATTACTGGACCTTCAACTAGGACTTCTCCTGCAAACTGATCCGAGAGTAAAATACTTTCCCCTAAAACTTGTATGTACTCATCGCAAAGTGAAATGTGAGAATGTTACAAAGTACCATGGAAGGTAGAAGCTAAAAAGCTGTATCCTAACAATCACCCCTGAAGAAGAAAATAATTGGACCTACAGCAGAAAAAGCAGGAAAAGCAAAACAACACAAGAAAGGAAATCAATAAAATGAACAAGCAAATTACAAGGAAGATTAAAGCAACTAAATCTCGAATTTCAGAATCATGACGGAAGTGCCTTTACAGAAGAAGATTATTTTTGTGTATTTTGTATGGACACATTTGCAGACTGTTTACCAAGCGAGCAGTGGGTTCGGCGTGTAAAGGATAAGTTTTGGGTACTTGTTCGTTGCATCAAAGCAGAAGCTCTCTACTAGTGTCAAAATTGGTCACATTAGTAGGTAGATCTTCTATTTTTAATTTACAGTCTTAATATACGACGAGTGATATTTTTAAATGAAGCACTCTTTATTTTAAAATATGAACGTGCTAAAAGTGATAAAATTGCTTCTTATGCCTTCTTAATTGTGTTAATGTGTCAGAAAACAATTGGTGCGGTAAAATTTGTGTGACATGGAAATGTTATTACATATTTTAATGTAACTGCGATGTGATTAGAGGAAATAAATAATAATATAAGATTTTTTATTCAGTTCATTACTTTTTTGTTCTAACGTATCATTTCAGTTATTTGATTACACCAGGAAGTCACAATTATTATCTACACTGTTCAGGCACAACATTTTGACCACAGATCTACTATCGATATACGAGCCGTTCAGGCGATAGCAGCGTCACTTGGCTAGAAGTGTCTGCTACTCCGACCTACGCACGGTGCATGTAGTATCAGAGAGCTGTCCGTGCGTAGAAGGGGAAGGCGAGGGATATATCTGAGTTTGAGCGAGGGCAGATTTTGATGGACCGGAGGTTCCGCACGAGCATTTCGGAAACCGCACGACTTGTCAGGCGTGCGAGGAGTGCTGTGGTGTCTCCAACGCGTGGAGAAACAAAGGTGGATCCACGTCCAGACGTCGTGGGGTTGGGCGGCCACCCGTCATTACAGATGGACGTCGTAGGCTCAGTAGACAGGCGGCGAACTATGGCGGAACTAACATCAGACATTAATGCTAGGCAGAATAAAAGTGTGTCTGAACAGACAGTACATCTAACATTCCTGACGAAGTGCCTCCGCAGCCTACGACCCATTAATGTGCCAATGTTAACACAGAGAACGGCAATTGCGACTGAAAGGACGCTTGACCATCGGCACTGGATGTAGGTGCATTTGCGGAGAATGATAGCTGTACAGCGGGACGGCGCCAAGTTGGCGGCGGCTTCATTATGCTCTGGGGAACATTTACGTGGGCATCCATGGGTCCAGTGGAGCTCGTGCAAAACACCACGACGGCCAAAGAGCGTCGTATACTAGTTTCATGACGAACATGTTTCGCGATGACTACGGCTATTTTCAGCTAGCTAAAGCGTGATGACAGCAGTGGTCTAGGGGCGTAGTCTGCCTTCGGCAGTGACACAATGCGGACCGTGTTGCCTGCCGGCCGCGCTGTGGTGCGCGCGCCTGTTTGTTTACGCCGGAGCAGCTTCGCGTGTGCGGTGTTGTGAGTCTAGAACGAGATGGCACACTCGTACAGAAAAACGACTTTGAGGTTCAGTTTTGCGAACGACTATACACGACCAAAGACACACGAGATTGAACGTTTCTTCAGAGAAGAGGTAAACATCGATCCACAGGAAATCGTGGGAATCAATTTATCGCTCGTTTCAAGCGTCGTCTATGTCAAGCTTGTTGACAAGGCTGCTTGCAAAAGACTTCTACAACGATCACCGAACGGGTATCGTTTCTGTCATGCCGACGGGAATGTTGGTGCGGTTACAGTCGACCACGCGGGAATGGAGATCCGCACTATACGAGTCTTCGAACTTCCGTTTGAGGTCCCGTCTGAACTTGTTACCGACGCATTTCGACCATACGGTACAGTTCTATCCCATGTGGCCGAGAAATGGACGAGTTTTACCACGTACCCCGTTTTAAATGGGGTGAGACAAATACGGATAGAACTGCGCAAACACCTCCCCTCTTATTTGTACATAGGAGGTTGTCGAGCGATTATAATCTATGATGGGCAACCTCGCACTTGCTCGGGGTGCGGGAAAGAAGATCACGTCCGCTCGGAATGCCTCCAGCGACGTTTAGTGCAAACTCCACGGGATGAAGTTCAGGCGCCTCAACCGACGACTGTCTTACCGTTGACCTTTGTGGATGCCCTGAGAGGCGAGACTTCCGATGGGCACCAGCAGCTGCCCCCTATAGAGAACAGGGACACCAACGGACTGGAACTCCGACCACCGGTTCCACCACAGCAGACACAGGACACCACACAAGAGATGCAGCTGACGGCCGCTCCAGGCTCATCCGTGGTGGCTGCCAGTGCTTCCACCGAGAACGTGATAGGCCAGGCCCAAGACGGAGGATACGCAACCCCAACAGCCGATTCGGAAGCAAGGCAACGGAAACAGCGTTCGCCGAAGAGAAGAAAGAAGCGTCGACTGACTTCTGCTGACGATAGCCATAGTCCCGAGGGGACAGTGGACGACAACGACAGTATCGACCTGAGACCAGTGGATTCAATAGATACCGAGATGACGACGCAGGAACTACACAGCGACGATAACTTGAACTCTCCTGCTGGTGACCGGAAGGCGGAAGTGGAGATGACAACTGTCCAACATCAGAGCGATGACAACGTTACCTCCCATCCTTCGACCAGTTCCGGAAATATGCTGGGGGACTGGGCGCAAGAAATGGACCAACAGGAACAGGAAGAAAATACGAACGCGACGATTGAGGACAGTCCTGGCCAGAGGCCGGGAGGGGTCGGGAAATGTTGACCAACTTAGTGTGCTGAGGAGCGCCGGGGGTGCAGATGGACGCTTAATGACACCGCCCTACAACTGATGAACACAAGCCAGGCGTACCGCATTGCCACGATAAACATTAATGGCATACGGACACCACTTAAAATTCAAATGCTGAAAAATATGTTACGCACTGCGGACGTGGATATTGTACTCCTACAAGAAGTGCGTTTCACATCGCAGCCAGAGTTCTGCGGTTACGAGGCACATTATTCAGTGCAGGATGAAAGTGGATGCGGTGTGGCGATTCTCACCAGGGAAGGAATAGGAGTGGAGGACGTCAGGTCTCTCCCTTCGGCACGCGGCATAGCGATCACTGTCGACGGCGTTCGTTTCATCAATTTATACGCACCATCTGGCTCCACAAAACGAAGAGAAAGGGCGACTTTTTACACCGAAGAGATAGCACCGTTGTTCGCTGGACGCTTTGATAACTATATAGTGGGCGGCGACTTTAATTGTGTCGTCGACAAAAAGGACCAAGTACCTCATTATGTGCCATGCATGGAACTGCGTGCGTTGATTACCGAAATGGCGCTTCTGGATACCTGGGAACTGCAGCATGATGACAGACCGGGTTATACGTTTGTCACGGGACATTCGATGAGTAGACTTGATAGAGTGTACGTGACACGAGCTCTACGGACGACGATATTGGATGCCGAAATCTGGCCAGCGGCTTTTACGGATCATATGGCGTAAGTCTGTACGATTTCACTAACGCGTCAGAAGATATCGCGGAGTAAAGGTCACTGGAAAATGAATTGTGCACTTTTACGTGACACTGAATGTCACCGGTCGATAGAGGCGGCCTGGGAGACCTGCGTTCGCCGCCAACGTGCATACACCTCGGTTCTCGAGTGGTGGATTAAATGCGCAAAACCACCGTTACGGAGAACGTTGATACGATACGGGCAGGACAAATCGCAGTGGAACCGCACAACGGCTGATTTTTATTTTACAGCCCTGAGGGAGCTGATGACCCAACAACCATCGCCGGAAAGGTACACGGCCAAGCGCAGGATAAAAGCCAAGTTATTACAACTGACGAGACTAAGAATGGAAGGTATAATGGTCCGGGCGAGATTGGCGGACACAGTTGCTGCCGAAACCCCCTCCATGCACCACGTGGTACGTGAACGCCAACGACGACGCAGGACATTGACCAGGGAACTAATCTCTGAAACTGGCCAGCAAGTTGTGCACCAGCGTGATATTGCGCATGTGTTTACCGACTATTTCCGTCAGTTATATGGACCCGTACATGTGAACCACGAGACACTACATGATGTCATCTCGGAAATGCCAGATAGAGGACCACCACTGGATGCAGAAACTTTCATCACAGCGATAACAGAGGACGAGCTGACAGACGCAATTGCCAGGGGGGCTCCGAACAAGTCCCCAGGACAGGAGGCTTCCCAATTGAATTTTACCGCGCCTTTGCATACCACATGGGACGTACCTGGATTCAGATGTACAACGAACTCCTGTTACCGCAGACTGAGATACCTGCCGAATTCACGGAGGGTATCATCATCCCAATACCCAAACCACGTGGTGGCAGAAATCCAGGAGATTATAGACCACTCACTCTCTTGAACTGCGACTATAAGATTTTCGCGCGCATTCTTGGGGCTCGCCTGCGGTCTTCACTTTCTGATAGACTCCTCATAGATCAAACTTGCCTCGGCGGTAAGAGCAACGTACATACAGCGCTCAGTGACTACCGAGATATCATCGCATTAGCAGCGGCATGCCGAGTGCGTGGGGCACTCGTCGCTATTGACTTCGATCATGCGTTCGACAGAGTGGATCATACCTTTTTGCATGCGGTGATGGGCAGATTGGGAATCCCACAGGCCTTCATCCTAGTGATCATGCGACTGTTACACGGCGTACGATCAAAGGTCTCGGTGAATGGGCGGGGCACTGACTACATTGTTATTTCAAGGTCAGTTCGTCAAGGTTGCCCCCTTTCGATATT
Organism: Schistocerca serialis cubense; assembly: GCF_023864345.2. NCBI lineage: Eukaryota > Metazoa > Arthropoda > Insecta > Orthoptera > Acrididae > Schistocerca > Schistocerca serialis. The sequence goes on from NC_064641.1 coordinate 526,083,539, forward strand.
TTTGTATGCAATGGCTTTGTAACCCCGTCTATATGGTCTCCGAAGACGGTTGGAGGGAGTGCCGTTGCCACAACTGACCTTTCATTGCCGCGCTTATGCTGACGATGTGATGCTGGTGGCACGGACAGACGAAGAAGTATGTACGGCGTTGGCATGGATACAGCGATACGGGATGGCGGCAGGAAGCTTGCTTAATCTACAAAAGTCACGCTGCATGAATGTCGGTCGAAGATTACAACCGGGGGAGGAAGGCCCGCTCATCTTAGTTAAGACCATAAAATGCCTATGTAGTACGTTCCACACGGATGTGCAGCGGACAGCAGCGGATAACTACCTACGCATATTGAAGCTGATGCGGACAATGGTGCTGTTACAGAAATTAAGAGCATTGGATATGATTCAGAGGGTGACCTATGTTAACGTATACCTAGCACCGAGACTCACTCACGTAGCGCATGTCCTGCCCTTAACGCGCACAATGGCATCACGGATACAAGCAACTTTCGGAACCTACGTGAGTGTGGGACACCTGTTTAAGATCCGATACACAACGCTTACGCTACCACCTGGAGAGGGTGGACTTGGTCTAGTGAACGTATATGAAAAGGCACGGGCGTTATTCGTCAGTACGATTTTCCGACAGTGGCGCGGTCAATTTCGCAATATCTCGGGTGCGTTGGCCGATGTACTAGTGCCCACTTCAATGCTGCCCCCAGTCGATGTGTGCCATATTTCACCGAAGCTGTCACATTTCAAGTCTTTTTTTTTTGGAGCTTAGCTATGTCAGAGATTCCTTCCCAACAACACGACTACCGACGACGCGAGACGTATACCAACTCTTACTGCGCCGGTGCCCCAGGAATACCCTGGAAAAGAAGTACCCAGACAAGAACTGGCGACAGATATGGCGCGTTATACGGAACGTTTACCTCCCAACGTCGGTACGCTCAACATGGTATGTGGTGATAAATAGGAAGTTCGCAACAAATCAACGGCGGCACGCGATTCATTTGGCAGACACTCCACTATGTTTAGGCTGCGCAACAGTGGACACTGACGAATATCGTTTAGCATGTAGTGGGACGGCTCCAGTGTGGCACTTGGCACAACAGATATTGGCGTTCCTGTTACGCTCCGCCCCTCACACAATTTCATCAGACACACTTTTTTTCCCCCAAGAATCTTATTTCCCGGTCCAAAAAACCAATGCAGTGACATGGGTGCGGGGAATGGTGGTGGGCTACGTGTATAACGAATCGGAAAAGGACAAAATTGATTTTTGGCATTTTCTCCTTAATGGACACACGAAGCTGCAACAGCATAAGAAATATAGGCAAGACTACGCTAATTAATTGCGACTTACATTTACCGACCCGCCGGCCAGATGGTGTGTGACGGGTGAGAGATGAGATAGACGAAGAAGCCGAGATAGACATCGATCACACTTACGGACCCTTAGTTAATTTCGAGAAGACGACCCAGTCTTACACCAACGTCTGGAGAACGAGTCGATAGATGGCTCTCTTGCTCTATCGAACGTCGGGTCGTAAGCAGGTGTCGCCCCCGACACGAATTTCATTTCATTGCTACAGGAGCATGTTTCTTTTGTATTTGTACTATCCGCAATGTCTTCATGTCTTTCATTTGGGCATTTTCAGTTTTATTCATTTCCTTAATTAATTAATTTTCTAATTAGCCACTATTTGTCAACATATGGACTTTGTAGACACTATTTATGCGATAGTACAACAACATGTATGTCAGCAAAGGTGGTAAGCCTGACATTGGATAAAAAAAAAGGGGGTAGCGTCTTTGATTCGTAACCAAAACGTCTTCGGTTCCGGGTTCGATCCCCGCCACTGCCTAAATTTTGATAAAAGATCAGCATTGACGGCCGAAGACTTCCGGCATAAGAAGTCACCCTTATTCTGCCAACGGCCTTGTCAAAGAGGGCGGAGGAGCGGATAGAGTTTCAGGGCACTCTCTTGTCCTAGTGGTGGGAAATTGCCCCTAATGGCGGAAGAATCAGCAATGATCAACGACATGAGGATGCAGAAGGCAATGGAAACCACTGCATTAAAGACACGTAACGTGTATCCACAGGACATGTGGCCTGTAATTGAAGAAGTGTCATGATGATCTCTCCATTGGCAAAAGATTCCGGAATAGTCCCCCATTCGGATCTCCGGGAGGGGACTGCCAAGAGGGAGGTTACCATGAGAAAAAGATTGAATAATCTACGAAAGGAGAACATTCTACGAGTCGGGGCGTGGAATGTCAGAAGCTTGAACGTGGTAGGGAAACTAGAAAATCTGAAAAGGGAAATGCAAAGGCTCAATCTAGTTATAGTAGGGATAAGTGAAGTGAAGTGGAAGGAAGACAAGGATTTCTGGTCTGATGAGTATCGGGTAATATCAACAGCAGCAGAAAATGATATAACACGTGTAGGGTTCGTTATGAATAGGAAGGTAGGGCAGAGGGTGTGTTACTGTGAACAGTTCAGTGACCGGGATGTTCTAATCAGAATCGACAGCAGACCATCACCGACAACGATACGTCAGGTATACATGCCGACGTCGCAAGCTGAAGATGAACGGATAGAGAAAGTGTATGAGGATATTGAAAGGGTAATGCAGTATGTAAAGGGGGACGAAAATCTAATAGTCATGGGCGACTGGAATGGAGTTGTAGGGGAAGGAGTAGAAGAAAAGGTTACAGGAGAATATGGGCTTGGGACAAGGAATGAAAGAGGAGAAAGACTAATTGAGTTCTGCAACAAGTTTCAGCTAGTAATAGCGAATACCCTGTTCAAGAATCACAAGAGGAGGAGGTATACTTCGAAAAGGCCGGGAGATACGGGAAGATTTCAATTCCATTACATCATGGTCAGACAGAGATTCCGAAATCATGTACTGGATTGTAAGGCGTACCCAGGAGCAGATATAGACTCAGATCACAATATAGTAGTGATGAAGAGTAGGCTGAAGTTCAAGACATTAGTCAGGAAGAATCAATACGCAAAGAAGTGGGATACGGAAGTACTAAGGAATGACGAGATACGTTTGAAGTTCTCTAACGCTATAGATACAGCAATAAGGAATAGCGCAGTAGGCAGTAAAGTTGAAGAGGAATGGACATCTCTAAAAAGGGCCATCACAGAAGTTGGGAAGGAAAACATAGGCACAAAGAAGGTAGCTGCGAAGAAACCATGGGTAACAGAAGAAATACTTCGGTTGATTGATGAAAGGAGGAAGTACAAACATGTTCCGGGAAAATCAGGAATACAGAAATACAAGTCGCTGATGAATGAAGTAAATAGGAAGTGCAGGGAAGCTAAGACGAAATGGCTGCTGGAAAAATGTGAAGACATCGAAAAAGATATGATTGTCGGAAGGACAGACTCAGCATACAGGAAAGTCAAAACAACCTTTGGTGGCATTAAAAGCAAGGGTGGTAACATTAAGAGTGCAACGGGAATTCCACTGTTAAATGCAGAGGAGAGAGCAGATAGGTGGAAAGAATACATTGAAATCCTCTATGAGGGTGAAGATTTGTCTGATGTGATAGAAGAAGAAACAAGAGTCGATTTAGAAGAGATAGGGGATCCAGTATTAGAATCGGAATTTAAACGAGCTTTGGAGGACTTACGGTCAAATAAGGCAGAAGGGATAGATAACATTCCACCAGAATTTCTAAAATCATTGGGGGAAGTGGCTACAAAACGACTATTCATGTTGGTGTGTAGAATATATGAATCTGGCGATATCCCATCTGACTTTCGGAAAAGCATTATCCACACAATTCCGAAGACGGCAAGAGCTGAAAAGTGCGAGAATAATCGCAAAATCAGCTTAACAGCTCATGCATCGAAGCTGCTTACAAGAATAATATACAGAAGAATGGAAAAGATAATTGAGAATGCGCTAGGTGATGATCAGTTTGGCTTTAGGAAAAGTAAATGGACGAGAGAGGCAATTCTGACGTTACGGCTAATAATGGAAGCAAGGCTAAAGAAAAATCAAGACACCTTCATAGGATTTGTCGACCTGGAAAAAGCGTTCGATGATATAAAATGGTGCAAGCTGTTCGAGATTCTGAAAAAGGTGGGGTAAGGTGTAGGGAGAGACGGGTCATATACAATATGTACAACAACCAAGAGGGAATAATAAGAGTGGACGATCAAGAACGAAGTGCTCGTATTAAGAAGGGTGTAAGACAAGGCTTAGCCTTTCGCCCCTACTCTTTAATCTGTACATAGAGGAAGCAATGATGGAAATAAAAGAAAGGTTCAGGAGTGGAATTAAAATACAAGGTGAAAGGATATCAGTGATACGATTCGCTGATGACATTGCTATCCTGAGTGAAAGTGAAGAAGAATTAAATGGTCTACTGAACGAAATGAACAGTCTAATGAGTACACAGTATGGTTTGAGAGCAAATCGGAGAAAGACGAAGGTAATGAGAAGTAGTCGAAATGAGAACAGCGAGAAACTTAAGATCAGGATTGATGGTCACGAAGGCAATGAAGTTAAGGGATTCTGCTACCTAGGCAGTAAAATAACCCAAGACGGACGGAACAAGGAGGACATCAAAAGCAATGGTAAAACAGGCATTTCTGGCCAAGAGAAGTCTACTAATATCAAATACCGGCCTTGATTTGAGGAAGAAATTTCTGAGGATGTACGTCTGGAGTACAGCATTGTATGGTAGTGAAACATGGACTGTGGGAAAACCGGAACAGAAGAGAATCGAAGCATTTCAGATGTGGTGCTATAGACGAATGTTGAAAATTAGGTGGACTGATAAGGTAAGGAATGAGGAGGTTCTACGCAGAATCGGAAAGGAAAGGAATATGTGGAAAACATTGATAAGGAGAAGGGACAGGATGATAGGACATCTGCTACGACATGAGGGAATGACTTCCATGGTACTAGAGGGAGCTGTAGAGGGCAAAAACTGAGATTGGAATATGTCAAGCAAATAATTGAGGACGTATGTTGCAAGTGCTACTCTGAGATGAAGAGGTTAGCACAGGAAAGAAATTCGTGGCGGGCCGCATCAAACCAGTCAGTAGACTGATGACCAAAAAAAACAAAAACAAAAAATGCGTCATCTCACAAGGCCAGGAGTGTGACCGAGTGATTCAGTGAACACAGTGGCGAGTTCCAATTTATGTTATGGCTCCCTAACTCTCCAGATCTGAACCTATTCGGACATATCTGTGATGTGACACAACGTTGTGTCATGGCTCATCAGACGCCTTCCCGGAATTTACGAAAATTAGGTGCCTTGTATGTGCAGATGTGGTGAAAACTCCCTCCAGTGACCTAGCAAGACCTCACTCCTACCATGGCAAGACGCGTCTCCGTTGTTATCTGTGCCAAAAGTGGACATACCCGCTATTAGACAGGTGGTTGTAATGTTGCGGCTGATCAGTGTATATCATCTAGAACTTGAATTTTCATACATATATCACATTACTGAAGATAAAATATTAATTTTAGAACTTAAAATGTTGTCCTACAATTGAGCCGTGTGCTGTTACAACTAACTACGAAACGTGGTCGATTGTATCACTGCCCATTGAGCCCGATAAACTAATAAACGTGGGTTAAAATAAAATGTTATTAATAACTTAAACACAAACTATTAATACTGTTTGTTTAATCTATTACGCCGGCCGAAGTGGCCGTGCGGTTAAAGGCGCTGCAGTCTGGAACCGCAAGACCGCTACGGTCGCAGGTTCGAATCCTGCCTCGGGCATGGATGTTTGTGATGTCCTTAGGTTAGTTAGGTTTAACTAGTTCTAAGTTCTAGGGGACTAATGACATCAGCAGTTGAGTCCCATAGTGCTCAGAGCCATTTGAACCATTTTTTTAATCTATTAAGATGTCCACGTGCCTCCATGAATAAACGGAATATTCCATTAATATCATACAATGTTATCGCAAACAATTATGCATCCGTAGAAGAACAAGATATTAACCTATATTTTCAGAAAAGCACATAACCTTCCATTTTCAAACGACTGATATTGAAGCAAAAGTCTGAAAAATATTACAGCTGACTCCGGTCTCCCATGCGTGTAGAAGATAAAGTGACTGATGCGGCTATTTCGCATAAAATTTTATATGCACTTTATCGCGATTTATCGCATCGTTAATGTCTCTGTTATATCTTTGGGTATGGTTCGCAGATTACAAATTCGTACTCACATCAACAGAAAGTTACTTTCCATTCGGCGCCTCCCATACACGAGCGGCTCTTGCTGCGAGCGGCCGCGGTGGCAACGTGTAGGCTGACCGCTCCGGTGCGGCTCGGCTACCAGCAAAACCGACTGTTGCCGACACGCTGATCGCAACCGCAGACCACCCACGCCTGACAATACCAGCCCGCCACACTGCAATTACAGCAGTCTAAATGAGCCTCCAGCACTTCATGACAAGATATCAAGCGTTAAAGGGGACACTTCCGTTTTACAGCACATCAACAGCATACGAAAAGTTCGTAGCAATAAAGTTGACTAGCCCCTATATTAAGGTGTCGAGTTAAGCGCTCGGCCGGGAACTATTGGAATTCAGCCAATTTGCTGGTCACTGTAGTAGCTATAACTGGAGTTGCCGTACCAAGGGAAATTTTTAAATGGGTTCAGCAAAGCCCATTTTACCACTTAAAACTATGTCTCATTTTGACATTGGAGGTCATTTGTCTGACTTGACTACAAAATATAAAACAGGAAGTGTTATATAAACAAACTTCATTTAGAGAAGCTTACAACTCAGCGGGGTAATTAGTCCACAAAGTACACCACTAATACAACACTACATCTCCATCTACATCTTACTCTGTAAATCACACTTAAGAGCCTGGCAGAGGTATAATCGTACCACCCTCACAACAAATCTCATTTATTCCTCTCTCAAACAGCTAACCGAAAAAACGAAAGCCTATATCTGTCGGTGTGAGTTCCGATTCCCTTATTTTATTATGACGGTCGTTTCTTCCCATGTAGGATGGCGTCAACAAAATGTTTTCGCATACGGAAGAGAAAGTTGGTGATCGAAATTTCGTTGGGAAGATCTCGCCCCAACGAAAAACACTTTAATGATGTCCACCCCAAACCGTGTACGATGTCCGTGAACTTCCTTGACGTACGCCGTTAAACCTGTCTGATAAGCATCCCACAATGCGCAGCAGTACCCCAAACGAAGACGCCCAAGCGTAGTGCGGGGAGTCTTTAGTAGATCTGGTTCATCTTCAAAGTGTTCTGCCAGTCAAAGATAGTCTTCAAATCATCTTCCCCACAAGATTTACCGTGAGTTCTTCCCAATTTAAGTTGTTCTTAATTGTAATTTCTACATATTACGGCCATCACATTTGACTGTGTTGTCTTTAATCCATGTTTAACAGATTCCTTTCAGCACTCGTGTAGGTCACCTCACACTTTTCATTATTTAGGGTCAACTGCCAGTTTTCGCACCATACAGATATCTTTTCTAAATATTTTTGCTATTTGTTTTGATCTTCTAATGATAAACGACACGATCATCTACAAACAACGAAAGGCGGCTGCTCGGATTCCTTCTAAGTCGTTTAACTACATAAGAAACACTACTTTTGGAAACGTCAGAAATCACTTCTGATTTACTTGATTACTTTCCCCCAATTATCACGAACTGTGACTTCTCTGACAAGATAGCAAGAATCCAGTCGCATAACAGAGATGATAATCCATAGGCGCGAAATATGATTACAACCAACTTGGAAGGTACGGTATCAAAGGCCTTCCGGTAGTCCAGAAACACGGAATCAATTTGATATCTCTTGTCCATAGCACTCAGCACTTCGTGTGGATAACGAGCTAGCTGCGTTTCACAAGAACGATGTTTTCTACACCCGTGTTGACTTTGTATCGATAGAGCTAACAATTCGAGGTAATTTGTAGCGTTCGAACACGATATACAGTATGTTCAAAAATCCTGCTGCATTTCAACGTTAATGATACTGACCTGTAATTTAGTGGACCACTCCTATTGACTTTCTTGAATATCGGAGTGACCTGTGCAACTTTGCACTCTTTGCGTTCTTTAGAATAAAAGACATAAAATTTTACAATGATACGTTACGTGTCAGATCTGCTCGAGAAACTAAAAGCGACTATAACAGAAAAATAATCTTACTTTCTAAAATATTTTAAAGCGCAGTTTTCTATAATGATTGATTTGTCACGTTCTGTTAGCGTATGTGCAATGTCATTCTCAACAGTTTGATATTCATTTCAACAAATGCCTCATATTATTAGTTCTCGTGTGACCTGCTTTCAGTCCGTTTATAGTAAAATTTACTTTTTTGTTAGAGATAAGTTGAGAAACCAAGACTGACTTGTAATCGGCAGCTGAATCGCCCAACACCATATTATTTCGATATTAGCGTCCATTTCCAATAACATTGTGCAATCTGTTTTTGCTTGGTTGACCAATGTACTATGAAAATCACTGTATAGTAGGAGTGGGAACAAGACGTTGCACCATTTTGACCAGTCGGTCTGCACGTTCGCCCCTAATTTTAATATGTCAAGGTATAGATATTCTTCGATCTCTGTTGAGAAGACTTCTCAGTATATGGTGTGCCAAGGTGTGAATAGGTTTCCCACCGCATGCCCTCTTATGAGAATGTAGTGCACTCGTCGAGTCAGTACAGATTACAACTTCGTTGATTTGTAAATTAAATGGGTAAAGAACTGGTTGATGAATAGCAAACAACTCTGCGTTTAATGGCGACGTCTCCATAAGTATCAAGAAAGATTGTCTTCGTCCTGTTAGATCATCAAAAAATTCGAATCCTGCAGAGACAATTGGAACCACTTACGTACAGTTTCTAACAATCATACCAGTTACGACTGGATCACTTCACTCTATGGCTCGTATACTCTACATTTCTGGCCGTCATAGGCAGAACAGTGAAATTTTGCAGACATATAGTTTAATTGACATTTCCTTTGTGAAACTGATGTTAACATTGTACTGTCTGCGGTTAGCAAAGTATTAAGGTACGGTGGCGTCGCGACGTTCAAGTACACACAGAAAAACAGTACGAAACCCCGGCATTTGTTTTGCAGTGACAGGTAACCAATACTGTATTTATTTCAGAAGACACTGAAATTGTAGCCCGAAACTATTAGTAAGATTATCTTTTGCTTTTTGGTTCACCTGAACTGTATGATCGACTAATAGTGGCCCAAAAATATTATTCAGGTAAAATTAAAATCATAACTGATCAGGAAACATTATAAGCATTCGCCGATGAAAGAATTTCGTTAAGTGTTAAACGCAAACAGACTCCTGAACATAGAATCGGATCTTTAGAATTGGAGCTAATTAAACAAATATCATAATGAACTGAATAAAGGCTTAAGGGGCTAGTTATCAAAATAGCTACAATTCAAAATATGTCGACACACTGTTCAAAGAAAGCGGAATATTGTTTCCTATGAGCGAAAAAACAATTGACGACTGATGAAAGAAAATTATCATGCGCTGTCATCAATTAGTATCATTAGTAATATGTCGACACACTGTTCAGGGAAAGTGGAATATTGTTTCCTAGGAGGGAAAAAACAGTTGATGACTGAAGAAAGAAAATTATCATGCGCTGTCATCCATTAGTATCAGGCCCACCACGATAACCACCCATGTTGCAAATACACGGTGGAATTAGGCAGTTCGATGAAACTTTCATCCGTGGAATTCAACTAGCAAGCGAAAATCTCTCTCAGACTGGGAGATTTCGTGGATTCCCAATATGCTGTTTAAAATGATTAGTCTAAGTGCTGACACCGCTATCGATCCACTTTCTTCCATTCGCTTCTTACTCAGTCATACGATGCAACACGAAGCTTAAGTGGAAATCGATATCTTCGTTCGCGAAGACCTAACTCAGATTTGCAGTTTGACTTTCACAGTCCCTACGACGCTGATTTCCTCAGAAACGAACTGGTAAGTTATTCAGTATCAGACATTGACTAATACATGGGGAAGAATTTTCTGAAACTTGAACACAACCTTTTCTGTAGATAAAATGTAGCCAGAGGGAAAATTCTGTAAAGATAAAACCGTATGGATTTGAGAAGGTACAACAAGGAGTTTACGATAACTGGTGAAGTAGGGGAGGCTGTTGTACCAGAGTATTTCGACTTTTCTCAGTCTTATAACAGAAAATAATAGAAATTTAGTATACTTCCGTATTCCATTTTAAATGACGCATTTACATCTTTTGTGCTGCTGTCTTTTTACGAAATTAGAACAATTACTCCACAAAAGTAATGTTTTCCAAGTGTGAATTAATGTCACAATTTATACCCTGCACCTCGGAACAAATATCCTCTACAAATATAAAAGCTTCAATCAAAAAAATCTTATTAACACTTTATTAATAGACCATTTCAGTGTTCAGCAATCTTTTATTGTTCATGGTCTTTCTGTCGGGCCTAGACTAGACATTGCATTTCAAAATGTCTGACCCTCAAAAACGTGTCGATCTTAATGCAATTACTAATTATTACGTTGTTGTATAATCTGTTACCACTCTTATTGTGAAACTGTTATAGGGTCTATTATCAAAATATTAAGTTTCATTCACTGTGGAACATGGACATTTCTAATACGAATTTTAAAGTAAATATCCCTGCTTATACCTTCCACGTGGTACCTGTTGTTTGATTATGTCAATCAACACCTTATTATCTTGTGTAAAGGGCCATAGAGTTGGAACATCTGACACAATCAATTTTCAATTTACTGGGAACCGTAGCAGCATTACTACGTTATCCACCACACACAACACACTCAAGGATTCGGCATGTTTTTTCACCGCATCAAAAAACCATAAGAAAAATCGTTACCACTCTGCTGCCTTTGAACTGTTTTCTGTTTAATTTTTTTTCTAGTGCTATTGTTTCACCATTTGCACTCGAGGACGGATCACTCAGTTCAAAGGACCAAATCATATCGAAAAAAAAGAAAACAGTTTAATATCGTTTTAATAGAAAACTGTAACAGTCACAATATCTGCACTAGCGCAGACCACAGTTATGATAAAACTGAACTGAAAACCTTAAAACGTGGAAGGCCCAGGATGGAGCAACGACAGTATTCTTGAAATGAAGTACTGATTGTTGTCTGAAAATGTGTTGATGCTTTGAGAGGGGAGGGGGGAGGGAATGTAAAGAGCAATATAGTTTCAGAAGTGACTGACTTCAAACTGGAACAAACACCGAAAGAAGCCAATAAAAACAATAAGAAAGAAATATTTTTGATAATCCCCGGACCTTTAGGCAGAAGCTCGTACAAGCAGATGCATACAAAAGAAGCGATGTTATACTCTCATCCTAGCGGCATAGGTGGTACAGTGGTACAGGCGAAAGTACAAGAACCTTAAGAAAATAAGTATAACGAAATTATTGAGGGAATAAATTACATTTAATTTCCACACGAATATTATGATTATCAGCATCTAATAAGTAACAACAGAATAAATGAGAGTCTCATAACTGAAAATCGAAGGAAATAAATAACATTAAATTTCTTTGAAACTTCTGTAACACAGTTAATAAAACAACGAAAACTCCTATACAGATTGGAATCTGGATCCAATAATTACTCCTCGGACAATACATACCTGTCAGCTTCGGGAAGATATGGAACACGTGTGTTCGGCAGTATACATTTTTCAGTTTACTACTACTACACACTGAAGTAAATATATGTTAAGGCATGTAAGATTTCTCTCAACTACCAGACCAATTTTCTTTGAAAATGAGTTAAAGTTTTGTCCTTCCGCAGTACCACAGTCTGTATTGTCGTTACGTACTTGACAGTACTCGACAAAGTGTTTGTCGTATGTCAATATTTTAGAAGCATGTACATGCAGTCCTAGCAGTAAAGGTGGCGTGTGTTTTTTAGACCTGTATTCTGTGTTCTTGCGAGACTGCAGGGCATACTATCTATCCAAATTGTTCCGGGATTAGCACTCACACGAAAGGGAATAAATTGCCGGAACGCTTAACCTGATTAACAATGGGCGCGTAGAATTTAAGCTTAATTATCCGTTAACAGAAACTTGATAACAGTCGCGACGTGAAACGGGTCATCGCTTTATCTTCGTTAGGCAAAATTTTGTCGCAGTGCTACTTCTTGCTGATGCTGTTCATGTTCGGCATTAGTTAAATTAAGGGATAAGTGTTCGTCTCTTTGCCAACACACAAAAAAATTATATCTTATCGGAACAAGCATTTTTAATTTCGTCGCGCGACTGCTACGGTCGCAGGTTCGAATCCTGCCTCGGGCATGGATATGTGTGATGTCCTTAGGTTGGTTAGGTTTAAGTAGTTCTAAGTTCTAGGGGACTGATGACCACAGATGTTAAGTTCCATAATGCTCAGAGCCATTTAATTTCGTCAAAGTGTAATATATACAATATATACTCTTCTACAACACACATAAAGGAAAAAGTATATGTCGGATAATATCAGGCAGGATGCGGCAGTGTTTTCGGGTTCTCTGGTTTTCCACTCAGTCTTATGTAGCCATAATTCTATTCTACTTATATGTGATTTCCGTACTTTCAGACATGTCTCAAGACACAGACTCCCCAGTACCAGGCGAGACGCCCAGTGATCATTTGAGTATAGTTGCACACCAGGCTCGTACTCTTACGGGACTCCGCGAAATGTAGAGAGTAATAACGATAATGGGAAAGGGGCACTACCTTAGCAGAGTGTGGGTAAGTTGAGAATTTGGGTCTGACGGGAGACGTGCTAGCGTAGTCTCCGCAGCTGCACTGACCACTGTGTCACCACTGTGTCTGGACGGGTCTGTGATGGTCTGGTTTTAGCGGCCGCCCGGAGTGGACGTGGCGTACTGCCGCCTGTGCAGCGTGTGAGTTCGTGTTTTTTTTTACACTGCCTCTTAGCCCGTAAGCGGGATTCGCGCATTGAGATAATGGCAAATAAGTTCAGAAAATCGGCATTACGTTTCAACATTTCCCCGGAATATGAACGACCGAAAGCCATAGACGTGGATGGTTTCCTCCGTGAGGAGGCGAAGATACCGCCATCGGAACTTCAGGGTATCCACCTCTAGATTCTCAGCAACACCATGCACGTCAAAATGTTCAATGATTTTAAACGAGAACAAACAGGGACTCCGCTTCCTTCACGTTGACTGTAACGAAATCGTGGTCAAAGTCGATAATCATGGATTCGAGTGTACGAACTGCCATTCGAGGCACCTGCTATTCGAACATAGTCGATACCTTTCTCGAACACCATCGCCTAGTTACCGTGTCGATGATGTGGCCGTCCTGAACTACGATTCTATCTCCTTAGGCGTTCCACGCACCCTCACGCGTGAGGAGGGGATTACGTTAATGGAGCCTTTCAACTCCGCGGGGGTGGCTACCGCTATCTTCAGGGGTGCGCTTTGCAAGTCACCAGACATCTATGGACTCCGTACTTAACTTTATCGTATGTTTTGTGGTATCATGTCTACCCAACGAACGGAGATATATAATGAACTGATCACCATTGCAGCTGCGTATCCGCCAGCTGTAGTCGGGGGAATTATTCAAAAAATGTTCAAATGTGTGTGAAATCTCTTGGGACTTAAATGCTAAGGTCATCAGTCCCTAAGCTTACACACTACTTAACCTAAATTATCCTAAGGACAAACACACACACACACACCCATGCCCGAGGGAGGACTCGAACCTCCGCTGGGACCAGCCGCACAGTCCATGCCTGCAGCGCCCTAGACCGCTCAGCTAATCCCGCGCGGCGAGGGGATTATTGTTCCCGTTCATAAACCAACATCTGAAATTACTACGGACCATTGCCGCCCTATCATTTGATTAAATAATGATTACAAGATTCTGCGCGGTTTCCACGTGTTCTCTCCACCACGCAAACTACGCCAGGTGGCACGGTTAACGTCCACACAGCAACTGGAGACTGTCGTAACATAATTGTGCTGGCAGTGACGAGCAGTCTTCGTGCGACGATCGTAGTCTCAGATTTTGAGAGCGCGTCTGACAGAGTGTATCATGTCTTCCTATATTCTGTCTTAGAACGGATCGACTTCTCTGCCCGATTCATCAGCATCCTTCGGCGCCTCTTTACTAGCGCGTATTCGTTGCTCCACGTCAATGGGCGTGTGGCGGGTCCGATACCGATTCAACGGTCGGTCCGACAAGGCTACCCCCATTCCATGTACCTTTATGTAGGAGCGCTGGAGCCGTTCATAAGCCTCCTGACGACGCAGTTGTCTGGAACTCTTTACGCTGTTACACTTTCCGATGTCGTGCATACGCAGATGACCTGCTGCTGGTTCATTCTTGGGAGGAGATCGCACAGATCTGCGACACCATTACTGCATATGGGAGGGCGGCTGCAAGTGTGATGAATGTGCGCAAATCCATGGCGCTTTCTGTTGCTCGCGGACTACTCCCGGAAGATCTGGCGCCTCTGCTTTGTGTCCAACGTCTCCACTATCTTGGTATCACCTTTATGTCGTCAATGCGCCGTACAGCGGCGGTCAACATTTGATAAGTTTCGGGAATTACCCGTTGATGATCAGTCTTAGCTCCCAAAGCCGCCTCGATCTTTTGCAACGTGTTATCTACCTGAATTCCTATGTAGCATCTAGAATGGTTGATATTGCACAGATTGTACCGCTGTCGATAACGATGGGACGTTGTCTTCAAGCGGCATTCGAATATTTTCTGACTGCTGGATGATCTTCAAAGTACGCTGTGACACATTTACTCGACCCTCGCGAGCAAGAGCACTTGATCTTAAGAAAATCTGCTGTATTGCGACAACACTTTACACGTCCACGATGTATAAACAATGGCGCGGTGTCGACGCCACCATTACGCAACATCTGGCCTTTTTTTGAAGACATTACGTCCTTCATTGTGGAACTCAGTTACGCTAGCGCGAAACTCCGACGAACGCGCCGGCCGCCGGCGAAGGATTGCTGTGCCATTTTCTTGCATAGCGTAGCCTGTAACGTCGTAGTACGCATGTTCACATTGTTTCGGTGGACTGTGATTGGCGCCACTTTCATCACAGCTTCTTTCCGACACATATCAGATCGACTTGGTATTAGGTGACCTGTGGGACATATCCAAATAATCAGCGCCTCCATGCCGTAGGACTGGCGGATTCTCTCTTCTGCGCCGTCTGTGGTAGTGTGGACGATTATCGCCATCGATTCAACAGTGTAGTCGTTGCGGACGTCTGGTTGTTGGGACGAAACATGGTCTCCTATGAGTGCCGCCGCATGTTATTGATCCGAAGTCATATCTTTAACCAGCGGTGGAATTTTTCCTGCAACAAAGTCTCCGGTGGTTCTCTGGATAAAGGGCTGGACTTTGGCATATCTGTGTGGAAATACTCATTGGTACTTGCAGACTGCACATGCGGAGGTTGCACGCCATTTACCGAGTATTTTGACAATTATCTTAACAGCTTTTCTATCACTTCTCCATTAAGTCGGCTTGCTCCCTGCCTGGCGATATCCGGGCGACAAGGAATGATACATGACGCACCTACACTTTGATTTCGGTCCGCCTGCCATCCTTTATCACCTTGCGGGATTTCCAGAGCTACGGATGGGTGGACTAGTTTTAATTTGTTTTTCTACTGTATATACACTCCTGGAAATGGAAAAAAGAACACATTGACACCGGTGTGTCAGACCCACCATACTTGCTCCGGACACTGCGAGAGGGCTGTACAAGCAATGATCACACGCACGGCACAGCG
Organism: Schistocerca serialis cubense; assembly: GCF_023864345.2. NCBI lineage: Eukaryota > Metazoa > Arthropoda > Insecta > Orthoptera > Acrididae > Schistocerca > Schistocerca serialis. The sequence continues at coordinate 526,099,362 of NC_064641.1, forward strand.
GACACACCAGGAACCGCGGTGTTGGCCGTCGAATGGCGCTAGCTGCGCAGCATTTGTGCACCGCCGCCGTCAGTGTCAGCCAGTTTGCCGTGGCATACGGAGCTCCATCGCAGTCTTTAACACTGGTAGCATGCCGCGACAGCGTGGACGTGAACCGTATGTGCAGTTGACGGACTTTGAGCGAGGGCGTATAGTGGGCATGCGGGAGGCAGGGTGGACGTACCGCCGAATTGCTCAACATGTGAAGCGTGAGGTCTCCACAGTACATCGATGTTGTCGCCAGTGGTCGGCGGAAGGTGCACGTGCCCGTCGACCTGGGACCGGACCGCAGCGACGCACCGATGCACGCCAAGACCGTAGGATCCTACGCAGTGCCGTAGGGGACCGCACCGCCACTTCCCAGCAAATTAGGGACACTGTTGCTCCTGGGGTATCGGCGAGGACCATTCGCAACCGTCTCCGCACACCGTTAGGCCGTCTTCCGCTCACGCCCCAACATCGTGCAGCCCGCCTCCAGTTGTGTCGCGACAGGCGTGAATGGAGGGACGAATGGAGACGTGTCGTCTTCAGCGATGAGAGTCGCTTCTGCCTTGGTGTCAATGATGGTCGTATGCGTGTTTGGCGCCGTGCAGGTGAGCGCCACAATCAGGACTGCATACGACCGAGGCACACAGGGCCAACACCCGGCATCATGGTGTGGGGAGCGATCTCCTACACTGGCCGTACACCACTGGTGATCGTCGAGGGGACACTGAATAGTGCACGGTACATCCAAACCGTCATCGAACCCATCGTTCTACCATTCCTAGACCGGCAAGGGAACTTGCTGTTCCAACAGGACAATGCACGTCCGCATGTATCCCGTGCCACCCAACGTGCTCTAGAAGGTGTAAGTCAACTACCCTGGCCAGCAAGATCTCCGGATCTGTCCCCCATTGAGCATGTTTGGGACTGGATGAAGCGTCGTCTCACGCGGTCTGCACGTCCAGCACGAACGCTGGTCCAACTGAGGCGCCAGGTGGAAATGGCATGGCAAGCCGTTCCACAGGACTACATCCAGCATCTCTACGATCGTCTCCATGGGAGAATAGCAGCCTGCATTGCTGCGAAAGGTGGATATACACTGTACTAGTGCCGACATTGTGCATGCTCTGTTGCCTGTGTCTATGTGCCTGTGGTTCTGTCAGTGTGATCATGTTATGTATCTGACCTCAGGAATGTGTCAATAAAGTTTCCCCTTCCTGGGACAATGAATTCACGGTGTTCTTATTTCAATTTCCAGGAGTGTATGGGTACAAAAGATTAAATAAATAAATAAGTAAAATAAATATGAGGAGTGTGATGTTGCACCATTGCGGCTGGCCTTCGGGATTCGACTTCAGCCCACCTTCTCTCCTCCAACCTGTAGCTGACTGTGGCACTAACAAACAAAAAACACAAAAAAGAAATAAATAAACAAAAAATGAAAATATATTTTGACTAAAGTTCAGTCTTGATCACGTCATGTATGTTTTAATGATACAGGTGACCGGTTTCGGTTCTTTCTACAAAACCATCATCAGACCCTGGCTCCTTTAGGGCGGTAGGCGGAGCTCTCCTCGCTGCTACGCAGTCAACTGAACAGTTGACAGGAGCCACAGTCTGATGATGGTTTTGTAGAAAGAACCGAAACCGGTCACCTGTATCATTAAAACATACATGACGTGATCAAGATTGAACTTTAGTCAAAATATAACAATTTATTGATCACTGCTTTCCAAAAATGTTTACCAAAATTGTAAAAAACGAAAAATAAGTAAGGGCCTGCAACAAATAAATTAAAAAAGTCTCTGTCGGCAGATGATGGCTGAAGTGATCGCTATAGCAAAAATCTACTAATATCCTGTCCCCTGTTTTGACCACAACCGAGGTAGAATCTTCCTACATCAATTACGTCGGTCAGTGGCCTGAAGATGGCGTATTAAAACGATGAAACTGATATCCAAATAAAATAAGGTTGGGAAATAGATGCCTGAAAGGTGTTTAATTTCACATTCTGTAAAAAATGTCGTTAGAACAAAAATAAAAATAAAAAGAGAGGCGGGTTCGAATACCGGCCCGGCACATATTTTCAACTTTCTCCACTGATGCTCGCTTGTAGCCAATGTCTGTAATTCCTGTGTGTCAATGTTTAATTCGTTATACTACTATACCAGACATCTCATCGTACCGAGTGAGTTGAAGCATATTTAAGACACTAGAGTCACATTCGAAAGGGTGGTAGTTGAGCTCCGATCTGTCAAGTGTAAGGCAAATGCCAGTACGAGAAAGGACCCGGCCGATTTCGTTCCGCATAGTTTCCCTTATATAATCAGTTTCTAATGACACTAGCGTCGATGGAACACCATCCCTCCCTTCTTGCAATCAGAACTATTTATAATGCGCCGACTACTTTGGAAATCTGATCTTATTACCTATGATAATAGATGGCGCATCTCTACACATACCTCAATGTTGAATTTCAGTTTAATTAACTTGATGAATGTAGAATTATAAGTGGTTTAAGAGCTTTGATAACCGACACAAAACATGTTAAAAACAAGAGGTAATTATTAGACATTCATCAGTAATACTTTGTAATATGTTTCAATTCATCTAATCTATATGGAAGTTCAAAATAGTAATGGTAAAGAAATGGATGTTCTAAAAATTGTATAGAGCTTATTGATTTAAACACAAAGTCTTGTAAATTCAGACACCACACAAGAGATATGTTTCCAGAGAAATGCCACGCCAAACAGTAAATAACCATTCAGGCACAATTAACAAATCAGGTCGTCATATTTTGATCATCATATAGTACGAGACTGCTCAGCCTTTCACTCGGTTTTGATCTTTACTACCGTTCCCTGTCCAGCTTTAGTATCGCTCTTTTGTTTGCTTTTAGGGGACCAAGCGAAGAACACGTTTGGCGACGCCGTCTCCGGCGAGCCTCTTTAATTTGCGAGCGCAACATTCTGATTGGCTAACTTCAATACTACTTAACTTCTAACTGGTACAACAATTATTTATCAGCACAACCTACAGTGCAACAGCCTTATAAGCTTTTCAGAGTGTTTCTGACAAGCCTATGTGGGCTATAATTTCTGTAGATTGGAGCGTACTCCATTACGGAAAAACTCGTGTTTAAAAACAAAATTCAGCTTCCGAGAACATACGCTATTATCTGTTACCTCATGGCCCTGGATTCCTTAACTTCACTTACATTTTGCATGAAAAAATTTTAAAAAAAGTTACGAATATTTTTTCCGTGGATACCCTGGTAATTTCTGAAATGTAAGTGTATTTCATTTAAAAGTAGTAAATAGTTGAACTTATATAAAGCAAACCAAGTTATGTATATAATAAATTTATTTGTTTTGTTAAGAAATGATGACTTCTTCAACAGATATAAATGAGACTTTTCTATCATTATTACGAATTTTTTGCTAAAGAAGCATTAATTGTAAGGTTAATTAAAAACATCGCACACTTTAGGGAAAAAAAGGAGCCTTAAAAGAAATGTGAAATTTTAGCAGCAGCTGAAGTAAATAAGTCCCATTTATCTGTAAAATGATCTTAGCAAGTTACAAATTATTATAAAAAGGCCTCAACAGGAAGCTTGAAAGTCTGGATAACTACACGATCACAGTAGTACTCTCGTGTATCACATTATGGTTCAGTGAAATTTCTTCCTGAAGTGTTTCCCCATGAACCTCCATTTTCTGAAAAATGATGAGCGGAGATACATTAGACGAAATAATAATAATCAAATGCTTGGACACCGGTAGAAATGTCAGTAGCATAGTGGATTGACTCACATAACGACCTTAAAACTCTTGCTACAGCTTCAGTAACAGAAAAACAAACTGTTTAAGGAATAGTTGGTATTCATTTGTAACTTTATTGAATCTCTGTTATTATATATTTCATCATTTCCGAAAGAACTGATTTTCCTCGTCTTATATTTCTGTGTGATTATTAGTGTAATTAAATTCAATCAATCTCTTAAACGACTATCTTACATCATTTGTTCGTCTCTTCGTGGCTTCACAAGTCACTCACCTGAAGAGACTCTTTCAACTATTCTCCGTGAAAGTGACTCTCATGCTATACTGACTGTCCTATCTAAGTATAGTAGTATCATTTGTTATCATAGGTTCTCATTTGAATACAATATTTTAAGCACTTTGATAATTCTACAGGTTCGTGTAATCTCATCGCTCCTTAAAACTGCCACTATCCCACAGTTCTCTGTATCCGGCGATCTCTGAATTACCATATATGGCATCTTCTCTACACAAGAGAATTTTTGCTGCTGATTCTCTGACTGCTAGAGCGAAGGACCGCCGCTTTCCAGTAATGCATTGCGCTAGGGACGCCTTGGTGGTACCGTATTCTTCCCTCTCCACAAACAGACATCTTAGGCAGGATACAATAGCATGAAGATCAGTGTATTTGAAACTGTTCACAACCTGTTTACATAAATTCCTTTTATTGTTTACATAGCGAGATTTCCATACTACGGTACTATCTTTTGAAACTAGGCACATGCCTTCGATTTCCGCGAGGTCGGTGCTCATTCAAGCTTGTTTGCGTCTAAGACCTTAAAACGTTGAAGAGTAATAAGTGCATAGATACGCTCCAGCCCGATGTCCACTGTTGTGCTTATGCCTAAGTCGGAAGCACTAGAATCAATTAAAAGCACATTTAGAAAGATAATGCTCGTCGCAATGCCCCCGGATCGTTCTAAATGGTGAGAACCTCAGGGAGCTCAGCATTCGTTTTCTGCGTAGCAAAAGTTCACTTGGAAATTTCAAAATCCGGCAGCAATAAGATCAAATATACGATTACTTGTCATTAAGTTCGAAGTAACTGGAAACGTTGCCCGTTAACTGCGGACAGGGAGACCTCAAGATCAAACATACGATTACTTGTCATTAGGTTCGAAGTAACTGAAAACGTTGCCGGTTAACTGTGGATAGGGAGACTTGAAGATCAAACATACGGTTACTTGTCATTAAGTTCGAGGTAACTGGAAACGTTGCCGGTTAACTGCGGTCAGGGAGACCTCAAGATGAAACATACGATTACTTGTCATTAAGTTCGAAGTAACTGGGAACGTTGCCGCTTAACTGCGGACAGGGAGACCTCAAGATCAACGCTATGATTACTTATCATTAAGTTCGAAGTATCTGGGAACGTAGCCGGTGAACAACGGAAGAAACTGTTCAGCGAATCAAAACAATCAAATTAAGTCTGACAGCATCACCTAGTCCTTGAAACAAGTTAGACGCTCCAAAATCAACGATTAAGAAAGTTTTATACTTCTCACTAAAGAAAAAATGTACCATAATTAGGTGCTTCACAAATTAAAACACTTGGCTTACACAGCTCGGCAAGCTGCCTGTTAAAATTTGTTATGAGGTGCACACTACGAACACCATATACATCAGTGAACGTCAGAGAATGGTTACTGCAACCACAGCTTCGCAAAGAAGACATTGCTGACTACGTTGTGTTCCATCAGAGGGGAGAACCCCTTTGCCCCCTTTTCATAGTAAAACAGTATCTAAATCGAAGATTCCCCAACACGTGAGTAGCTAAGGTGCCTTTCATCCGATTTTACACCTTTGGATTTTTTTTTTTTTTTTTTTTGCGTAGTGATACGTCATACTAATTATTGGCAAGGGACTGTGGGGATCTGACTGCTGGAATATAGGATTCAGCATCGACTACTTAACAGAATGTGTTTCAGAATGTCTTCAAGTCTGATGTCGAATGATTCAAGTAATGGTTGGAAATGGCCGGAGGCAATGTTGAAGTGCTATGAAAGTATATATACATTCACTGACAATAAACATTCACGCATAATACGTAAATGCATCCACTGTTTTCTGGAAATGAATGGATGCTTGGTGACCACTCTACACATGGTTATTGAGAAGCGACACTCGTTAGCGGGCGACCTCTGGGGAACGTGCTGCCCTCAGTTGCATGAGACTTACCCAGGCCAGAGAGGCTCTGCCTTCTGAGTGGGTTGAACTTACTTCCCTAGCTACTTGTCGGATGTCCATGAAGCATAAATCTGTCTTTGCTATTCCTAGCGATTCGGACATTCCGTTGGTCAGTATTAACACCCACATCCTACAGCGCCCTCCAGAGATAGTGAATCACGGAGAAAGCAGAATCCTGAGGTAAATAACGTACATTTTTTTAGAGGACTAGAGGGTTTCTTTGAGACAACGTCGCCTTTTCTACATCCATAAAACTCTAGGGCAGGGCTGTCCACGGCTTGTCAAGCTTCACGCCCTGACGCTAATCTTTCCTCGTTCCTCCTCGGAAGTATTCGGCACAGCGCATTTCATTTTGTTGCAATTCGCAGGAAAATTCTGTGAGACGAAGCCGCCATTTGGATGCAACGTAATAGCTTTTCTTATGTCCTGACCACACTTTCGTTGTTTCCAAAAACACCTTATCCGTTTCGACATTCCATCTTTTTCAAAGACTACAAAGTGCAATACAAAACTGGTATCAGAAGATACGAAAATATGTTACATTTCACCATTGGTAAGAGACATAGTACAACAGCTACAACATGGCTTTCTAGCTGACCAGTCTTATATCAGTCCTATAAAATTCTTCATTAGATACTCGACCATGAGAGCTATGCAAACTGCTACCAGAGGAAAATTTTGGAAACCAAGTGGAATAAAGAGCTGGATACGTGTTACATTCTACATTTGGTTTTGTTTATAACCACAATCATTACATCGTATAAAACAATTTCATCACAAAACTTTACAATGTTTTACAAAAGGATTTCTGTACACAACAATTTGGAACATATATTTTGAGTGGTTGAAATTAATACACTCAAAGAACGCGCTGCTTGGCACTGGGGAAAATTGTCAATTAACAAACAATTTTTATTTTGGGAAGTTACAGCATATAAATTACAGTGGTCAGTAAAAGTTCATAAATTTCGTTTTTATTAGAATTTACAAAGTCTAGAAACACAGCTGAGCATTCGCTTATTAGGAACAGCTGTTTCCGTCATTGGGAGCAAATGAACCTCTGTACATGAAAATCAAAGAATTTGAGAGGCGCAATCTTGGAACCCCATACATTAATTCTATCAATAATACACGGTAACCGTCTCACACTACCTTATCTATGGTAACTGAAACGCGTCAACCCTCAGCAACAATTTAATTCGCTATCTGAAACAGAACCATGAAAACCATTGCAACATCAATGTTAATGGTATACTGGCAATTGAGCTACCTTCATATGATTTTCAATTTATTCTATAGATGTTTGATAAAGAATCTATGATAATCCTTCGCTTTTATCTCCCCTTTTCGTATGCTATTCTCAGTATTTGAATGATATAGGTGTTAATCAAAATATTACCAGTGTAGATTTTATCGTCAATAGTTGCTGTCACTGTCAAGGTGACTAATTCCCTACTTTAAGTTTCTTTAAAGTTTGTTAACTGGGGTTTTCTGTACTTGGGGCGTTACACATACCCCCCCCCCCCCATCCCCCCCCCGGATGACGAAGTGGGTACGTGACTTCCCGCTTCAACGTCCCCAGCAAGGTCAGGACCTTGTTTTTATCTATGCACACATTCACGTAAACACATACACAAGATTGAATTGTTACATCATTCGGTACAATCATATGAACTTAAGGTCGATAACTTATAAAAATTCTTCATTACTGTTCATTTTCTTTTCCATGCATCTCCACACTGACGCTGCGTCTGCACCAGACCATGCGAGCTGCAAACATGGCCTGGTTCGAAGCCAGTTTCTTCTTCTCCTGCACAATGGGTAGGCTGCCGCAGCATCGGATCGTATAAGGCTGCGAGTACGATCAGATTACTCGTGCTCATCTGGTGACCCTCGTTGTCCAGTGGCTGTTCTCCTAGTAGACTGCACTAATAACTCAGTAAAATCTGCCGTAAGACGGTTCGCATCAACACTGTCGTTTAGTCTGTAACAATTAGCTCACTTCGCTCTTATGCACATACATGATACTACATGTTCATTGTTTTTATCAAGGCACATTGTTTCTGCACATAATTGATCATGTTTACATCTAGTCTGACTAATCACTTGTCACTTCACATGTGTCCTATCGGCCTGTTAATCAGTACAGCTCTTTAAACACTGTCACTATTTTATTACTAATGTTCTATCATTGAAATGGTTTTCACCCTTTTTAAGTTTATTGGTTTATCTGTTTGTATTTATTTTCCTTTAACCGCCTCTTATCTCGTTTTTCTCAAAATAAGTGATCTTTTACTTTTAAATCAATTTCATTAATCAGGAATGACCATGACAAGATGTTTCAGTGTGCTTGCGAACCTTAGTTAAATTGATGCCTCGTTTATTGCAGAACATGATGAGGCACGTTAGTAAAAGAATAACTAAGAAACAGTAATAATTAACTTAAAATAGACAAACACTTAATTACTTAACAAACTTTTAACAAAAGCCGTCATCTTTCTCGATGGCTTACTAAACAAAACTTAATGAAACATGCTGCTGTTACTTAGTAAACTTTCAATCAGACTCGTCGTCTTCTTTGAGGACTTAAAACTTAACTTAAGTAGTACACGAACTACTACTAGTGATTAATTGTCCACTAATTCTACATAGTAAAGTTTATAAACATTGTTCACGTCTTCTTGCTTCCCATCTTATCCTACTTCATATACGCAAAAAAATTAAATTATTAGTCATTTAAAATATTTCTTCAATTCTATATGGGGATATACACCTTCTATCTTCTTGTTATCTTCATCTTCCAGAAGATAACTTCCTGTGTGTGGTATTTTAATAATCCTGTATGGTCCTTTATATAAGCTACACCATTTTCTATTTAATTTCTTTCTCTTCGAAGATTTGGGATGATTCTTTAATAAAATACAATCACTAACTTTATAGCTAACTCCTAAGCTTAGCTTCTTATCGAATTGACTTTTTCGAAGATTAGCGTTATATTGTAATCCTAAATATACTTTATGTATAACCTCATGAAGATCCTCTGTCTTATTACGTAAGCATGGTAACATACCAAGCCACTCATTACAATGTTGCTTATTAAGTAAAATCTCATTAGGTGAATAATCGGCTGACATGTGTGGTAATTCATTATATATTTCTTCCCATTTTCCGATTAATTCTATCCATCTGTGATGTCGGTTACGCACATACGTTTTTATGAATCTGTTCAACTCTGGGGAGACTCTTAATATGGGTTTCTCTGACGGCTTAAAGCGGTCAGTGACTACATGAGGAATTCCCCATGTCTTCATTGTTTCGCGCCACGCTTTACTTCGAAAATATGATGAATTATCAGAAATTAGCATTGCAGGTTTCCTCACTTTAACTAAATAATCATCTATGATCCTTCTTAACATAGGCTCCACATTAGTTGATCGTAACGCATACAATTTTACATATTTTGTAAAAATATCTTACATCGAAAATACATATTTAAAATTTCCTTTTGCTACTGGAAATGGCCCACACGTATCACATCATACGATGCTTAGAGGTTTCCTAGGTATTATCAGATGCAACACATCTTTAACACAATAACTGACCGGCTTTGCCTTTTGACATATTCTACAACTCTTGAGTATTTCTTGATCTCTTTTCAGTAAATTTGGATAGAAACAAGGTTGTTGTAATTTCATTACACACTTATGAGGTCCGAAATGTCCCCATCTCGCATGTGTGAACTACAATACGGAACCAATACACCTTGATTGAATGCATATTTTCCACCCAGCCTTCATAGATTTACGATAAAACAATACGCCTTCTGGCATTTGGTAGTGATTATTAACATCATCAATCGCTCCTGTTCTTAAATCACTCATTTCTCCATTTACCGTCTGCTTTCTGTATTTGCCCTGTTCGCGAACACATTTCATTAACCTCTTTCCTATATGGAAGTGTTCCTAACATCATCACCTTAAAATCCATTACTCGCTCTTCTTCAACCTCATCGACCTTGGTAGTTGGTAACGTCGACAATGCGTCAGTGATAACATTGTCTCTCCCTTTGACACGCTTAACCGTTACGTCATATTCCAGTAATAATAAGGCCCAACGCGTAAGTAGGCCATGTAACATTTTACTCGTCATTAAGAACGTCACTGCGTTATGGTCACTGTCCGTTTACCATATACAAAATATCGGAACTTTTTTAGTGCCCATATGATTGCTAATACTTCCAGCTCTTCAGTACTGTATGAGCGTTCACAACCTGATAAGGTTCGACTAGCAAAGTCAATAATTTTTATAGTTTCTACTTTATTCTCATCGTCCAATTGGAATAATGTAGCACCTACGTCTGCTTCCACCGCATCTGTTGCTCTGAAAAATCTTTATCCATCTGTGGATGATGCAACAACGGAGCATTTATTAAAGCATTGTGAATCTCGTCAAAGGCTTTACTACAAGATTCTGTCCATTGCCATGGTACATTTTTCCTCAACAATTGCAACACGCAGTCTTTATTTAATAACCGCTGCGATACAAACTTTCTGAAGAAAGATGCCAGACGTAAAAATGACTTTAGTTGTTTCTTATTTTGCAGATACGGACAATTTCTTATTGCATCCAACTTTTTAGGATTTGGAATAATTCCTTCAGGAGTTACAGTATGTCCCAAGAATTTAATCTGATTTCTTTCAAATTTGACTTTTGCTAAATTACTCAGGACTCTATATTCTAGGAATTTCCCAAATATACGATTCTTAGCTCAATATGTTCTTCCCAGGTCTCTGTGGCCATCAGTAAGTCGTCAACTTATACAGTGACCAGCTCTAGTAACTCAGGACCGAGTACTGCATCTAAAGCAGTTATAAAAACACCACCACTAACATTCAGTCCAAACGGTATTACTTTAAATTGGTAACCACGTCCTAGGTAAATGAACGCCGTCTACTTTCTTGATTCCTTAGGTATTTTAGTTGGCCAATATGAACTTCAGAGGTCAAGGGAGGTCAAGAATTTCACCCCGTGAAATTTATGTAATAGTTCTTCTAAATTCTCCGGGCGAGTCCTCACAGGCTTAAGAATCTTATTAATATCACGAGCGTCTAAGACTAACCGAGTGTCACCATTCGGCTTAGTTACTGCCAATAATGGGCTTGAGTATTCGGACGTGGAAGTCTCAATAATTCCCCAGTCTATCATCTTTTTGATCTCTTTAATTACAACTTCTCTTTTCGGCCAAGGGACTGAATACGTAGTTTTACAAAAAGTCGAATGAGAGTATGTTTCGATACAATATTCAAAGTCCTTAATTACACATGTTCTTTTATTAAATACATACAAAAATAATTGCAAGACTTCTCTCAATTCAGTTTGCTGTTGGGGCAATAAGTATTCCGATTCTCGTACTTTTTCAGCGCTGCTTGACACATCAGTCTCAGCAAATACCAATCATTACCTGTGATGGTGGTAATTGCATTCCAATTCTAATATTTAAAAAAAATTACATGATTTTTCAAGTACGTAATTTTTCTTAATTTAATTGACGGCTCATTAGCCAAAGATAATTTTAACTTGATTCAGATTTTTATTTGAGTTCAAACATTTTAAAAGCCAGAATATTATAAAAATTAATGATAATGCCAAACCAAAATAACAATAATAATTTAAAACCACAACTAAAAATTGTATCGCATTTCGTACTACAGTACATTAAAAGACATCAACGATTCAGATGGTAGGGGGTGGAACTAGATATAAATGCAGTCCAATCTTTGTGGTGTTAGTTTGTGCATATGTGCCTTCCCTGCAACAGGAAATAGAAACCATTAGCGAACTGTGTATTGTGTACATAAACCACGACTATAACACTGGCGCGAGGAAAACGGTTATCACGTGATAAAAAAGCAAAGTTCGATGTGTGGAAAGATATTGGACTCTCTAATCATCAATCAGCCAAGCAGTTGAACCAATCAAGTACAGTAATTTATACACTGAAGCGCCAAAGAAACTGGTATAGAAATGCGTATTAAAATACAGAGATATGTAAACAGGGAGAATACAGCGTTGCGGCCAACAGTGCCTTTATAAGACAACAAATGCCTGGCGCAGTTGTTAGATCTGCTACAATGGCGGGTTATCGAGATTTAAGTGAGTTTGAACGTGGCGTTGTAGTCGGTACACGAGCAATTGGACACATCATCTCCGAGGTAGTGATGAATTTAGGATTTTCCTGTACAACCATTTCACGAGTGTACCATGATCATCAAGAATCTGGTGAAACATCAGATCTCTGGCATCACTGCGGCCGCAAAAAGGTCCTGCAAGAACGGGACTAACGATGACTGAAGAGAATGGTTCATCGCAAATTGTTGCAGATTTCTATGCTGGGTCATCAACAAGTGTTAGCGTGCGAACCATTCAACGAAACATCATTGACATGGGCTTTAAGAGCCGTAGGCCCACTCGTATACCCTTGATGACTGCACGACTCAAAGCTTTATGCCTCGCCTGGGCCCGTCAACACCGACATTGGACTGTTGATGATTGGAAACATGTTGCCTGCTAAGACGAGTCTCGTTTCAAATTATATCAAGAGGATGGACGTGTGAGGGTATGGAGATTACCTTGTGAATCTATGGACCCTGGAAATGAGCAGGGAACCTTTCAAGCTACTGGAAGCTCTGTAATGGTGTGCGGCGTGTGCAGTTGGAGTGATGTGGGAACCCTGATACGTCTAGATACGACTCTGGCAGGTAACACGTGCGTAAGCATCCTGTCCGATAACCTGCATCCATTCATTCCCATCGTGCATTCCGACGGACTTGGGCAATTCCAGCAGGACAATGTGACACCTAACTCGTCCATAATTGCCACAGAATGGCTCCAGAAACTCTCTTCTGAGTTTAAACACTTCCGCTGGCCACCAAACTCGTAGGTAACGAACGTTATTTAGCATATCTGGGATGCCTTGCAACGTGGTGTTCAGAAGAGATATCCTGTTGTGACTTGGCAAGACAGCCAAGTCTCTATGAGGTGAAGCCGAAAGGCACGCGCTTAAGCTCACGCAGATTGGCGTGAGGTCTGGAACAAGGTAAAGTAATTATCTTATAAAGAAAAGAACGTAGTTCTTGGAATACTTAACTTTAATCCACAATTGGAGAACATCGCTCTTGTTTAGACATTATTACAATATAAACTGGTAATGGCGACTTGCTAGGTCGTATCAAATGACGTAGCTGAAGGCTAAGCTAACTATCGTCTCGGCAAATGAGAGCGTATGTGTCAGTGTAGCATCGCTAGCAAAGTCTGCTGTACAACTGAGGAGAGTGCTAGGAAGTCTCTCCAGACCTGCCGTGTCGTGGCGCTCGGTCTGCAATCACTGACAGTGGCGACACGCGGGTCCGACGTATACTACCGGACCGCGGCCGACTTAAAGGCTACCACCTAGCAAGTGTGGTGTCTGGCGGTGACACCACATATCCACCACCTCGTACTTTTACGCTTTTATGGACACCCTGCAGGATTAATGATGTCAGTTGGCTCCAGCACTACTTCAGACATTAGTGGAATCCATACAACAGCCTGTTGCGGCACTTCTGAGTGCTAGCGGGAGCCATACACGATATTAGGCAGGTGTACCAGTTTCTTTGGCTCTTCAGGGTAATTTCGTTAGATAAAGCGCACGCCGGCCGGAGTGGCCGAGCGGTTCTAGGCGCTACAGTCTGGAACCGCGTGACCGCTACGGTCGCAGGTTCGAATCCTGCCTCGGACATGGATGTGTGTGATGTCCTTAGGCTAGTTAGATTTAAGTAGTTCTAAGTTCTAGGGGACTGATGACCTCAGAAGCTAAGTCCCATAGTGCTCAGAGCCATCTGAACCATAGAGCGCACGATATGGACTGAACGGATGTATGGGCAAACTAGAAAACTACCTGAGCCATCGAAACGGTTACTTTTGCGCGAAACAAGGGCCAAAAATCGTTATTCTTCTCCACTTGTTGCTGATTTATATTTGGGGTATATGTCAAACTTTGTCACATGACCAAGGTCTTGCATTCAAGAAAGGACTGCACTGCACAAACATCTACTAAGACCCAAACATAAATAGGCTACACTGGACTCTGCTGCAAAACGTATGTGATAGACTTGAGAATGGGATAAAGTGATCCTCAGTGATGAGAAGTATAATTTAGATGCTCCGTATGGATTTCAGTATGATTGGCATGATCTGAGAACAGCATGGAAAACCTATGGGGAATACTTGCAAGGCGCATTTATCGCAGTGGAAGGCAATTTGAAGTCGTATGTGAGCTCAAAAGAGCAATTCGAGAGTTGGCGACAAATTTTCTACTACAAACCCTAATAAAACCAATGCAGAAGGGAATTTTTGAGGTATTCAGGAAGAACGGAGGTTGGACAAAGTACTAATAATGCAATAACACGGCAGAACGGTGAGTACCTTTAATTTTTTTCCAGCCAAGAAATGCAGATGCCTCATTTTGTTAATAATGAAACTATGTAACCCCATCAAGAATATTTATATCGCTTATGTATCTACTACTTTCATAATGAATTCGATACACATATGTTTCAAACGTTTTATGTTACTTTCTTCGGAAACCTGCCCGTGCACTGATTTCCACTACTATATTACAGTCAATGCTTTCAGAGATACTGGTTGCTTGACGTTATTAATGTACACTTAATTAAATTTCTACGAAATATCGATCAGTGGTTGTCTCTTCATATAATTTCGTTATACGTAGAGATTAATTTCCATTTCATTTCAAAAGTGTGCGCAAACCGTAACAGTCTTGAGCAGAAGTGATTAAGTGTTTACAAGCACCATTTTTAAATCCACCCTTCCCCTTCCGCTGCTTTCAAAATTGGCTTTGAAGGTCTGATTAATGTACTGATTTGACCTATATTCTCTATACCTTTCGTTGAGAATCACTTGAAAGATATTTGATCGGATAAAAGTTTCGTGTAGCGTAACTCATTGCAGAGATTTCTGTTGGAATAACTGCATCAATTCTGTTCTTTCCTGACTGAGTTGTGCAACCAGGGCGCACACTAAACACGACATACATGTTGTAAATAACAGACGTAACATCTGCTACTTACTATGCGGATGAAATGGTTTTAATCCAGCCTCCTTTCCAGAAGAGCAGTTCTCAGACAGTGTGTAACGTAGTTCGTCAACAGAAGTCTAACAGAGACAGTAATAAAATACGGTATTCATGGAATTGAACTAACCTTCTCTGGAATATTACCCAGCAGAAATCGTGGTACACGGCGCGAACTCATCTGCAATACCGGAGCTCGAAAACAACGCCCAGCATTTTGTACACGCAATCTACTACAGAGCGATAGCAGCTGTGCGTTGCAAGTTTTTGCTACCTATAGTGTCAATCCTATAAAGTAACTAGAGCATACAACTAGTGCTTTCCCAGAACAAATAAATCCCTAGCCATATATTATTAGCTTCAGCCTCTGCTATGAAATAAAAGCAGTGAGGTCGTGATGACGTCTATCACAGGAGTGCACACAGTAACTAACTACTTATAAAAGTCAATGTATATTTTTAATAAATGCTTTTTTCCATAGTTAGGCAACTGATGATGCAACTGTTACTGCTTCTAACGATAACGTTACTCAAAGTACACTAACAATCTGGAAAATTTCAACCCCAAGATGTAAGCATGTGATTCAAATGATCGTAATAGCACATATGAAGCACTACACAACATCTAAGTCATTAGGCATACATAATTACAAAAGTTTTGTATTCCAGTCTTTGATCACAATATGAATTCTTTAGACGACGACCGGTTTCAGTCCGTAATGACCATCCTCAGATCTATAATATACAAATATACACATCTAGTGCGCAGTGTGTCTTTCAACATAATACAGAAATACGTATCACAATATACTATAATACAACCAGGGAAATGTACACATAAAATACGGTAAAACGTTCCTTTTTTGCACCGTGTCCTAAAGTGATAAGGCCATAATGGCATCGTCAAAAGATATAAATATAATCAGCACGGCATCGTCATATAGATATAAAAAAGGTGTAGAATAGGCCACAACGTCCCCACAGTCATTATTGCAAGTGGCTACTGAAGTACAGTAGCTACCAGAAATCTGTTTTCCTACATCCTCCCTAGATCTCACTACTGTGGACTTAGATGTAGTTATCATTTAAGCAAAAAAACATAATCTGATGAAAACACATTACGAAAAATACATGTAGCAGACTTTTAAAATTGATAACTATCACAGAAACCAATTATGATACATTAAAAGACGAATACAGTTATCCATATAACATTACTAAAATATATGAAGAAAGTAGGTTCAACCCATTTTACGGTGAATTTACGGTCAATAATTAATATACGTAAGACATTACCTGTAGCAACCTATAAATTGCTTATGAAAGATAAAATGTCTATTTGACAGCTGGAAAAAGGACAGATCAATGATCAGCGCCCTCTGTTGGGTCGGCCAACAGGATAGTATTTAGTCGTGCACCGATCTTAAGAAATCGACCACTAGAGGGCTTCACATACAACGTGATATGTCTCCCACAGAAAACTTTTAAACAACATATTAACAGTCAATAAATAAAATTATGTAGTCTGGTTATACATTCAATGAGTAGATAGGACATAATCAGTTACAGGATTAGTGCGATTAGTGTATGGAAGTAAGGCTAATGCCTACTGTTCTCGACATAAATTATCAAGTAAGGCTAGGTATAAATACGGGAGGCATTATTTGGTAGTCGTAGTGCGTTACGACTCAAATCAAAGTAAGAGTTGAATATTCTAGTGGGCTCATGCCTCTTTTCTTTGTAAATTTTTAATTGGAGGTTTTCAAAGCGAAAAACCATGAGTCCACTAGGGTACTCCTTGGACAAAACCATTTTGTGCTCAACGCGAACTTTGCTTTTTGCGTAAATGATGACTACATCTAAGCCCGCGGTAGCGACTTAAACGGAGGATGTAGGCAAAAAGATTCCTGGTAGCTACTGTACTTCAGTAGCCACCTGCAATAATGACTGCGTGGACGTTGTTGCCTATTCTACACCTTATTTTAGATCTGTATGACGATGCTGTGCTGATTATATTTATATTTTTTGATGATGCCATTATGGCCTTATCACTTTAGGACGTGGTGTAAAAAAGGAACGTTTTACCGTATTTTATGTGTCCATTTCCCTGGTTGTATGATAGTATATTGTGATACGTATTGCTGTATTATGTTGAAAGACACACTGCGCACTAGTTGTATATATTTGTATATTATAGATCTGAGGATGGTCATTACGGACTGAAACCGTTCTTCGTCTAAAGAATTCATATTGTGATTAAAGACTGGAATAAAAAACTTTTGACAGTATTGGATCACTGTTTGTATACGCGACCATGTCGCAGTTGGTGATACAGAACTACATAAGCGTTTCATCTTCGAGGTTTCTCTACGATGTGAAGCTTCTAAGTACGACTACAAAATTCCCTTCACTACTGTGGCTTGATCCAGGGAGCTATCGCCAGTGTGGCTCGAAAGAGAGTCCACGTAGCCAGCCCATTGTTCATGGTTGGAAGGACGTGACTAACTCCCTACCCTCGCCGTACAGGGTGAGTCACTAACTATTGCCACCTATAATAACCCCGAAAGTATGGTAGTAGCTGAAACGTTTGTGGCACAAAAGTTGCATGGAACAACGGGGGCCATAATATGTCGTTGGTTTTCTGTTGCTAGGTAACACTACCTGTGGCTTGACATGTGCGAGCAGCCTATAGCCGCTCGGACTCCATGTATTCTTTTTTGTTTTTAATTGTGACCAAAGCTTTATCGCTTGATATTTATTTTATACGCAACATGTCAATTTCATTGTTTTATTTCTGATGAAGGCACTCATAGAAGTGCCGAAAAAGGTCTAAAGAGCTCATTTTTGCAAGCGAGGGCTGTGATTGCCTTAACTTTACTAAGTTTATTGGTTTTTCTATACTTTGAAGAGTGCAAGTCTGTGTCGTCCGGGGCTGCGTTTAGTGCTGCCGCCGTCGGGTGCAATCAGTGGAGCCTGCGCTGTCTCAGGGGTGACATAGTACCACGACACAAGGTTGATCAGAAAGTATTTTCTCTGGGAAAAGTTGCTATTTTAAGTTAGAGGAAGTAGTGGGCACTGTAACAACTAAAACAGCTTCTGACATCAAATGTATCAGTTGTGTTACTAAATGTGACACTTCTGTCACTCAATGTAACTGGGTTTTTTCTTTTGATGCTGTCAGTTGTCAGAAGGAGCATTCTAAAGCATTCTGTCAGGGTGAAAATATTAAATAAATTAACTTTTCTCTCTTACAACATGTGGGCAGGGCGGGTTCTTCCTTGGCTCGGGTATGAGGTCGAATGAAACAACATTTTTACATAAGATAACTTTTATTGAAAGTTTCGTACAACTGTATCTTACTGGGACGTTCTGGTTCGGAGAGCGGCAGCCGTGTCGTTTGCGCAGCCTTCTGCTGCGGCAGCGGCGGCGGCGGCGGCGTCTGATTACGCGTAGCGGTGTGTATCTCGTGTCGCCGTCTCGCCCAGCTGACCGGAGACGCGCAGCGCGAGGTGGCCCGTTTAATTATTGCGAGCGATGTCGTGCATCGGATGGTGATACCGTGAATGTGGCGTCCCAGTGTTTCTCTTCTCTAAGCGGCCGCGTGTGTTGTGCGTCGACCAGCGGAGCGGCGCGGCGGGGGAAGGCCAGTGTCCCGAACTCGAACCATGGACTCCCGCTTGCCAGTCTTCGGCTGTCAGGTCTTCATCCCAGCTCACAGGTAACTACTGATGTGAGGCCGTCTCCTTCCCGTCCTCACGAGTCACCCGGGTATGTAAAAACCAGACTTCCAATACCTTTTAACTTCTGTCTTCTGGCGCCGCGGCTGCTGCTTGCTATTCCATTACAGCGGCGGACTTGGTGCGACTGTGCATGATGTAGTCTCTTCTTGCATGACGGTCTTCAGCACCGAAACTGACTGAAAACTACTGCTACTCTTCTTTTCTTCCTTCGTCTCTTGTCTTCGTCCCCGTCTGTCTTCATCTGTCTTCATCTGTCGGGCCCACCGCGTCTCGCGTATTTATTCACTTCAGTTCACTGGAGGTGAACGACTTCACGGCCATTGCCTCTTCTGTCACGTTGAAAAGCTTCTCGAAGAATCTTCTTGACTTCGGTCATTGGCTCTTGGAATGTAGGCGGGGGTCTCTGATCGCATGTGACGACTGAGAAACACGTGAGCCGGTCATTGCCTCTTCCGTCACGTTGAAAAGCTTCTTGAAGAATCTTCTTAACGTCGGTCATTGGCTCTTGGAATGTAGGCGAGGGCCTTTGCTCACATGCGACAACTGAGAAACACGTGAGCCGGTCGGGCGATGCCCTGACGGCTGAATCGACAGCTCCCGCTTATGTGGAACTGCTGACTTCACGGTCATTGTCTCTTCTGTTCTGCTGTTCTGCACGCTGAATGCCAGTATGTAACTCTCTAAACTAAACCAAGTTTTCCATTTATATTCTAATTTCTAGTTCACTTTGATTTCACAAATTTATTTACTTAAGTAACACTCAACTTTCCTCCACCCTTCAGAGAAATTCGCCCTCGAATTTACCACTCAACATTCCTCCACTCTTCACACGGCAAAAGCACAAACACTGAAAACTCTCGACTTAGAAGATTACACACGCTTCACATTAAGTATGTGGAAAATACTTCATCACTTTACAAAAGCACTGTACGGTCATGAATCACATAGTTCTTACATAAATGGTTGTAATAAGTGTAACAAATCTTGATGACAATGAAAAAACAAAAAATAGATTTTGCACTTAGAAAATTACAGAGCAACAGCTGTTTAATGTATCCTATACTAATGCAAGAATATCTATTCTACAGTATTGTTTATGTTAACAAGAGACTGTTTAATAAAGAATGAAGTACAATAAACAAAATTAATACACTAATGCTCAAAAGTAACTACTGAAGTACACCAGTAAAGAGTGTGGTATCCAGTTAACAGGGATTTGATGAAGTGGTATATTATTATTTGGCTTATTTTTTTCGTCTTAAATAAAAGAAAACGGTACAAAGCAGAAGCACCAACACAAAGGTTCCAGATATACCCGTTCCTAGCATTATAATTTTAGTTTTGTGTTCACCTTTCAATTTTAAGACATGTTGCATCATAACATTGGCATCAATTTTGCCTTGCTGCGAGTTTATGAACATATCTAATGACTTCAGAAGGGAACGGTCAAGGGAGTAATTGAGGTAGGATAGATTTTAGTAGGAAATGCTTGCATGGCGTTTTCTGAAAAAAGCAAACATGGTTATAGACCTACGAACCTAGTAAAAACAAAAATAAAGAAAAGAGGAAATACATTGTTAACTACAAGATCTACATGTTTCTACGTTGAACTTTCTTTTTCTTAAAAAATAAACCATTATCATTTATTAATTATTTACATTTGTATACTACAGTCTACTAAGATTCCACTAGGACATTCGCACTCTCGATCGAAGATTGTATGGTGCCATGTCCGTATGTTGTCCTGGCGTGGCCACTCTTTTTCCTTTACGGGAACTTCCTCCACCCTTCGGAAAAGCAGACACTATTGTTGAAGGAATTACATCTGGAGCGCCCTAAAAGGTTTTAACCGACTTGCAATGGACAATGGTAGTTCGGGTGGGCAGTTGCAATTTAACGTTGACTTGCGGCGTGATCTCAATAATTTGGTAAGGACCTCTGTAATTTGTTACAAATTTCTTCGTTTTTCCTTTCGCTATGTAAGGAGTTGAAAGCATAACCCACTGACCGATTTTGTAATTTGGATATTTAGCTTGGGTATTACCTAATCTTTCCTGTCGTTCCAAAGCCTTTGTATTAGATTTTTGAACCTTTTTCCATACATCCTTCATCCTTCGACTGAAATTTCTTACTGTTTCTCCGACTTTTCCGTTTTTCTGCCTGATTACATCAAAAGGGGACGGCATTTTTTTCCCATAGACCACTTCATAAGGTGACATGCCAGTTGCTTCATGCGTTTTGGCGTTGTATACCGACACGATTATTGGTAAATACGTATCCCAATTAGAATGTTGTTCGTTAATATAATAACTAAGCATCTTGCCAATTGTCCGATGAACTCTTTCTGTGCGCCCGTTGCACTGAGGGTGTAACGGAGTTGTACGTAATTTGCGTATTTTTAATAAGTGGCATAGCTGTTTCATTAATTCAGACATAAAATTAGATCCCTGATCTGTGATAATAGCTTCAGGTACTCCAAATTTAAGTATCCAGTTGTTAACTAAAGCTTGGGCAACTGTATTTGCTTGCTGATCTGGGAGACTCACCATAGCTAGATAGCGTGAAAAGTGATCTATAATTGTAAGGACATACTTATTACCAGCAGGTGTTTTATGAAATGGCCCGTAGAGATCCAATCCGCAGATTTGAAATGGACATGAAGCCTCGGGGAGCCTCTGTAAGGGTATTTTTGACGAGAAAGTTCAGCTCGTTGTGCGCACGCAATGCAATTACGAACGTACTGCGCAACATCCTGCTTTCTGGTTTGCCACCAAAATCGCTCTGCTACACGTCTTTCGGTTGTCCGCTGTCCACCGTGTCCTGCAAGGATATGATCGTGGGCCTCTGCCATTGTTTCTTGTCTAAGGTGTTGGGGAACAACAATTCGCGGTCCAAGTTTTGTTTTACGGCATAATACACCATCTTCAAAGCAAAATTGTTTTTGAGTTGCGTATTTTTTACATTCTGTATCCTCATCTTGTGCCTTTCTCCAGTCCTCAGTATCTCGGTCTGTTGCTTCCAAAAGTGCTATTTTCCGACTTAGGCAATCTGCATTCGTGTGTTTTTTGCCTGGTTTATGGATAACTTCGAAATCCATTTCGGAAAGACATAGGGCCCAATGCATGAGACGACTAGATGGATCCTTTAATCCAAGAAACTATTTTAAAGCTGCGTGGTCTGTAATGACCTTGAATTTCCTACCATACAAGTAGCATTTAAAGTATTTGATACCATAAATAACACTTAACAATTCTTTCTCCGTTGTGGAATAATTTCTTTCTGCCGTTGTTAGTTGTCTCGAAGCATAGGCTATGGGGTGTTCCGCGCCATTAATATTCTGACTCAAAACCACTCCTACTGAATGACCACTTGCGTCACAGGATAAAATAAATTCTTTATTATAATCTGGGTAGGCTAATACAGGACTGTGTGTTAACTTATCCTTAAGGGTTTGAAATGCAGATTCACAATGTTCAGACCAATGAAATTTTGCACCCTTTTTCAATAATTGGGTTAAGGGTCGGGCAATTTCAGCAAAATTTTGAACATATTTTCGGTAATACGATGCGAGACCAATGAAACATTGTACTTCCTTAACGCTTTGTGGTGTTGGGAAGTCCTTAACTGCTGAAATTAATCGAGGATCTGTTTTAATTCCTTTTGCACTAATGACATGCCCTAGGTATGTGACCTCTGTCAATGCAAAACTACATTTTTCCATATTTAATGTTAATTTAGCTTTTCTAAGTCTCTGAAAAACATTACGCAGACGCACAGCATGTTCATTAATGTCTCTGGAGAATACGATAATATCGTCTAGATATACACAACATTGCTGAGTTTTGAGTCCTCGCAATACTCCATCGAGTAGTCTTTGAAAAGTTGCTGGTGCATTTTTCAAACCGAAAGGCATTCTTTTAAATTGCCAGTGGCCTCCAGGGGTAGAAAATGCTGTTTTATGCCTATCTTCAGTTGCAACTTCCAATTGATGATATCCGCTACGTAGATCAATTGTTGAAAAGTATTTACTGTTACCTAAACTGTCAATGATATCTGTAATGTTGGGGAGAGGATAAACATCTGAGATAGTTTGTTTGTTAAGGTGTCTGTAGTCACAACAAAATCTATATCGTTTCGTACCGTCGGGAGACTTCTTTGGAATAATTACGATATTTGAATTATAAGGCGAATCAGAATATTCTATAATTCCATCTTTTAGATGCTGTTCTATAAATTCATCCAGTACTGGTTGTAAGTGATGCGCAACTCTATAAGGCTTCCTATAAACTGGGGGGCTATTTCCTGTTGGGATCATATGCTGTGTGATGTCTGTTGCTGGCAATGGACCTTCTGCATTAAATAAATCTTGGCACTCAACTAAAACTGCTTCTATCGTGTCTCTATCCTTTCCTTTCAAATGCTCAATCTTCTGGCGCAATGCGGTTTTATAGGCGTCTGGTTTCTGACCATCATTAATATCTGACCAAATGAAATCTTCCTCTTCAAAAGTACTGACTGTAGCTACTAATATTCCCTTGTGCAACTCTTTGTCCTCCACTCCGAAATTGTCAATATGTACCGGTACTTTTCTTTCTCCCTCAACGTCTTGAACCCGTACAACACTCCTACGTACAAAACAATGTGATAAATCTAATTCCTCATTTTCCTCTAAAGGCTCTATTAGACACACTGTATCTGTAGGTACTTCGTGGTCAACGGTCATCCAGAGAAGTTTTCCTGAGCCAGATGGTATCTGATCCCGCGAATCAACCTTCAAGGACGTTGCACGCAGTATAGTTGATTTCGCCTTCCGGTTAGGGAAATCTTACGGCAGAGGGCCCTTTGCAGCGGTGTCACCTAGCTGAAACACTATTCCGCTAAGTTCTACAGTTTGCTGTCTGAGGTCGATTTTAGCGTGATGTTTATTCAGGAAATCCAACCCTAGGATCGCGTCGTACCTGTCAGTTACCTTTGTTACCACTTCTACATCTTCCTGAAATTGTACACCGTGAATATAGAAAATCAGTGATGTACATCCTAATGACTTCACTGTACCTCCTCCTACTCCACTCAATCTATACCTTGGAGGGTCATATTTCTTTTCTAGAATACATTCATTACTTACTATTGATACGTTTGCGCCTGTATCCACCAGTATCCTTGCCTCTTTATCCTGTATGGTAGCAGATAACCAGAATTCCGCCTTCACATTCGCCTTAATGGCATGAAATTTTATTGGGAACGCCTGGCGGCGGCTCCGACATTCCCGTTTGAGTTTAACTAATTTCTATTTCCAAAAACTTTCTTAGACCTGCATTCCTTGAATGTGTGACCTATTCTTTGACAATTAGTGCATTGAGGTTGTCTGCAGTTTTTTGCTATATGTCCCTGTCGATCGCACCTAAAACATCGTACTCCTGCTGAAAATACATTTCGCTTCTCCTTGTATCTGGTGGCAATGTCAATTTCTTCAAAAGCTGTCGCCACAGATACAGCTTCTGCTAAATTTTTAGGAAACTCTGCCCTGACACGACGGGACGTTTCAGGAGGTAACCCACGTAAAAATGTATCCAGAGCTCTATTTTCTGCCTCTTGTAAAATAACTTTATTTGCTTCATCACTAGTTGTCAACTGATAGGTGTTAATATTAACTTTTCTAATCCTATCTACAAAGCTTTCTAACGACTCGTTTTGCCTCTGAGTGATAGTGTTTAACTGTTCCCTATAAAATCTTCAGCTGTTCTGTTTTTGAAAACGTTTAAGCAATCCTTTCTTCAATTCCTCAAATGTTGGAGCATTCCGTAATTCTTCATGGTATAAAACGTGTGCTTTAGCCTCTCCTGTCAATCTTAACTTTGTCATTTGTAAGAGCTGTTCATCTGACCATGATCCTAACTTTGCAGCTGCTACTAAATCATCAAAAAAGGCTGTTATGTCCTCGCCAGGTTTACCTGAAAAAGGAGTTACTAAGGCTGCTGCTGAGGAATCTAGGGTGGGAGGGATTGAACTGGTTTGCCTAACCTCACTCAACTGTTTAAATAATGCATTATTATCATTTTTAAGCTGTGCTATTTGATTAACTAAGCTCTGAATAGCTTCATCAGTAGAAACCGCTTGTGGTGCTGACTCTGACTTTGTACGATTTCGTGTCATCATTTTACAAACTGTTACTTACACAATCTTCCTATACTGAATTTAAAAGATGTTTAAATATTTCCAACAAACTCTTAAAATCATGAGAGAAAATACACTTCTAAATAAAGAAAATATTACGACTGCTATGCAAACCTCTACCCCTTCACACATTAAAAAATACTAACTGGGAACCTTTAGTGACTGTCATTCACACCTCATATTGAGCCAAGGGTTTTTTCTCTGACACCAAATGTAACAACTAAAACAGCTTCTGACATCAAATGTATCAGTTGTGTTACTAAATGTGACACTTCTGTCACTCAATGTAACTGGGTTTTCTCTTTTGATGCTGTCAATTGTCAGGAGGAGCATTCTAAAGCATTCTGTCAGGGTGAAAATATTAAATAAATTAACTTTTCTCTCTTACAACATGTGGACAGGGTGGGTTCTTCCTTGGCTCGGGTATGAGGTCGAATGAAACATCATTTTTACATAAGATAACTTTTATTGAAAGTTTCGTACAACTGTATCTTACTGGGACGTTCTGGTTCGGAGAGCGGCAGCCGTGTCGTTTGCGCAGCCTTCTGCTGCGGCAGCGGCGGCGGCGGCGGCGTCTGATTACGCGTAGCGGTGTGTATCTCGTGTCGCCGTCTCGCCCAGCTGACCAGAGACGCGCAGCGCGAGGTGGCCCGTTTAATTATTGCGAGCGACGTCGTGCATCGGATGGTGATACCGTGAATGTGGCGTCCAAGTGTTTCTCTTCTCTAAGCGGCCGCGTGTGTTGTGCGTCGACCAGCGGAGCGGCGCGGCGGGGGAAGGCCAGTGTCCCGAACTCGAACCACGGACTCCCGCTTGCCAGTCTTCGGCTGTCAGGTCTTCATCCCAGCTCACAGGTAACTACTGATGTGAGGCCGTCTCCTTCCCGTCCTCACGAGTCACCCGGGTATGTAAAAACCAGACTTCCAATACCTTTTAACTTCTGTCTTCTGGCGCCGCGGCTGCTGCTTGCTATTCCATTACAGCGGCGGACTTGGTGCTACTGTGCATGATGTAGTCTCTTCTTGCATGACGGTCTTCAGCACCGAAACTGACTGAAAACTACTGCTACTCTTCTTTTCTTCCTTCGTCTCTCGTCTTCGTCCCCGTCTGTCTTCATCTGTCTTCATCTGTCGAGCCCACCGCGTCTCGCGTATTTATTCACTTCAGTTCACTGGAGGTGAACGACTTCACGGCCATTGCCTCTTCTGTCACGTTGAAAAGCTTCTCGAAGAATCTTCTTGACGTCGGTCATTGGCTCTTGGAATGTAGGCGGGGGTCTCTGATCGCATGTGACGACTGAGAAACACGTGAGCCGGTCATTGCCTCTTCCGTCACATTGAAAAGCTTCTTGAAGAATCTTCTTAACGTCGGTCATTGGCTCTTGGAATGTAGGCGAGGGCCTTTGCTCACATGCGACAACTGAGAAACACGTGAGCCGGTCGGGCGATGCCCTGACGGCTGAATCGACAGCTCCCGCTTATGTGGAACTGCTGACTTCACGGTCATTGTCTCTTCTGTTCTGCTGTTCTGCACGCTGAATGCCAGTATGTAACTCTCTAAACTAAACCAAGTTTTCCATTTATATTCTAATTTCTAGTTCACTTTGATTTCACTAATTTATTTACTTAAGTAACACTCAACAGCACTAATTCTACTAGGTCCATCCAGCTGCAGAATAGACAAACTAAAATTGATGTTTCAAGGATTTTGTTTTCCTATGTTTCTCTATAGTAAGTTTACCTAAATGCTGTAAAATTGTCTTGCTTAAAGCCTCCTTGACAGGGGATTGGTTGCATTCTTGTGATGATTAATTCTTTATCGAAATTTAAATTCAGTTGAGATGCAATTTCAGTAGCCGTGCCTGACACTGTTTTTCGTTTTACATTGAGGCATTCATATACAAACATTGCAGCGGGGGGTAGCCGCGCGGTCTCAGGCGTCTTGTCACGATCCACGCGGCTCCCCCCATTCCTAGGCTCGAGTCCTCCCTCGGGCATTTCTGTGTGTGTCGTCCTTAGCGTAAGTTAGTTTAAGTTAGATTAAGTAGTGTGCAAGCTTAAGGACCGATGACATCAGCAGTTAGATCCCATAAGACCTTACTACAAAATTCCATTTCCAGTAGACAAACAGTCTATTTTTTTCTTAACAATTTATATTCTTAATTACTGTTTATGTTGTATTTCACGGGCTAATCGTCGGGTCCTCCAGTCAATAAATTCAAGATATTGTGTGTTTTAGTTTTTCACTTTATTGTTACATTTTATTTAAATAAATTTTATCGTCCAAGAACCGGTTGCTGTATTCTGAACAACTATGCAGACATTGTTGTGTCGTCCTACTATGCTATTACGTTGTGGTAAATAAACCTTGTGGTGAACATCTTCAATGGATATGGTCCTTTCACTCCTCGTAGCCTTGAGACCTACTAACAGCACATCAGTTGCTGTCTTTCATTAACCACATACTTCTTAAAAATGCACTGATATGTAAACACGTCCAGAACACGAAAATCATTTGAACTACTAGCGGGGGTACTTTATGACCACGACAAAAAAATTTTAATAAAAATTTTGTGCATTTTGTTCACTTTTACTCAGAACATACTTTTCAAATAGAGACTAATGTTAAATAGGGTTTTCAGTCGGAAAGTACTGATTGTGATATTTATTGTGAGAAGTAACATTTATTGCTAATACTTGAACTTCGGATTAAGTTGAACTGAAAAATTTGAGACATTACTTGAATTTGGTAGACGTCTTCATTAATAACAAGACATACTTTTTGAAAGCTTTGAAAATATATATTACCTGACTAGGGTTCTATATTTTCAACAGGTAGACGTGAAGCACCCCCTTCCACTGGATGTTACGAGGATTATAATTTTATTTTCATACAACTTTATGTTGAGTATTGCAGACTAAATCAGTCAATATCGATGAAGAATGACGTCAGCACAGCTACATGCATACCCCGCAAATCATCATACTACTGCTAGTATTTCCCACTCCTGTTTTCCTCGAAAACAGAGCGAAGGAAAAGGACTGTCAGTATCCTCGAAAACAGAGCGAAGGAAAAGGACTGTCAGTATGAGCCCTGATTTCTCTTGGCTTCACAGTCCTACGTCGGTGACAACAGAAACGTTTTGTAATCTGTCGCAGCTGCCGGTTCTAAAACGTTCTCATTAGAGTTTAGCGACAAGAACATCCTCTTCTCTCCAGGAATTCCCATTTGAGTTCACGGTGCATTTTCGTCCAATTCTCATTTGCCTTAGAATTCTCCCAGTAAACGAAAGTCGACCATTTGCCTTCGCTACAACTGATCTTACGTCATCGTTCCATTTCACGCCACTTTGCAGCGTTACGACTAAATATTTAATCGTTATGACTGTCTCAAGCATCGCACCACTATTGTTTTGGAATATTAAGGATTTCGTATTTCATATTTAGAGCAAGCTGCCATTAGTAACATGAAGACCATCTGATTTTTCCACCGTTACCGTTATCAAAAATTTTCATGTGCACATCGTAACTCGGAACGCCCAGAGGAAGCAGACGGACACCTTACCTACATCTTTCGGACTTCGTAGAGAGCGTTATACTGACAAATTACAAGGACACATGACTGTAGTGCAACATCTGTGGAACGCATGCTGACACTAGTTTGGCAGGAATAAAAGGTACTGGTCCTTTCAAAAGGATTGCATCAGCAAAGGATTCTAGAATTATTCGACGGGGTCTGACGAATAGATAACAAATACTGACATCCAGCACAGTGTCAACACGTGTTTTCTTGAACCGGCTACACTGGCAATAATTTTTTTGTTATAAAGAATGTGAATCATGTTCTTTGCAAAGTATTGGGCGGTGAAATTGGAAATGAAATGTTCTGGAGATTTAAATCTTGAAAAATCATTGAAATGGTTACCAGTACGCGGGCCCTTTGATTGTGGCGCCATAGACAATCATTAACCCGGTTCAAGGGAGGTAGGGTGCCCTGCCCTATTCCTCCACTAGGGTAATTCCTGTCTGGCGCGTCCACGTCGTGGAGGTGGGCATCGTACACTTCAATAGGCCGGAGTGCTAGGATGGCTGAGTTCAGGCAGGGACCCAATCCAGTGGGGTATAACACGGAACCCATGCCCAGCGTTGCGGGTGAAGACCTAAATGGCAGCGACGGCGGAGAAGGAAGACTTCGGAACGGCGTAGCTGGCAGTTGAGGCAACCCTCTTTTCTGGGGATTAAATGAGAAGGGAAGCATTGCCTCGTGGTGGAGGAGACAACCCCAGCAGAAAATCCTTTCTTGCGTTAGGCCTAGCAAGCCAGTAGGAAACTCTCCATATATTGCTTTCAAAACACAGATGAGCCTCGGAACGAACCACTCAGAATTTGACCCCACTGCTTCTTCAAGCACTGGTACAAATGATGAGAGACCTGATGATATTCATCAGTACAAGAAGATGAAACCAACTGGACTAAAAAATAACCTAAATATTGGCAGAAGTTAGATATATTGGGATTAAGCGAAACAAAGTGGAAGGGAAAAGGTGAGAAGAATTTGAGAGGAGGAGGAAAACTGTACTGGAATGGGAATAATAGGTCTGGAGGAAATGGTGTGGCAGTGATGGTGAATAAGAATGTACAAAGCTGTATTGAAAACCTGAGATATATATCAGACAGGATCATAACCTTATATCTAGGATTCCAAAAAGAAACACTAAAAGTAATCCAGATTTATGCACCTCAAGTGGGATGTAGCGAAGAAGAGAAGATGGACTTTGAAACTGTGTTCGAAAATCATATAGAGAGTGCTAATATAGTGATGAGAGATTTTAATGCACAGGTAGGCAAAGACGGAAAGGGATTTGAGCAAGTATTGGGATGTTTTGGATATGGAGGCAGAAATGAAGAAGGGGAAAGACTCCTGGATTTGTGCCAGAGGAATGGAATGAAAATAGCAAACAGCTGGTTTATGAAGAGAGAAAGTCATGTTATCACCAGATACAGTTGGGATGGAAGAACCAAGAGTGTAATTGATTATATTCTAGTAGATAGGGGATGGGGAGAGAAAGTAACAAATGTGAAGGTAATTCCAAGTGTGAGTGCAGATGGAGACCATAGATTACTGGTGGGACAATGGAAAACGAATCAGTGTGTGAAAAATAGAAAACAGAAGAAAGTGATGAGGATATGGGATTGGAAACTGAAGGAGAGTGAATGTGCTGAGAAGTACAGAGAATTAATAACAAAAAAAAATTCCAAAAGAAGTTTTCTGCAATGTAGAAAAAGAACGGAGTTTATTCAAAGACACTTTAGTCGAAGCAGCACGAAAAGTATGTGGCAGAACATCTGGAAAGGAAAAAATAAGACAGACAAGTTGGTGGGTTGATACCACAATCCAAGCAGTTAGAAGAAAAAACGAAGCATGGAGAAAGTGATGGAAAACTAAATATGATGAAGACCATAGAAGATATATAGAGGAAAAGAATATGTGCAAAGAAATAGTGGAAACAGCAAAGAAAAAGGCATGGGAAGAGTTTACAAAAAAAACGTAAAGAAGATATGAAGAGCAATAAGAAAATGTTCTATAAAATGATTAAAAATAAAAGGAAGGCTTCTGAAGTACCAGTAAATATGGAAACAGAGGACGGTACCATTATTGAAGATCCAGGGAATATAAAAGATCTCTGGAAAGAACATTTTAAGAAGCTGTTAAACGCTGAGGACCATTTACATGAGGAAACAACAAACAATGGAGAAATTGAGAGAAGTTGGGAAGCAGAATTAGGACAAATTACACGGGAAGAAATGAAAAAAGCTGTGAAGAAGATGAATGGGGGGAAAGCCCTAGGACTTGATGAAGTATCAATTTACATGATAAGAGCAGCCGGTCCAGTGGGAATGCAGTGACTGTATAGAGTACTATCAAGGACGTGGAGATATAGTACAATACCTGACGACTGGAGAACAGGAGACATTGTTCCCATCTTCAAGACAGGCAATAAAAGACTTTGTAAAAACTACAGTGGAACAACCCTTATGAGTCATACAGCCAAGATTTTTGAAAAAATTTTACTAAATCGAGTAAGTGAAAAGATAGAAAAGGAGCTGAGAGAAGAACAGCATGGGTTTAGGAAAGGAAGAAGCATGATCGACCTGATATTTTCTATCCGTTAACTGATGGAAAAAAGTTGGGAGTATAACAAAAGGGTGATAATGGTTTTTATAGACATAGTTAAGGCATATGACTCAGTTGACAGGGAAAGACTCTGGGAAGAAATGAAGAAGATAGATATAGAAAATGGATACATTAATGTTATAAAGACAGTGTACAGAGGACACAGTTGCAGAATTAGAACACCACTGGGGAACTCTGAATACTTCGAAATAAGACAAGGACTTAAGCGAGGAAGTATTCTATCTGCTGCACTTTTTAATGTTGTGATGGAGGGAATGAATAGGGCAGTTAAAGATATAGTAAAAGAAAAAGACAAAAAAAATGAATTTTGCAGATGATATGGTAATATGGGGTGATAAGAGGTAGATGAACAGTTACAGCTTGATGCGTGGAAGGAAATAATGAAAAGGTATGGATTAAAAATAAATAAAGATAAGAGTGAAGTAATGGTATTTGGAAGAGAGAGAGGAATCAACGGAAATTTTACCTTGAATGGGGAACCCCTCAAAGTGGTAGAAAGTTTTACTTATTTATGGAGTGAAATATCTAGGGATGAAAGAATAACTAACGAAATTAGTAGGAGGTTACAGAAGGGAGGCAATTTCTGCCGAACAATAAAACACCTGATTTGAAATAATGCAGTATCAGAAAGATCAAAACTCCTTATGTATAAGAATTATTACATCCCTATTGTCACCTATGGTGGAGAAACATGGACAATGACAGAAAGGGACTGGAGCAGACTGCAAGCAGGGGAAATGAAATTTCCCAGAGCAGTTAAGGGAAAAATAAGAATGGACAGAGTAAGGAATGTAGAGATTAGAAAGGACTTCAAACAAGAAAGTATGAGAGAAGAAATTGAAAAAAAGAGATTAAGATGGCGTGGGCATGTTAAGAGGATGCATGGGCAGAGACTCCCCAAAATTATGGAAGAACTAAAGATGGATGGGGAAAGACCTAGAGGGCGCCCAAGAGCACGGTGGAAAATGGGAGTGAGAATATTTGTAGAAAGGAGAGGTGTGACCTGGCAGCAAGTGGAGGAAGAAAAGTGGTGGGAGGACCGAGCCAAATGGAGAGGACTCATCAACACCCAGACCCGGCAGTAGCTGGAGCGGGATTCGGATATAGATAGACCAGTACGTGGATCAACCACTCTCAGTTCAGTAATTTACCCCAGCGAAAGGTGGTTACGCAGCATCGGTGAGTCACGCTTGAACACGTTAAACCACATTGTCGTTACTTGCTTGTAAACACTGAAAGTAGTGACAGTTGCTGGAAGTGACTGATTGTTGCTCTAAGTTCGTGAAAAATTTTGATTTATGTTTTGTGTTAATTTTAAAGAATAAATGCACCACACATTTGTAAATAGCGCAAATTACTTTTGTTAAATCTGAGGAGAGGTATTTCAGAAATCACAAAAACAGAAACAGAAAATATTTCGAAGCTACAGGAACGAATTTTGTTCCTAATGTAAGGCTCGCGACCAGGGAAAACGTTGTTCCACTTTCTTCTTTTCATCCCCGTCCGTCCACATATTCTTTCCGTCATGTACTAGACACTAGTGATTGGTATGTTAAAAGGAACACGTGTCCCTAGGTGCTCCTAAGTTTTTGAGGGAAACAACAGCCCACAGAATGACCTGGTATTTTCGGCTGGCAAAAATACAGGGGATGGTGTGAAAAACAAGGAAACGGTGCAATATCCTAGTCCACCATCTGATATAACATCCGTATTTAACAGTGAAGAATTCCCGATGCTAGTTATGACTGAAGACGGAAAAGATTAACGGAGCTACACTTCTTTGTCTCAATGTGACCTCAGCGATATTGTTCGTGATTTAAATTTGTCATAACAACTGGCTTAATCTTAATTCTGCTATTAAAGGATAGATTGTTTATCGTGAACTATGTGTCGATTTTTTTTTCAGAATACTTCTTCATGGAAAGTGACAAGTCCTTCTGTAAAGATATCAGTGCAGAAAGATTACTGGCAATGATTTCAGCGCTTGTTCATAGAGTCCAACAAAATTGATCTGAAAGCAGTACTTCTCCATAATGATAACAAATTTCCTTATTTCGATTATCGATCCAATTGATTTATAGCAGACAGACACTACATTTACACTGCTGCTCACAATTAAACAGTACGATAAATACGAATGGCGTATATTTAGACATCAAAGAATCAGTGCATGTCTTCTTTGCTTGCTGCTCGGGTGCACACAGCACTGCTGCTAAGAATGCGAATGGGACGACGGAGATGGAGAAAGAAAGCTGTGTTATGGAAGAAATGGCCTGCTAGGTATGAATTACTGCCTGGATAGGGAAATGCTGTGAATCATCTCCTTGTCGACTCTAACAATGTGCATCAGTCTCCACTCTACACTGAATTGCGTCGTGTCAAAGCTTTGTTACAGCTTAGGACAAAGTTTTACATTAATTCATATGCGTTCGAAAGAATTTTAGTGAACAAAAAATAAATAAAATGTGAAAGGACCACAAGTTAGGATACTAACGTCTGATGAAAATTTAATTGACTACTGAAGTGATGTTGAAAACACATCCGCATATTTCTGCATGAACATTTTAGGCAACCCCAGTGGGGAGCACTTTCGCGATGTTGCACACAAACTAGTGACATCGCATCATATTATGAGATGTGACTTAGATTACATTTCATGATTTTGCATTCCACGAGAACTGCTGAGCACAGCGTTTGTGCCGTGCTTAAAACAGGAAGGATGTCAGCAGTCAGACGTTATTCAATCTGTACTTAATTGCAGATCTAGAATTCAGCTGCAGTGTACCTAACTTCAGAATGTATGAAGTGTCTCATGTAGACTCAAAAGTTTTCCAAATTCACATGTTATTACACGATCTTACAATGTACACAGCGTAATTCAATTTTTGAGTAGGCTATGTGTATTCTGAGACATTAATATGTGTATTTACAAGCCTATTGGGTCTAAATATCTCACTTCATTAGCACTGACAATAGTTATACTGTAAATGGTATCTGGATGTGCAATAAAGTACAAATTGAATCACGCCTGACTGCTGACCTACTTTCTATATAAATTACATTTCTTGAGATATCACCTGGATTTGTTGCCATATAACTAAGGGCCGCTAATGACGAACATGCAGGCCAGTTCTATTGGATATTTTGCAAAAGGTAGACCGTGTCAATGCAAATGGCGTACCACCTATGTTGTCAGACTACAGCTGCTCCTTACAAAGCGACGTTATTGTGGCAAAGTATCACATGAAATTATGAAAGACAAATTTTTTTGACATGATGTCTTATTTTTCTTCACTTGCCTTTCTCATTTCTTTGATCCCTTTGTGTAGTGTAAGATTATTTTCTGTATTCATTTGGAAGTCTTACTGGGAAAGGAACTCATTTGACCAGATCTTTATAATACACAAGCTGCTTTATGAATTTACGGTAAACGTTATTACATAGAAACTGCAGACGGTACAGAAATTTCGAATTTAATTCCGGATTCAGGGGGTGAATTACAAACCACACACAGGGTATATTATTCTTGTTCGTGAAAATGGCTTTTTGCTGTTATTGACCAAGTTATTGGAAAGTGGATTGAGACCTCGAGTTGCTATACGTCGTTTACTGGTCACCATACTTCCACTGACCTTACAGGCATCCATCGCACAAAGCAGTATCGGACCTGACATTCTAAGGTTTTGTTAGTACCTGTCAGATAACTTGTTTGTGTATAATCTGTGAAAGGTCATAGGAAGCAGCGATCCCGGTACCCAAATCCCAGGAATCATGGTGTGGGGAGATATTGGTTATGACGACAGGACACGTTATGTAACAGCTGAAAGGAGACTGAATGCTCGCCAGTATGTTGCAAGAATGGTATACTTTGTTCATGACCATGGCATTTTATAATGCGAAATACTGCACTGAAGTTCACGTCACATATACCTTGTAGATACAAGGATCACTGACTAGCCTTCTCCCTCCCGAGATTTGCCAGCTGTAGAGCACGTCTGGGGTGCAATCGGAACACCCATACAGGGAGGAATGTTCAGTATTAAGAAATGTGACAAGAACAATCATTTGAAGCCATAACGTCTGGTAAACGTGGACTCTAAAACACATACCTTGTAAGTTAAGAGCACTTCTTCACCGTCAGTACTGCGGAACAAATCTTCTCTACTGCATGCTTTTTGCTTTCTATATTTTGGATGGTGGCAGTATAAACTAAAAGAAAAACCAAATGTCCAACAGACATGGGCTCTAAAGCGCACACATGAAGCTGTGAGCACTTGTTCAGTAGAAGAAACATGTTTCACAGTGTAAGGATGAACAAGTGCTCATAAGTCATGAGGTATTCATTTTGGAGCCCACCTATAGTAGACTTTCTTGCTTTGAATAACCGTTTCTGTCATGCCATTGAATACTGACCATTGTTCCTTGGAATCCTGTTTTTTATATCTTCATATCATCGTCCTGCCAGAAATCTTAATGAACTTATACTGCATGTTTCGTAGGCATGGCAAGTGACTCCTCAAGACAACGTTCGGTGTTTTACGTGCATTAAATAAGGTGCGCATAAAAGAACGTGGCACGAAGTTGCACACAGTGGTGGGGGTTCCATTGTGAAAATTTGGCGTGAGGGACGGCAGATACAGTTCTCCAGCTGAAGCATCTGTACAAGTGCATAACTTGCACAACCTCTAAGCTAAGGGTAGAATCTGAAAACGATGGTGCTGACAGGTTACGTCAGTTACGACCAATAATTGGACAAACTTAGACTTTCTATTTCTATATGGTACCAAAACAGAAATAATGACGTTAACAAAAGGATCAGCCAAAAAAAAAAAGTCAACAAGAAACCTCATAAAACGAAAACGGTGTAACAATGTTGCATAGTGGACAACATAGTGTACTAAGATACTGACACTGTAAAACAAGGAACATGTATCATGTGGAAATTGTGTGCCAACCACCTGGTAATCTATTTGGAAATATCATCTAAAAATGAAATTTTCTACTTCTAATTCCGCTCGTTCCTATGTAGTGCAGCTTTCTCCTTCTTTAGTGTCTTTATTGTGGTTCCTTTAGTCCTCTGAAGAACAGCGTTGATGAGATATTTGGTTCCCCGTTTGCCCATTCTGTCAAAAGTTTAATGGCATATCACAAAATCACATACAGGTGATAATGAAGAACTTTCCCTGCAATAGTGGTGCTAAAAAACTTCAGAACCATCATATGTTTCAAACATAAAGCAATTGCTGCTGGTGGAACTCATGAGCTCTGCCTTGGCGTTGGGGTGGCGAACACAAAGACTCAGTTGATATTCCTAGTAGTCATCTAGGGGTGATTTTCTTGTGGACTCTCTTGGTGAATTGGTTTCTGATGATCAGAATCAAGAATTTCCTTTGAAACTTTGCTCTCAGCCCTTTGGCTGGCGAATGGTATTGGTGATGAAGAAATGATGATTTGGTGATATGGTGGTTGCCTGGTGGGAAGCGAAGGCCAGCAAGATGTTGGTAGAGTCGTTTGGCACCTGGACGTGAACGTCTACTACTTTTTCGTCTTGACAACCACAGTTACTTCTGGTATGTTGATCATTTCCACAGTCTCCCGCGGCAGGATGCTTAGCAGCTTGTGTAACTGTTGATGGAAGAAAGGATGGGCTGATGGAAAGGAGATCGGGGAGGGTAAGGTGTAGTGAACGACTGTGTATTGAGGTAATGGGGATGGGTACCATTCTGGAGGATTTCGTTATCTTCAGTAGCGGTGCCACACTTTTCTTCAATGGAAGAGGGGAGCAGGCAGGTGGAGCCATTGCGACACATGATCAGGGGAGTGGCGGTGAAAGGGAGCTTATGGGTGTGGCAAGAAGTGTGGCCGATGGCCACTGGTCTCGAACTGTGTTGTGGGAGGCCTGATATGTGGCTGGTCGCCCCTCTGTCGAAGGGGTGTCTGGGGAAGCTGTCAGCCCGCTGTGTGGCCAGCTCCTCTGGAGAGGGCAGCCAAGAACAGACGTTTCTACCTCTGGTGTTCTTTCGGCCAGCTGTGTAACCGTTGGCGAGTCTGTGGAGGGTTTTGGAGAAGGAGCCGTCTCTCTCTTTATAGTCACCTGCGCAGCTTCTTGCATCTCTGCTCTTCGGCCCCATAAGGGTCGATGGTGTTGGAAACGGATGGTCCTTCTCGAGCGGCCCGAAGCTCGCCCGCGAACGTCACGCACAGTTGCTGTAGCTGGCGGCAGATTTCGTCCATATATGCCACTAGGGCTGCTTTGAGGATAGCCCTCTCCATCGTCGTAGCGGCTTTCAAGGCGGGTGCGGCTTCGGCGGCGGCAGCACGCAGCATGGTCCGCATGTCGTCGCCAATGTCTGTGGTGTGCGGGTCGGCGCTGCGCCTCTCAGAGGCATCCCCGGCTCGCCCCACTGCCTTCTCTGTTGTCGCGGCGGCTTGCGCGGCGGCAGACTCTCCTGTCGCGTCACTGAGTGGTGGGAGAACCCCGCGGTGCAAAATAATAGAGAGGGGTAAGTCTTCACTCCATCGGAGAGATGCGGAAGGACGAGAAGAAAACTTGATGCAGAGTGTTGCTTCCAAACAGATTATCAGGAGACTACCACATAATTTCCATATAAATGATGTTTTATGTTTCACAGTGTCGGCCAGAACTGGGCACATTAACTTTCGCTGTGTCTTAACTGTCACAGAAGCATTTTTTCCCAATAGAAAACTGAAACACACATTTGTGAATGTTCAACCTTTTCATCACGCGCAAGTACTGCCAGCTGTTGGGCGTCACTATGAAAATACTAGCAAGTCAGTATAGCAGTGCGCAGTGACCACCAGAATACACGCGAGTGGTCTGTTCGCTGTATTCCACTGTATAACTTAACTGTTATTTTGCAAGACAATTGCAGGGCGGAGTGGCCGAGCGGTTCTACACGCTTCAGTCTGGAACCGCGCGACCGCTACGGTCGCAAGTTCGAATCCTGCCTCGGGCATGGATGTGTGTATTCTGTCCTTAGATTAGTTAGGTTTAAGTACTTCTAGGGGACTGATGACCTTAAAAGTTCCATAGTGCTCAGAACCATTTGAACCATTTTTTTTTTTTTTTGCAAGACTATTAACTAATGATCGTTTTACTGGTTATTAAAATAGAGAATATTTCACAATTAGTTACTCTGGCCCATAATATCAAGTCAAGTGTACAAAGAATATTTTGAAGAGAGGCCCATGTTTTTGCACTAATCCTGCATTAAAATCATTAAAGAATCATTTAAAAAAGAGCCTTACCAGATAAATAAAAATTTTCCTTCCTCCAGAAAAAAATCAAGGTAGAGAGGATTAAACTCTGTTATCCGCTACGCCACATTTTTATATCCGCGAAACTTGACGCAGTTTGCTTTTGGCAGAGTGTGATCGATCATGATTCGGTTTGGCTTATCCTTCGTTAATGCCACTATTTCTTTTTTTGATACCGTACCAAGAAGCTACTAACATATCGTAGGACATCTAAATTTATCGTATTATTCGTCTTACAGATATAACGTGTTCATACTACTCTTTGCAGACTTGACAGCCGTAGGTTAGAAGGTGTGTGAGATACATGTTTGTACAAAAGCTTCAGTTATGGAACTGCGCTTCCCTACCTCTCCACGGTCGTTTCAAACGGAACCCCGCACAACTGTACGCAGTTACGTGCCAAGTTATTTTATGTCGACTCAACTTGTTACATACAAAGTTTCGAACGTCATCTCGAGGAATATTTTGTCATTTCTGCAAAATATGCGGTGTGAGTTCATTAAGATTGCTGGCTGGAGGTTGGTTTGAAGGTACATATTTTGTTTCGCAGAAGAACTGATCACTATTGAACGATATAGTATCAGCGATGATTCTACATCATCTTTTGCGGCCTTGTGGCCGTTTTGGGCTTAGCGGAACTGTTTCCGTTTTCTCTTGGGTACGCGGTGATAGCCCGGTGTAACTGCAGCCGCGAATCTTGCCCAGTGTGCTTCGCCGTAGTTGATGGAAGTCGGTACAACATGGCCTGGCACGTTGCTGACGCGCGTGTCTTGCGGTTTGGTTGCACTTCGCAAACACCATGTCGTCGCGAAATTACCTGGTCATTTGGTCAAGCTGCTGGCATCGAAAGCATTACTCCTCTTTGTCAACATCGGAGGATGCCTGTGAGATTGTGGCATCGAAACGCAGAAGCCCACAGACGTGTTAGAAGTTTCCGTTCTTCTCGCACTACGTCAGGCTCTCAATAAATGCAGGGGCCTTTTCTTACTGGTGACCAGACGGATATTGACCACAGCGTTGAAGCCGAGCTAGTTCATTTCTTCAACTACTTCTCTTGTTGTCACGAACCAGGGGAGGCCACGGATGACGGTCTTGACTGTCTCGTGCGAACTTAGTTGTTTTGGTGGTGCCTCTGAGACAAAGAAGTCTGATGGATGCTCCTTCGTTGCGTCATTCCTTCTTGAGTGTTGGAGGACGCGACCGCAGACTACCGTCACCCCTCGCCTTAGCTCTGTACCCCCTTGTGTCACAGCTGTGATGTTGATTCTCAGCTCGGACAAGGGTTTACCCCCGTGTATTTCAACACTAGTTGTGGAACTGGGGCGTCTTCAGCTGCAGTCGTCGACATTACATCGATCACCGGATTCTTCGTCTGTGACATAGCACTGGCCCAATGGCTGTCCATTTCGGCAATATGCTTTTCCACTTCAACAATTTCCTTAGTTGGAAACACACGCCAGTTAGAGCTTCTGGAGGCGCGCATGCACGAAGGGACCGCCGGAAGTATCCGGAGGTGGAAGTGTGTAGAGCGGCAGGTGACAGTCACCTGAGGCGGCCGGCCCTTCAGACCAGTGGAATGGAATCATCCAACCTTCAGGACGGGAATGCGTTTCCATGCCGGTGCCACGTTATTTTGCGCGGTCTGTACAGGAGTATATTTGTGCCCTATGGAACCACACTTCATACTAACGAAGATGGATATCAGTTTTAAAGGGAATAGTTTAAGTATTTAATACCCTCTATGTAATAGCGATCATTAGGGCTTTTGGAAATGTCAGGACATCTGGGAAGCAGTTCTGACGTCGCGATTGATAATGGAAGCAAGAAGCAATGAAAATCAAGAACTGTTCATAGGATCTGTCGACCTGGGAAAAATGTAAATTGGTACGAGACGTTCGAAATTCTGTTAAAGATCGGAGCAAGCTCTAAGGAGATAAGGATAGTACAGAATACGTACTAGACTCAAGAGAGAACAACACGAAGTGCTTGGATTTAAAAGAGGATGACATAGGGATACAATCTTTCGCCAATACTGTTCGCTCTATATGTCGAAGAACAAACTACTGAAATAAAAGAAAGGTTCAAGAGTTGGATTAAAATTCTGTGTGAAAAGAAATGAATGGGAAGATTCGCCGATGACATTTCTGTCCCTATAGAAACTGATGACGTATTACCTTTTAAAAAGAATGAAAAGTCCTGTGAGTATAAGCTATGGATTGATAGAAAATCGAAGGAAGACGAAAGTAATTAGAGGCACCAGAAATGAGAATAGCGAGGAACTTATCAGTATCTTTCACCGCGAAGTAAAGGAGTTGAAGGTATTCTGCTACCCTGGAAACAAAATAAACCATGGCGGGCAAAGCAAGGTAGACATAAAAAATCAGACTAGCAAACTGAATAACAACGTTGCTGGCCAAGAGAAATCAGTTAGTATAAGAAAATATTTCTGAGAACGTACGTTTGGAGCACATCACTATATGTTATCGAACCATAGACTGTGGGAAAACTGGAAAACAAAACAATCGAGGAATTAGAGATGTGTCTATAAGGGGATGTTGAAGTTTAGATGGACTGATACGGCAAGGAGTGAGGAGGTTCTCCCCAGAATTCTGAAAAAAAAAAACACTGACAAGAAGAGGCAGGACGATGGTGTATGTGTTAAATCGTTAGGGAATAACTTTCATGGCAAAAGTATGCGCTAAAACACGTAGGGAATGACAGCTGCTTGAATACATACAGCAAATAATTTAAGACTTAGGGTGCAAGTGATCCTCTCAGGTGAAGACATTGGCACAAGCAAGGAATTCGAGGTGGGCAACATTAAGCCATTCACAAGGTTGAGATCTCAAAAGTAATAAAAAAATTACTCCCACAAAATTTGATGAATATCGGATTGTACCTTCATGGTATAACACTATTTCCATCAGTGTCTTTGTGAATTGTGAC
This sequence comes from Schistocerca serialis cubense, assembly GCF_023864345.2. Classification (NCBI taxonomy): domain Eukaryota; kingdom Metazoa; phylum Arthropoda; class Insecta; order Orthoptera; family Acrididae; genus Schistocerca; species Schistocerca serialis. Next base: position 526,140,859 of record NC_064641.1, read on the forward strand.
TTTATGAAAGACTCTGCTTCAGTTTTGAATGAGAAATATAGAAGACACAAATAAGTGGAACACCTAGCACGTCCTCCCGCAAGCAGACAGACCCATAGACTTCCTCTCGTCGTAAAGAGCCGCAGGCCGATACACCAGCTGCAGCGTGGAATGAGTTTCCCCGAACAAACGGAATATTAAATTAGCTCGCGCGCCGCAATTTTTCAACACCGAAATCGCATAATGCGGTGTACACCCTCTTTTAAATTGGATCCTTATAAATATTCTATCAACGTACCGGCTGGCTGCGGCCAGAGCTTCTACACGAAGCGAGACCTGGTCACCGTTGGCGCCGTGCAGCACCGATACTTCGTAAACAAACCACCGCCGACAACATTTACAAAACATTTCTCCTTCGGTCACAAGGCAAAGGTCTCAATGTACTTCTTACATATACACACACCTTTACTTAATGATGCAAAAAGTATTTGCTTACAGGTACATATTGAGCATCAAAGATATTTTTTTTTTTTTCATTTATCAGAGAAGCGTAATAAACTCAGAAAGACAAAACCACTGTTACGAATCTGGTATCGACAGTTGTACCCCCTATCATTCATTTCAAAGATATTTAACAATTTTAGACAACTGGTTATGATTTTAATCTCTTGTGTCAAAGTAGCGCTCTGTTTCACTGGAGTTTGAATTCAGATGGCACTGAAACATGAACTCATGGTTATTCTCTTCCCTCTTCGTGTGAAGTTCGACATATGTTAACCGCATTAGTGGCTATTGCTGTCTGTTTGCATAATTAAAAGTATTTTCCGTTTTACACTGCATTTATTTATGTGCTAGTTCCCTGTTCCCCCGTTCCTTTTTGTAAGATATTTTGTATTTAATGAAACATTCTTAATTATGTGTTCAAAGAGGTTGAAAGTTATTCATCTATACCAAATCGGATGATCTTGTCCTGACCATTACTCAGTTCTAGATTGTATTACAAAAATAGAGCCCAAAAGTTATAGCTATTATGAAGATAGACTACAAACCGTCATTGAGTAGAAATGGAGATTCCAATAGAAACATTCATACAAACGAATCGGATATCATCTTTAATGTTTATGTAGCAACGGGAAAGGAAAGCGGATGACGATTAATGCTCCTTTTGACTTCGAGGTCATAAGACGTGGAGAAACGTATCTGACTTGACGATAATGAAAAAGTAAAGTGGTCCTTGTGCCTTCCTCAAAGGGTTAATTTCCGAATTTGCATTAAACGGTTTAGGGTAACCAGAGAAAACCCAGAAATGGATGTACATGTAAGGAAATATGAGTTAGTAATCCAATGTGGTAGCATTAGTTCTCCTCTTTCGGTAACATGAACGAAACATACTATGAGAAAGATAAGACGTGTGATATACAGAATTACTATCGGAGGTCCAATAGTTGGATTGTTCAAAGTGTTTTTTTCTCGGTCGAAATATTTGAAGATTCAGATGTTTCGAGAGTAACGATTGTTTCATGATGTCACGGAAATGCAAAGACACAGCTTTGTGAAAGCTGGAGAAGTTATGTGGGTAGATCCACTACCCTCTCTAGTGACAATCTGTAAAACCCAATCCATGTGCTGTATGATTCCTCTTATGTTTGCTAGATGGTGCACTTAACTACTGTTTAGCAAGCAGTGGAGATGTGTGATTTATATGCTGAAGTGATCACAAAGTATAAAGTCTCCTGAGTAGATGTGGAGGTCAATGATCTATATGGTGAGTGATGGGCTGCTGGTGATGGCCTGCAGCTCACCAGCGTGGGTCTGCCTTCAGCGGTGTCGTGGGTAGGTACCAGATGGACGTGAGATGGCTCATCACGAAAACAACTTTTACAGATAATCTTTTATTCCATGCTATAATATTCATTTGTAACAGCACTAGGTGGCGGACAACGCTCTCAAAGCGGAACCTAGACTCGAGGGATAGAGCGTGCTAGCGTCAGAAACCAGCATCTTTCTTGTTACGCCCAGGTGCAGTGTCCCCTTGGGCATCAGGTGGCATGGTAAGTTCTTCCACTGTGTCATGCTGACATCCGTGGAGCAGGTTGGTGTGCGACAACTAAATTAGTTAGCCGCGCCAGCTGGTGTTATTACAGATATCAGTTCAAAATGTACCAGTGTGTGCCGAGTCAGTGGGCCCTAGACCAGAAGGCGACGGCTCACCACAGTGACCTGTGCCTGCACAGGTGATGCACAGTCTGGTTGCGCAGGTGATGGCAGCTGGGTGACTACATGGCACATGTACGAGCCATGGTCACTCGGTTGGCAGCTAGTAGTACACTGAAATAATTCAGGAGATGGCCCGGTAGTTGGTAGGCACCTAGTCAGCAACATTCCTACGTACTACTGAGAGCAGGCTCGCAACTAGCGGAGACAGCTACATTGATATTAGCTCTACAACCCATGTCTTTATGATGTCTGGAGTAGTCTTTCCTCGTAGCTGGATCCAGGTGGTGACTGCCTACCACCCGCCTAAAAATTAATAGTATTTGTTCAAACTTATCTACATCTACATCTACATGGATACTCTGCAAATCACATTTAAACGCCTGGCAGAGGGTAAATTGAATCACCTTCACAATTCTCTATTGTTCCAATCTCGTTATAGCGTGCGGAAAGAAATCTCGTTATAGCGTGCGGAAAGAATGAACACCTATATCTTTCCCCACGAGCTCTGATTTCCCTTATTTTATCGTGGTGATCGCTCTGCCCTATGTAGGTCGGTGTCAACGAGATATTTTCGCATTCGGAGTAGAAAGTTGGTGATTTGAATTTCGTGGGAAGATTCCGTCGCAACGAAAAACGCCTTTCTTTTAATGATTTCCAGCCCAAATCCTGTATCATTTCTGTGACACTCCCTCCCATATTTCGCGATAATACAAAACGTTCTGCCTTTCTTTGAAGTTTTTCGATGTACTCCGTCAGTCCTATCTGGTATCGATCCCACACCGCGCAGCAGTATTCTAAAAGAGAACGGACAAGCGTAGTGTAGGCAGTCTCCTTAGTAGGTCTGTTACATTTTCTAAGTGTCCTGAGAATAAACCGCAGCCTTTGGTTAGCCTTCCCCACAACCTTTTCTATGTGTTCTTTCCAATTTAAGTTGTTCGTAATTGTAATACCTAGGTATTTAGTTGAATTTACGGCTTTTAGATTAGACTGATTTATCATGTATTGCATTCCACTACTGTTTCTAAAAGTTCTCTCTGCTAAGTCATAACAGAAACGAGCAAAAGGTGCTGTTGTCGTGGAACTATGGCATCATTTCTCCAATCTTTTCCTCGCCACTAACTTCACAGCCGTGATTATGCTGCAATGGAGTAGTAATTTCTCCTTGAAAGGCTTCTGAAGAAGCTCCAATGGTATTTCTGTAATGTCATCATAGCCTCAGTATGGCTTTTTTCGCAAGGACACCGACTCGCCATAGATGCTAAGGGGCCATAGACCACCCTTTCTGTGATATCTCCAGTTGTGGTGGCCACTGGATTCTGCTACTATGACAGACAATGCGATGGTGCAGCGCTTGCATCTTATACTGTGCCAAAATTTCCGCTTCAGTTACAGACGTTTGTTGGAATGACTGTGCAGTTCTCAGCATATAAGAATAAGCCTTCCCTATATGCATCAGTTAATGAAAGGTGTCGTCGCACTTTAAGTATCCTTGTGCTAATTTAATCTCATTGGACTCCCTCAGTACAAAAAATTGTTCAAATGGCTCTGAGCACTATGGGACGTAACATCTGTGGTCATCAGTCCAATAGAACTTAGAACTACTTAAACCTGACTAACCTAAGGACATCACACACATCCATGCCCGAGGCAGGATTCGAACCTGCGACCGTAGCAGCCGTGCGGTTCCGGACTGCGCGCCTAGAACCGCTAGACCGCCGCGGCCGGCTCCCTCAGTACAGTCTCCCAGTATTTTGAAGTGAGAACTAAAATCCTCGTGTTTCTGTAGTCTGTGGGATGGCTGGTTGTGTAGCTGTAAATTTGCTTAGTTGTATCACAGCGTATTCTTGCTCCTCTTTTAACGGCATAAGATCTTCTGACGTAAAAAATTACCTCAGCAACGTTGTAGGATCACTGCCCCATGGGGGGCAGGGGTAGGCTGTCAGCGGCACAGTTCACCGCTCGTCAGTCAAGAGATTACATAAAACACCGTAGGAGAGCAGAAAATACATAAAATATGGGGATAAAGGGTGAAATGTTTACATGAGAAGGAGCAAACAACTTCAGTTACAATGTATAAAAAATGGGTAGTTTGACGAGGCATGTTTACATAAAACCCAAATACAGTTAAAATGACACTGGGTAAACGCTTAATATGGGGTTTTCAAAAAGTCTCTCCGCAGTGTCTTATGATAGTTTGCCGCGCGTGCCGTATGATTGTTTACCGGCCTGGGTTACTTCCCTTCAAGTGAACCCCCCCAACATTCCACTGTTATGTATATTTTAGCCAGCGTCAGTAGTATCGTTGGTGTGTGTCGTTACCTGTTGACTTGAACGTTTTAGTTCCTTTGTTTCGTTTTTCTCACTGTTAAAAAGCTAACCATTGAAGAACGTGTGTTTTTAGTCGAATAAATATTCAAAGCTGGTGGGTAAATACACAGTTTCAGTTCGTCACACATTTAATTCAATTTTCCCGGAGACAACACTCCCACATCGCGATGCTATGCGAGATTTGATTAACAAATTTCGAAGTACGGGTTCTGTGACAGATGCACCGAGAAGTGGTCGTCCCAGGGCCTTGTTTGAGGATAAACTGCTCGATATTGCCGATAAAATGTCCATGAGTCCGAAAAGTCAGTAAGAAAACTCGGCCAGGAAATCGATGTTAGTGTCGGAACGGCCCACACAGCTGTAAGGAAAAAATGAGAACTTTTCCCATACAAAGTGACAGTCGTGCAACAACTGGAAAATACTGATCATGGTAAGAGAATGCATTATTGTCAATGGTTCAAAACTTTCGTTCAACAAAATGGAAGGGATATTCTTAACGAAACGTTTTTTATGATGAGGCGTGGTTTCATTTATCTGGGTACATGAAGTCGCAAAATTCTCGTATGTGGAGTATTCATGAGGAACCACTTCATTCTGTGAAAATAGGATTTTGGATTGCAATTCCTAGACGTCGGAGTGTGGATCCCATATTTTTCAACGAAATAATAAACGCACAACAATACTTCAGTGATATTCTGTACCAGTTCATAGGGGAACTTGATGTTTTTGGTGATCACATAATTTCCTGGGACTTTGGCCTCCACGATCGCCTGACCTAAGACCACCTGACTTTTTCTTCTGGCATGCAGCGAAGGCAACTGTCAACAAAAACCGTCCAAAATCCATCGACGAATTGAAAACTGCAGTATTCACTTTCACTCTTTCTGTTACAGAAGAAATGTTACAGCTTGTCTTTGGAAACGTGATTAAACGATTTGAACTGTGTACTCATCAAAAGGGAGGGGGACACACTTTCAGTATTTAATGTGAAAATTTGTAAGTAAAAACGAATATTAAATAAATTAATAACTTGTATTTCACTGAGTTTCATTTCGGTATATTTACTGCGGCATACGGCACGCGCGGCTAACAATCAAACGGCACTGCGAAGAGACTTTTTGAACACCCCGCACATAACCACTGGCGGCACGAACATCAGAGTTAAAAACGGCATACACAGTATGGGATGACAACACTGAGCACGCACGGCACTTAATGTTACACACACAACGAGCACTAAAACACGACAAAGTAACTGCATTAAAATGGGAAGAGCCTGCCAAGGGAGTGGAGGTTGGAGAGGAGGAAGAAAGAAAAGAGAGGGGGGTTGATAGAGGAGTGGGATTAGGAAGGCGTGGGGAGAGGTGGAGTCGGTAGCACATCAAGGGGCAGGAGATGGAGAGGGAGCGCCAGGACTGGGAAAGGAGAAGTGAGAATGATAGGGTGAGGAGGGAGGAAACTGCAGAGGGGGCGAGATGAAGAAGAGGGAGCCCAAAGATAATGGGATGGAAAGAGGAGGATCAGAGTTGGAAGGATAAATATTGGGGCAAAACACATAATCTGGGGAAACATGGGAAGTTCCTTTAAGAGAAGGGGCAGATGGAGAGATGGGGAGACACATCGGTAAAGCCACGGCAGCAGGCGGGGAGTGGAGAGGAACAGAGATTCCAAGGTGTGAGGGGGTTCGAGGTGGCGACTGGTGTAGAGGATACGGATGTTTCAGGGAAAAGGAGCAGATGTGGAAGGGAATGAGGTCATAGACGGTCCTTGTGGGGCACAGGATATGCATACAGAAAGTAAGGTTGAGAGCATTGTGTTGAAAGGTTATAGAAAATTAGGAGGGGTGGAGGTCCATGCAACACTGGTGTAGCAAAGGATAGGACAGATCAAGGATTTGTAGGTATGAAGGATGGTGGAAGGGTGCAGTTCCCATGTTCAGTCAGACAGGAGTTTCAGGAGGCGGAGTCTACTGCGGGCCTTGCATTGGATGGTAAGGAGATGGGGCTTGTGGTGAGATGACGGTCAAGACCAAGGTTTTTCAAGGTAGGGGTAAGTTGGATAGTGGGACCATAGATGGTGAGGTAGAAATCATGGAGCCGGAAGGAAGGGGTGGTATGTGCTATAGTGGTTGCCTCGGTTTTGGAAGGATTAATTCGAAGGAGCCACTGGTTGCACCTAGTGGCAAACTAGTTCAGGTGTGTTTGTAGGGCGTGCTGAGGCCATTGAAGGACAGGATAGAGAGTAAGAAAGGCACCATTCACAATGGTGAGATAAGAAGGACGGCGGGAGAGGGAGGAGGCAGGTGGATGAAGTTGATAGGAAGGGCCATACATGGTCACAGGGATTCTGGAAGTCAAGGTAAACAAAAATAGTGGAGGGAGAGGAGATGGGTGCGATTAAGGAGTTGGTCGTCGGCGGAGAAAGAGATACAGAAACCGCACTGCGTTAGAGAAGGAAGGGTGGTTGATTTGTATTTATGTGTGAAGTAGTAGATAATATTCGATGCTCCATGAGAATGTTAGTAGACATTGGTGTCGCTTACAACACTAGAACAGTGTAGCTAAATGCATGATGATCTTCAAAAAATTCGATGCTTAGTACAGAGATTTGCAGCCGATGAAAATTAAAATATTGCCGAAAAATGGTTGGAAATGTGCTAGGATAGACACGGCACTTTCCCGCGCCTGCCAGCTGCCCGACATTGATTTTCGCGACGGCCCCGCCCAGAGCCGGTTGGCCATTAGAGGGCGCACTACGTCTGCACTATGGAACAGCGGGGACTCGCAGAGAGAGCACTTCCGTTAGCCTAGCCGATATGGCCAGTACTACTTGAGAGGCCGCTGGAGATCACTGCTGACAGAGAGCAAAGCCTTTACCCCCGATGACACTTGATGTCTTACCTGGTGTGCGTGTTCCTTCTGTGTGGCACACGTACAGGAGTCCTGAGGCAACTGTCACTCACACAGGAAGAACGTCGAGAAGCCTTCATTTCCCCTCAAGCAGGTTCTGTAACCAGTCTCTGTGTCATAACAGTATACATTAAAATTCAACCTTTTAAGACTGCTATTAGAATCATAAAGTGGCAGTTTTGCCTAATCATTTAATTTCCGATTGGTAACATTTTAATTAATGGATGTTAAACCACTGCATTGTTATCCTCATGTGGCTGTTGTGACTACTACTACTACTACTACTACCACTACGTGATCAGGCCCAGTGGACCGCACGCATTTACAAGTTTCCTCCTCCACTGTTTTCTGTCCATTGCTGCTATCCGCCATCAGTTCACATCTATTGACACTCGGTTTAAATCTTCATGGAATCCATCCCTCCAACGCTTCTTTGGTCACTCTGGCGGTCTCTTTCCTGTAGGTGAGAAATCCAGGAGCTTCCGAAGACATCTGTGATCCTCCATCCAGGCCACATGGCCGGCCCACTGCATTCGTTTGGCTTTGACAGTTCCTGCTATGTTGAGCTGCTGGTATAGTTCCTCAAGCTCTTGGTTGTATCTGATCCTCCATTCCACTGTATCTGCATCCAGAACCGGACCGAAGATCCTCCGAAGCACTTTTCTCTCAAAAACAAGGAGCTTATGGAAGTCCTGTTTCCGGATACTCCATGACTCACAGCAATATAGAACAACAGGCTGGATCAGGGTTTTGTACAGTCGAATCTTGAATGTCTGGAGAGATATTTGGACCGAAGCAGTTGTGCTAGGCTGTGGTAAGATCGGTATCCTGCTTGTATTCTGGCATTGATCTCTGCTTCACATGACAAGTTTTCAGTGAAAAGTGCCCCTAGATATTTGAATTCTTGCACTCTCTTGTAGGAATGGCCCCAACCTGCAGTGATTGTAGATGATCAGCAGTCTGACAAAGACCACGCGTCATAACGAGGTACTATGTCTTGGCTTGGTTTACGTTTAGCCCAAATTTTGCTGGCAGCCTCCTTTAGTGCTTTATTCATTTGCTCCAACTCCTCTTCCGACCTAGAGCGTAAACAGATGTCGTCTGCATAGGCTAAGTATGCCAGTCTCTTTCCTTTGTTTTCAATCCCTTCGTTCTCTTGGAAGGTCTCGCTTACGATCTTCTCGAGAGCAAAGTTGAACAGGATAGGGGACAACCCATCTCCTTGCCTCAGTCCTGCCACAATTTCAAACTCCTCAGTTACGCGATTTCCCATCTTCACCTTTGCACGTGTTTCATTCAGACAGATCTTTATCAAATTGATGTGTTTCTCTGCTATGCCAAGCTCCCTTAAACAGTTGAGCAGGCTCTTGCGATGTATGCAATCATAGGCCTTCTTAAAATCAACGAATGAAATATGCAAATCTTTACCAATTCACCCAGTTTCTCAGTGAGCTGCCGGAGACTGAAGATGTGATCTACTGTTGACCGTCCTGGCTGGAGACGTCCCTGGTACTCCCCAATCACCGATACTGCTACTGGCTGAATTCTATGTATGAGGCAATTGGACAGGATCTTATAGCAGACGTTAAGCAGGGCGATTCCTCGATAGTTGTCACATTTCAGTTTGTCGCCCTTCTTATGTACTGGACAAATCATAGCTGTTTTCCATTCTCCTGGTAGTTCTTCTTTGGTCCATATTGCCTGTATCAGTCGGTATATTTTTTCCTGCAAGTTTCTCTCCTCCTGCCAGGATCATTTCAGCCTGTATTCCATCTTCACCTGGACTCTTATTCTACTTAAGGCATCTGATTCTGGTTTTTATCTCATCCAGGGTAGGTGGGGGATAGTCTGCATTGGCTGTAATTGGGTACTGGAAATCAAACTGCAGTTCGGGGCCGGCCGCGGTGGCCGAGCGGTTCTAGGCGCTACAGTCTGGAACTGGGTGACCGCTACGGTTGCAGGTTCGAATCCTGCCTCCGGCATGGATGTATGTGATGTACTTACGTTAATTAGGTTTAAGTAGTTCTAAGTTCTAGGGGACTGATGACCTTAGAAGTTAAGTCCCATAGTGCTTAGAGACATTTGAACCGTTTTTTGCAATTCGGGTTCATCACAATTTAGCAGTTGTCGAAAGAACTCTTTCCATCTCTCAGCTATGTCCCTATCGTTCGTCAGGATCACGGGAATCTTTGACAAATTTCTGCTTGGCCTGGTGAGGTACTTCACCTTCAGAAGCATTTCTCTAGTATTTTGTCCTCTGAAGTCTGTTTCTGCTTCAATGATGATATTCATTATCTATTTCCTCTTTGCTGTTCTCAGAATTGCTTGTGTAGTCTTTCGGACCTCCTCAAATTGTGCTTTGGCCTCGGCCAGATTTGTCCCCTTCAGCCACTTGTTCCTGGCTTTCTTTCTCCTTTCCATGGCATCTGCGAATTCCTTTCCAAACCAGATCTTCTTGCCCACTGGGTCTCCCATGCGTGTTTCCTTTGCTTAATCCCTAACTGAGCTCTGGATGTTTCCCCACTTTAGTTCAAGGTCCTGATTCGCGTCCATTTCACTGAGTGCTTCAAAGCGGTTACTAAGTTGCAACTGGTATCTGGTCTCCGTTGCCTCATCTTTCAGTTTCTCCATGTGGTACCTTTCCACTCTTTTTAACTTAGGCCCCGTTCTTCCTTTACACTGTATGTTTAAACGGCCTCTGACCAGGAAATGATCATTCCCAAATTCGGCACCTCACGCTGGCTTAACGTCTAACACCCATCTCTTGGGTCTGAGATCAATGGCTACATGGTCTATTTGATTTACAGTTCTCCCATCTGGTGACACCCAGGTTCCTTTTTGTATGTTTTTCCGCTGGAAGTTTGTGCTGGATATGAACAACCCTAATGATGTAGCGAAGTTGATGAACCTAACCCCATTGTCATTGCTTAGGTTGTGTAGACTGTGCCTTCCTGTTTGTCTTCGAATATTTGTTCTTTCCCAATCTTGGCATTCATATCACCAAGGAGGATCCTCAGGTGTCCATTTGGTATAGCGTCCATCACTGCCTCTAGCTGTGCATAGAACTCGTCTTTCACTTCACATTCGCTCTCCTCCGTGGGAGCATGATAGTTCACAAAAGTCGCCTTAATATGCTTTATGTCCAGTGTTAGAAAAGATATACTTGGGTTGTCTGAAACGAATTCTGAAACATTAGTGGCCAACGTCTTACTGACGCAGAAACCAGTTCCTAACAGATGACCTCGTTCACAAGCTCCATACAGAATTGTACAGTTTTCAACATCAATGCTCCCAGCAACGTCCCACCGGATTTCTTGCATTGCAACTAGGTCTAGTTTGTACCTCTGAATTTCCTTGACCACACTGATTGCAGCTCCTGTCTTGTACAGACTCCTTACATTACACGTTCCAAATCGTATACCGTTTCTTTGCCATTGACGTCGCCTATTTTTGTCAGTAATGTTCCGAGGCTTACTTGTAGTCTAGAAAGCATGTTTAATTTTTTCCGAAGAGAGGGTGCTGGCCTCCTGTCCAACTTGCGGTGTTACCCTCACAGCTTACAGGACTGCTGGCTTTTCTTAAGGGGAGGGCTCCCCTCAGGAGTTGGGTTATAAGTAGGAATAAGAAAATTGGAAAGACGCTCTCGGGCCTCGAAACCTAATACCGTTGGGGTCGAAAAAGCAAGAGTTGGCCAAGGGAGGCGGACAGGGAAGAAGAAAGAAGGAGTGTGACACAAGTAAGTGGAAGCAATATCAGACTCAGCTCGGGTCCCCGCGGTCGCCATCCGCGTACTTCTAGCGGAAGTCCCCTGGGGGAGGCTGTTGTGACTGTGCACCATATACAATTCCAATTCATCTGGTGAATAAAGGGGCAACCATTGTTGTCATCTTATAATGCTGTTCTAGTGGCACTTGCACCTGGTCATTTAAATTCAATTTTAATTGTTTCGGTAAATAAGAGTCCAACCCCTCAGCGGCCTCCAGTTTCACTATTCTCTGGCTGTTGTGCCTGGGCAGTTAAACTGTTTTTCGTAAATTGTTTTTATTTTAGCCACTGCGCCTGAAAATTGTTGGTTTGTGGCATTTAATAAAAGTTTGTTAAGAGGAATCTGTATAATCAACCAGCATTTTCATTTTTCTCACACTGTCAAAATGATGCAATCGAAGATCTAAAGAAAGTGTTAGAAGCAGCTCCCATGTCGAATGTTTCTACGTCAGGTGTTGTGCAACTCTGGACGAAATGTCAGTAACCGAAAAGTTTCTTCCACCATGGTCATACAGGCCGGAAGAATCGTCAGCAATTAATACCCTGAAACAGACTTAAGAATAACAACAACATAAATCTGAGTCTTCACTACTATTATCACATGTCGAAACCAAGTTAGGTCAATAAGGTCGGCGATACAAAAGCTGGTATCAGACAGAGTATCAGTTATTACAAACAGATAAATTTATGTTTGAGTAATTATTTTTCGTGTGAATGTGCTCATTTCGTTATCTGGAGTGAATTATGATAGTAAAAATAGTGTCAACAATTCCAAATGTGATTACAATTTTGAACTGAGTATGTGCAAAATAAAGATCTTTTGAAACGTAATCTAATCGATGTTATTCAAGTTAGATCAATCATTTCGATATAAAATTCTTCTATTTGAATATAAATAAAATTTTATTTTACTATTTATTAATTAAATACCTACAATTTATGTGATTTTAGAACAACATATGCGTCTCATGTAAACTGGTTTTCTTAGTGTATAAGGTACTCCGAGTATTTCCGCGTATTGAGAACGCCAATGGTTTGCTCATATAATCAGCTACAGAAAGTAATGAATAGCTTGTTTGCATAAAATTGCAAACATATTCTAAAATGTAGACTTTCACGGCCGGAAATATCATGTCCATAATAATTATCCGGGCTGTTATGCCGTGGTCGGTTGATGAACTCTGTGTCGATTTCCAACTCAGTAGCGAGCCAGTGGGTGTGTTGGACCTTCCATTGAGCTACGGACCCCCTTGAAGATGTCTCCCGCAGTCGGAGACGAAACGTTGGGAATCGACACAGAATTCATCAACCGACCACGGCATAACAGCCCGGATAATTATAATGGACATGAAACATATTCTAACAGAAACGTAATGGAACTGCCAATTTTCACATGTATGGAAGTAATTAATTTTATGAAAGCAATTATCTGAATGAAAAATGTGTTTAATATGTGTAAGTATTGTGTCTGCAGTGATGTTTATTGAGACTTAGTCTGCAAATAGTGGAAATTTGGAAAACATTAAGTATACTACTATTATGCCTGACAATAAAATAACTGTTACGCGCAAAGTTTCAGAAATTGTGTGAAAAATATAGCAAAGTTGACAAAATACAATACAAAATATTACGAAATTTACTGTAGTAAGGAGATAAAGTTAAAATCATGATTAAAATAATTAGTAATGCATTTAGTACAGCAGGCAATGTCGCGAAAGTTAATCAACTTCAGTGCCACTGCATTTTGTCCCAACATGATGCAAAACTAACAAAAACGGTTATGCCTCCAGGACTTACAGACAGTTCCTTTATAGCAGGCAGGAGAGGAACCGGGAATGTTTTGTGTGTCGTTAATTTTCCCTACACTATTTTCATGTCAAATATACTGTGGTGCAAGATTGATTCCAAACAGCGTAATACTTCCCGCATGTGCCTAAACTTCATTATTTCATAATGATGTTACAAACTGCATTAATTTACACCTACATATCTTTCATTCAAATTATACTGAACAAAATAATTATCACTTCTAATGTAAAATCTTAAATTTAACTTCTACCCGAAAAAAATGAACAGCATACAGTATATGGAAATAGCATAGTAGATTTCAAAAAGACTCAGAATTTCTCCACAAAATTTCCTTAATGAAACATACACACACACACACACACACACACACACACACACAGTTTTTAGCCCCATGTTGCGTCGGTTTGGGACATAAGCCTCGACATCTAATCCTGTTTTCCCACCATCTTTCTGCGTTCACTCTGGTCCACTCACAGCTACTGCAAAGTACGGGCAGTTGACTATGGATCTCCGCCATCTTGTTACTTCACTACGAAATGCTAAAATAATAACATGTAAATGATAAATTTTGTAAGTAACAAAATCTCCAGCTAGCAAGAGACACAGATAGACACATTTTAACACTACAGAAGTGCTACACCACCATTTACTACCGAATGACTGCAACGATGACCTAAATATTGTTGTTGCAAATTACAATATTGTGCTCTTAATCATTTTATTTATTCCATATTTTACCAGTTTCGATCTTTTTTTTAAATTTTATTGCTTGTGGAAGAACTTACTGAACCTGGTTATAATATTTTCTTCGTTCTTTTAATATTTATCTTGAGAAACTTGTGTGTTGTATGATTACATGAAAAAGAAACAGTCAAGTCACCAAATATATGTGAGAGCCATAATGGCGGCTAAACAGATCACCTCCAAACTGTCTAATTCTGATCATGAAACAAAACTCACCGATACTTCCTAATGATATACTGGGTGATCAAAAAGTCAGTATAAATTTGAAAACTGAATAAAACACGGAATAATGTAGATAGAGAGGTACAAATTGACACACATGCTTGGAATGACATGGGGTTTTATTAGAATAAAAAAAATACAAAAGTTCAAAAAATGTCCGACAGATGCTGCTTCATGTGATCAGAATAGCAATAATTAGCATAAGAAAGTAAGACAAAACAGAGATGATATTCTTTACAGGAAATGCTCAATATGTCCACCATCATTCCTCAGCAATAGCTGTAGTCGAAAATAATGATGTGAACAGAACTGTAAAGCATGTCCGGAGTTAGGGTGAGCATTGGCGTCGGATGTTGTCTTTCAGCATCCCTAGAGACGTCGGTCGATCACGATACACTTGCGACTTCAGGTAACACCAAAGCCAATAATCGCACGGACTGAGTTCTGGGGACCTGGGAGGCCAAGCATGACGAAAGTGGCGTCTGAGCACAAGAGATCTTTCACGCGTCTAGCAATATGGGGTGGAGCGCCATCCTGCATAAACGTCGTAAATTCCAGCAGATTTTTATCAGCCAGGCTGGGGATGATGTGATTCCGTAACATATCGGCGTACCTCTCACCCGTCACAATAGCCGTTACAAAACCAGAATCATGCATTTCCTCGTACAAAAAAGGCCCGATAACGGTGGATGTGGTAAATCCAACCCATACCGTGACTTTCTCGTCGTGCAATGGAGTTTCCACGACAGTTCTAGGATTTTCGGTAGCCCAAATTCTACAGATGTGGGCGCTGACAGACACTCGGAGCGTGAAATGAGCTTCGTAGGTCCACAACACATTACTCAACCAATCGTCATCTTCCGCCATCTTTTGAAACGCCCGCACCGCAAATGCCCTCCGCTTCACTAAATCGCCAGATAACAGTTCATGATGCCGATGGATTTTGTACGGATAGCATCGGAGGGTACGCCTCAGTGCCAACCAAATAGTAGTGTATGGAAGGCCGGTGAGACTGCACGAGCGCTGACTTCCCTGTGCATAGACGAACCCGCTACAGTCTCCGGGAGGACCACCGTTCAAACCCGGTTCCTGTCATGCTGATTTAGGTTTCCGTGATTTCCCTAAATCGCAAATGCCGGGATGGTTCCTTTGAGAGGGCACGGCTGATTTTCTTCTGCGGCCTTCCCTAGCCCGAGCTTCTGCTCCGTCTATAATGACCTCGTGGTCGACGGACATTAAACCCGAATTTTCTCCTCTTTGTCTATTGAGGCTTAGTAGGAAATTTTTATCTCGATAGCAGAACATGCTCTTGCTTAAGGATGTCGAATGACATTAGATGAAAGATTTATGATGTAACACACAAACGGTTTCTCTGTAGCGTTATAAAAGGGACGACGGTGAGAACAACCCCAATAAAGATGGTGGCATCCATTTAAGCGCAATTTGGGGCCCAGTTATCGGAACGATAATGGGGGTGCAGCGGGTGCGCAAAGAAAACTTACCAAATGCTCACCATAGACTGCACAGGCGGCATCACCGCTATATAAGAACAGCAACAGCAATCACACGACGGTAACCACTTGAAAATGGACGAGGAACACTCGCCCGACGGTTTGCGGACGTTTAACAACTAGAGATGGCTTTAATATATTATATCAGTTTTTTGCTCAGCGTATTTCAGCCTAGATAACTCTCTACTTGCTCATAATGTTCCACTGTCGTGAGAGCAAGCCCAGAACTCAAGGAGGCAAAGACATAGCGGCAGTTAAGAGCGGCCAGCTCAGGAACACGAGTCCACCAAACCCGTACATACCCACTCCAATTTCTCTATGACTTTTGCCCTTTTGTACGGCGAGACTTAAGCAGGAAGGGCAGTCTGAGATTCTTGTGCGGAAGGAAAATGCAAGATGATTCAGTGCCATTGAAAAAACCTAACGAAATTTAATTACCTCGTAGAGGAAGCAGTTTCATAAAGCCTTGATAGATGACTTCTTTAGCGTGGTTTTTTAATCTGAGATTCAAGGAGACTGATGATTATAATAAGGGTGGCCTGTCTCGTAACACGTTCGTTTAGCTCGTGTGAAAGCATCAAGGGGGTCGTCACCTCCAGTGGCTGATCCTGTGCAGGCGCGGCCTACCTTATATGCAGATTTCCTAATAACAAATCGGGGACTATATTCTAAGAAGAACTGCGTAGTATACACGCATCAAAAGAAGTTTTGCATCACTCCGGTTCCCAGAACTCCTAAAGGTAGACGTTGATTCTGGATAGTGTATCACAGACACAGTACCTTTGACTGTTCAGAGATGTCACTAAACACGCCCAAAGATGTAAACACCATGCATGAGCAGCGCCTCTTAGACGGAGGGTGTCCGACAGCCCATCAGTTCCAGTCTTTCCACCTGCAAGGAGGTACACGCCTCGTCTGTAGTTCAACCATGCCTAGACGGTCAGTACCGCAGTTCGATCGCGTCCGCATTGTTACTTTGAGCCAGGGAGGGCTCTCAACAAGTGAAGTGTCCAAGCGTTTCGGAGTGAATCAAAGCGAAGTTTTTCGGACATGGAGGTTGTACAGAGAGACAGAAATTGTCGATGACATGCCTCGCTCAGGCCGCCCAATGGCTATACTTGCAGTGGATGACCGCTACCTACGGACTATGCTCGGAGGAACCCTGACAGCAACGCCACAATGTTGAATAATGCTTTTCGTGCACCGACAGGACGTCGCCTTACGACTCAAACTGTGCGTAATAGGCTGCATGATGCGCAACTTCACTCCCGACGTCCATGGCGAGGTCCGTCTTTGCAACCACGACACCGTGCAGCCTGGTACAGATGGGCCCAACAACATGCAGAATGGACTGCTCAGGATTGGCATCACATTCTCTTCACCGATGAGTGTCGCATATGCCTTCAACCAGACAATCGCATCAGTGCAAGAAGACGTGCTACTGGGTGTGTACTGCAATCTGAACTACCACCTCCGAAGGTCTCGCTGTATGGTCATACAACATGCAGTGTGTGGTATTCATGAGGAATAAAGAGGGCGAAATGAAGTTTCTGTTGAAATGTATTTCAATTTTCTGTGCGGGTTCCGGAACTCTCGGAACGGAGGTGATGAGAAACATTTTTTTGATGTGTGTATTAAAGGATGAACGTGATTTGAATGTTCGAGTACAGATTACACACAGCTGATATCTCATATCGCGTGGAAACGAACAAAGAAAATTTCCAGAACCATATTGCTTTATGTAATTACATCTACCTTGTAACTGTCTCCAATTTTCATCTGTAAAACTGACGGGACAAGCGCTCAATGAGCTGCGTGCTGTACTAAAGTTTGCAGAGGGTAAATAGAGATTTCAATTGTTATTGCAAGACCTGCGGTGAAATAAGACGCTCACGCTACTCCCGAGAAAGACAGGAAATTGACGGTACACAATAAGTGGCCATACGATATCCTCTGCGAAGCGATTGCAGATCAAATTAGACTCTCTCTCAATACAAGAGTTGGGACGATATCTTGCTTTATTAACATTTCATAAAATTACTGTAATTTGTTCACAATATTCAAAGCCAGAGATTTATTTAGCCAATTTTGCTTAATTTCTGTTCTGGAACTTATGAATTCGTAGAGCAAGGTAGAAATATGACACCAGTTGCTTTAATAAAAACTCTGCAGCATTTGTTTTCTGCGATTTTAAATTTGAAAGTCGCATAGATAAACACATAGTTCCCAACGCTTATTAAAATCGCAGGAGAATGTTAGAAATTAGATTCTCATTTTATCGAATCGCATTGCTTATCATACTTAACAAACTAGTTTAATTTTTGCTTGTATGTATGAGCACGTGTAAAAATTGGTAATTTGGCGCCCTTCTCAGAACTATGAGTGTCGTGATGATGATTGATAATATGTCCCTGTACCAATGACGATTGTGAGTGTGTTAAGCTCACTCTTTTCATTAATATAATTAAAGGAGAATATGTGGAATATACTGCAGAGCAGTCGGATGAATTCACAAATACGGTGATTTCTCTGTACTAATTTGTTATAAAATGTTCTATAAAGATACATTGTAATAATGCCATTCAGTATCCAGAAGAGCTGTGGAAGTACCCGGCGTGGACTGCGTCTGTAGCGACGTCAGAGCGACAATGCCCCGGCAGCCATGGGGCGTCTGGACGCCACTGCTACTGTAAAGATAGTCTTCGGGGCTGACAACGATCCTCAGACCGCTTGCCCTGTTTGCGCAGAAGCCCCCCGGCCCACACGATCTGAGCTTTCCAACAAGATGTGATTATTGCAAGATGAGAGTTATACTGTTAGGCACGTAATGGCGCCCTTTAGAGATGTGACTACCAAAGAGCGAAGAAATCCAATGTCCACTCTTTGTGCAAAGCAGAAGGAGTCATTCCAGACGCGGAAAAGGTGCAGCCAACTTCATATAGCGGCTCATTTCGGATGTGTCGCTTTGGATCACAAGGTCATATAAAACTAATACTTCATGTGCCACGATTTACAAGGTACATGTGCTCGTAAAAAATATGTAATTCGTCGGTAAAACCTAGGATGGTTCGTATCGGATGCCCATCTGCAGTTTCGTCCAAGGTTTTATCAAGGAGAGACATGTTCTTACTTGGAATTGCACCTTGGAATTCATGGCAGTTGAAGCATTAGTTTAACATCACCTGAAGACGTACCTTCAGGGTATGAAACCGGTCGTCATAAAGTGAAAACACAATAAAAGTGCGGAATTGGACTTTCACTTAATTTTAATACAGAATATTTTACAATATCTGATTTTAAATGGTTTTATTATCCTTCACATTATGTACAAGTTTTTCAGCTGCGGTTGTCCGACCGATAAGGTTATTTGTAGATTAAGTACTGTTGGTAGAAGAGTGTTTATTGCCGTTAGAAGTATATGTTGTAGCGTAATTGACTTAGATTGTTCGTGTAAGTTAGTGTGGGTAGAGGTTACACCTGATGACCGCAATAGATTAATAGTTGTGGTTTCTTTTAGCGACACAACGACTCAGATGTTACAGTTGCTGAACAGTTAAAACAAAACTTGAGTATGATCTCGTACAGGTATATCACTTACACAACTACAGTAGGTGGTGACTTCAACCTGCTAAAAATATGAAGATAAACGTGTTTAAAGCCGTTGGTAGGAATAAAACGTCGACCCAAATCGTATTAGATGCTTCCTATAACAATTATTTTCTGCAGTTTCAAGCTCCCATTCAGATTGTAAATGGTTTCGAAAACTTACTTGGCTTCTTAGCATCAAATAATTCTCAGTAAATAAGGAGCATCATGACAGATACTGGGATTAGTGACCATAATGTCGTACTGGCGAGACTGATCAATCCGCCAAAAATAAAAGCAAAGTATACCTAGTTAAAAACTTAGACAAGAATTCGCTTGACGCCTTCCTAAGAGACAGACTTCACTCCTTCTACACTAGCTATGTAAGTTAAGTTCAGATGTAGCGTGGATTCAAAGCGTAAATTGAGAGATTTTACACTCAATAAAGTGCTAAAATGTTGTTGGTACTGATAATCGATGGTACACAAAAAAGGTCAGAACACTGTTACAGAAGAACGGAAAAAGAATGGTAAATTTAAAAGAATACAAAATCTCTAGGATTATAGAAGCTCGAAACTTAGAAAGGACTTATATCCGAGATGCATAATAGCTTCCACAACGAAACTCTTGCTCGAAGTCTGGCGGAAAATTCAATGATCAAACACAATCAGTAACTTCAGTGCACCATGCCAATGATAATGTTACCAACGGCAGCGTCATTAAAGCAGTTACTAAACACGGTTTTAAGAAGTTCCGTTACAACAGAAGATGAAGCACATATTCGAATGAAGAACTACTGCTAACATGAGTAATTTAGACATAGACTTGCATTATTTAATGAAGGCAAGTCTCCAGTACAAACTGTATACCAGTTACGTTCCTTTCAGAGTATGCTGATACAATACTTATCAATTATATACAACTATTCGCTCGAAGAAAGATGAGTAACTAAAGACTGGAAAATGGCAGAGCTCACCACAATACTCAAGGAAGGAAGCAGGAGTAATCTGAAGGATTACAGACCCATATCACGGACGTCGATTGGCGACAGGATTTTGGAACAATTACCGTATTCGAACATTATGAACTACCGCGAAGAAAACGGTCTGTTGAAACGCAGTCAACAGTTACTCAGAAAGTATCGTTACTTATCGTTATTGTGAAACACAATTACCTCTTTATTCACGCGAAGTATGATTCCATACTTATAGATATGCAGAAGGCTTTTGACACCATTTCTCCGAAGAAACTTCTTATGAGATTGTGTGCCTATGGAAAATCGTCTCAGTTGTTTGACTGGATTCGAGACTTCCTGTCAGAAAGGACACGAATATGTAGTAATTGACGGAAAGCCATTGAGTGTCACTCAAGTGATATCTGACGTTGCCAAAGGAAGTGGTATAGGACCTCTGCTGTTGCTGATCAGTATAAACGATTTAGAAGACAATCTCAGCAGCCTTCTTCGATTGTTTGCAGATGACGCTATGTAATGAGACTTATTATAACGCTACTATTTTCAGCAAAAAAATACTAATTTAGCTTATTGTATGTTAAGTGGTAGGTAATTTAACAAGCAAACATGGTACTTTTTGCGGACGATACTAGTATTATAACAAATCCCATTAGAGAGAAAGCAAGAGAAGAGTTTGTAAATTATATTTTCCAAAGAATTATTAAGTGGTTCTCTGAAAATATACCTTCCCTAAATTTTAAAAGCACGCTACATTCAGCTCTGTAAATTGAATAATGTCTTACCAATAACTGATGTAGCACATGAGCAAGAGTCAGTAAGTGGTGTAGAAACCACCCACTTCTTTGGTGTACATATTGCTGAAAATTTAATTTAGCAGAAGCATATTACTGAGCTTCAGCAATAATTAAGGTTAGCTACCTTTCCTCTTCATATAATTGCTAATCTTAGACATAAACGTATCAACCTTAGGGGATATTATGCATATTTCCATTCAGAATAATATTCTGGGGTTGCTCAAAAGCGAGCAGAAAGGATAATTTGTGGTGTTCCTCTGCGGACGTTATGTGGGTACCTACTCAAGGAGCTAGGCATTTTAATTGCACCTTTACAATATGCATATTCGCAAGTAAAATTCATCGTAAATAATCCATCACAGTGATGTACGTAACTAGAACACTGGATGTAAAAATGGCCCTGATTAACCATTTTTACAGCTTTAAGTGTCTCTGAGACGAGTTTAGTATGCAGAAACAAATACTTTTGATCATTTGCCAAAACGTTAAATGTCTGACAGATGGTGAACCAAGTTCTAAATCCAATTGAAAATCATTTCGCCTGGACAAGCCCTTTAGCTGCATTGGCGAATTCCAACTCAAAATCTAGAAGCCAGAAAAAAAAAAAATTTAGTTGGGTGAGGAGGACTACAAATAATAATGTATTCATTAATGTTTAAACTAATCATGTACACATGTCCTGTAAACTAACTTCTTCCACATAATTTCGATAAAAGAATCGTTGAAATGATCTGTGGAAAATCTAACTAACAAAATAACTTTACCGTCTACCGAAGTCACCAGAAGACCACAACCTATTTCAAAGTGACTTAGGTATCTCAGTGGCGCGAAAAGAGGCAACTGACTCCAAATAAGGGGAGGTGTGAAGTCATCCACATGGACGCTAAAATAAACCCGGTAAATTTCTATTAGACAATAAATCACAGCCGAGCGGTTCTAGACGTTACAATCTGGAACCGCGCGACCGCAACGGTCGCAGGTTCTAATCCTGCCTCGGGCATGGATGTGTGTGATGTCCTTAGGTTAGTTAGGTTTAAGAAGTTCTAAGTAGTAGGGGACTGATAACCTCAGAAGTTAAGTCCCATACCGCTCAGAGCCATTTGAACCATTTTTTGAATAAATCACACAAATATAAATACTGTCAGTTCTCCTAACTACATAGAAATTAAAATTACGAACAAATAAAAATTATAGCAGTCACTTAGAAATTGTTGTTGGGAAGACAATCCAAAGACTGCTTTTTATTGGCGGAACAGTTCAAAGATGCGACAGGTCTACTAAAGAGACTTCTAGCACTTCGCTTCTCCGTTCTCTGCTAGAGTATTGCTGAGTGGTATGGGATCCTTACCAGACGGGTTTTATGATGGACAATATCGAAATTAGGACAGCTCGTTGTGTATTATCAAGAAGTAGGAGCGTTACGAATATGTTAAGGGAGTTGTGGTGGCAGTCATTACAACAAAGACTTAAAACGAAGACTTTCCCGTTGCGGCTAGATCTTTTCATGATATTCATTAACTAACTTTCTCCTTTGATTGCGAAAATATTTTTCTGTCGGGAACCTTCGTAAGAAGAAATAATCACCGCTATGAAATAAGAGAAATCCAAGCTCGGAAGGAAAGCTTCAAGTGTTGTTTCATGTTCTTGGAGTGGAACGATAATGGAATAGTCTGAAGGTGGTTCAGTGAACCTACTGCCTGGCACTTAAGTGTGAAATGGAGGGTAGTCATGCAGAATGACATTATGAAATTAAATTATGTATAGTAAGTCTTGTGCTTATGTACCTGAATGACTGACGTGATATTAGACTGTCAAATGACAGAGATGACATTAATCTGACCATCACCTACTTTCGACGTCAGAATGCAATAACCACTCACAGACGGCAGGTGGCAGCACTAGCAGTGGGGGAGGGGTGGGGTGGACGCCGAAAATAGTCGAGTCGTCTTAGTAATGTAGAAACTAAGTGATTTATTAGACATCCAATAGAGCATGATCGTTGGCTTTCGGGTCAACAAATCCAGAGAAAGCTAAGTTTACAAAGAGTTCAGGCGCCACCGTGGTTGAAGTAAACCGTGGATCGCAAAATGGCCCTATGCAAAACCAGTGCCGAGACAAATGTGGTACACCACGGTCCATGCATGACAGGTGTGAACGACGGCTGCGGAAATGCGTACGGGTGAATAGACGTTTAACTGCTGAGGAAGTGACAGTTCAGGTGAACCAAGAGGCTACGAACAGTGTGTCTTCCACGACCGATCAGCAAACGATGCTGTGTATGGACCTACGCAGCAGGCGCCTGGTTCACGCACTGATGCTGACGTATTCATTGGCGGCGAGGGCTGGAATTTGCACGACATTACAGCCGAGTGGCGACAAGTGGCTTTTTCATATGACAGATGACTCTTGTCGTGTACGGTGTGAAACGTCTGAACCGCAAACACGCTGCAACAATCGTCGGGAGAGGGAGGGTTATGGTCTGGAAAATGTTTTCGTGGTATTTCCTGGGTAATCTCGTCATTCTGGAAGACACAATGGATGTAGACAAGTATGTGTCTTATGTGTCTATTCTTGGGGACCATGTCCACACCTACATGCAGTTTGTTTATCGTCGACTCTATGGTGTTTACCAGGACGGCAGTGTAACGTTCCCCACGGATAGCACTGAACGTATGTGGTTCAAAGAGTAAAAAGATGACTTTACCGTACTCCCCTGGCCACCAAAGACCGTAAATTTAAACACAATCAAGAATCTACAGGACGACCCCGATTGGTCTGTTTGAGCCACGGATCGTTAACCGAGAAACCTAGTGTAGCTGGCCACGCCTCTGTAGTCGGCATGGCACCACATCGCGTCGGTATCTGCACCGCACTCTCATCTTGCGAGTGTGAGACCGTTCCACGCCGAAAAATGTGATTATTCAGGCTTGTGAAAAGGGCTCACAGTAATATGACTGGACAGTATATTACACTGCTGCACGCCAAGTTCTTTATTACACTGAATGTTATTTAGAACTGAAATTCTTAATGAAAGGCTGGAAAATTACGGCGCAGTTTGCTTTCAGTGAAAAGCTTCTGAATATGTTCGAATTTATGTTACTACAGTTTTCATCGTCCTCGTTGGTAGCTAGTAGCTAGTGGAAGTATCGCATCGTCCTTGTTGAGCTGAAGATCATTTATTGAATAATTTTCTTTTAATATGGGAAAATAATTACGATAACAGAAAGCCAATCATCTTTTCGGCAACACAAAAACTCAGAGAAATGGAGTTTAAGATTTTGCTTAGGGAACACCTAACCACATCGCAGTCAGATCAATACGCAGGGCCAATTACTAACATTTTACGATAATAAACTGTTGTGTGTGTGTGTGTGTACTGGGATTTGATATTAGGCCGTTGCGGGTGGACTTCACCTGGATCATAATATTAAATGCTTTGAGCGTCTAGGATCGAAAGTGTGAGCAGATAAACAGTTCATAAAAACATTCTTAAACAATTTCCAACAGAAAAAGCGCCACTGTATATTATATTCCCAATCTCAGGAAATACAAACTTAAAAACAGCATTATTTAGTACTCCTCTCTCCATTTAAACAGCCATAGTATTACAATTAAGGAACATGAAGTCGACGGACTGTTTAATACGTACCACAGTTAATCGCTGGCGAGAATTCAGTGGTTTCGTCTCCAGCGTCGTACCACTGTAAAGACAATGATGTAATGAGTCCAAGAGCGGAAATTGCCTTCACATTCACGTCAGGAACTGAGCTCTTTATTTAATTAGCCATGACATCTCCAAAGCATGAACGTTTATGGGGTATGAGACTTGTGGACAGTTAATGGGCCTCTCTGCTGACTATTTTTCGCCGTCGTTCAAGAGGGAAGAAAGTTTTTGTTCATTTATTCCTATAAAAGTGAAGGATATCCTATGTACCGGATGTCTCAGCAATGCAGACCGAAAACATATGTAACCGTATGCCTACTAAACATCTGTGACCTGTAAAAAGATACTGTGAAGTGGCATTTAGCTGTAAACTCCTAAGCCTACACAAAAAATGGTAAATAGTAAGCGACAATAAGTTTATGAAACATACTTTTCTCCATACCGTAAATATACTGCCATTTTAATATGATTCATTTCTAAGTAGGCACATGCCCATTCACGGTCACGTTAATGTACTTTTCTGACCATTCTAGGCGAAGTAAAACAAGAGTCTAGGGAAAGTTAAATGATTTATTCTAAGAAGAATGTATGAATTCACTGATCCCCGTTTCCCAAGTTTTTCCGCAGAAGAACGAATAAATAAGGTTTTGATATTCATAGTAAACAGCATACGTTGTGGGGGAAAGAACTGAAGTAGCGAGGTCTAATATACAATCGTATGATATTTAACGTTAGCTCCAAGAAAGATTCCGTAACGAGTGTCAATTTTAAAAGTGGAAAAAGTCCGGTTTTTTAAAGCTTCCGAAATCGTTTTAGGTAATTTTCTAAAATTTGTTGCTCATCCATTACGTTCCTACACTACCAGAGTACGGCGGTTGGTTGAGGAGCGGTAATAACGGTTAAGAATTGGGTCTCCCTTAGGCCAGAGAAAAATTCACAAATGAGTGGTTTCTTTTTCTGGAATATTTCGTGAGGATATTTTGTACAGCACTTGAAGCATCTCTAGGAGAATTAAAAACAGAACACTGTAGCGAAATCATTTTGCACGCATAAAGTTTCATCGTATGAAAAATTTGTTTCCATGTTTATAATTGCCACTTTATTGTAAGTCAGACTTTTCTTCTTAAATAGTGATCAATAAGGCCCATTTTATGGTACTGAACCTTCTGTACACACATTTTAATAAAGTAAGAAATGAGTTGTGCCAGCTCCTTAACTTAAAAGTTTTCCTTGTATTTATTCTAAATTTAATTCTAGTCTTAAATTCACGGGTGCTAAAGTTAAGTATTGATTTAGTTCTAACAGATTGTCTGGAATGAACTACTGCAATAAAGCGCCAACAACAGAAATCATCTGAAAAATTAAGTTAACAGTATAACTAGAGTCAATAACAGACTACATTAAAAGTAAAGTTCACCGCTTTGGGCGCCATTAAGCAAACAATTGAACGGAAATGATCAGTTAATGAGGAAATGTTTATCTCAGCTTTATACACCGATGTAGAAACTGTCCACTAAGCATAGTTACGTGAAATAAATAACCCCACTCCCATATGTATTCGCTCTATAAAATAAACCATTGATCATAAAAACAGAATAATTATGCAAATAATACTACCGGCGCTGCGCCTCGAGGAAGTAACTTCCTTACAGTCTTAAAGAAATATAAATAATGTCAGCGATAGCACTGGCGCAGTTATTAATCGATCTGTCACGAATAAATACAACGATGACTATTTTAACCTCAAGTTTCTTTTACTGCTTGTAGATTACAAAAAGCACTTTTATTGATCAACCATCTGAGTTCATCTTTCTACAGCCACAAATGTAGCACTAGAACACCGTGTCAATGAACTTAATGTACTACAAACCGAAACGGTAGCAACGCCCAAAGATTCCCATACTTACAGTGGAAAAACTATAGCTTAGTCGTATCAGCTGAATAGAATTGTGATTCTGTGTTTCGATGTTGACTAATGAAAAATCTTCCAGCAGCACATGTCACTGAAGTAACAATACCGTGTGGTAGTAAAGTAGCGTCACAGACAACACTCCACTAACTAAGCAACACGTTTAATTTGCTGCGTGTATCGGTCGGTATATTCATATTATTCATGTTATAATTATTTTTTAAATCCTATGATGGGAGGAATTCTGTGAAATAGTTACTCTCTGAGCTTCAATTCCCTACATAGAAATTGATCAGATCTATGGCCATTGGAACAATACTCCTATTGAAGCACATAAAAAGCGAATAATTAACTGCTTAATTTTAACTGAGGTTCCCGTCACTGCTCGTCAGAACACGACAATAACATTATAAAGAAAAACACTTCCCAATGTTCTGCAAAATTATATTTATTTGGTCACTAACTGGCTTTCGGCTTCTCAGACCATCACTTGAAAATAGCCTGAGAAGCCGAAAGCTGGTTAATGACTATATGAATATAATTACGTCTCATAGCCGTAACGACTCGCTCGCACCCACTTACCCAGTGCTGTAAGTCGCTCATACCATCCACTTCCACTTGCCCATTCTCACTCGCTCATCCAGTCCAACTCATTGTCATTATTTCTCTCTCTAATGTTCACCGTCTCCTGTGTCACAGCCTTCCTTCTTTACTGCTATTACATGCTCCTGTCACTTTCACTGTCTCCCTCTTGCTCTCTCTTATTGCAACTGCCTCATTCATTCCCTCCCGCTGCTGTTTCCTCTTCTCACAGTCACTATATGTCTTTTTGTCATTCTCATTATCAATGGTTCTCACCCATTTCCACTTTCTTCTTCTCATTATTCCTGCCCTGTGGAACTGTGTCCTTCACTCTTCGTAGCTCTCTTCTGTCACTTCCAACTATATTCCACTACCACTTTGTCCCTTTCTATCTCGTTTACTGTCTTTGTCTCCTTCGTCCTTTCTATACCACAAACACTGTCTACGATCTTCCATTATTTATTATTTATCCGGCTCTTTCCCACTGCCACTGTCTCCGCCACTCCCTCCATACAAAAGATTGAATATGTTCGCACTCCAAAATCTGTGGGGAAACTTTCAATGGTGCTGAAGAACGTAGAATGCTGCAGCTGTTACCCCACTTTTGAGTCGGAGGCTTTTAAACAAACAGGAACGTATTCGCATTTTGTGTGCTCCAATATGAGCACCTTCCAGTTTATTCTCTTCTTTTTCCTGCCGCAGCAGAGCATGTCACTCATATGAAAAGAAATGCATCGATCAGTAAAATTCTGATAGTTTACCTTTGTTAATCTGAAACAATGGAAAACTAATTTTACACCTCAGACAGGATCTTACATGCAATAAATTTTTGCGTGTGCTTCAGTACTAAAACATGGCTTTCCAGAACCCGTATAATAGTAATGGATAAATTTTAAAGTATATTTCCCTGTGCTAATTCCCTTCATAAACTACATTCTTGCCTCAAACTGAATTTTACGTGTACAATTAGGGTGTCTGTATCCCGAAAACGGATAAAGATTCCAAGAAAATTTTAAAGATTTTTCGAGGTCGGGACCTTTGGGATATACCTTAAAACGGCAGCCATTTGCTGTGCATAGCTGTCTTGCTACAAAAAATCTTTCAAACCCTTTCTCAGCAATGGATAGTGATATCAAAAAAATTTTCAATGTTGTTCGAAATCTGGAGCGCAGAAATATTATGTAAAAATTTAAGACCTATTCTGCACATAGACGCCTTGTGATCTGTGGCCCGGTTTCGGTGCAAGAAAATGGTAGAAAAACGCATTTATCTCGTTTTCTATGGAACTGTTCGTGGACTAATGGTGCCCACTGTAGGCGACGTCAAATGCAATAACAAATAAAAGATGTACGTAATTTGCCTCAGCTAGAAAAAAAGTGTGTCACATTCGTACTTTGACTCTATACTGTAGAATAGTGACAATAAAATGATCCTTGTGTTGGTTATACCAAAGGTCCCTAGCCCGAGGCCTATCCAAAACATCTGATCGTACCTTTCTATCGCTAGTAGAACCGAGGCATGAGCAAGAGAAAACTCCCGTTATCATACATGTTGTTTTGGAACATACTGGCAAATTCTGTAGCATGCGTACCGATACTGGCACTCCTCTAACTGTGATGCGCAAGTTCAATAGAAGTCTGATCAGGCTGTTGAGGCGGTACTAGAGTCGAATTTAAGGACAGTATCGACAGATAGAGTTTGGAGTTGTTAGAACACCAATAAGGCATATAATGGGAGTCCCAAGCAAATGTATACACTCTTTTTATGGCGCCTATAGTAATATTTATTAAGATACGGAAAAATGTGAAAATTCAAAGTAATGTGAACAAATGTAGATACCAGCCATTTTCGAAAG
The DNA here is from genome assembly GCF_023864345.2 of Schistocerca serialis cubense. NCBI lineage: Eukaryota > Metazoa > Arthropoda > Insecta > Orthoptera > Acrididae > Schistocerca > Schistocerca serialis. Next base: position 526,169,705 of record NC_064641.1, read on the forward strand.
TATTCAAATTTTTGCCACTGTGGCCCCGGCACAGCTGATAAAGCTGACCAATAGATCCAATATGTTACTAAGCGCTTGCTATTGGTATTTTGGCACAATAGATAGTCTTGCGTTATAAACAGTGTCCTTCACATGCCCCCAAACAAAAAAGAATCTTAGGGGTGAAATCTAGTGAGCGTGTTGAGTACTCGGTACTACCTCTTCGTCCTATGCAAATTATCCGAAGGTGTTCGTCAAAGTAGGTCTTTATAAGGCGATGGTAGTGGGGACATGCTCATCCCTCCTGGAAATACCATTCTCTATCCCGAATAATCCCTTGGATGCTTGGCACGGAGTATTCCTTTAATAGAATCAGGTAATTTTCAACAGTCACTGTATGCTCAAAAAAGGAAAGTCTGATCAAACTAAATGCTGATAAACAAAACCACACTGCAACTAATGTTACATTCACATTGTATACCATTGTCACGTGAGGATTATAAGCCAGCCAGTAACGACATTTTTGACGATTAGCCGGCCGCTGTGGCCGAGTGGTTCCAGGCGCTTCGGTCGGGAACCGCGCTGCTGCTACGGTCGCAGGTTCGAATCCTGCCTCGGGTATGGATGCATGTGATGTCCTTAGGTTAGTAGTTTTAAGTAGTCCTAAATCTGGGGGACTGATGATCTCAGATGTTAAGTCCCATAGTGCTTAGAGCCATCTGAACCATTTTTTGGTGACGATAAATTTAACCACTGAGCTTAAAAGCTCATCTTGCTTCATGATACTCTCAAAATTTAGTTTTTCGGTCATTTTCATCCTCATTCAGATCGTGGACTAATCAAGGAATAAAACTTTCCTATTCGAGATGCTTCAAAACGCGACGGACGCTCGGTTTTGGAATTCCTGTCCCACGAGCCGCTTGCCACACAGACTTTCTAGGAGATTTCGGAAATATATCGATGGTTTCTCAACCTCTTGCGGGGCCGATGGATGATCTTGATCTCCTGGAACCGCTCTTGTGGGCATTCTGGACAGTTCCTTTGGAACGTGGTACGGGACCATAGGATAGACAAAGCATGGAAAGGTTGAGTTCCGTGACATATACACGGTTCACTTTTAATACACACCAACAAACAACAACACTTTTGCGAAGCAGTTTCACAGAGATAGAAAACCATTAAAAACAATTATTTTACAGAAAGTGTTACCTACACTTACAAATCAGCACTGCAGAAAAAACTAATTTAAATTTCAGGAGAACGTGACTCTTATCCCATATATTACAATGAGTAAGAGGTGGGTACCAGACTTGGTAAGTTATTTAATCTTATAGCTCTTATAATTACACTTTTCCCTACGACATTAAAGTCTCTTCTTTATCTACGATAATGTCTGAAGCAGAAGAAATGAACTAATATTTAAGCAGTAGCTGGAATTCCAAGCCAGGTCTTTTTGCTTCTTACGCAGAAATACTACACATTACACCATCACAGCAATCCGGTTAACATTACTGCATGTACTACGTGAGTTGAATGCCCTCGCCAGCACAAACTTCAAATTATATCTTCTGCTTATTTTCCCTTGCACTGTCACTATTGACCGGGCTCTCCGGCGTCGGAATAGCACCCCAACACAAATTTTAATTCATTTCTTCTGTTTCATTCATTATCGTAGATAAAGAATGTCTCAGGGAAAAATGCAATTATAAGATCTGTAAGATCAGCTACGGTACAGGACTTTCCCATTACGTCCAGCGCTGGGGTGTTATTCCAATCCCGGAGAAGGGCTGCTCGTTTCGTGTTGTCGCGCAATAGCGGTGAGAGTGTCACCGATATGATATCCGAGTTGGGGTGGCAGTCACTGAAACAAAGGCAGTTTTCTTTGGCGTGGGATCTACTTAAGAAATTTCAGTCACCAACTTTCTCTTCAGAATGCGAAAATATTTTGTTGACACCCAGCTACGTAGGGAGAAATGTTCATCATAATAAAATAAGAGAAATCATAGCTCGAACGGAAAGATTTAAGTGTTCCTTTTTCCCACGCGCCATTCGAGAGTGGAATGGTAGAGAAGTAGTATGAAAATGATTCGATGAACCCTCTGCCTGGCACTTAAGTGTGAATTACAGAGTAATCATGTAGATGTAGATGTAGAGAGCCCAGGCAATAGAGACAGTGAAAGGGAAAATAAGCAGGAGATATGATTTTGTGTTGCGGAGGGCATTAAGCGTAGGTAGTTCATGTAGCACGGTCAACCACAGAGTTGCGATAGTGTAATGATTAGCATTTCTGCGCAGCAAGTAAGAAGACCCGGATTCGAGTCTGGACCGCAGTACAAATTTTAGTTCATTTCTTCTGCTTCAATCTTTATTTAATCTTGCCAATTCCCTAATTAGTTTTGGTCAAAAAACTAAATATTGCCCAGTCGACAGTACAACTTGACCACTGTCAAAAGCTATAAGAAGCGAATCCTTCCCCTGTTAGTCAGTGGGTTTAAATAGTTTGCGAGGTGCCTTTAGATCAAGTCCTTTGGCTACAATCTGAGAGCTCTGTTCAAAATACAGAATGTAACAATATCTCAGATGCACCTGAAACAGGCCAGTGTTAAGCACAAGCAACACACAGTATACCAGCAAGGCACTTCCAAGAACAAATAACGAGTGTCAAAACCAAGTCTGTCAACACAATGTACATCAAGGTCAAGAAGCAACATCATCATAACAGAGAGAGTAGCAAAACAAGATGATATCAATCAAACAAGCACCTTAAATCCTTGAACTGAGGCCGTAGGAGTAGTATACACCAGCGGAATTTGTATTATATTACTGCACAAAACAGGTCAGTCATAAAATAGCGCCGCACAGTAGGTGAACGAAAGGAAGAATTGTGGCGACATACCATCCGTACATAGTACCTAAATAACACTGCACAGTCCAAATGCAATAACGACGCCCGACTTACTGTCTGGCGGCATATTTAACATGCAACATGTTCTCATCCAGAGTCTACTCGTGTTTCAACTATTCACCATCATGCGGCGTGCGGCACTTAACCTTCTCTTCGCACGAGCACTACAGGAAAACTGGCTGCCGTTCGCCGCGCCGGACATCATCCCGACGGTCAGCAACGACTTCCACCTACTAGAACACGTGGCCACCACACTCGCCCTTCTCGTTTTCACTTCCCGAGGCCCGCGCTCTGCCAGGTAAACAGCTCCTAGTCAGAGGTCGCAAACACTATCTGAATGAAGTGTGGCCAACCAAGGAAGCTAAGGGAAAACTAGCGCCGCATTGTAGGTGAACGAAAGGCAGAATCGTGGTGACATACCATCCGTACGTACAGAGTGCCGCACATGGCACACCCTCTTCCTCAGACTTACCTCACAGACGAGAAATTGTGTGTCGCGATGCTGCATCACAATAAAACTTCATTCTGAATTGCCTTTCCATTTGCACTTACGTTCTCAGTCTTCAGGTAGCACTTGAGGGTGAACTTCTGCGCTCTAGGTTCAGCCTCCCTTCATCCATTTTTTAATCCGTCACACCTGAAATGAGAGTTGTAAAAGAGTGCATACATTTTTTTGGGAGACAACAAAACTAGCACATACCAGTTTCGAAAGACTTCCTCACCACAAAATTCATAACAGTATTAGAGCAATTAAAAATCAATTAACAGCAATTTAATTATTATGTTTAAAATCAGCAATGTACTACACTTACGCACCAAAGAAATTGATATTCAAATACAGGATGTGTAAACAGGCAGAATTCGGCGCTGCGGTCGGCAACGCCTTTGTAAGACACTAAGTATGTGGTGTAGTTGTTAACTCCGCTACTGCTGCTACACTGGCAGTTTAGCAAGATGTGAAGAGTTTGAACGTGATGTTACAGTCGGCGAACGGGCGACGGGACACAGCATTTCCGAGGTAGCGATGAAGTGGGGATCTTCCCGTACGACCATTTCACGAGTGTACATGAATATCAGGAGCCAGATAAAACATCAAATCTCCGATATCAAGGCGGCCGGAAAAAGATCCTGCAACAACGGGGTGACGACGACTGAAGAGAATCGTTCACTATGACAGAGGTGCAACCCTTCCGCAAAGGACTGCATATTTCAATGCTGTGCCATCAACGAGTGTCAGCGTCCGAACCATCATCGATATGGGCTTTCTGAGCGGAAGGCCCGCTAGTGTACCTTGATGACTGCACGACCCAAAGCTTTACGCCTCGCCTGGGCCCGTCAACACCGAATTGGACTGTTGATGACTGGAAACACGGACGGGTCTCGTTTCAAATTGTATCGAGCAGATGGACGTGTACGAGTAAGGTGACAACATCATGATGGCGTGGATCATGCGTGTTAGCAGAGGACTGTTGAAGCTGGTGGAGGCTCTGCAGTGATGTGGGGCGAGTGTAGTTGAAGTGATACGGGACACGTGATACGTCTAGATGCGACTCTGACAGGTGACGTATGTAAGCATCCTGTATGATCACCTGCATTCATTCATGTCCATTGTACATTCCGACGGACTTGGGCAACTCCAGCAGGACAATGTGACACCCTACACGTCCAGAACTTCTACATAGTGGCTCCAGGAACACTATTCTGAGTTTAGTTCCTTAGCCACCAAACTCACCGGTCAAGAACATTATTGAGCATATCTAGGGTACCTTGTAACGTGCTGTTCAGAAGAGATCTCCGTCCCCTCGTACTCTTACGGATTTATGGACAGACCTACAGGGTTCATGGTGTCAATTCGCTCCAGAACTACTTCAGACGTTAGTCGATTCCATGCCACGTCGCGTTGCGGCACCTCTGCGTACTCGCGGGGGCCCTACTCGATATTAGGCAGGTCTATGGGTTTCTTTGCTTCTGCCATTTCGTGTTGCATTAGTTCTGCATGCCCGCAGGTGTATAAGTTTCTTTCGTTCGTCAGTGTAGATAACAGTTAAATAAACTAAATGAACATCCGCGAACATACACTGTAAATAAAAATTAACAATACCGTAATGAACGTGGGACAATTCCGCATTAGGACCCTAACACATCAATAACGTTATTATAAGCAATCATGCACTACGCCCTGTCTCAGTGGCGATTTCAGCATTTTGTTTTGGGACGGGATTGACCCAACTGAGCGTACTCTTTCTCAAAGTGAACGTTAATATACTAGAAAACACACCTAATTTTATTTTGCTCATTTATTGCATAGCGAGTTTCCTCGGACAACTTTTTGCCAATTCTTCAGTGACTTCGACAGGTTGTAGGCTACCAGATATATCCCGGTGAATATACATGGTAGTCAAACCATTCAACCTGTCATCCGTCATTGTCGTGCTAAAAGGTACGACTTATCCGGTTTAAGCGAAGAGAAGCTACGCTCCACACTACAAATGGATACTGGTAATGAAGCGAGAACTTGTAAAAGAATTATTATGTTAAGGAAAATTAATTTGTCTCTTGATGTTCCTCTTTTGCTGATTCGGGGGCCATATTCCGTTTCTCTCCAGAGCTCCTTCCAAAGAGCTATTTCTCCCGATAACGAGAGAGGATGAGGCAAGTCGCTGCTGTAAACACGTGCAGCTACCACTAAAGATTTCAGATTTTCTGTTTTTACGATGGCACTTGATGAACTGATCGAGAACTGAAGAGTGCTCTGCTCTCGGAAAGCGACTCCACAAATGTCCCAACACAAAATCGATGAAAGGAAGGAATTCATTCAATCTGAAACAAAACGCGACATTACATTGTTCTCAAACTCGAAACAATAGAAAAGAAAGAGAAATGCTGCATGAAGCAAAAAGCGTGAGAATGTATTAAAGGTTTATTTTACCCGTAGTATTCCTTAGCATCAAGTGCTTCTATATTTGAGTGACGATCAGAACGTTTGGCGATTCTGGCTGCCTGCACTGGGATGTCCAAAGGTTCTACAATATGACACGCCTCTTGGAAAATTTCTTCACCTTTTGTTGCTGTGTATCGTTCCAATGTTCTTATTACACTGTCTTCCACCTCATAGCAAAGGTTGAGATCTAATGCAACAGCCTGGCATTGGCGTGAGAGAGAAACAGTAATTTCTAATTCAGCTGCGGTCACTGTCAAAGTTAAGACAAAGTCATATCGTTGAATAGAAGCCAGAAGACTTATACTTTCCATTGACGGAGAAGTTCTGTCCATTTCTTCAACGAAGCGTACGATAGAGTCAAAGAGCTCCTTGAACTGAAGGGGAGTATCAGCGTGTGTCACTAAAACTTTGTAACTTAACTCTTTTCGCCTCTCGTATTTTTCAAGGATAGCTCACTTGGTAGGTTACAACCTTTTATCTGACTCGCGCACAAAATTGGTAACACGATTTGCAACTGCCGTCTTATGACGAATACTAGGCCAGCTGCACGCCCTCACGATAGACAGGTTTAGTTTATGTTTTGCACAAGCATATAAGTCGCTAGCGGTTGGATGTGCTTTATTCGGGACTGTGCGCCACTGAACTTTCCATACATGTTGGCACCTCCATCATAAACCTGGCCTCTCAAATTATTAACTTGAAGGCCGACTTGATTTAATTCTTGAACAATTTGATCGCTTAATGCAGCACCAGTCGTGTCAGTGGCAGATAGAAAGCGTATGAAGTCTTCTCGTATTGAGTATCTTTGTAAATTCAGATACCTGGTACATACACTGAGTTGTTTTGTACCATTGGCATCCGTTGTTGCGTCACCAAGGGCAGCATAATATTTTGCTTCTTTGACTTTGTCGAATACCTTTTTCATGACAGAATGGCAACAATCAATCAGCTGATTCTGAGATGTTTTGCTCAGATTTGTAGCATTTTTGGCGCTGTCTCTAAATGTTTTTGGAGAGGCGGATCACCGATTTCATCACTCAGTGTACCATCATCTCGGTGGCCTCTTAATGATATGTTTTCTCGACCATAAAATATGATCGTCTTTACTATAGGAATCAGCCGCTCTCTATTGAATTAATCATTTTCAGTTTCTCAATTTCGATTAAATTATTTGCAGTTTTTTCAGGGTTTTCATAAGAACTTTTGAAATGTGTGCTTTTTAAAACTGCCATTTTGTGATAATCTGTAGCAGAATAGATTCTGAAGATTTCTAGTGATGTTTTGCATTTGCGAAGTGGACGAGTGACTAAAGATCTTAGAGCCACAGAATGCTTGCTCCCATTATCTGGACCAGAAAATAGTATACAAGGCAAACAATATGCACGGTCCTGTTGTTGACTATAGACTGTGGAAGCGTAATCCTTTGGCCAATCAGAACGAAGCTTTCTTTTTTGTCTAATCTCTGTCTACTGCGGATATTCTTAATTACGAGGTTGTTCTGAAGACTCCGTCAGATGTTCATACTTTTCCTCGTCACTTAGTACTTTATAAGAGATATCAAAAGTACTTTCGGCCCAAGAAGTCGATGTACTGGCCACTCCCGTTGATACTGGTTCCTGTTCTGTAACAATGACAAACAAAAACTACAACTTATAGGCGAATCAGAGAATCATACATAACCACATCAACAAGTTACCAACAACTAAAATAACTCTTCGGAACTATATTACAGGGTTATTTAAAAAGGCCAATAATCATTTAAAATAAAACTTATTAATATTGAGCATTTTTTATTATGAGCCAAACTTGAAATTAGCTAGTACTTGTAAAAGTTACATACAAACTAACCTACTGGACCAAAATGTGTGAAACAGCTGATATTTCGCTATTTTGAAGTTGGTCCCACAGTAAACGTTGTTACTGATGAGTGCCTTAACACATTAAAAGATTATTTACTGATTTTACGTAAATACCGTGGTATAAAAGTATGAAATTCACGGCAACACATGCATGCACACGAAGAAAGCCAGTTTAAAAAGAATTCGAACAGACCCGACGATTGGAATTACATCATTTACGCTAAATATTACTTCTCGCTGTAATTTATGGGTCAGGCAGAGAGGATCGAGTGGTCAGAGCATTTTTGTTGCCAACAGTGGAATGAGATTTCCCACTGAAAGAACTTATTCAAAACCACTATAAACCACTACCTTTTTATCGTTCCCTTAACAAAGCCATTAAACTGTTATTTTTTAAGTACTGAGTATGTTGGCTAACCAAAAGTATGACAAAGTTCAGATTATCCCTTTGTTTAAAGCTAGAACAATATTATGAAATGTGGCACAGCAAACTTACCTAAGAGAAAACGAAGAACTCGGGGTTGTCAACATCTTTTTCGACAAAAGGTTCAATACCAGAGGCAGAGGTTGTAGCGGATAAAGTATGTTCAGATGCCTTACATGTAGTTAACAGTTCCTGTCAGGTCACATGAAATTGAATGAAACCGCAAACAGCTGTTAATTGATGGTCTATCAACACGATCGGTTTCGATGCGTTAAAACAACATCTTCAGGTGTAGGTGGTGTCACATAAATTAGCACATGGGGACACCCCAACGTTCGTGGTCAGAGAATACAACCCCATGAAGAGAGGAAATGCTCAACGAATAAAAATCGGCGAAACATTGGGGTGAATACTGCAGGGGATGCGTCAAGTGTAGACAGTAGTTCAAAATGGTTCAATTGGCTCTGAGCACTATGGGACTTAACTTCTGAGGTCATCAGTCCCCTAGAACTTAGAGCTACATAAACCGAACTAACCTAAGGACATCACACACATCCATGCCCGAGGCAGGCTTCGAACCTCCGACTGTAGCGGTCGCGCGGTTCCAGACTGAAGCGCTTAGAACCGCTCGGTCACTCTGGCCGGCGTAGTCAGTAGTCGTAAGGGTAAAACACTAGTGGATTCTCTGACTACGAAAGTTGGGAGCTTCTGTACGTGCTAATTTACGTGACACCACTTACACTCTATTATGGCGCTTTAACGCAGCGAAACCGGCAGGTTCAATAAACCATCGGTCAACAGCTGTCTGCATTTTCATTCAATTTCAAGTCACCATGAATTGCAACGGCTGTGGCTTCCCGTATTACAAAGTTATAAGTTCCTACCTGTGTCAGCACTTATGTTGGCAGTTCATTATTGTGGAAACATTGTTTTTTCCTTCCGATTCCTGCACGAATCGAGACATGCGAATTCATCATTTCGGATTTCATTTTATTGCTCGCATTAGTTTTAATAATGCTCATCTGGCTAAAAAGTCTTTCTACTTCGGCAATTGACCGTCGTACAGTGAAAAAGTTGTCAATTCGATAAATTGGTTGACGTCATCTCTATGTTGAAGCACTTCACACCAGAAGTTAACAGCGTCTGCTTCGGACCATTTGACAAGAGATGAATTTTGTCATTGAAAATCCGTTTTTGTTATTGTGTCAGGATCAATATTACACGATTGAAGGAGAGGAATCAATAACTCTTTAACGACACAAAGAGCTTTGGACACTGAAGAAGTGAAATTCTCCTCAAAATTTCACTGTTGTCTGGAAGTCGTTGCAACAACTGAATTATTAATTGCTAGACAAACTAGATGCATCTCAGACGCAGAACACGTTCTTGGTCTGGGTGTAATTGAGATTTTCTCAGATCATTAACCTTACTTTCGAACTAATATACTAGATATGTTTTGGGATCTAAGTGGTTTTCAAAGCCTAAATTTAATTTTCTTTCCATTGATATGTAGGGACAAAAACTTCCTTATTAATGATTCAGTTAGCACAACATGGGTATTTAACAGTTTACATGGATCCTCTGTGTTGGGTTCAAAATGTTAATCACCAGATGGAAATATGAAAGAATCGCCTTGAAAAATATTTAACTACGCGTAACTGGGTTCATCAGGAAACGATGAATAAAGCATTTCTGCACTGTAACAGTTATTTCAATGTGCGTTCTAAGCTCTAACCGCTGGTCTGTAGTTCTTGTTACCGCAGGCTCAACGGACAACCATCGCGTATCACATGAGCGTGGAATTTTAATGTGTTCTGTTCCTTTGACAGTCTGATAAATATCACTATTCAACTGTTGGTGAGTTGAAGAATGCAAAAAAAAAAAGAAAAAAAACATGATTCCCTAAGTAATAAGTCCAGTTTTCCTGGAGCGTCTCACTTGCAACAGAAGTAGCAAGTTGAAATGAAAGGCAAATTTTGACTTCCATTATCAAGTCATCAATAAACACCATACACTGTGTCACTCTATATAGCGCACTGCCATCTAGCCGTGAACATACAGAAGTTCATCTCGCTGGAGGAGACACAGCAGTGTAGCGTCCTACGTCAAGTTATAAAAAAGTAATTATGGTGAGCTCTAAGAAAAGTTACTGATAAAATATATTTGGTACACAAGTTTTTACTTGCTCTACCGGTGTTGACAGCAGACTGCACACAGTGTGGTTTTTCGAAAACGGATTTTGGAAAACCTAAGTGCTCTTGTATGGATGGAGAGAGCTTCATTTACTGGGTGAACAACTGCGACTCATTTAACGTGGTAAGATAATGTCCAGGTGTGTTTGACACATTTAGATACAGAGCCGATAGTCTCCATGGCATAAAAACAGTCGATAATAAGATTATCGGTCTTGTTAAGGGCCAGATGAATGGGTTGCAAATAGTGAAGGTTGCAGGTTTGCAACAAAAAATTAATGCATATCACATACAACTGGGTACTACTTAAAGCGAGCTAAAGTATGCGACCTACTGCAGAAAGGACAATTGCAGTTCACAATAATATGCCTGTACAGTGCTCAACACATGTTGCACTTGGTTAATGTTTAATATAAGGGCATGTAGTTGAAAATCAGTCAGCCTCAGCATGACGATAAGTATGTCATTAGCAATGACGCTTCTGTGGTCGCACTCTTTGCTGCAGTAAATGAAATGTGTCGCGTATAATTTTGGTATCTGAATCGACCGTGAGCGAACAGCGACGTTGTAAAATTTTTAATGGAACTAAGCATATACCAGAAGTGGAATGTCAGAGGTAATTATTATTATGATGTTACTTTTTTTATTACTTCTGCGCCATCGGTCTAATTTCGTTACTATATTGATAGTTGCTAGATTTTAAAGAAAGAAAACTTTATTGTTTAGCTCTTAAGACGTTTATCAAACCTTTTCACGGTATACAAAAAACAACTTATTGTTGCCATTTATGCCCATATTTCATTTTTCACCTACCTTTCTGTTACGGTGTTTAACTGATCATGGATTTTTAAGAAGTAGAAAAGGCACCAACTGTGTTCGGAAGATACTTCGATTTGTCTGTGTGTGGATACAGTAATCTGCAGATTTAGCATAGCGACGCGGAAGACAGAGCAGTCCTGCAACGTGTTACCCAGATTTGCCCAAATAGGGGTAAGGATTAAAGATTTTGATTTTTTTAGTTCAGTCAAGGCCAACGTATGTTATTCAGACACAATTAGATTTTCTGTGTTGTGTATTACTTTCAATTCTGGGATCTGGGATCAGTTTTGCGAAACTATCTTAGGTTTTATGTAAAAGTTCATTATTCAGGCAGTTTATAGTGTTCACAAGACTTGCAGTCAGATTGACAACTTTTACAGTATGAAATACTTCCCTTTTCATTACGCCAATTAATTGTTATTACAATTCAGCTTTGCTTCACATTACGACAGTTCATTTATTGTTACAGCGTGGATCTTACAAACAGAAACAGTGCGTTAGTCATATTTTTATTGTTTAAAGAGAACTTTCACTCACATTTTTATTAATTAGAGAGCAATTTCTAGAGAGTAAGTGTATGCGATATAAAAGTGTATAATGTATCTCAAATAGCATGGTAGGCTTTTTATAGTGTTACTGCATGTACAGTATTTAGTTAGCATTTGGTTCTCTCCATTCGAGTATTCTCTTAGTGGGTGTGGAGTACAAGAATCTCATACAAGTGTGCTGATAATGTATATGTGCACTATATGAAAAACACAGGTCACACCATCATGGCTGTACAGGATCTTTGGGTCTAGACCTTATCTGTTGTTAAACCACTTAAAAGTACGTGACAATATGCTGCATACAATTGAAAGACTGTCTGGGTTAGAGATATATGCGTACATTTTGTATTAACAGAATATACGTAGTTCTCAATAATCCCGATGTAAATAGCACAAACCATGCCATGATAGATATTGTTGTGAAAGAGATATCTGTTACTTTGTGTACGTAGCATCAAATGAACTGTAATATAATGTCACATACACATATACACAGTTTATAGTAAGTTTTTTTCTACTGCTGATAAAAAGGTGAGTTTCATTATATTTCTTGACAGTTGCCAGTTTTCCGATGTAATTTATTATATAAAAAAATTGTTTAATGGAACTGTTCTATGTAATTATTCTGCAATTTTTTTTCTAGAACAGTATTACCTCTAATCATATTTACAAGCATCCATGCTAGCATTCTCCAACCCCTCCCCCCTATGAAGCCCCTATGGAATAGACTTATTCAGAGAGAGAGAGACAGAGAGAGAAAGTTGCGCCTCACACAGTATCTCTTATCATTGTACTAAAAGAACTAAATAACTGATATATCAACCCAACAGATAATTTCATCTACTTAATGGTGACACTTTACGTGCCCTGTACCATCTTAAAGCACTGTAGAAAGGAAATTGCACTGTCTTAAATCCCAGCGAATAAGAAGAATAAAAGGTGCATCGTTATCTTCGACGCACTGCAAAAAGGCGTAATGTACATTCACCAGTATTCGAATATTTAGCCTTCCACTGCTTTTAGAGCTGGTTCCACCATACGGAAGTTTCATCCCAGTGGTGAAGCCAGGGGCTCACCAGTAGAGTAGCAGAACCTTTTTGGGTTCACATGCGTCCCTTCACGCAGACGCCCAGACGACAAAATAACATAAATACTGATAAATTGGTGGTCACGGTCCATAATAACAACATATCGTAAACCGTTTAAATAATAAAGTGAAAACCCCGTCACGAAACTACACAGATGAAGAATGCACGCAGGGGTGGGAGGACGAGCTGGGTAGGGGGAATAAAGGGGGAGACGGAAGTGGGAATAGTGAGGATGCTGGACGATGGATAGGGGTGGAGGGTAGAGAATAGCGGTGTGTGTGTGGGGGGGGGGGTGTATGTGCGTGTGTGTGTGTGCGTGTGTGTGTGTGTGTGTGTGTGTGTGTGTGTGTGAGGATGGGTGGGCGGGTGTGTGGGGGGGGGAGGGGTCGGGGGTGTGCGTGGGATGATGGGACGGTTACTCTCCATGCCAAAGTGTGGACGGACCTAAATTCCACTTCAGTAGGTAGGCTTTCACTATTTACGGCATCACAAAAAGCTGTATTCTGGGAAATGTTTCTAAATTCATTACTACAGGCAAATGTTCAGCTTCTTACGAAGCAGTTCCTCATCTATGACTCGTTTGAACGTGCTGGTCATAATTATATGTTACATTGTATTACTTCTTCAGTGGCATATTCTCCGGTAGTCATTAGATTCGTTAGCTATCAAACATATGTCTGGATACACGCAGAACTTTAACGATTGAGGAACCTGAAAGGTTGTAAAACATATCTTCATGTTTTAAGTTATTTCTTTGTCTCTTTGTAGCGGATTTAGGTGGGATACTCCCATGTCTGATGAGGACGCATGGAACAAAAAACATTAGCGACAGATTGACTAATCTGTGTGGAAGACATGTAAAATGGCACTTACAATTTTTTTTAACTTAGCGGTTAAAGTCACTATCATTGCTAATTGTTTGCATGATTCTCTAAAAAATTGTGGATGGATAACAGGCTGTCTGAGATGGAAATCTATAACATCAACGTTATGACTTGAAGATGCTGATGTCTTTCCTACGAATGACCTTTTTGGCTGTGGGGCGGTGTTTATCTTATGATTCTATAAATATACAGGGTGGTCCATTGATTGTGACCGGGACAAATGTCTCACGAAATAAGACTCAAACGAAAAAACTACAAAGAACGAAACTTGTCTAGCTTGAAGAGGGAAACCAGATGGCGCTATGGTTGGCTCGCTAGACGGCGCTGCCATAGGTCAAACGGATATCAACTGCGTTTTTTTAAATAGGAACCCCCATTTTGTTACATATTCGTGTAGTATGTAAGGAAATAAGAATGTTTTAGTTGGACCACTTTTTTCGCTTTGTGATAGATGTCGCTGTAATAGTCACGAACATATGGCTCACAATTTTAGACGAGCAGTTGGTAACAGGTAGGTTCTTTAAATTAAAATACGGAACGTAGGTACGTCTGAACATATTATTTCGGTTGTTCCAATGTGATACACGTACCTTTGTGAACTTATCATTTCTGAGAATGCATGCTGTTACATCGTGATTACCTGTAAATACCACATTAGTGCAATAAATTCTCAAAATGATGTCTGTCGACCTCAATGTATTTGGCAATACGTGTAACGACATTCCTCTCAACAGCGAATAGTTCGCCTTCTGTTGTGTTCGCACATGCATTGACAGTTCGCTGACACATGTTGTCAGGCGTTGTCGGTGGATAACGATAGCAAATATCTTTCAACTTTCCCCACGGAAAGAAATCCGGGGACGTCAGGTCCTGTGAACGTGCGGGCCATGGTGTGGTGCTTCGACGGCCAATCCACCTGTCATGAAATACGCTATTCAATACCACTTCAACTGCACGCGAGCTATGTGCCGGACATCCATCATGTTGGAAGTACATCGCCATTCTGTCATGCAGTGGAACATCTTGTAGTAACATCGGTAGAACATTACGTAGGAAATCAGCATATATTGCACTATTTAGATTGCTATCGACGAAATGGGGGCCAATTATCCTTCCTCCATAATGCAGCACCAGACATTAACCCACCAATGTCTCTGATGTTCCACTTGTCGCAGCCATCGTGGATTTCCCGTTGCCCAATAGTGCATATTATAACGGTTTACGTTACCGCTGTTGGTGAATGACGCTTTGTCGCTAAATAGAACGCTTATAAAAAATCTGTCATCGTCCTGGAATTTTTATTGTGCCCAATGGCATAACTGTACACGACGTTCAAAGTCGTCGCCTTGCAATTCCTGGTACATAGAAACATGGTACGTGTGCAATCTCAAAACCGACGTCTTTAAGATTCCGATTCTCGAGCAATTTGTCTGCTACTGATGTGCGGATTACCCATGACAGCTGCTAAAACACCTACTTGTGCATCATCATTTGTTGCAGGTCGTGGGTGACGCGTCACATGAGGCTGAACAGGTCCTGTTCCCTTAAATAACGTAACTATCCAGCGAACGGTCCGGACACTTGGATGATGTCGTCCAGGATACCGAGCAGTATACATAGCACACGCCCGTTTGGCATTTTGAACACAATAGACATACATCAACACTATATCGACCTTTTCCGCAATTGGTAAACGGTCCATTTTAACACGGGTAATGTATCACGAAGCAAATACCGTCCGCACTGGCGGAATGTTACGTGGTCCAACTAAAACATTCATGAAACTTCGTGGCAGATTAATACTGTGTGCTGGACCGTGATTCGAACTCGCGACCTTTGCCTTTCGCGTGCGAAAGTCCCGAGTTCGATTCTCGGTCCGGCACACAGTTTTAATTTGCCAGGAAGTTTCATTTGAGCGGACCCTCCACTGCAGAGTGAAAATCTCATTCTTAAAACATTCATATTTCTTTAAGTCCTACAGGAATATGTTATGAAAGTGGGGGTTCGTATTTGAAAAAGCGCAGATGATATCCGTTTGACCTATGGCAGCGCCATCTAGCGGGCCAACCATAGCGCCATCTGGTTTCCCCCTTCAAGCTAGACGAGTTTCGTTCTTTGTAGTTTTTTCCTTTGATGCTTATTTCATGAGGTTTGGCCCGGTCACTATCAATGAACCACCCTGTATACAGTAAGGAGAAAAGCAAGTCGAAGTTTGTAATAATGATTTATACGGAGGAAGCTTGTAGTCTTGCCAACAGTGTCTAAGGAATTAACTGTTTGCATTAACAGCGCTAATTTTGTATCGTCGTTAACAGACACCATTACTGAACCCTTCTGGCAAGAATTTGTATTGTGTTGTACTTGCTGTATTTTCTGTAGCAGCGACAGCATTGGACTACAAGTTTCCACGTCTGATCTTTGTGTATGCCGACAAATGATGTCCTCAGTGTGTACTCCCCGCCCCCACCCACCCACCCGCACAGACACATGCGCGCACACACACACACACACACACACACACACACACACACACACACACACACAATAATGTAGCAACAGAAGTGACACACTACTGGTAGGAAGCTAGTAAACAGCACACACGGCACGTATACACTGTAAATCTCCCTGGAGAAGTTATTTGCTGCGAAGCAGAGTCTGATGCCATAAACGGCAACCAATATCCATGCAGCCAATACAGCGCTCGTGCAGCAGCTCGTAACTCAACGAATGCTCGTTTCAGAAGTAGAAGCCTGAAAGCGATAATTCTACTGAAATACAGCTATTTACAGTAGCTTTGATCGTCAAATGGTATCACGATACAGCCATTCGTTTCTTTAATGTTCTTCTCCAAGGTACAGAAATATTGTATACGCCGGAGAGCAGTACTATATGGAAGAGTTCTAGCGGCGGACTTAAGGTAGCATTATACTGGTTCGATTATATAACTGTTTTAAAACGGGGATTTAGTATTACGAGTCCATTGATCAAGAAGAAGCGATAATGTAACGGAAACATTATCTGACTTGGAACAGAAAAGAAGCAAAATAATTTTCTTCCTCGGTTTCTATACTTATTACATTTCGAAATACGTATGCAAGAAAATCTAAAACGAGTAAAGAACAGAATACGTTCCCAGTGACAAGGCATGTTCGCCAACTACAGGGTGATCAGCTAAGATGGTCATGTTAGATATTTTCTGAAGCGTTTAAGGTAACGCAGTTGTTTTTCCGAAATGAAATGAGAGAACGTTCTTGCTAGTTGACGTACAGTCTGCTTTCATTGTTACTTACAGATGTACCCATATCAATTTAGCCTTGTCAAAGGGAACTGTAGTAATTTCTTCTGTTATTATCACAGTTCTAAAGCAGGAAAGTCTAACGGTATATCCATCGTCAAAAGCCGTTTAGGTATTTCGGTGAAATTACAGTATTTATTACTTTCAATTTAACTGTTTTCAACATGAAACAGATAGTAGCCTCATGTGAACAGTATTTACTACTGAGGATTTAACTGTTTTCAACACAAAACCAATTGCAGTCTTACTTGAATGTTCGTGTCGTTATACAGAATTCTGGCACCGAAGTGGAATAGCTGTACACGTTTAGTTAAAAGCTGATAGTAATCGCACTTGGCTGCATGTGACTGGACCAACACACAATGTGGAGCAAAGGACGTGTCAACTAAAAATGGTTCAAATGGCTCTGAGCACTATGGGACTCAACTGCTGAGGTCATTAGTCCCCTAGAACTTAGAACTAGTTAAACCTAATTAACCTAAGGACATCACAAACATCCATGCCCGAGGCAGGATTCGAACCTGCGACCGTAGCGGTCTTGCGGTTCCAGACTGCAGCGCCTTTAACCGCACGGCCACTTCGGCCGGCAGGACGTGTCAACTAATAATCATTTAGCAGTTAAC
Source organism: Schistocerca serialis cubense (assembly GCF_023864345.2). Lineage (NCBI taxonomy): Eukaryota > Metazoa > Arthropoda > Insecta > Orthoptera > Acrididae > Schistocerca > Schistocerca serialis. Next base: position 526,187,262 of record NC_064641.1, read on the forward strand.
TATAGTAGCAGTTTTGGTATACTTTCTGCCAGAGCATGGAAGGAAAGGCGCACATCCAAAACTGAATGTATCTGTAAAACATGGCTTTCAGCTATAAAAAAGTTAATTAATAACCTTAATACCAAAAAATACACTTAAACTGCAATGTTACATCAAATACAGCAACAAAAAGGAAACCACAGAAGCACAGTTTATGGTCATAATCACTTCTTTAAAATTCCTTGACAGCGCGGGGTAGCCTCGCTGTCTGAGGCATCTTGTCACGGTCCGCGCGGCTTCCCATGTCGGATATTCGAGTCCTCCCTCGGGCCTGGGTGTGTGTGTCGTCCTTAGCATAAGTTAGTTTAAGTTAGATTAAATAGTGTGTAAGATTATGGACCGCTGACATCAGCAGTTTGGTCCCATAAAAAAAAAAAAAGAAGTCGTTGAATATGATCAAGTGCTCGAAATGCCCACCGTGTGCTACAATACACGTGTGCAGTTGTTGATGCGTTGGCTTCTGGACAGATAGAAGAATTCCTCCGGTAACACTGCATATACTGAAAGAATACCATATTTTAAATAACTGTGGGTCTTCGGAACTTGTGCATCTTTGAATCTACACTGGCGTCAGATCAGACGAACGTACAGGCTACATGATAACGCCTTCACGTCCTATCCAGCGAAGGGAAAAGAGCAACAGTAAGTACACTTGAAGCCACAGTAGAGAAAATCAGGATATCTTCCATTAGGAAAGTGTGTGAACTCAGCGACTGTGATTACTTATAAATTACAGAGCGCAGAAATCAGTCTTCTTTTTTTTGTTTTATTTTTTATTTTAGCAAATCCAGATTTCGGCTAGTGCCTAGCCATTACCAATGCACTATTTTTTAGTCTCGACGCATGTCAGTTCCCTGTTGTTCGGGAGTCAGTCACAATATTCAAAGAACTGTGACTGGCGCCGGAACAAGAGAGAACTGACATGCATCGAGACTAGAAAATAATGCGTTGATAATGGCTAGGCACTAGCCGAAATCTGGATTTATCAAATAAAACATGCAAAAAAAAAAGGACGACTGATTGCGGCGCTCTATAATCTATAAATTTATAGTACAGACAATAGCCAAGTATTCTTCATACAAGTAATAGCGGCCCAATAACCCACGACTCTTACATTCAGCTCTTGATGATTCGGAAGGGTAGTTCCATCGGCAAGGAGAATTCTTTGAACAAGTAAAGCATTGTTCTGATATAGCACCAGACGATGGCGAAACAATTTCATAGATATTCTACAATTTACATTTATATACATCCATGGTAACCCTCCATACGGTGCACTGCGGAGGGTACGTTTGTCATTACCAATTATTCCTTTTCCTATTCTACTCTCAAATGCGTCGGATCTACATGCTTCTGTAGTAGCCCCAATTTCTCTTGCCTTTGCAGTCTTTACGCGAGATTTCCTTCAATGTTATAGAATAATTCTCCAGGCAGCCAAAAATACTAGTTCACTACACTTGCTCAATACTGTTCTTTGTAGGAAAAATCAGATTAGGTTGCGAAGGCAGTAGAAGTTTTATTTACGCGTTTTGCCTTTTTGAGGGATCTTCAGATGTTGTTGAGGTAGTACGCTGGAAGGTGGATACTATTTTGAGTGCCCGACGAAAGGGTTTGTTAAATAAATCTTTCCACTCTTTGGCGATGGTGTAGCAATCGTGATATGTTTTCAGCAGAAGAAATGAGCCTAAGTTGCAACGGCAGCAGAAGGTTCAGTAACGCTTTCCGCTTTTTCGAGGCTTCATCATATTCTGAAGACGCCTCAAAATGGCGAAATGCAACAATAAAGCTTCTGCTGTCTTGACATCCTGGGGTGTTTTTTCCTGCTTACAATATACTACAGTTGCTGCATCCTGACCGCAAAGTAAGAGCATTTATATAACCGCTTTTTCGAGTCTTCATCATATTCTGAAGACGCCTCAAAATGGCGAAATGCAACAATAAAGCTTCTGCTGTCTTGGCATCCTGGGGTGTTTTTTCCTGCTTACAATATACTACAGTTGCTGCACCCTGACCACAAAGTAAGAGCATTTATATAACCAATTGACTCATCGTGGAACCAATATGGCATTAAACTTACAGCGTGCAACCTAAACAAGTTCTGAAGATGCTTCAGAAAGGTGAAACCTGCCAATAAAGCTCCTTCGCTCTTTGCAGCATCGATTTTTTTCTTTTTCCCTACTGAAAATTTATAAACGTTACTGCGCCGTCGCCGAAGAATGGGAGGATCTATTTAGTCAGTAGCGTCCCGTGAAAAGAAATTCTTCTCCCCTCCAGGGATACCCATTTGAGTTCACGAAGCATATTATGAGTTCGTTTCATTTCATGTCACTTTGCAAAATTCAATCCGGATAATTAATCGGTGTGACTGTGTCGAACACTTCATAACTAATATTGGTTTCCAACATTACAGGACAGTTTTTCCTACTCATCAGCATTAACAACTTTATTTCTACGTTTAAAGCAAGCTGCCATTCTTCAGAGCAAATATGAGCCTGAGTCATCTCGTATTCTCCGACAGTCACTCATCGACGAACTTCTACATGGTGTTATGATAGGCAGTTTGCTCTACACATTGAAAAATGTAAGGTAATGCAGATCAGTAGGGAGAACCAATTTTTGGTGTTTAAGTACGGTGTTAGTGGTTGCACTGCTCGACACAGTCACCTCGATTATACAAGACGTAAGAGGTATAAGTGCCAATATATCTGTTGATGACTGCAGACGGTGTACTAGACAACATTACATCAATATTTAGGTCATTTGCAGGCTAATAATTGTAGCTAGTAAAAGTAACATGTTTTTAGGTTTGGTAATAAATACAAGAACACGAGGATGGAGAAATACATTAATGCATATTTTCGCTTGGGCAGCAGGTCAGGTATTGAAGAGTGGACACGTGGATACAAAATGGTTATTTTATACTGATTGGCGTGGTCCACTCAGTGGTACATTTAAGACCGTGCAGGAAACATGAGGTCGTTAAGTTCGTGACATTTTTGTGGGAAGGCTGTTCGATGTGGGGAAAAAACAACCAACATACTGATCTCAGTCTGCATATTAAGGTAGAACATACCTAAATATCTGCATTTATACTCGTTACACCAGTTATATCTAGGATTGACGTTGTTAAATAATTTGAGAACTGTACCAGCAAGTAAGGATGGTAATATAGAAGGCGAATGGTCCACATCGGTTCTACATCTACATCTAGATACATACTACGCAATCCACTATACGGTGCGTGGCGGTGGGTACCTCGTACCACAACTAGCATCTTCTCTCCGTGTTCCACTCCCAAACAGAACGAGGGAAAAATGACTGCCTATATGCCTCTGTACGAGCCCTAATCTATCTTATTTTATCTTTGTGGTCTTTCCCCGAAATATAAGTTGGCGGCAGTAAAATTGTACTGCAGTCAGCCTCAAATGCTGGTTCTCTAAATTTCCTTAGTAGCGAATTACGAAAAGAACGCCTCCTTTCCTCCAGAGACTCCCACCCGAGTTCCTGAACCATTTCCGTAACACTCGCTTGATGATCAAACCTACCAGTAGCAAATCTAGCAGCCCACCTCTGAATTGCTTCTATGTCCTCCCTCAATCTGACCTGATAGGGATCCTAAACGCTCGAGCAGAACTCAAGAATAGGTCGTATTAGTGTTTTATAAGCGGTCTGCTTTACAGATGAATCACATCTTCCCAAAATTCTACCAACAAACCGAAGACGACTATCCGCCTTCCCCACGACTGCCATTACATGCTTTTCCCACTTCATATCGCTCTGCAATGTTACGCCCAAATATTTAATCGACGTGACTGTGTTATGCGCTACACTACTAATGGAGTATTCAAACATTACGGGATTCTTTTTCCCATTCATCTGCATTAATTTACATTTATCTATACTTAGAGTTAGCTGCCATTCTTTACACCAATCACAAATCCTGTCCAAGTCATCTTGTACCCTCCTACAGTCACTCAACGGCGACACCTTCTCGTACCCACAAAATCATCAGCAAACAGCCGCACATTGCTATCCACCCTATCCAATAGATCATTTACGTAGACAGAAAACAACAGCGGACCTACCACACTTCCCTGGGGCACTCCAGATGATACCCTCACCTCCGATGAACACTCACCATCGAGGACAACGTAATGGGTTGTATAATTTAATGTAGGGATTTTAGAAAACCGTAACTCGCCTATGAAGGAGACCAGGTACAGAACACTTGTGCGACCCATTCTTGAGTACTGCTTGAGTGTTTTGGACCCCTACCAGGTCGTATGAAAGAGAGCGTTAGAAGAAATACAGATGTGTGCTGCTAGATGGGTTAGCGGTAGTTTCGATCAAAACCCTAATATTACATAGACGATTTGTGAAAAATGGGAATCCCTGCAAGCAAGATGATATTCTTTTCGAGAAAAACCGCATAGAAATGTTAGAAAATAGGCATTTACAGCAGATTGCAGAGTGATTCTGCTGCCGCCTTCGAGTAAGAAGCGCGAAGACGAGAGAAGAGAAATTAGGGATCTACACAGGAAAATAGAAGATTTATTTTCAAACATTTTGGGTGAAAGCCTCCCTTGATTTATATATTAACATCTCAGGCTGCTTTTCATATAAGATTAGAAGTGTGATGTGATTAAAATTAAGTTTTTTTATTAATTTATCTATTACTGTTGACAAAAATACAATCAACGCTTAATATTATTACATGTTATTTCTTCCAACGAAATCAACGGGAATGATGAACTTGCTTCTTCGACTTCAGTATTTTAAATCTTGGCATAATATTGGAAATGGCGACTAGCATCTCTTTCCCTGCATCCATCGACGATTTACCTTGCTCATATTAGTATGTTGTTGCAAAAATATCAAAACTCATAGGGCCTTGATACCAGCTTGCAGATATTCCTGCTTCACAAAGGTCTAAAACCCAAGCAGTGATTAGGAAACGAACTTCTATTTCAATTTGAAGACTGAAGTGATACCAATAAATTTCTCTTGTTCTTCAGTGGTATGTGTTACTGGAAGTTCTGTACCGAGAGTTTCTAGATGAGTTGATCACTTGTTTTGGAAAGCACAGAGAAAGTAATCACAAGTCAGTTAAATGATCCACAGGCACAGACTTCACTTGTTGACTCAATTATACGTCTGTAACTTCTAAAACCATTTGAAGAGCACTAAACTTTTTCTTGCAAAAAAGCATTTTCTTTTTGACGGCAGAGTTTCTTTCTTTTGCTGTGGTGTAAGGATTCTGCTTCTTTGCTGCACAGCAGGTAACCATGTAAGGTGAAAGAAGAACCTTTGTAGGAATCATGTTTAGTGAAAGGTATTTTTGCTCTGCCGTTTCTCTTAACTTATGGGAAAAGTATTTCATACATTGTTCACCAAATTACGGTAATTTGTCTCCGATTGTCGTACCATTTTATTAGAAAGCTGGAGTTAGCTGGGATAGAGACCGAGGAAAACAGACAACGCCCGAAGGCCAACACCTAGAAAACGTGGAAGTTGTGGGGAGCACGGGCAGGCACCGTTTCTCTAATAAGAGTTTTCTTTTAATTCTAAAATTTTGCAACTTTATTAACATGATTTTAAATTAGTAAATGAACATTCGTTATCACGAACAGCAGGATCCTCAATATAGTTGTCTTAATGAAATTTCCTGAAGTATTATTTTAAAACATCAAAGAATAGCTCTCAAATTCAATTTACAATGCCTAAGACTCAACATCCCTTTTTAAACAATGGAAAAAATGCAAATTATATAGTGGGAGATTAAATAAAAGATTCTATCGCCACATCCCAATACCAAAATTTTCCTAGGTATCACCTCTGATATCTATAGGCAATAAAATATTGATCACAAAATTTTAATTGAAACAACAACTTACATGCAATAAATTCTATCAGTGTACACTCAAATCCCGTAGCCTATACGATGCGCTCCGTGTCACAAAATATTTTCCTTCCCTTTAAACACTTTACACCGTAAAACTCCCTACGTGTGATGCATACTACACTCAACGAATTATGGCAAATAATTAATCATAGATGTTATAATTAACCAGGTATGTAACTCTCTTCCTTTCAAAATGAATAAAAAACACACACAAATCAACTCTTAACTTCAGTGGTTACTTCCGTTAAAAAATATACGATACATATCTTTTGATGTGGTTGTGGTCATGCGCTGCTGTGCATTGTGCTGTCCTTCAGCACAACATGCGGCACGGGACAGATTTTCCACGATGTACAAAACGTTAACACGGAGCAACCAACATACACAAATTGCATACTGGGATTATACGTCGATGTGGATGCGGCTCGCAAATCTTAAAAGGGGCGAGGGAGTAGATGTGTTACTACTGAACACTTCGACTATACCGCACCGCACCAAACAGCAATACGGTGGGACAGACAAGAGACAAATCAACAATAGTTACAAGGCAATCTCAGCAAGGCAGTGAGAAAGTATTTGGGACTTTAAACTCTTGGGAGGACCGCACCAAGCAACAGAATGACGTCCCAAGCTAAATTATGAAAATACTATTGGCGATTACGCCACGACAAGTAGAACTGTAAAACGCCATAAGAAGTGAACTGCAAGTAACTCGATTCATAAGCGTCCGACTGAAAAGCTCCACAGTCAGTCGTTCCCTTACTACAAACACTTAACAGTACCTCGAAAGTTCACTCGTGGACACCACCGAAGTGTCAGTCGCTATAAGAGTTTAACAAGCTGGGAACCGAGCTGTGTTTCTTAATAAGACAAGCAATGATTCGGTCCCTCAATTGGATCCACCTTCGATCCAACAGTCATTCACTCTAAAGCAGCTAAATTTATAACAATGCCGATATCAACGCTCTCCTCCCAAGCAGCGCTGAAACTGGAGACTGCAGTACCGAAGGAAAGCTTACACCATTCACAAGTCTGATATACGCGCCACCATCGTGCACCATTTAGGAATTCTAATGTTCACCTCATACACCAGATCTATCGTAATTCTTCGTCGGAATCCAAGGGCAGAACCAAGAAATCACTTCTCAGCCCTTGAATGACCACACGATGATCGCCATTCGGACAACACCGGCCATACACACTAGGATCTTTCACTCCAAGGCGTTCCGTGCCCAAACGACTGATTTCGCGGGGCCCACTGACCAGGGGCTTTGACCTCCGACATCGACGTCGCTCCTCACGCACAGTCCAGAGCTAATTCTCAGAAACCCCCTCCTTCGTTATTATCACGCCTCACGGCTCAGAAGAAAGCATCTCGCCAAAGATATGCAGCGACCAGAGACTCAAATCCGATCTCGATCTTGACATTATTGGGGGGTCCACTTGTACGTGGAGCCCGATTTTGTAATATATTTCATGAAAAATTACATGAAATGGTTATAACATGTAGAAGAGATTCTATCTGTAGCACCACTGAACCAAAGATGTTGTCTGAGTGGCAGAATCGATTGTAAGTAGGGGTGCGCGGAGCCCAGTAGCAGTTGCCGTTGCACTCTGTTAAACTTAGGACGTAAGACTTAAAGCTAGTGGCTAGCTGTGAGAATTTAGCTTCTGGACTATGGACGAAGCATAGTTTTGTAAGGTAATGAAATTTTGTGTATTTAGTTTTAAGTATGCAGCGACACAATGTGGATTTTACTAATTCTAGCAATACCGACCCTTGAATGTATGAATCAAGTATCTTCCATCAGATTTAAGGTATAGATTGATTAGATATACCCGATTTGTAATATTTTGTGTGTTTTGTCATCCTGATACAGAGAAGTTAAATTTTGAACCCATATTGCCAAACGAAGTCAGAATTTTTCTCATGTGACAATCCAAGTATTTTTAATTATGACAGTAAGTGGGAATTGTAGAACAGTTCAGATGTTCACTGATTTTGAAGTTAATGTAGAATATTTCATACTAGATTTTGTGAAGGAGAATCATTATTTTGAATACAATTTTCGAACTGAAGCATTCGGTTTAAGCATATCCTCTTCCAAGTCGTGTTGGTTTAAATCCAACGAGTATTTTTTAAAAGAAATGATTTTTCAGTCAGAGTCAGAAAAAAATTAATGTGCCAGAATCATAAATGTATTAATGTTTGCGACAGTTTAAAGGCGGGCAGCATTGCAGAGCGGTGAGTCAATATCCAAAATTATCACTGAACATTTGCAAAGTTATTCGCTGAGCCAAGATTGAATATTTTCTATGCTTACTGTGCAGAGAACACAATACCAAGATTAGATCCGTTGCTACTCAAGAGCTAAGGAAAATGTATTTCATTGTTTATCTGCGTTGGAAATTTTACAGTGTATTGCACAGGGCCACTCGGCTCGGTGTTCACGAGACTGAGTAAACTTCAGAGGGATTGATTTCGAATTATGCATTACATACTGGTTTTCTAGATTAAGTGGTTTAATTTTTCTATGGATTACAGTAAAACTGATTAAGCACACCATTTGCTCAACAACGCATTACACAGCATTTATTTTTAAAGAACGTTACAACACCGTGACGAATACTGAGAAAGCGGGTGGTTTCAATTATATACACACACAGAGAGACACGCACACACACACACACACACACACACACACAATTAAATAGCGAGCCGTACCGGCTCAGAAAGCATGCTTTCAGTAGCTCTGAAACAAATGACGCCCTGTGCTAGCAGCATTTTTGCCTATTTGTGTTTTTAGATGTGCCTTATACATTTGAAATCTCATATTGTGTAACAAAAGGCAATCAGAACGATCAGAATTCTCAATAGTAATTTGCAAACTAACTGTTGCTTATTATAAGTTAATGAGTTACATAGTACAATTCAGCCAGCATTTACCACGAGAATGCTGTAGTAACGACATTTTCTAGCTGGCAGTCACTACTAGGAAAATAGTTGTTCCATTACACAGGAAGCAAATAAACCGAATTATTATTGTTATGAAACAGCCGCGACACTGCAGGAATGCCTCTGGGAGCCTTGTTGCACTGTGAAAACTGTTGATACACACTCCTCGTATCACTCGGTCCAACTGCGAGTAGAATATGAAAGGGCGTTACTAGTAGTTGCACAAAGTATCCTCCGCCATGCACCATGTGGTGACTTGCAGTGTATGAACGTAAAAGAAGTTTTGGATGTATGACCATAGATCGATTTTAGAGCTGCAGAATGAGCGGGAGAACATCACACTGTGTATTACACAGTGATGTGACGAAAGTCTTGGGATTCCGCCTGACGCTGTGTCGGACCTTCATTTGCCCGGAGTAGTGCACGAAGTCGACGTGGCATTAACATGTCGTTGGAAATCCTCGGCATAAATATTGAGCCATTCCGCCTCTATAACTGTCCGTAATTGTGAAAGTATTGCCGGAGTGGAATGTGTATTTTGTGCACCAACTGACCTCTCGATTATGTTGAATTATTGTTCGATGTCTGGTGATCTGAGTACCGAAATCATTCGCTGAACTGTTCCGAATGTTCTTCAAAGCTATATTCACAAAGTGTGGCCGAGTGACATGGCACATTGTCATCCAAAGAAATTTCGTCCATGTTTGGGAACATGAAGTCCGTTAATAAGCCTGAACATGGCGCGTAGTAGGCTGTACTGTTTATTCAATCGTAAAATTAGCTAATTTCGACCGTCATTGTCAACAGCATTTGTAAAATCTCTATTTCATGCCAAATTCAAGTCACTCTTAATTATGACATTCCGTCATTTTACAAAAGGATCTTCTCTACCTTTCAAGATCGCTTTATGAAGTTTCCTCTATGTACAACAACATGATAACTTGTTGTGCTTAACAATGACGATTAACAGAAATAACGTATTCACACGATTAAATGAAACATCGCATTGCAGTCTACTATTGACAATTTTACGTTTATAAGGCATCTGAAGGCTGTAGATCCCCAGAAATACAAAATTTCAAGTCATTAATGGTTGCAAATTGTCTCCAAGCAGGTGAACATAACCATTTGCTGTCAATCGTCGATTCAGTTGGACTAGAGAGCCCAGTGTAATCAATGTAAGCATAGCCCACAACGATAAGGAGCCACCACCAGCTTGCACAGCGTCTTGTTCACATCCAGCGTGCATGATTTCGTGGAGTCTGTGCCACATTCAAACCCTACCGTCAGCACTTACCAACTGAAATCGTGACTCTTCTGACCGGGCCACAGTTATCCAGTCATCTAGGGTCCAACCAATACCGTCACGAGCCAAACATAGTTGCTGGAAGCGATGTGTGGTGTGAGCAAAGGCACTTGCATGGGGCGTCTGATGCCTCAACCCACTAACGCCATATGTCACCGCAGTGTCCTCACGGGTGCGATTGTCATAATTCTCCCTGCGGCTATATCACGCAGTGTTGCTTGTCTGCTAGCAATGACAACTGAAAGCAAACGCCACAACTCTCGGTCGTTATTAGTTCATAGCTCGTTAATTCCCATGGTGCAGCCATAATCATCTGAGTACAAATGACAACTCTGCCAATGCAGTGCCCTCTTATACCTTGTGTACACGATGTTACTTATGTGCATATCGGTATCCTACAGTATGTGATCGAAAGTATCCGGACACCCCAAAATTATACGTATTTCATAACAGGTGCATTCTGGTGCCACCTACTGCCAAGTACTCCATATTAGAGACCTCAGTAGTCATTGGACACTGTGAGAGAGCAGAATGGGGTCCTCTGCGGAACTCACGGACTTCGAACGTGGTCAAGTGATTGGGTGTCACTTGTGTCATACATCTGTACGCGAGACTTACACACTCTTAAACATCCCTAGGTCTACTGTTTCCGATGTCATAGTGAAGTAGAAACGTGAAGGGACATTTATAGCCCAAAAACCTCGTCTGCTGACTAACAGAGACCGCCTACAGTTGGCGAAGGTCTTAATGTGTATTCCGCAGACATCTATTCAGACCATCACACAGGAATTACAAACTACATCAGGATCCACTGCAAGTACTATGACAGATAAGCGAGAGGTGAGAGACCTTGGATTTCATGGTCGAGCGGCTGCTCATAAGTCACACATCACGCCAATAAATGCCAAACGACGCCTCACTTGGTGTAAGAGCACAAACATTGAACGATTGAACAGTAGAAAAACGTTGTGTGGAGTGACGAATCACGGTACGCAATGTGGCGATCCGATAGCAGGGTGTGGGTATGGCGAATGCCCGGTGAACGTCATCTGCCGGCGTGTAAAGTGCCAACAGTACAATTCGGAGGCGGTGGTGTTATGGTGTTGTTGTGTTTTTCATGGAGGGGGCTTGCATCCCTTGTTGCTTTGCTGGCACTATCACAGCACAGGCCTACATTGATATTTAAGGAACCTCTTGCTTCCCACTGTTGAAGAGCCATTCGGGGTGGCGATTGGGTCTTTCAACACGATCGAGGACCTGTTCATAATGCACTAGAATCCTAAAGGACACCTTTGGGATGTTTTGGAATGCCGACTTCGTGCCAGGTCTCACCGACCGACATCGATACTTCTCTTCACAGCAACACTTTACGAAGGATGGGCTGCCATTCCCCAAGAAACCTTCCAGCACTTGGTTGAACGTATGCCTGCGAGAGTGGAAGCTGTCATCGAGGATAAGGGTGGGCCAACAGCATATTGAATTCCAGTATTGCCGGAGGAGGGCGCCACGAACTTGTAAGTCATTTTCAGCCTTGTGTCCGCATACTTTTGATCACATAATGTTTGTGTGAAGATGTAGGTGTAGGTGTAGACTCAGTATAAATACCTCGCATTTTCTCAGTATCCTACGTCCAGCTTTGTGGCGGTGATTGATATTCTTCAATGAAATTTTTCTGGATTTGTGACCACATTGTCAATACAAATAAAACTACCGACGTTTCGGTTTCTGTTGCAAGCGACCTTCTTCAGGGTGTATTTGTTTACTGTTTTGCAACAGTGACGTTCACGTTGGTAGTTTATATATGTTGACAATGCGATCACAAACCCAGAAAAATTTTATGGAATTTGACAATGGCCATGGAAGCCTACGTTTATAGATAATATACAGATCACTACAGTTTACGTGTGTCATTCCTAATGACCATTCAACTGTGCATTTTTTAATTTCTGTTTACAAGAAAAACTAAGAGGATGAACAAATTATTGATACAAAAACCACTAGAGGCTGTTCAAAGAGTAATTACACCTCTTTTTCTAAACAAAGGACAAAAATTGCATAAAAATATCGACAAGTCCCATAAAGTATTTTCGCAGGACGTGGCGCACATGGGGACATGCGATACCTGCAGACGCTCTAACCGTGAGGTCCGGGTCTCCACACCTGGGCGAACTTCGCAGCTCTCCCGCCTGCTGCCACCATCGTCTCCTTCGCCGCGTGAATTACGCTCCCAGCCCTCGCCTGACCCTCTTCGCAGCACCCGTTTGGCAGCCCTCCCCGGTCAGAAACGAGGTCCCAATATCCAGATGCAAATATTGGGCCACAGCCTCTCCGGAGTGCTAAGATGAAGTTCGCACAGCGACTCAGGGGGTCGCCTTTGGTGGCTCTCCTGCGGAGCTCTATGCGACGGCTGCAAGGCCCGCTGAGTGGAAGGATCTCGCCGCCTGCGTCTGCGTCGTCACTGTAACACGTTTGAAACAGCTCGAGTGAATGCACGTTCTACCCCGACTCAGCAATTTCTTGTGTATTCGCCGATTTGAATTTTTCTGTAGTAAAATGATGTTTAAACCGTAGTTTATAATAATTCTGCTTCAAATAGTGTGATCTATTTTATTTCTCTACTAGCCGTCCCCAGCTCCGTGTTGCTGTGGATCAGGGTCGTTAATTGAAAAAAAAAAATAAAAAATAAAAGAAGAGCCACTCGTTTATAATGTGAATGGAAATTTCATATAAACGATAATTTCCTCCCCCACCCCCTCATTTAGTCCATCTCCTCCTCCCCCTCCATACTCTCTCTGCCCATCACCTCGTCCCCCCCCCCCCCCCCAGCGTATCTCGCCCTTTCCGATTTGTATGTCCATTTCCTCCCACCCCCCTCTCCGTTTCCTACTCGTGACCTTCAGACATGTTTATTGTAATTGCAAATTCAGGTTCTTTAGTAGTCGTAATCATAACCGATAAGCCATCAATGCAATTTTCCTGTTTGCTAACGATGTTTCAGTAGTACACTGCGTTTCCCTCATAAAATTCGTCAGCTGCATTTTCGTAATGTTTCGACAGATATTTAAATTTTAGTGATTGCGTTGTATAGCTGGAGTCACCCCAACCAAATAGTGCGCATCACGTTTTTCATGTGATACACAGTGTTGACGGAAAACGTCAGTTTGCTGCCCGTTACAAACAATATGATTATTACGGCGGAATGTACTCATTCTATAGAGCGGCCCCAAATTAGTGTGGTAAGGTATGTGTTTTATCGATAAGCTTTAAGAGGGTCATTTGAACACAGGAGTCTAGCGGCAACAGCACTGCCCTGTCCAAGCATCGCAGTATTACTGCGTCGCTGCTGGATTGCTGTTCGGTTTTTTTTTTGTGTTACTGTCCCTTTTCTTACATATCGATAAAACAGATGTCGGACTCGACTAATTTGTCAGCGCGCTCTCGAATGGGCACGTAAAATTATTATTTAAAGTTAAGTACATTTCTAAGGGATGCAAACTGAAGATCTCTATTGACATTGGACTTCGCAAGAAAGTCGTGATGAGCATTAATTGTTTGAGCTGACTCCAGCTACACAACACAGAAACGAAATTTCAAATATCTGCCAAAATATCTCACAAAATGCACCTGACGATTCTTAGGAGAGACAACCAGTATATTTCATACATACATTTATATATTACATGTATTAAAAATACATAGCCTATATATGTCCTTATGTTTATTACAGTAACATATAAACCTTTCAAGTGAATCGACTGAGTACTTTGTGAGATTATAGATATATAAATACACAACGGCTGCAACGTTGTGTCAAAATTTCGAAGCAGTCAATGAAGAATTTTCGGAGATTTAAAAATCTGAACAAACAAAGATTTACAATTTTTTATAGATTTCCCTTACAGTTATTACATATATCTGTGTGTATTATATTCGGCGCTGCAGTAGGTATACAAAAACAAACGCGTATTGGAACGCCACGCTGTATCGAAGTTTGAAAGCTATAGGTGAAGAAGTTTCGAAGACTTCAGATTTTGAACAAAGAACCATTTACACTCTTATTTATGTAGATGTAAATGTTCGTTTGTTCATAGTCTTAGATATCTGAAATTTCTTAACTGATCCCTTTGAAATTCTGACGTAATATTGCATTAGTATTGTTCGTGTCCTTATACACATAGCAGGCCGCCATATGGTACAATTATGAATATAATTGTACACAAAAACGCTAATGTTCGAATGAAACGTCATGTCAAACATTCAAAGGCATTAGTGAAGAACTTTCAGAGATTTAAGATTCTGAACACATGAACGTGAAGTTTTTGCTAACAACGTGAGTAAAAACACATACGTTTTTGTGTTAAAATTCAATAGTAATTCGGTGAAGAACTCTAAGAGGGACACGATTTCGACAAACGAACATTTACATTTTAATTTATAGGCATTGATTTGCGTCATGGTTATTCCAGGCTTTCGTAACGAAAAACTTACTCTCGCTGGAGTTGATTCACTTGTGTGCGACGATAACTCATACCGACATTACGTTTTCATTCATTGATGGTTTGATAGGAGAAATGTAGGCCTTTACATCGGAATCCTTTTTTTTAATAGGACTAAACTAATGTTTTCTTCATATTTTTCCAATCCAGTACGACATTTTGAAAATTACCAGTATATCTTATTAGCAATGTTGTACTCTCATAAGGTTTAATGATGAAGTTTGTGTGTATAATCTGATCTCATACAATCACTTTAAACCACAACAGTTACGACATACTGCGGAAAGTTAAATGTATAGTTTAAATTTATGTACCGCTCAACAGAACAGGCATTTATACTTTGAAGTTAACGTTAAAGTAGGCCTACAACTGGACAGTGACGATGCAAAGACACATCACTGTGTAATATCACACACTAAATTTCTGGACAATAGGCATAAAATGCAAATTTAGAATAATAGTTTTTTTAAAGCTATAAGCTTCATTAGCTAAAGTGGCCTGAAAAGCTACATCTTATCATTTTCAAGGCTATTGTCATTCTTAGGAACCTAATACACATTTAAGTGGACCTTTGTAAAGCACATTAATACTTCCTGCTGCATAAGGATGTTTTCCTTCAATTACATTTTGTTTTCTCAACAATCCAGTCACCATTTAAAACTGAGACAACGCGCACACAACTCACATTGTAAAATTACGTAGGTAAACTTTTTGTATCTGAAATTTAAAATTATTTTCCATTCCGTTAGGAAAATAAAGTATTTTACACTTTATCCAAATGGTTGTAGCTACATTAAATAGGAAAATTTTGTAGTTTTCATACTGTTCAGGATAATGAAACAATCAGTAGCCATCTGTAATTATAACATAGCAATACAATTTAAAGAACATCTTCAATGACCTGTACCAGAAAATAAGTTTCCTGTACGAATTATGCATTAAGCAGTAAATGACAGAAGCACTAATTTCACGAAGGCACTGAAGAACTTCATGAAAAGTCGTTCTAGTTGCTTAATCAGAATTTTTTTCCATTTTCTGCCTTTGTATTAGACCGTTATCGGGTGTACTAAAACGTTATGCTGCCGTGTAATTTTCTCATACACTTGATAATGGCCTAATATAAAAGGCGAAACCGTTCGTATGGAGTTAATGAAGTTGTAATTAAGCAAATGGAGCGACTTTTCATTAATGAACAACAGTTGTGACATCAGCGTTAGTTTTGACGTTAGCTGATATGATTAAAGTGAAATTAATTATTTTAATTGTCATATTATAATTGTGTAAGTTAAAGCACTAATGTAATGTGGGAAAATTAGTTGATATGTTGCAAATAGCCATCTTAAATAAGGTTTTGTTAAAAATCATAAACACACACACACACACACACACACACACACACAAAACACACACGGAAGTACCTGTTTTTCTAATAAAACTATGTTTTTTGTGTTAAACATTTGTATGAAATTTGCGACCACAGAGTCGATGGGAATATTTCTAGTATCTGTGTAATAAAAGAAGGTGCAGTGTTGAGATTTCTTGAGAGCAGCTAGAGAAGTCTGGTTGTTCATACTAATCTTTCTGCTGTCTACCTCCACAATGTAAAGATCGTTGGCTGTAGTTGCAGGAATTTCACAATATAATAGCTTATCTTGAGCTACTGTAGGGCTGTTTTATTATCTGTTAACTATATGACGTGTTTATTTTAATTATTCATTGTACTGTGAATTTAATTTTTAATAGTTCTAGCAGGGAATACGCAGCACATCGTTGTGGTACCGGTCCGAATTTGGCGTGATTTTACTGGTAATTAACTATGGCCACGTGTATGGAACCTGTAGTCAGTTGTTTGACGTTTTCAAGATCGAGCGATCGCTCGTAGTACTATTGCTTGAGCATAAAGTAAACGAAAAAAGAATAAATTACCAAAATAATCTGGAAGTATTAGAGGTCAGAGAAAATGTATTATTGCGGTTTGCTGCATAGAGTATTGAGTGCTTGGCTGTATTTTAAAGCGTCAGCAGTACGTTACTTTTCTAGCTCGGTTAGTAACATACTTTCAAACAATATAACACAATACCGTAACAGTGACGAACTTAACAGTATGCAGTTTAGCTGGTACAAGGTGGAAGCTCTATTTGCACCTCTCGAATAATGGCGTATCCCGTTATTCATATAAATGCAGTCCGCGCTACGGCTATTCAGCAGCGGCTTTAATATTTTCACTGTCAGTTTAAGTCAGTAATTAAAAAAAAATTATTGCGTTTCTTCAGTCTTTTGTTATTATACCTAAAATTGAATGAAAGGTATTAGTTCTATGAGGTAACACTAAACATCACGACCCAAATCTCAGTACTCTCACGAAGTGTAGCTCATCTACATAGACAGGTTTCAAACGTACACGAACAGACAGAAACCTCTATGCATGCTCTGTCTGTCCTACCATTTGACATGACAGACTTAACAGATTATTCCAATAATGCTGAAAAATTAGAAAATTGTTTTCTGTCTTGCCATTTGCAGAGGACTATTTGTTCAGTGAAGGTGAAAATGTTGACTCAATATTTGTAGTCGTGTGACGACGGCCTCCCGTCGGGTAGACCGTTCGCCTGGTGCAAGTCTTTCGATTTGACGCCACTTCGGAGACTTGCGCGTCGATGGGGACGAAATGAAGATGATTAGGACAACACAACACCCAGTCCCTGAGCGGGGAAAACCTCCGATCCAGCTGGGAATCGAACCAGGCCCCTTAGGATTGACAGTCTGTCGCGCTGACCACTCAACTACCGGGGGCGGACAACATCTGTAGTGAAACGGTATGGAAGGGAAGGACTGTGAGAAAATAAATATTAAGGCATGTGAACTGTGCCACTCTTGTGAAGAAATGTAGAAAAATTTATGTAAAGAACGTACCGAAATGGCCATACAATCTCCGTCACTCGAGAAGACGGCTCGACGCGAACAGAATTTTTACGCCTTTTATAAAAGTCCTCATTTTCTTCCGTTCGACGACGTGTACACAAATTTCAGTAATGTTGCAGTAAATTCGGAAGACTATTTTGAAACCAAGCACTGCAGTTTTATGCTGTAGGGAAACGTATTTTATTGCAGTCAACACTGCAATCTGGGGATGCGCTTGTTTTTCAGTACTTTCATGTTCTGTCAGCGCTGTACGTAATATCAACCAGCGTTGTAACATGCCTAACAGAAAGCACAGAAAAACATGGTACTACCACCTATTCTATAATCCGGTGGCGGTTGTGAAATGTCCACATATTTTCATGTTCGGCGACATTTTTTTCGAACACGAACAGCTAATAAGATCATAAACACTTTTTAGAGAATTGTATTGCTGAATCATTCTGCAGTCGTACGGAAACTAATTCATGGCCCCTACGACTACAAGGAAAGAAAGAAATAACTGCCGAAATCAGTCGGACTGTCAGTAAAAATGTAAATGTCGTGTGACTAGGATCTCACGTCGGGTAGACCGCTCGCCGGGCGCAAGTCTTCCGATTTGACGCCACTTCGGTGACTTGCACGTCGATGGGGATGAAATTATGATGATTAGGACAACACAGCGCCCAGTCCCTGAGAGGAGAAAATCTCCGACCCAGCCAGGAATCACACCCGGACCCTTAGAATTGACATTTTCTCGCGCTACCCACTTTCTTTTTTGGTTCGTTGTATTTGGTCGTAGCGGACGTCACATGACATCCGTTTAAGTTCCTTGTTGATCCTTTCACTCAGTTTTTTTACTACAGAGGTCAGGCAGCTCTCTGACCGAATACGCTGAACAACCGTGCCGACGTGTCATCCTCGCGCAGGGGCCATGCTAATC
The DNA here is from genome assembly GCF_023864345.2 of Schistocerca serialis cubense. Taxonomy (NCBI): domain Eukaryota; kingdom Metazoa; phylum Arthropoda; class Insecta; order Orthoptera; family Acrididae; genus Schistocerca; species Schistocerca serialis. The sequence continues at coordinate 526,205,802 of NC_064641.1, forward strand.
TTCTCTGTATCGTTCCAATTTTAGTATATGTACCGCCGAAGCGAGTACATCCCACTCTGCTACCGGAAGCGGACAGTACTGTCAGTGAATTACGACGACTTAGCAAACCATACGGAAACCTACATTCCGAATTGGAGCTGACAGTCGTACTAATCTACTGGTAGTAACGAATAAACATGGCGGTGACAACAACATACCTGAACGTACTAAAGTAAAACAAAGTAAAGAAAACGTGGTCTAGTAAAAAAAGTAAGTATATTAAACTAAAATGATGACACATATCTTTGTCACATCTTAACTAACGAAGACACAATATATAGTAGACTTTGAAGCAAAGCAATTTAGGCCCTAACACGAGCTATTTCGAATATAGTAACGTAAATCATCTTACATGCGTTGGCAGCGAGTTTTGTTACGTTATGCTGTATACATACATGCCTGGCCAGGAATATGGAGATATTCGAGTCGAACACGGTTCGCTTATAGTTTCAGCAAAAGGTAACCGGAAAATGGATTAAAAGAAAACTTTTTTTTAGGGCCTGAATATTAACTCACGTATCAATAGAGGATAGGACGCAAGGTACAGATTCTCCACAGAAGAAAATGCTATTCGACTACCGATAGGTAGCAAACCCAATCTGACACATAACTACATGGTTAATACCTGTAACTGAAGCACATACAACCATCTCTCATTCACGCTTACCATTGAAACTTGACCTAAGGAAACTGAATTTCAACAGTACGCTCAATTCTACTGCTGTCAATCAAAAACCTCACAGTATGTAATAAAGACAGCTACTGCTATACTAACACATATTCCATAATCAATAAAAAAAAGTGTTATCTCACATCTCAGGGTGCACATCATATAAAAGGAAATGCATTCCATCCCATGGTTTACACAAAACGATGACAAAGTGTGAAATAAAAGAATGGTTAACTGAAGTGTCATAATGGAGGTAGTAACGCTATAGACATTAACACAGAGACGAACACATACTATCAGTAAAACTAAGTAAGCAGACAATGACTATCATATATTGAAAACGTTTGTGGAAACTTGCTTCGAGAAATCGATTTGAAGAGAAGTCAATCCCTGTCCCTAGCGAACGAGGTAAGTAAAACATCGATAAAGATTAAAAGAAATTTTCACACATGTTGAACTCAGAGTGATATCTTAACACGTGAACTTGAATGGACCAACCAGAATCACCGCACTAATTTCATTAAACTACAAACTTGTGTGTAAATAATACTGAAACCAAAAAATCTGCAGATGTACACTACTTTATGAAGGACCATATGTCATCTCACGCATTCCATACCCAGGTTGTTATTTACTCATAAATCCTAGAACCAACACGTTTCAAGATCTGTAGCCACACAAGGATTCGAATAAGTATCAACTTACACAAAACCAATAAAAAAATAATATAAAAAGTAAGAACTAACCACGAGAATATCGTCGTGCTGAGCAGCAAATCAACTGAAAAGCATGAAACGTCACGTATCCGGACTTCGATTTAGAACAAGCATTAAATCTGCGACTCCCTTATGTACCAGTAACATGTTTATCCAGTAGCACCAACCCGCATTTATGAATGATTGTCTATGTTTGTTACAATGTCAATTATTTTTCACCAATATTGGTATAGGACTATTCTCTCTTTGTGTGAAGGTGCACCTCAAGAGTTACGCGTTTCTGAATGCTGCATTTGCTTAGCACATTTAAATGCTGTATCAGGTACCTTGTGTAGGAAGTGAAGGATGGTCATGAACTGATCAAAAGCTGTGAAAATAGTAAAAGCCTGAGAACGACGTCCTGTAAATAAATAAATTAAAACAATCGACTGTCACTTTCTAATTTGAAGTTCTCCTGTACTGCAGTTAAATATTGGATTTTGCATCCTGTACACACGGAACTTGTTCACGAGTTGCAAAACAGAGCCGCAAGTGGAAAGGCAGCAAGGCAGCTCGGAACACTTGCAATCTAGGCTCATTTGCACCCTGTGTGGAGCGAGTGCTTGGGAAAACATGTCAACAAAGGATTTTACTGTTTCAGGAAAAGTCCTCCGTTCTGTTATGCGTTACTTTCTACATTCAGGTAGTATCGATAACCGAAATATGTGCTGAACGATAGTATGGCATTTGCATTCAATGGACGAAATTAATAAGTCAGGTGAACGAGTACAGTAGACTCCAACTGAAGGCAACAAAAATCAAAGGGATGACTATTACTTCATTTTAGCTTGAGCATAATTAATTCTTTTGCTGAGAATTCCTATCCAGTATTGTTCCTGGTGTCTAGTTACGACGTCTTACGACGAAATTGATGGCAGAGCCGTAAAAAGAGACATGCCCTCGAGCAAAGGGCAGAGTGAACATAATATTTTGCAGCTGGTGATTTAATAAGGATGTTGTTCACTAGAAAACCCTCCCCAGAGTCGTTTGTATTGCAACTGGTGTTTGTCGCCAACAACTAAGAATTCAGCTTACCATCGGAACCTTTTGACGTAAGTCTATTTTAATAAAATGTAAAGTACTGCAACAACAGGATCTCTATAACACCACGAATGAATAAAATATTGTTCTCTCTGGACTTCGAAAGGGTCTGTATTTATTTTCTGTCCTATGTTAAACTGAAACAGTTTGCAAATCTGTCATTTCATAATTACAATGTATTTACTGCCTGTACTTCTGCCACGAAACGACTAAAAGATGTAGCCTTCAGTTAGACAGGAACTGTGACCCATAGCAGCCGATCCTTTAGAAGCAAACGCATTACCCCAGTGCCACTAAAGCGCTGCTGCAATCGTCTCTTCCTTGTTGTCTCAATGGTGGCTGAAACTCATGGACTGCAACGTAAAAGACAAGATTATTTGTCGTCACACCTTTGAAGTTTATTAGTGAGATTACTCAATCAAACTGAAAAGAAATATCAAGTGAATAATTCAGCATATTTATACGTCATCCAGGGAGTAATTCGGCAGTAGCGCCTTGCCAAGACATTCTACATTGCTGCCAAGTTTCAGTTATAGTACAGGCAGGAAGAATTCATGGTAGTGGGATAAACTGCGTTCTGGTACACTTTTGGTACCAAATTGATATGTAAATTAATTAAATTGTGACAGCTTATTGACTTATTTTCTTAACCTATTGTTCTGCTAAGTGGTTATTGTTCTGTTATTATGACTCCCTGGATATAATACATCCTTCTGAGAATCCCACCTCTCCCATTCCCCCTCTTCTTCCCCTACCCCTTTCCCTTAATCATCGCCAACAGAATCGCACTTTCAGGCCTGTGTTATTCGAGTAGCCCCCTCCCACACCATCAGTTTGAGTGACTAATTATTGAAATCAATAAATTAACTAACCCTACCCCCCTCTGGTATTTACCCTCCTCCACCTGGAAATTGGTGGGAGTGTGTTGGAGAGGAAGCATCTCCTGACAGGAAATTGAGTTACATATTGTTTATTTCTAAAATTCAGTTCTCTGTGGTTGGATCTTGTAAAATACTACGAAAAGCACTAATTAAATCGACCACTTTCTTCCAATTGCACAAGGAATACCTTCAACATCTCTCATAACACGTAATAAAACTGTTAAAAGGCTTTCAGTCTGGAAGGATGTGCCATCTGCCATCCAGTGGGGAACACGTTATGCCAGCTGCCTCCTGTATTCCCACACACAGGGCCGACACGTGTGGCGTGCAGGCTGCTGTCTTTCAATTTCCTGTTGATGCATGAACCAACTTTTCCAAATACAAAGACGTAAGTTTTCATCGGCTTTCATCCCTCCTCGTAATACTGCAGTCTGGTTGATTCCCACAAAATTAGTAGTCAGAACTTGTGTCTATATAAACCCTACCTCCTCATTCCCCGGCCTCATTCTGCCATCGTTCGCCAATGTCTCAGGTCACCTTCTCACTCGTATGTTTTCTACAAGTTTATATGGAAAAATGAAGCAATAAGCGGTAACAGACAGTAGCGTCAAGGTCGGGAGAAAAAAATTGTGGATGAAATTAATGCTGGGATGTATCAGCACCAACAGCAGTAGCAGCATCACATATGCAGGGTGGTCCATTTTTGATAGTGAACGGGCAAAATGTCTCACGAAGTAAGCGTCAAATTAAAAAACTAGTGACAAGAGAAAATGAACACTAACAAGTGTAGGAGATGGATTTGTAACACGTAGGTAGTGGGAACATTAAGAAAAGTGACGTTGTGCTAAACGATTTCAAAAAACTAAGTGATATATCCTAGGACAAGTGACCTTGCAGTACATCGCAAAAATAATAATAACGAGTTGTTAATTACACATAACAAACTTTCGTTGAACTGTATGTGACTGTGATATTATGTAACCGTTGATGACAAACTGCTAAATCCATTCAAATGAATGACTGTTAAACAGACAAGATTAATCATGAACCAACTGGGATGGCTGGGCTACGGCAAAGTTTTGCCCAGGTTTTCTGTCTGCCTTCGCCCAAATGGGGGAGCCATGAACATGTATAACCCTGGGACTAATTAAAAGAGACATTACATAAAAAATACAGAACTGCAAAGAACGTTACTGGCACCATCGTGTCAAAATATAGAAACTTTTTGCCAAATGCTGTCAGGGGGCAATGTAACGTTCCCTGGCAACACTCACACTATTAATAAACTAAAATTTAATTATACTATATACGCCGCTATGAAGCAATTTGTATATACTGTAATTATTTAACAAAAAATATTATTTAATTTTGTGTAAAGGACATTCGTTATTATTGTAATATTTTCTGCAGTAATATTCTCGATGTATTTATGATTGTAATATTTCTATACTCATAAAGTAATTGCGAAATGTGTCAATATCTGCGATAACAAAAATGTACAATTCAGCCACAGAGGAAAATAATGTTGTAAGATTACAAAGAGGTGTTAATGGTCAGCAGTAGTATAAAAAGCACCACGTAGTGTGTATTCTTTGTCGTCTTCCTGGAGAGCTGAAAGTGAGAGGAACCTGTGACGTAGCATTTTATGAACGGGTAGACTCCATGTGTCTGTATCTAGATTTAGCCGCCATTAGAGGAGAAATTACAAACTAATGTAAGTTGAATTATTGTTGTGGTCTAAATACATTACAATTTATCGAAAGTTTGTATTACTAATGTAAATTAGCTTGCCCATGTCATCTATAATATTTCTTTAAAGAATTTTCAACATTTTTAGCGGTGTTGCTGGGCTGTGCCGCAACCGAACGATTTGCAGCGGCGGCACATTTAAAAACTGTTCGGCTAAGAAAAATTAACCAAACCCGTAAATCGGGAGCAGATAAAAATTAGCAGTGAATTAAGAAAATGTTTTTCTTTTACAGCGATCCAGAGACTGACGGAATTTATTACTAGTTTCACATTTGTGCATTCATAGGCGGATAGTTAACGTTGAAATTTAACAATTTGTTGGTTCTTTCAAATAACTTAAATGTATAGTGAAGTGTGTTTTATCAATGATAATTAAACGTCGGCATGGAAATATTTAACCATTTTCTGCTAATAGAGACAGTCTTGTGTTCCATAGCTAACGCCGGGAAAGAATTCAGTAAATATTTTTTTAAAAAGTCCACTGCATTTAGAAAATGTGTGCCAAGGCCGAATTATGTAAAGGATTTACTTCTCAACTAAATATTCTTAATCAGTTAATATGAATTCACGTAGTTTTAAATGTACTTAATTCTGTGTACATGAATTTTTATTACCACACGTAAATAAGAGGTTCTACAACAAAGTTCGTACGTACAGAAGGAAAGAAAGGCAAATTAACTAAAACCAAATTTAATAAAAGGTAACTGTTGATTGTTCTTTAATGTAATTTCATTAAATTGGCGCCCAGCGTGGGGCACGAATATGCAGTGGCCACAAAATACCCATGAGATAACTAGGGAATTATTGTAGTCGAACTTTGTTGGAGAACAACTAATATTTTTTTCATGTATTGTATGTATTGCCTAACCAATATTGTATCGTAATACCTGTATATGATTTTTTGCATGAGAACACTATAAACCCAGAGGCAAGCTGAAGAAGAGAGCTCATTATATCGAAAAATTAATTACCTGCCACAATACCAGGGGGCAGCTGCACCCAAGATAGATCACCATAAGGTAAAGCTAAAGTGTAGTTGTCCTGTGGGTAGTAAAGTAGCCTCAGTGCAGTGTTCTCGGATCATTAGTGGTGTGCTTGTTGTTAGTGTTCCTTTTTAAAAATAACAGGACATTTGAGTAGTTAGTCATTGTAGTATATAATAAGTGTGTTTCAACAAATGACCATTTCTTGTGTGATTATGTCAGTGAAACTTGAGTGTTAGGAATTTAGTTCAGATTTTGTTTCTTTTGTTGACTATGGTTAGATTGCGTAGTCAGAAAGATATAAACATGGATAATGAACGGCAGTTAGCAAGCAGTGATACCGAGTTAGAAAGTGGGGCACAAAGTAATGTTAGTGGCGTAGTTCAGGAAGTACAATGTGAGAATCTGGGGGCAGAAGGGCAAGAAATGTTGCCACTGCCAGCCAGTGATTCAGTTGAAGGTAGAAATACTGTACCACCCACAAGCACTAGACACGGACCAGAGAGTGGTGAGTTGTCAGAAGTGCAATCATTAAGAGTTATGTTCGAGCGCATGCTCAATTTCCAAGCTACGTTTATGCCTGAACAAGCAGAGCGTGATCGACGCCATCATGAGAGAGATTTGCAGTTAATGCAATCTTTGGAAGCTATGCAAAGTGAGATTGTTAGTTTGAAACAAAACTATGAAACCATACCCAAAGCGGTGCAAGAACAGAGCGAAAGAGTAGATAATATCCAAGTGGCTAACGCCAGTATCGTGGGTGAAATCAGTGTACTGGCTAACAGGATGGAACAATTAGAAATTGGCACAAGTCAAGTAACTGAGCACAAAATGTCCGAACAGGTGCACAAAATTGAAATCCAATTCATAAAAAAATTAGACGAGAGGGTGCACGCCGCGATCGAGGCCAAAGACTTGGGCTCCAATGCGGAAGTGCAGGACTTGAAAAAGGCGGTGCACACTGACATTCCGCTGTGGCGGCGGAGCTGGAAAACAGTGGATGGAACAATTAGAAATTGGCACAAGCCAAGTAATTGAGCACAAAATGTCCGAACAGGTGCACAAAATTGAAATCCAATTCATAAAAAGATTAGACGAGAAGGTGCACGCCGCCAAAGATTTGGGTTCCAAGGCGTTAGTGCAGGACTTAAAATGGGCGGTGCACACTGACATTCCGCTGAGACAGCGGAGCTGGTAAATAGCTTGCTGCACGGCGACGGGCAGGCATGTGTCACGCCAGCCAGGTCCAACAATGATAGGCATATAAATACAGCAATAAAAATTGCGACTGCGAGACAGAACAGGCAACCAATGTTACCGAAACAAACAAATGTCATTCCAAAATAGTGATTGAAGAAAGCCTGATTAAAAACCGACAGTTTCAGATCTTTACAACGGAGAAGAAATCTGTTCACCCTGTAGTGTTTATCAAGGGATTTAGAAACATTTTGCCCAGCGTTTGGAGTCATACACAGAAAATACAGGTCGTTATGTCTTACATACAAGGAGAAGCTGCATTATGGGCAACCGAAGCAGCTGACAGTTGCGACACATACGAGCAATTTGAAAGGGCATTCTTGGCCAAATATTGGTCAACATGTATTCAGGAGAGATTACGGAAAGAGGTATATAATCCAGAACCGTAATCTCCACGATTAGGCAATTTGCGAAAATATTTTGAGAAATACATTAATAAGACCCGTTACTGGGACGAGCAGATTTCATCCCGGGATTTGATCAGACTTTTGAAATCACACTTGCCGATACACGTAAAGGAAAAACTTATACACGTACCGGAGAACGACATGGAACATTTCTTGTCTGTTCTGGACTCAATTGACCTGATTCAGGACGATGTTAAGGCAGCCTCTGAACAGGCTAGAAGTAACGGAAATGGTTACAGAAATTGTCGAAATAACACGCCTCCACCAAATAATGGAAACGGCGGAGGTAACAATCGGAGACAAGATTATGTACAAAACGGGAATAGAGGTAGAGACCGGAACGGCAATAGTCCGCCGATGAATAATGACCGGAAAAGGAGGTCAGAGGACCGATATGAAATAGGCCCACCAAGCAATAGTAGATGGAAAAATGCCAGAGGACCGTGGAACACTAATACCTATAACGATGCAAACCGAACTTGGCCACAGAACCAGAGGCCCAGTCCGGACCGGCAAAACAGTGAAAGATATGACAATAACCGACCGCCACCACAAAATGCGCCAATTGCGCAACCGTGGCGGCCGACGCAACACATAGTGGAGGTCAGCGACACAGAGCAGCCACACCCATCCACCAGTAATAATCCAACAAACTAGATTCAGCCGAGATACGCTCTCCATCGTCGGCTGAGGTTTGGAGTGAGAGCAGCCCGACACAGATCAAAACATCGAGAATCTGTATCCTCAGGTATAATGACGGGGTACAGATGGGACATGAATTAATAACTGAACCACCCTCGTGCATAAAGGAGCACAAAGACAAAGTACAAGCGATAATAGAGATCAAAATTAACAATATAGATGTGCAAGCAATCGTAGATACAGGTGCTACTGTCAGTGTCATGAGTATGGACTTATTCAGAGTACTGGGGAAAGAAAAGCGTATGCTGACTTTTCCTGTGAACAATTGCAAAGTCACTGGAGCCATCAGTGCACAGCGACAAATATTTAAACTTCAAGTGCGGATAGAGATGTATATAGGGGGAGAAGCCATAGCGTGCTCATTCCTGGTAGTAAAGGGTGTAAAGGTAGCCTGCATTTTGGGGGTAGATTTTTTGAGAGAAAGGGAGCCAGTAATCGACCTTTCTCGGGGAAAATTAAGTTTGAAACGTGGGTAGGAGGATAGAATTGTCCATGCTCAGATCTGAAGAGGTACCTGTGCCTAATTGTAATGCTATTAACATAAAATGTAGGAATCAGTGGATACTACATTTAGACAATCATTCTCTAGGCCAAAATCTCTATTATCCAGATGTACAAAGTGATCAATTAAAAGCAAATGTGGACGCACTTGTAAACAAAGTATCACAGTCCGAAAATTTGAACTCAGTGCAACATCAGGATTTGGTACAGTTATTATCTAACTGTGCAGATGTATTTTCAGAACGACCAGGAATTGTTAAGGGTTATCAATACAATATCGAGGTGAAGCCTCACAAAACCTACTGTCGAGCCTCATACTCCATTCCTTAGTCCAAGAAGGAAATAGTAGCAGCTATCTCTTAGCAGATCCCCAATCAGGGAGAGGACGGGGACTGTATCCGCGTAAGGATGTGAAAATATTCCTACAGTAAATGACTAATAGTCCTATGTGTTATGTGTAAAAAAAGGGACATCATTCTTTTGAAAATGAATGAACATTAATGAAGTGTCATCTGTCGAGATAATGTACTAGGGTAGAAGTATTTAGTTATAAGAATATGATTGACTTTCTCTTTTGTTTATGAATATTTGTGTTACGTCTTCTTTTAATTAGTGTTAGCTTAAAAATGCTCTAAATGTCTGCACAGATAACCTGATTAGTGCAATTATTTATAGTGTTAAATTGTGAAGAGATCAGTCAGGAAGAACATTTTGGTAATGATTAGTTTATTAGTTTGTGTACTGCATAATGTTCTATATGTGTGTCAAACTTGAAATATTTCTTGGTACAATCTTTTCTATTATATATATATATATATATATATATATATATATATATATATATATATATATATAGAGCTGTCAGATTGACAGATTCGAACCCAGAATAATATCAATAATATGAGATCCTGAGAACTTTATTTTCAAACCAGTGTTATCAAAGAGAATAATGCACCCAGTAGTGACCCGAGGGCACCATGGGAGGCAAACTTATTGCAAATTTAAGTAGCGCAAGGTAACGCACAATGAAGCTTCAATTGAAGCATGTGCAGATCCAATCAGTAAAAAGGAGCTAGCCTGATACAGTCCAAGTCAATTTTAGCCTACAGATACTACACTGTAGTTACGTACGACCTTGCAAGTAAAGTGAGACATAATTTCAAAGGAGTTATTGAACAATATGCCTGAATCCGGTTGGAATGCACAAATAAAATCTACTCGAACATAAATATAGATGATTTTTGGGCAAACTAATATGAAATTTTAATATTTGTTACCATGTACGCAAATATCACACACCTTGATAAAGAGCGAAGAAAGAAGTTTAAAATGTGCTGTTACAAAAATTGCACAATGGACATTGTAAATGAAAAAACTTAAACAAAAGTGCAGTATTGTATGGCAAAGACAGACAGTGACTGTTAAACCTGCAGCAATACGTCACGAGGTAGTTTTGAACAAGCAATAAGAAACTGTATCATCGTCGTGTGTGCAAGTGGACAAGGAACTAGCACGACACGAACAGTGAGCCGATAACGGACGGAGGACCAAGTTAGTGTCACACTATAACTCTTTGTGTGTCAAGGGACGCTAGGAAAGCGCATTGACTACAGAAATACATTTTGTCCTAAGGTGAAAACTTGCGTGTGACTAATGACAAGTCATGACATGGTGGAAAAATGTTGTGTGCCCATAAAACGTGTTACTGTGACAACGAAACATTGTGCAAACCAGACTAGTGAAGACCTACTGAATAATAACTGCCAATAACTGTGTGCGTTTTTTCCCACAGCAGGAAAAATGCCCATAAGGATAGTACACTGTTTGTGAACTTGTTGCATGTTTGCTGGAGCACTGCAAGAAGATGTCTCACGGGCGAGCTGATACACAACGCGCATCCGGCTACCTCAGCCATGCAGCGGCCGCAGCAGCCCGTAGCAGACCAGACAGACACACGCCTCTCCTCACTGTAGCTGTCAACACCGGGGGCGGTGACCTACACGGAGCCGACGCGCCGCGCTGAGCGCCGCTCAACAATCACTCCGCACCGCTCACCAAATACAGCATTATTGACATATTCCAAAATATTTACACAAACTGCATAACATGTCAATGAACTCGATTATTGATAAACATTGAACATTTATTATGTATACCCGTAAATTGACAAGAGAAAATTAACACCAACAAGTGTAGGAGATGGATTTGTAACACGTAGGTAGTGGGAACATTATGAAAAGTGACGTTGTGCTAAACGATTCCAAAAAACTAAGTGATATATCCTAGGACAAGTGACCTTGCAGTATATAGCAAAAATAATAATAACGAGTTGTTAATTACACATAACAAACTTTCGTTGAACTGTATGTGACTGTGATATTATGTAACCGTTGATGACAAACTGCTAAATCAATTCAAATGAATGACTGTTAAAGAGACAAGATTAATCATGAACCAACTGGGATGGCTGGGCTCCGGCACAGTTTTGCCCAGGTTTTCTGTCTGCCTTCGCCCAAATGGGGGAGCCATGAACATATACAACCCTGGGACTACTTAAAAGAGACATTACATAAAAAATACAGAACTGCAAAGAACGTTACTGGCACCATCGTGTCAAAATATAGAAACTTTTTGCCAAATGCTGTCAGGGGGCAATGTAACGTTCCCTGGCAACACTCACACTATTAATAAACTAAAATTTAATTATACAATATATGCCGCTATGAAGCAATTTGTATATACTGTAATTATTTAACAAAAAATATTATTTAATTTTGTGTAAAGGACATTCGTTATTATTGTAATATTTTCTGCAGTAATATTCTCGATGTATTTATGATTGTAATATTTCTATACTCATAAAGTAATTGCGAAATGTGTCAATATCTGCGATAACAAAAATGTACAATTCAGCCACAGAGGAAAATAATGTTGTAAGATTACAAAGAGGTGTTAATGGTCAGCAGTAGTATAAAAAGCACATTTACCTTTGGGAACTGATCATTTATGAAAACTCATGCTGTTACAGCGTGAGTACCTGTAAATACCACATTAATGCAATAAATGCTCAAAATGATGTCCGTTAACCTCAATGCATTTGGCAATACGTGTAACGATACTCCTCTCAACAGCGAGTAGTTCGCCTTCCGTAATGTTCACACATTCATTGACAATTCGTTGACGATGATGTCAGGCGTAGTCGGTGGATCACGATCGCAAATATCCTTCAACTTTCCCCACGGAAAGAAATCCGGGGATGTCAGATACGGAGAACGTGCGGGCCACGGTGTGGTGCTTCGACGACCAATCCACCTGTCATGAGATATGCAATTCAATACCACTTCAACCCCACGCGAGCTATGTGCCGGACATCCATCATCTTGGAAGTACATCGAAATTCTGTCATGCAGTGCAACATCTTGTGGTAATATTGGTAGAGCATTAAGTAGGAAATCAGCATACATTGCAACATTTAGATTAACATCGATAAAATGGGGGCCAATTATCCTTCGTCCCATAATGCCGCTCCACACATTAACCCTCCATGGTCGCTGATGTTCCACTTGTCGCAGCCATCGTGGATTGCCCAATAATGCATATTATGCCGGGTTACGTTACCGCTGTTGGTGAATGACGCTCCGTCGCTAAACAGAACGCGTGCGAAAAATGTATCACCCGGTAATTTGTTTTCTGCCCAGGGTCAGAACTGTACACGACGTTGAAAGTTGTCTCCATGTAATTTCTGGTGCATAGAAATATGGTACGAGTGCAATAGATGTTGATGTAGCATTCGCAACACAGACGTTTTTGAGATTCCCGATTCTCGCACAGTTTGTCTGCTACTGATGAGCACATTAGCCGCGACAGCAGCTAATACACCTACTTGGGCATCATCATTTGTTGCCGGTCGTGGTTGACGTTTCACATGCCGCTGAACACTTTCTGTTTCCTTAAATAACGTAACTATCCGTCGGTCGGTCCGGACACTTGGATGATGTCGTCCAGGATACCGAGCAGCATACATATCACATGCCCGTTGGGCATTTTGATCACAATAGCCATACAGCAACACTTTTCCGCAGTTGGTAAACGATCCATTGTAACACGGGTAATGTATCACGAAGCAAATTCCGTTCGCACTGGCGGAATATTACGTGATACTACGTACTTATACGTTTGTGACTATTACAGCGCCATCTATCACCAAGCGAAAAAAGTGATCCAACTAAAAAATTAATATTTATTTAGGTACTTCACGAATATGTAATTAAAAATGGGGGTTCCTATTTTAAAAAAACGCAGTTGGTACCCGTTTTACTTAGGGCAGCGCCATCTAGCGGGCCAACCATAGCGCCATCTGGTTCCCCCCTTCAAGCTAGACAAGTTTCGTTCTTTGTAGTTATTTCGTTTGACGCTTATTTCCCACGATCAATGGACCACCCTATATATATATATGGTGTTATTTAGCAATCAGTCAGTGGGTCATTGGTATTGTACATGATTCTGAGGTACTGAAATAAATAATCATAACTTTGTCACTAAGAATTTCGTAGTATTAACTACAAGTCGTCTTATTGTTTGAGTAAATGGCCAATGTGTAATTTATGACATGGCTGCTGGAAGCTGGCAATAGCAGCAGCAGCAGCATTGTGAGTAGTATAAGTATTTTTCTTCCTCTTCAACCTACTGTCTGTACGTAATATGCTGTTTGACAAAAATTTCATCATATATTTAATGTGGTGCATATTATCTGTGGTAGAAGAAAATTATCAAGGAGAGGGCATGTGTTGGGGATAAGCAGGAACCGTCGCCGCTCTACTATAAGTGCATATTCTGTAAAAGAAAAAACTCATAGTTTATCTCGTATGAATAAGCTTATATAATTTAATAAAAATTAATATGTGGTTTTCGGTAACATCAGTGATATGGAATTCAGGTACTTCCCCAATTCAGGCGAGGATGTAAGGGCACAGTAGGTGGAGGAATGGAGGAAGACCTTCGTCGGCATAAGCAGATGCCAGATGACCTAAGGGAGATGCGAAGGAGCCAGAGCAGGGTGCATAATGCACATTTATTCTGCTTACAAATAATCAGTGTTCTTTTTCTCCTAACAATGCCGCAGCATCTACTCCTCCTCCTCCACCATCTTGTCCTCTCCGACCTCGCAAGGACGGCACATACCCTTCAACAGTCACCACAAGCAGTTTCCTCATCCAGTTGTAGTCGTATTAGTAACAGAGATGATCCGGTGGCAGTTCCCTCACCCATCCATTCAGTGAAGGACATCAGGTCAGTGACATAATACGCACTTTGAATACTCAGGGACTGCAGACGCCTTTGCGGATTGAATCTTGCTAACTATGATCGGGAATGCAGCAGGACGGTACTGTGTGCCTGTTAGGTTTCTAAAAGCGTGCCTTCCTGCCATGGAAACGGAGCTCCTCAAGGTCGTTAATGACCCTCGGTATCTCGCCGTTAAATGCGGTGTGGTGCTGTGCACTTAAACACTACGCAAATCTCCAAAGTAGACTCTGGCAATGAAGAGACAAGTGTTCATTATCTTGGGGATCATGGCGTTATAACCTGGAGCACATCAATCACAGCCGGGTTTTCCGAGATGGAGGTTAGGCTGTCAGCTAAACACTCAGCCAAATACTACACCTGGACACCCGTATCCATGTGTAAGATCCCGCGATGTAACGCTACCTAAGGATATAGGAGACAAGAAGGCATACATTTATGTTGAAAATAAACCGACCAGGCTTATTTTGCAAGGCCAGTTTTGGTTTGCGAAACAACTTATGAGAAAAACCTGCAAACGTGTCTCAATATGGCACAGCTATTGATGTACTTAAGTGTTACAACGTTGACAATATTGTGTTCCCCGTCAAGATCCAGCACTTACCTAAATTTGTGCTCAGAACCATGGAATCTTGGTTCACTTTTATGGCCTGGAAAGAAAAAGCAAGTCAGAGGAGCAGATCAAGTACTTAGCCGTCGGCCACTCCCAATTCTGAAAATCTGCTGGTGAGTATAAGATCCACTTAAATATACTCTTGTTTTCTGACGAGAAAAGTAATGGGAAAGGCGATTGTATCAAAGACAAGTCCCAAATCCTTTTCGTGTAAAGCATATTTGCTTAAGGTGTCTGAATTGTTTTTCCCCTGACGAGCATCTGGATAACTGCACTTCCAAGGACCAGGTACGTGTTGTTGTGCCTACTGAGGAAAACAAATTCATAAACTTTAAAAATGCCCGCCATCAGTAGCGATGCCCGTTTCTAGTGTATGTCAATTTTGATTGCCTCCTCGCTCCTGTGACCCGCTGTGAAGGTGCTTCTGTGGCCTCACATACTATCTTTACAGAAAAATATGTCCACACGCGGTAGCGTACCAAATAGTATCTCCCTATGATTCCAGTCTTAACTTCCACAAATAATATGTATAGAAGATCATATCTGTGTGGTCGAATAACCGAAGTGAGGTCACCATATCTTTATAAGGTATGCCAGAATCATCCCATTGAATTCCATGGTAGAAATGTGGTAACCGCTTTGCACTCCATGAAATGCGATGATTGCTGAGAATGTCTCTGTTATTCGATATCACGTTTAAGCTCTGAATGCAACATAGTTAAATATGAACTGTCTACACTTATCATCGTAGAGACCCTGAGCATCTTCAATGAAGTTCACAACTTGAGATCCCAATGCGGAGTGCTCTGGGTTTTGTGCAGCAACTGTTCGTTTATACAGCTCGTAACACAACCTCAGTGAGTGGGCAGCAGTCATCATTTAGAACTAGAGTATATGCAGTGGAGTGTTCTGAGAAACTTTCCAAAGATTCAACTCAGTTCTTACATGTATAGGCCCAGATTTGAATTATCTCATTCCGTTTTGAGCAGTCTATTACGATGATTGCGCCAGCTCCTCGAATTACTGTGGGCTGAGCAGACGTCCACGCTCTTCATAGTACGAAGCACAGAACTTCGCATACAAGTCATATTCTAGACTTTCATCCCACTGAAAGTGTAAATTCTCATATGGGTCGAATGGGCAGATCGTGTAGACGCTGCCATTAGTTGACCTGTAATTATCAAATGGTTTGGAACCCAAATATGATGAATGAAGGCATCTTGAGCAGAGGTTTTAAGAGCCCATGTTTGCCTACTTGCAGTCGGTAGAACTAGGTATTCAAAAACCTCCCATAAAGGGAAAGATAGCGGTAGAAATACAACTGTATTCAGAACTTTCCAAAACTTCAAACGCTATTCATCTCATGCAGCGATGTGTGGCATTTACCATATTGAATGTGTGAGTTATTATCTGCTGCACTCCGTAACAGCAAAAGTTCCTGTCTAGCATTCAGAACAAGTCGTTGCATGTGTCAAAGTATCCTGTCTCCAGTTTTAAAGGTATACGTGCTGCAAACCTCTCGTACTCTTCCACTACGCCATCCGTTGGCTCGTCTGTGAATAATCCAGAATTTTGTAAATCTTTCAAATATACGTCATTAGAGTACACTGCTTGTATGGTCAGTCTCGACCAGTTAAGTTCTTATCGTATCTCATGAAACAAGAGTGCTAGAGCATTATGTGCAATGTATGATGCCACTGTAGCAGCACAATCCCTTTTCGTAAATGATCCATCACGATAATATTAAACTGTTACATGGGAGACTTAAAGCGTCTTGGTGTTGGATGACAATCCTAATTTCATCGTTCTTGTTAAACGTTGCTGATGTATAAGTTTTATGCGAGAAATATTCCTCACGTATAATACACTCGTCACATTACACTGCGCTAGTTACATCGAATTACCCTACTGCGTGGCTTCAGACCCATTAATTTAAGGAACTCATAGTTTGCACGTGAGATCGCCTTATTATTCTGTTGTGAAGTGTTTTGCTGCACGTTGTCCACGTTGGTTTTTTACCCTGCGACCATCTATCTTTGTTGACACTCCAGGGCTGCTGCGATCCCTGACTGGTTGAAGCTAGCCGCTTCCAGAAAGTTAAAGGTCGTCGCTTCTGCCTCCCACAGATCGCAGTTGGTTGAAGGCCACCGCTGCTTACAGGGCTCTGCACGTTCAAGGTCAAAGCTGGTTCCGCTTTACATATAGCCATACAATGATCTCTTTGGGTGAAAATCGACCTGTTGATTATCCACAATACGCAGCCCCAGATAGTCCAAAGTGTTAACTGTCACTGGGAGCTAAACAGCGTTGGCAGGGCTATCAGTGCTTTCATACCTTGTTCCAAGTAACAGGAAGAAACCGTAAAATGTATGAATCTGTGGTGTCACCGCCAGACACCACACTTGCTAGGTGGTAGCCTTTAAATCGGCCGCGGTCCGTTAGTATACATCGGACCCGCGTGTCGCCACTATTAGTGATTGCTGACCGAGCGCCGCCACACGGCAGGTCTAGAGACACTTCCTAGCATCCGCCCCAGTTGTATAGCCGACTTTGCTAGCGATGGTTCACTGACAAATTACGCTCTCATTTGCCGAGACGATAGTTAGCTTAGCCTTCAGCTACGTCATTTGCTACGACCTAGCAAGGCGCTATTATCAGTTACTATTGATGCTGTAAAACATGTACCGTCAAGAGCGATGTTCACCAATTATGGATTAAAGTTAAGTATTCCAGAAGCTACGTACGTTTTTACTAGTCTCATTTCTGTGTCCTGTTCCAGACCTCACGCCAGCCTGCGTGAGCTTAACCGCGTGCCTTTCGGCTTCCTCATAGTGGGTTGGCTGTCTTGCCAATCCACAACAGAATCAATCTGTTGTTGAGATAAGATTTTGTTGCATTGTTACACTCGACACAGACTCTACTAACAGGGAGTATATCCAGAGACTGGTCGGATGTGTAGAATTAACGAGGATCTTTGTTCGAAACCTGTCCCTTTGTATAACCAAATAGACGTCCCATTGATCCTTTCTGTTTAAAGTCTATCGTTGCACTCGTTGTCTTTATTTCTGATTTCAGTGTATTGATGTTTGCACATAGCGTAATCTCTTTTCCAGACCATTTTAGAACTTCGTTTACATCTTAATTATTGAATGCAACAAGTTTTGTTTCTACAATTACTTTTCAAACATTAATTTCCGTTCATGGGAGTTTATTGTTGGCTTCTGTGATATTTGGAATGCTGCTGGAAGTCTCCAGTCCAATCAGCGCAATACCCCACTCCATTTTGCTTAAATCAATCGGTGTGAAGTACTCTGATGGTCGTTCTTTTAAATTCTAAGAGTACCACATCACATCTGACCCTCGACTGATCGGTGTACGCTTAATGCATCTGCTTATATAGATGCGTCTTGATAAACATTAGGAGGAACACGATGCAAAAATGATTGCATTGTAGGTGTTAAAATCTTGATAGAGATTGTAGAACACGCTTCTGCCGGCGAAGTATCGTTGTGCTGGCGGCTGCAACTCTGCAAATGAGTCAAAATAATAGACATTATTTCTATTTTTCCTAACATACGCCACCCAGGGGGTTCCTGATCGCCCAGCAACATCTAAATTCACAATTGCACATTCTCCGGAATTCCACATAGTTTTGGTATGTATGCTGCATAAACACACCATGGGAACTTGGAATGATGAATTTTTTCCTAATAAACTTACGCATACTGAGCAGTGCGCGGCTCGCGTTCGTGCCGTCTATTACTTGACAGCTTCTCTTTGCGGTGACGCCGTCTCCTTTTTTTATTCGATTTACTGGCGTCAGGAAGTTGCTATCCCGTGAGTGGTAGCAGCAGCGCTTATCGGTAAGTGCACTGTCTTACTATCTCTGGAGCGGCCGCTAGTATTTCCGGATCGTGGTCTCTCAGCAGTTCAGTTGGGACGGAGCGCCAGAGAGGTCCGGACAACCAGTGCTCCGGTTCTATTCTTTACAGTCTGGAACCGAGCGACCGCTACGGTTGCAGGTTCGAATCCTGCCTCGGGCATGGGTATGTGTGATGTCTTTAGGTTAGCTAGGTTTAATTAGTTCTAAGTCCTAGGCGACTGATGACCTCAGAAGTTAAGTCGCATAGTGCTCAGAGCCATTTGATCCAACCAGTGCTCGCCGAGCGCTAGCGATACACATGCACTATCCGACAGAAGGAGACTGGAGCGGAAACGGCCGTTGGTTGGTCGTTCTGTCGGTCGTCTCATCGGGCGAAGTGTATTTGGTCTTGTGACCGTTTCTGGGCCTCGTCAATTGGTCATCTTGCCGGACGTGGTTCGGTTCCTTCCTTGTGCAGAGATGTCGGGTGGCCAATAATCAAGTGTTCCCTCTGCATGGTTGGGTCCAAGCCAGTGTGTCCGGGTCGTCAAGTCTCCGATTTCCGAACTGACATCAAGGAGTTGGGATGGAGCTGTAGGGAGGTCCACACAGCCAAGACTCGCCCGACCGTTGCCGACACGCATGATTTGATTGGGGACGACCTTTGTTGTTCGTTCGGTCCGTCGCCTTATCGGCGGACGTGTTGGTCTCCGACCGCTTATGAGTTCTGTGTGTGTCTCGACTTTTGATTCGTCCTTGTTGTTCCACAGTAATTTCTTTTAGGATTGTACGAGTTTTTGTGGAAGTTTTTTCGTGCAACTACGTCTAGCTTGTAAGATTTCGACTGAGCTGTTATGTTAATGCTGTCTGCGCACAGTCGGTCGGTTGGGACAGAGTACGGCACAGCGTGTAGTTTGGCAGCCTTTCGTGTTGTTCATATTTTTGAGTGGTTATCGCGCCTTGGATGGATTTAGACGCCAATATCTGAGGACGTAGTACTTCTGGTATCTTCGTCCTCGCTAACATTTTCCATTGTCGTGCCGTTGGTCAGGCGGAAGGGAATTGATTAGGTGGTTGGTCGGTTCTTCAGCCGTTTCTGGGTCGGATTGCCATCCGATTATTTAGTCTTACTTTTGGCTGCCTGTCTCACCTAACTTCAGGCCGACCCTTGGAACACTTCTTAGCACCATTGTTCTGTTGGTTTTAGATTGTGATTTTCTTTTACTTGATGTACTGCGCGAGGCCTTCAGCCGCCTATTTATTTAGTTTCTTTAAATTTTTAAATAAGGCCTTCAGCAGACTAAGATTTCAAGACTAATTTATTTAAAACTCGTTTCAGAAACGATGTTTGGCTCCATTTGAAATCTTAGTTATCCAGGCCTTAAGCCTTGAGTTGTTCAATGTTCAACTGAGGTTTTATGTGAAATGTTTTTACGATATGGCCTTCAGCTGTCTAAAATTAAGACTTTGAATATTCTTGTTTAAACTAATTTTGTTTAAAAAAAGAAAGAGGAATTTTGCTCTATTGGAAAGGCCTTAAGCCTTGAGTTGTTCCATGTTCAGTATGTGGCCTTTATCCGAGCTTTTACGTGAAATATTTGTAGGTAAGGCCGTCAGCCACGTGTATTCCTTAAAGCAACTGTAATAACGTGTTTTTGGGCTTTCAGCCGTACTGTTTTGAGTCCTTTTAGGGGAATGTTTGATTAAGTGGTTTTAGGAAAATAAAGTTTGTGTGTTTTGTGCAACTAACAGTAACTGATCTTGGCCGCTTTCCACAACCATAACCTGATCCTTCCTGTCCAGTGATCCCAGATTTCACATACCTGTATCTATAGGCGGTGTATCTGATCGAATAGCTAACTGTGCTGGCGTAAGCTGTCGCCAACACACCATTTGGCAAAGAGGTTGCAAGAAGATCGGTAACAGGCAGTGAAGCAAGTATGCTTAACAGGAGAGAAGCTAAAGACAGTATTCCAAGCAACACACCGTCTGCGCCCTCCTGACCGCCCGTATTTAGATCGCCGCCGCGGACCGGAGGGTCCAATCAGCCACAGAGAGTCAGCCGAGTCGGGGTCAGAGTCATTCAGTACCCAGCGACAGAGTAGCGTTTATAATGGGACTTGTCCTTCACTGGCATTGAGGCTATCGTGGACTATTACAGAAGAGCTTGGACCACAAAAACGTAAGTAGCTGCTTGTTCTTATGAATAAAGAACCCTGTTAATACATATGTGCACTTCTGTTGTAGAAGAGGATACCAGTCACCAAACAACATCCTCTCCCTTGCTTCCCCTGGTACACGACTCAACAGTGTCGACAACACAAAACTAATTGCATTTTTTTTTATTTATGAAGAGACCTGATCCTTTCTTGTATGGTTTCAGATATAGTTCTTTTATGATGGCTGCTGCTCCCATCACGCGATTCAGTCTTCTTGCTTCTTCTAGCCAGCGAACCTATGGCTGAGAGTCCTGTGAGGGCAGAAATGAGGAAGAGGATGATTCCAACTGATGTCTTGCGTAGCGGTAGAACCTTGGGTTCTTTAACGGGTCCTTTATGATTCAGAGCACTTTAAACTGCATACGTTCCTATAACGACACAGTTTTTTAAATACCACGGCCCTGGTGTCACTTTCTTAATCATTGTCTTCTTCATCTTCAGTGCACGACGTGCAGATTCACAAATTGCTTGAAATTCATCACCCCAAATCAAAACTTAATTTAACCACACATGGTTTTATCAACTGAAAATAGTGCAATGCGCTGTACTATACCGATATCCTTTCTCGCACTTAATGTCTTGGATTTATCTGCTAAAATATGATCTGCAGCGTGACTTTCTGGGAAATCTTTATGATTTGCGAATGCAATGTCATGTTCCAAACGCTCCTCGTCATGCGGGTTAATCTCATTATCACCACAATCCAAATATTTTTCAACCTTTGTATCAGGTACGCAGTAATTATTCTCAGAATGTTCACTTTCATTGGAAGTTTCTCGAGAATACCACCGCTTCCTATAATGCGTCTCCTTTCATGCGTGTTATGCTAAAGCGCCAGTTGTGCTCTGGGCACCTCATTACAAAGCACATCGTCAGCGTCAAACTATCTGTTCTGTGTTGCAGAAAAACCAAGCCATTTAACTAGTACTGTATTCCGTCGACGTCTTATGTCACGCTCTATGTGAAACACATGTGGTTCTGAGCTCTTCCGCAGTTTCTCGGCATAAAAGAATCCTGAAATTTCAGTGCCAATGCTGTCCTTTAAGATGTAAATTTTGGTATGTGATTTCCGCACTTTAGAAACTGCAAATCTTTCACTATAACAGTTTGAGAGCCGGCCGGAGTGGCCGTGCGGTTCTGGGCGCTACAGTCTGGAGCCGAGCGACCGCTACGGTCGCAGGTTCGAATGCTGCCTCGGGCATGGATGTGTGTGATGTCCTTAGGTTAGTTAGGTTTAAGTAGTTCTAAATTCTAGGCGACTGATGACCTCAGAAGTTAAGTCGCATAGTGCTCGGAGCCATTTGAACCATTTTGAACAGTTTGAGAGGTATGACTTCCTCAGATGATGTCTTGTGTTTCGAGATACATACTAAATCACCCAAATTAAATTTTTGTTTACCTGGATCCAGTATTTGAATAGGATAGTACGCCGCATCCATGAGTCCATCATCACGCACGCCGATACGTTTCATTTTTGTTGTGCCGTGTTTCGTCCGATTATACTGTATAAATTATTTCTGGGAAGATATCTGTCCATTTGTATGAGGTGCAAGGATTAAAACGCATCCCCTTTTGACCTTATATTCTTCTATTTAGACGTTCCATGATGCTCGCCTGCTGGTGGGTGAATGTTAAATATCACAGTCTTGAAATACGTATTGTAAAACTCTCCACCGTTGCCAGTTTGGAGGTTGTGTGGGCATCGACTCATCCCTTGTCTGCAAAAAAATCTCAAACACATTCGCAACATTTCTCCCCGTTTTTATTTTAACAGGTAATGCCAAGGCAATGTTGGAGCATGTATCAATATCCATTAAAATATATTTGAAGCGCCGCGCGGGATTAGCCGAGCACGTGCACGTCATGTTCTGAACCGAAGGTGTCCTGCCAGATGGACTGGTCGAGGAGGAATAGTTACTTGGCCAGCTAGGTCTCCTGATTTTAATCCTCTTGTCTTTTTTCTTTAGGGATGCATTAAAGACGTTCTCTATCGCGATATTCCAATAACTCCAGAGGACATGCAGGAACGTATCGTGCTTGCTTGTAATTCCCTTCACCAGGCAACAATGGAAGCAGTAAATTATTCTTTCATTCAACGAGTGCACCAGTGTATCGGTGTCAAGTTCAGCACCTTTGAATGTTCTAGTCCTGGGCAATGGTGCAAGAAAGTCAAAATCAATTATGTGTCATGTTTTTACTTGGTTTCCATTTGTTTTCTGACAATTCCAGCAAGTGGACGAGTTTGTGATCACGGGCTCAAAGCCATGTATTATGTAATTAATAACGTTGTGTTTCAGCGAATGGTACACTGTGATACATTTTTAAATAGGTCCTTAGGAGAGGAATTACCGAATAGAAAATACAGGGCACCATTAAAAAAAGTTATACCGCTTTTCATATCTTTGTACAAAACAAAGCTACAACGATGGCAGCCATGCTGATTGATGTCAAATGATTCAAATGGCTCTGAGCACTATGGAACATAACAGCTGAGGTCATCAGTCCCCTAGAACTTAGAACTACTTAAACCTAACTAACCTAAGGACATCACAAACACCCATGCCCGAGGCAGGATTCGAACCTGCGACCGTAGCGGTCGAGCGGTTCCAGACTGAAGCCCCTAGAACCGCTCGATCACCACGGCCGGCTGATTGATGTCCCCATGACGGCTGAAGAACATTTTCTTGAAACATTTTGTAGTTTGCAACTGAACAAACAGTTATTTAGGGTGGTCAAGATAAATGGGATACCCTGTATATAGAAACCCCTGGAAGTTCTGTCTACACATAGCATAATTCAAGATGGAGGTTCCCTACTGTTTTAGGGTGGCATAATGTGGGGCCGACGTACGCCGCTGATGATCATGGAAGGCACCGTAACGGCTGTATGATACGTGAATGCCATCTTTCTACCGATAGTGCGACCATTTCGGTAGCATATTGGCGAGGCATTCGTCTTCATGAACGACAATTCGCGCCCCCATCGTGCACATCTTGTCAACGACTTCCTTCAGGATAACATCGGTCTACCCTATCGAACATGCCTGGGATAGATTTTAAAAGGGCTGTTCATGGATGACGTGACCCACCAACTACTCTGAGGGATTATGCTGAATCGCCGTTGAGGAGTGGGACAATCTGGACCAATAGTGCCTTGATGAACTTGTGGATCGTATGGCACAAAGAATGCAGGTACGCATCAATGCAAGAGGACTTGCTACTGGATATTAGAGGTAGCGGTGTGTACAGCAATCTGGACCACCACCTCTAAACATGTCGCTGTGTCGTGGTACAACATGTAATGTGTGGTTTCCGTGAGCAATAAAAAGAGCGGGAAATGATGTTTATGTTAATCTGTATTCCAATTTCCTCTACAGGTTTCGTAACTCTCCGAACTGAGTTGATGTAAAACTTTTTTTCATGTGTGTGTTTAACTAATATACAAGCTCACAGGATAACGTAAGCGCGAGAAAAGCCATAGATAACCTAAGATGCATTTTGTTGCACAGCTGCCGGATCTCAGTTTGTGGAATAGAGTTCCACGCCTCTTGCACTTTGTCGGTGAGTACACGGACGATTAATGCTGGTTGTGGCTGATTGTCATGCGATGATGTCCCATATGTGCTCGATTGGAGATAAATCTGGTGATCGAGCAGACCAAGTCAACGTGTCGACACTATAAAGCTGGTAGCACCATAACATCAGTATGTGGGCAAGTGTTATCCTGTTGGAAAACACCTCGTGAAATGCTGTACAGTAATAGCAGCACAAGAGATCGAATAACCGACGTACAAACTTGTAGTCAAGGTGCGTGGAATAACCACGAGAGTGTTTCTCCTGTCATACGACATGGCACCTAGCCGTAAATCCAGATTTAGGAACTGTATATAGCACGCAGACCGGTTGGTTGCAGGCCCTCAAGTTCCTTCCCTCTAACGAATGCAAGGCCGTCACTCGGACCGAGAGAGAACGAGCTTTCACGATAAAACACAAGAGACCTCCACCCCGCCCTCCTCGTTTGATACCAGTGCTATCGCAAATGACGTTGGAATGCACACTAATGGGCGACTGACTCGGAGCTGTCCTTGAAGTAACCCATTTGTTACAGTTCGTTATGTCCTTATGGTGCCAACACTTGCTATCATTGCTGCTGCAGGTGCAGTACAATGCGACAGATCCATATATTACACACGATGGTCTTTCTTCTCGGCAGTGCCTTGTGGCCGTCCGGAGTTCGGTCTTCCTGCGGCCATACATTCTCGTGACCTAGTCTGCGCCGGCAGCTGTGGCTGAGCGGTTCTAGACGCTTCAGTCCGGAACCGCGCTGCTGCTACGGTCGCAGGTTCGAATCCTGCCTCGGGCATGGATGTGTGTGATGTCCTTAGGTTAATTAGGTTTACGTAGTTCTAAGTCTAGGGGACTGATGACCTCAGATGTTCAGTCCCATAATGCTCAGAGACATTTGAACCATTTTTGAAGCTCCTCTGCAGCCTCTACATTCCTGCCAGGTTTTACTGCAGTGTCGCAGAAGAAACGTCCAGCGCCTAGTAGGCCTCTTACACGGCATCGTTCAAACACAGTGAGTTGTTCATAATGGTGTTTTTGTCTGCGTAAAGGTATCCTTCACTATTGTCAACTCACCACGTGTAATCTCAAAGGTAACTCACTCTTTAGAGCGTTTCAGTGTGTATTTAAAACCAACCTGACATGCATGTTCATAGTAGTGCACCTAGCAACTCTTATGTGATAATCGTGGAATCTTAATAAACATCATCTTTCAGATGTAGAGAGACGCCAGCTAACTTTAGTTAATGTCGCAGAACCTTTTTTCATGTCGCGTTTATATTTTCTGTCAGTGTAAGTTTGAAAGAAGCGTATTTATTGTTATTTTAAAACTAGATACAGATACAAGGGAAATGGATCTCCCTTTATAAAACTAAAAGGAATGATGAGTTAATGTTCTTACCGCACTATAGTTTAAAGTGCTCTGCAGCTCCCAGTCAGCAGATAGCAACACTTCTAGATTGTCCGAAGAAGGCCATTTCTCGGCTCCACAGTGTTTCAGATTTGGCTGTTCAACACCAGACCGTGGAGCATAAGTGCTTCTTTCCATATTCGGATCCAATTTAACGTTCGTAGTTGAGTTTTCTCTGTTTCGTGACACTTAACACATTTAAAGCTGACTAACCTCTGTGGTGGCTAAACGGAGACTGTCTAAGCTATGGACGCTTGTGCCAAAATGGGACAGGAAAAAGTGTTCGTACTTACCCTACGTCATGATGTAGGATTAGATTGAAAAGTAGTTTTATTTTTCTGTCAGGGGAAGATCAGCTGGTTGAGAATTGTAGCAACAACTTACTAGGTAAAATTTCATAACAATTTTCACCATATTTTTCTTACAATATAAAATAATTAAGTGAAAAGTAATTAATTGGAAGCGTCAAAGCTTAGTTATTATTATAAAGCCGCTTAAAAATTATATGTATAGCACATTTAACAAGAAGAGGCCTTGGTAGGCATGTGTAATGTTACGTTACAACGCCACTAATGGGATGACTTTGCTAAATGGGAGAAAAACAGCAGACAACAATAACGATACTTCAATGACGTTCATATGGACATATGGCCGGCAATGCTTTCCGAGGCAGGTGCAACCGCTAGAAGGTGGAGATGAAAGGTTTTTAACAGTGACCCCGATATCAGTACATGGCATGTGGCCCAGCAGCATCGGGTAAGCGTGACGACCGTGTGGATTCTCCGCGACGTTTGCCACTATCATTGTCGCTTACCACGCGAGCAAGCCTTATTAGTGACGGACTTGTCTGTGCAGCGACGACTTTTTCGCTGACTCGTTGTACAGGCAACAACAGTGCTGAGATTTCTGTCATCCATCTTATTCGCAGAAGAGACTTACTTTATGAGGGCAGCATCATCCTCAGAACAGGCACTTGTCGGCTTCGAGAATCCCTGTGGTATGGTGGCAACCAATCAGCGGCTCCGGTTCAGCCTCGAAGTGTGGTTGGGCATTATTGACGATTACCTCATGGGACCACTAATCCTTCTACAACGCCTCTTGGGCGGTGCTACCTCCATTTCCTGGAAGGTTACCTTGCCTCCCCTCCTGGAAGACGTGTCTTTGCTAGTAACAAGGGTAGGGTAGACGCTAAGCAGTATTGCTCCAACACACTTTGAGCGAGGTGCTAAAACGCCTGCAAAAACATTCCTGTTAACCTGGTCTGTTCTCATGTCTTTTTTCACTAATTAAAACCTACATTGACAAGGTTCTTTTACATCCATCTTCCAGCGGAATTAACTCCATTTACGCACATTTGTGGCCTTATGCAGGGTGATTATGTGATAATGTTAAAAATTTTCAGGGCTGTTGGGGTGGGTTAAGTGTATCAATCTGAGTAAAAGCATCTTGGTCCGGAAACTACCGAGCCAAAATTTGTAAGATAAAATCGTTCCGATACCTCAGGCAGTGCAATACGTGTAACCGCAGTGTTGTTGTTAAGACTGTAGGATAGAAAACTTTCAGAGGAGGTTGTATGGACCAAAGCAAGAAAAGTGCGCTCTAAAATATATATCTCAAGAGCTATGAGCACGCGTTTATCTTCACTACTGTCAAACACTTCTGTTCTACTGAGCAAGTCCCCGTAGCTTTTAACGTACTCATTTTAGAGGCCGCATTTATTGACCATTTCTTCATTTGTTCCATACTACCTCCTCCAGGAGTATGGAAAATGTTCAAATGTGTGTGAATTCCAAACTGACTGAACTGCTGAGATCATCAGTCCCTAGACTTTAACTTAAACTAACTTATTGGAAGAACAACATACACATCAATGCCCGAGGAAAGACTCGAACCTCCGGCGAGAGGGGCTGTAAATATGGAAACCAAAGCGCTTGCAGTAGAAGAAACGTGTTTCAGACTATCGAAGATGAACAGGGGCTCATAGAACCTTAACGTAGGCGTTTTAGAGCCCATTCTTTTTTATCTTGGTTCATGCTGTCAACTCTGAAAGTCCCATTATTACAGTATTAACAGTACAGTACCGATACGTTTTTCTTCTGTCAGACGTATTAGAACGATTTTTCCTTATACGAGGCATGCTCAAAGGGAATGCATTAGTGTTTTCTTTGTGAAAACTCTAGAAGATTTTCAAATAAAACGAATATTATTAACATTCTGCGTATTTATTCTTCGTATCTACATATTTATTTCTGAACATAGTCTGATTTCTCTCAGCGAGAGACCAGTTTGTTGATACTGTTACCGTAAAATGTTTCACTTTAGTTTCGGAAACAGATGAAAATCGGATAGGGCTAAGTAGGGTGTGTGTAAGGTATAATGACAATGAACCTGAGGCGCTGGAATGCTGGAGATCTTGTAGCGCTCGTTTAAGGTCGGACGTTGTCTTGCTGAAGGAGAAGGTGCTCCATTTGTGGACGACCTCTTCGAAAGCCGATTATAGTACGCTTTTTTCGCACACCAAAGAAGTTACGTTACACCTCGTCACGTTACACGCTACAGTTCGGAGCACAGTAGTGGCAGATCGTTGGATATAAGGAAAATTACAGACATGAAGAGTAGAGACGCAGAATGTGAAAGCCGCCTTTCATATGACTGTAGAAAATTTTTTGCTTCTTTTCCCCTTCACGGGTCGTTTCCTGCTGTTTGTCCTCAATTAGCAAAATCACCCTGTATATTGGCTACAATAATATTCAGCTTTCATTCCATTCTTTGCGATATGCCGTTATAGACTAAAGTCACTTTGAATAACAATTTATGAGGCAAATGAAATACGTCAAAGCTTCCAGTACATAGAACACGTGGGAATTGCGATAAGCCATTACTGTGGGAGGGGAGAGAGGCAGAATACTACCTCCTCGTGAGAGTGAGGAGGAAATTAGCAGCATCTGAATGAATACATAAATACAGTGAGTGGAAGAACTTGTTAAGGCCTGTTAAGGAAAAAATCAGATGAGAATTGATCACTAAAGATAATCTGATATGTGCCCCTAATTTACATTTTCACTCTCTTGCCTCATCTCCCTTATCCTGAACATGATCTACACTTATTATAAGAAGTTTCGTTCCGTAGTGAGGAAGTCTCTTTCATCGAAATCAGAGAAAACTAAATAAATTTTATCTTATGTACGTAATGCAGATATCTTTCCCGTGCAGCAGGTTAATTTCTTATGCAAGGGGAAACATGAATAAAGAAATAGTTATAAGACTTGGAACTTTTATTTCAGAACTAAAATGTACAACATGTCTTTACAATGTTTATTAAGCTTGTAAAAAATCATACCTACTTTTTTGGAAATAAAGAAAATCTTTCATTCTTGTTTGTGAAATATGATTTTTTCTTACAACCATCATATTTTAGACGGCGAAGATAGGGGTATTTCATGAAAAAGTTGGCCAAATTTAGTGTTTTATAGTTTCTGTACTCTGTAGCCTCTGCAGAACGTATTTGTAGGATATTCATGTATTTGCGTAATTAATAACATGAAATGCAAGAAAATTTCATTATCTTTATTAGATCATTTATTTCTTTGGTTCAGTATGATGTGTTATTCAGATGATGACTTCTAGTCTCGTGCGTATGAACAGTCCGTTTCTATTCGGGACTCCTCTTTAACATAATTTTTCAGCTTGACAGACATGCCTAATCCATTTTCCGCTTGACAGCTTTAAATGTAATGTTTCTTTTAAGAGTGATTTACTAGTTTTCTTTGGCTTCTGTCTCATACCAGTTACTGGAAATAAATGCTAGTAGTATCCCGTATATTACACTCAGACTACATTCTTCTCGTGAGAATTTCCTGGCAAACGTTTGTCTGTATAGACGAAAGTGCTCACGGCGGGTCTCTGCTGCTTTTCTGATAAGCTGCCTGTGGGTAAAAGGACATGTCCAATGACATTTGGGCCATGCACCAAACTCCTTTGTACGCTTAGAGTCATAGGATTCAGGGACATAAATCAACATACGGTCTTGCTGTTACAACACTATAAGCAGAAAATATGTCTACGCGTATCTCATTTCCATAGGAAATTGTGTCTAGAATAAACCTGAATCGATAGATGAGCTGCAGATCTACATCTGTTGTTTCTAAAGATGTTTCAGAACCTGCAACAAGTTTTCTACTTGTTTTTCCATCATTGTTATTTCCATAGATTTGCTTCGGTATATGTACAATTAATCCAAATCGATTTTTAAACATTTCTTGTGTGTATTCTTCCCTCACTTTAACGAGTTTCTTTTTCTCTTTTGAACGGATGTGTCGCTTCTTGATGTTTATTCTTTAAGACAAACCCAATAAAAATTCGAAAAATCTAGTTCACGCATGGAGTATGGACAGGCCAAACTGAAGAGATTCTTATTTACTACTTTGGTATTTGACGATTCATTGAAGCCTTTTGAGATAGCCTTGTAAACTGCCTATGCTGTCTCTTTTGCTTCATTACACACGTTCACGTTTGCCATAGTTATCAACAGCGTGTGATTTAAGGATAAAACAAGCACAGTTATTACAACTTTTTTGTCTTGTAACGTTTCAATTTGCCCATTGATGTAACCAATTCCTTCATTAGTAACATCAGCTGTTTCGTCAATAAATCTAATTCTTATTGGTCGGCAATAGGGAAAAGACGAAGGTGTAGGATTTTTTCCAACAATTACGTTGTTATTTATGCGACAAATAAGGATGACTGAAATACGTTGGCATCAGAATAATGACTGTTTTCAAATTTTCGTTTAACCTGAATTTGCTGTGAGTCATCACAACCCTATTTATAGATACGTTTCAATGCATTTGCACCATCATTTGGAAGAGCATTTAAAATCTGATCCAAACATCATATCAACAGCTCACATGTGTGATTGAACAAGGCTTGAAGTTGAATCTCCGTGTATGTTGTAGTCATCTTATAGGATTCGGTCACAGGGAGCACAAAAATTGACAAGGCTTGGAAATGTGCATGTCCTCTTTTTGCTTGTAAGTCTCTACGACTGCGATCTAACGCTTGTCTGTATTTAGTTCCTCTTGTAGAGGGTGAAGTAATATCCTTAGCCACCTTGGAACTCTCAACATTCACAGACTCTCGGAGCTTCGTTTGACTGGAGTAAGCTATTTCTGTGGTTCCGAAATTGTTTCTCAATAACTGTGTCTTATGCTTTTTACTGCTTCACTTAACTCCACGAACGACTTTAATGGACTACGAATTCGAGATTTGAACATGCGATTTTAGGGGTACATTGCCGCCAATTGCGATTATTGTTCAAGAAGATACTTTCAACTTTGTGTGAAGCAAGTCACAGTTTATTTAATTGTGACATTATATAAGACACTTTATGTTTAAAATCATTCTGTTCTACATCAGGGAAGAGGGGTCTGACAGTACCTAATTTCCCATGAAGTCCAGTCTTTTTACAATCTCATTTTCAGAACCATAAGCTAATAGATGCCTTTTATTGTCATAATTTAGACTTTCAAAGGACGTGAGATAAAAACAAAATACTTTCATAATTAATTCCGGAAAAGAAATATTTTTATAGATGGCAACTCATTAATGTAAAACAATCATACAAAATTGAACTGTGGTATTCAGAGGCTACTTTTTTAAATTTCCAGTAGAGGAATTATTTTTCTATCACACTGTATTAACAAATATGCAGGGAAGTGCGAAGAACTATAACAAAAAGAATGACTACAATCAAAAATAGCAAATAATATGAATGAAAAAATTATAAGTATTGGTACAAAAATATAAAACAATTATAATTAGGTAATGGTACACGCCAGGATCATCGGAGATCATGTTGCTTACACCATACTTGAAGTAAAAACACACTTTAATACGTTCACAATGGCCGTGTGATGTCAAGCCAGCAGAGAAATTTCAGATACACTGAAACTGAGACGCAGATACAGACTATCTCTACCGCACAATAAGCAAGTACAACACTGCCTAGCAATGGCCCTGCTATCATACCATCGCAGGTAGTTATGCTTATCGGGAAATACTCGCATCTGAAAAGTGGACATCTGGACAACTTTAAGGGAAAAATAGTCTTATGTGCGACGCTGAAGGTTTCATCTTCCTCTTCCGATTATATTTTAATCTGAGTACTCATATTTCCATAGCCACACTGGGTAACTGTGTCGCATACAGTAATGGCCTTCATCTGTTCCTAGAACATCAACAATCCAGCCTGACAACATAAAAAAAGCACTTGCACCTTGAATATGTTACGAAGGAGTACGACTTCTGGTTCTATGTTTGTGACATAGGTAATAGCATGATTTTAATAATGCACAATACAACCTACAGTGGACAATGTAGTCCTTTACTATCCATAGTTATTCTTTGATTTTTACTTACGTTGATCTTAAGCTAGTAATCAGTATTCACTTATAATCAAACCACTACTAATTTTATGCGCAACAGATTTTGCCGACACAGTTCCCACACACCACTGAATGAGCCTGTACAATTATATCACTGTACGACACATAAATCAGTAGGTAGGACGTAATAAAAACTGAGATGTCAGAAAAACTGCGTCTTTATGGCTGACCTTATAAATTACTCCTCCCTCACTACTAGCTTTACTTGCTACATATTTTGTAGACAGTATCTATATCAATTAGTGAATGCACCTACAAAGTTATACCACTGGATGACACATAGTTCAGGACATATAACGTCATAAACATTCAGCTGCGTAAAAATGAAACTTCAGGGCAAAATGCGCTGGAGATACAAGTGGAATGTGTGTAAAAATATTTACATCAGTAATCTACATCTATATGAATACACTGAAGTTTACGCTCAAGGCTATGAAATATGAAATAGTACTTCTGTGTACCACGGAACGCACCTGCAAAAATATATCATTCTACGACACATAGTGCAGGAGGTAGGACGTCGTAAAAATGAGATGCGAGAAAAACTGCGCGTTTATGCATGACGTATTAATATATTTCTTGTACGACACATGTTTCGAAACATGTGACCTCATAAACACTAAGCTTCGTAAAACATGAAACTGCAAGGCGAAATTCACTAGAGGTACAGACGGAACATGTGTAAAAGTATCAATGTGGCTATTCTACATCTAAAGGAAAACCCTGCAGTTCACACTTGAGGCTGTGAAATATATATGACATGAAAGAACGCCTGCA
This sequence comes from Schistocerca serialis cubense, assembly GCF_023864345.2. NCBI lineage: Eukaryota > Metazoa > Arthropoda > Insecta > Orthoptera > Acrididae > Schistocerca > Schistocerca serialis. The sequence goes on from NC_064641.1 coordinate 526,238,976, forward strand.
AAGCTGCAGATAAAAAGCCTCGGTAAACTCCTTGATCAATGTCAACTATACTTCGTACACATGTTACTTCCAACTGGAAGGTAACACTGTGGGGGTGGGAACCACAATATTCCTCTTGAGGTGGCGATGAGAACGAGGTGATGGAGAGAGAAAAGGCGTGGAGGGGATGGGGAGACAATGAAGAGGAAGGCATAGATAGATAGATAGATGGGAGGAGAAGGATGAGCTGGAGGCAGAAAGAGAGAGGGGAAGGAGGAAAATGACAGTGAAGAAAATGACCAGACAGTGGGGAATGATTAGATGGACGGTGAAATGGAAGAAAAGATGGACAGAGAGAGAGGAAGAGAGAAGAAATGGAGCAAGAGATACGGAGAGATATGGACAGAGAAAAGAGGGAGAAGAATACACACAGAGGGGGGGAGAAGGAGCTGGAGAGAGGTAGTGGGAGATGGACAGAGAGAGGGGAAAGAAGAGATGGACAGCGTGAGGAGGATCAGAAGGTGGGTGGGTGGATGAAGTGAGGGACAGAGGTGGTGTGGGAACGAGATAGACAGAAAAATGGGTAAGGAGCTGATGCACAGAGAGGAGAAAGGACCAGATGTACTGAAAGAACGGTGAGCAGGATATGTACAGAGAGGGAGGGCCAGGAGAAGATCGACAGAGAGGAAGGAAGAAATGGACAGAAGAAGGGGAAATGAGGAAATGGACCAACAGGACATTTAATAAATGCAAACACAGAAATGGTAATTGAAAACATTAATATCAGCCTCTGTTATTATGTGCTTAAAACTTGTCGGTACATCAATAGTATCACATATAAATTACTATCGGTTTGTGGGTACAACCTACATTATTATACAATTGGAGTAAGTAGTCTGTTTGAGCCACTACTTCTGACAGAGGTAGAAAAAGTCAACGTATCTGTTCGGATTCTGTATATGTTGTGCCATTGGTGCTCACTTATCGACAGTATCTGCACTGTGTATGTCTCTGCCTCTTTGCCAGGAGACTGGAGGTTGCGTGAGCGAGCAGTAGGTAGCGAAATAGAGAAGTGTGCGGCGAACGGAGGAAGGGGACTTGGGGGTCGGGTTTTGCCTATCACTTGAGAGCGCTTCACTGGGCGAACTTAGCTGGAAGGCGGCAGTCTAGCCCGTGTACCGTTATGGGCGCCATCACGCTAGTTGGAGTTTAACTGTCAGTTAGTCGACCACTGGAGAGGGCAAGCCAGCTTTGGAAACCATTGTATGCCTATATTGTTAATTTAATGTTTTTATAACGGGCAATAGATTTATTCTAACCTGACGTGTGACCCAATGCATCCAGGTCCCTTTCGGATCTAACTGGTATTTGTAGTCTTTCCACCCATATTCTTTTGTGAGCCACAGTGTTCATTTGTACATTTCTACCAGGCTATGTATAGCTTATTTCCTTGTCATGCATTCGCGAGTTATAGCGGATGTGAATTGTAATTTGGATTTTTATTCGTGTTTCCCACGTCACTGGGAAGCATGGATTAGCTGATTGTGAAGCGAACCTGAACCGACAGTTAAAATTTTCCTCTAAGCTACTTGTCTGGGGTATTCCATATTCAGAGCTTGCCACCCTTGTTTTATTTATAGGTGTTTTGTGTTTTATTAGAATCTTGTTCACTTCTGCTTATGCTTATGATACAGGACAGATTAGCCATTATTTAAAACATTGTTTATTGAACCCTAGAACAAATCCGGAAAGGGGCCTCATCGTATGCTTTAGTTGGCTTTGGGACGTTCATCAGATCATTTTAAGTCATTTAAATTCCTAATATGTCATACATCTGTGGGAATAGTTGCCTTATTATGCCTAGTTGTTATTAACTGTTTTCCACACTAGCCACCGGTGCGGTAATTATAGGCTGACTTTGCATATAAGCGTGATAGCCTGCCTGCCCATGGTAGTGTGTTTGGATGCAACCTTAAGGTCCCTTAAAATTAGTGCTAATCGACGTCTTGTATTCTGAAACAAATTTCCTGTGTACCATAAAGGACTTTCTTGTGTTGTAAAACGTGTCTGCATGGCAACTATAAGTTGATTCAGTTACCCTGTATCTGTCTAATATGTTTCTGGCTTTTTCTGGGTAGTAAAGCTTTGTTCACCTAAGTTTGGTAAGTGTTGGTGTAAGCTGGCCTTTAGGGCCGAGGCATCTTGTTTTTTAATGAAATTTGTAAGTAACATTTAATCAAAGGAAAGAGCTTCGCAGTGTCAAGCGTTTATCATTGGGCCTTAAGCCTTTGTGCAGTTGCTAACTGTGATTTGTTTGATGAACTAAGGCTTTTGACATGTCATCAATCTGTCAACAAGAAACGCCGTATAACAATAATTCTTACTGTAACTGGTTAACATCACAGATTATTTTTACAAGAAGAGATATGAGACTTTATTTTGGATCGGCCAATGTGTGACGATCTTAGTTTTCTACAGTTATTATCTTCATCCCGCACATTTTAAAAATTTTGTTTTTTAATGCTGTGAGTCTTTGGTATAACTGGCTTATGTACTGTTCGTAGATGCTGGCTCTGTGTTGTATTATATATTTTACTCATTAAAAAGTGGTGGAGTGTTTTTAATATTGAACCAGTTCCCTCCAGCGTCATATGTGTTTAGACTAAGCTCTAGTTCTGTTACATGGCGTCGTGTACACGAAACTGAGATTTTCAGAGGATGAAAACAGTTTGTATTGTGTCTACTTGCAATTTACTTGTTACAGTAGTTATTGCCACTTGCGATTATACGAGTTTCTTACAGCTGGTAACACAATAATACCATGTTATTCAGTTATGAACAGGGGAAAATGAAGGATGATGCAGCGTCAGAGAATGACAACGAGACGTTGCAGTACTTCTGCCTCAACATACCCTTCTAGTATTTCTATATTAGTTGTATCATAAGTTACCAAAACAAACTAATACGTACAAAACTACATGTCCCTTAGATGTGTTATCATAAAAGGTGGTCGTAAGTTACATCTTAACTTCACACTCAAGCTGAGTACATATTTCCAACGCTCTCCATTACTTGCGATAATATTCACAGAATATCGTCATCCACAGTTATAGATGCAGAAAATTATTTCTTTGACTTAGGTTAACACTGAATACAAAAAGATTCGACTGTTGTTGAAGAAGCCTGTTCCTTTCACTTCCCTCATTCTTACAATCCCCTTTTCAGATCTATTTTTCAGTCTTTCGATGTCTTTAATACCGATATGCATCGTGTTCATCTGCTTTTCTTTCAACTACACCATTTTCGACTTTGTATGGATTGTTCTTCGTCGAATATTACCACTCATCCAAAAATTGCTTTTTCAGTCGGTTTCTCATTTATGGGAGTATTTTACATCTTAAGAGTCAGATCGCACTTATCTATTAAAAAGAGGACGTGCATCGGCACCCATCTGCTGAATACATGTCATAGTGCACACAATTCTTGTCTGAAATACTACCTCCGGTATACAGTTTTGCGTTAGTTTACTTACGTGGAAATGAAATTGATAATAAACATAAAAAGTACATAGTGTGATGCAGACTGATCTTGGTCTTAAGGACCATGGGGTAGTCGAGGATATGGATCGGTTATTTACGCTATAGACCGTGTACATAAACAAACGTAAGTCCCTAAAATTGTAATGAGCGACTTCAAATAAACCTCAGCGCTGAAATTCATATGTCTGTTTGCTATCATCTGTAACGGAGTTACTTTAATCAAAGTAATCTCAGAGTTGTATTCGGTATTCTGCTTCTTCCTTTATTTTAGGGACATTTCTTTGCCATACTTGTGGAAATTAAAACATTTGGTCACAACATCAATTTATACAAGGAAAAACATTTACAATAAATGCAACACTCTGAAAGAAAATTGTCGCCACTAGTATAACCTTAGTAAAAATTCAGAATATATCATCAGTGCTGCATATTTTCGGAAGAAATTAGTTTCTACTTCGCGCGCAATATCTCTGAAAACTAATAATACAAGTTCCTGAGATGAATGTTCACCCCAACTAATTACACATTTGCAGATATGATATTCTACTCCCAAGGAGGTCACCCACCACTTGGTACGCAATATCTTTCTTCACAAAGTTCTCCCATCCTCCAGCAGTTTGGAATATTCGATGCAGTGTCGATAAAGCAACTGTAAGGCCAAGTCGGCAACTAATTAAAAACTTAAGGAAGAATTGCATGCCTGTAACTGAGCCAAGAATATTTAATTAACTTTCATTCTCGTTGGAAACAGCATTCACTCTAGAGAACCTTATGTTCTGCCTTGAAATCACTGACGTCTCTAAAGTAAAGTGGTAAGCCTTGCTCATAAGCATTACGTACAGAGCTAATTTCTAAATGTGTGGAAATGACTTCCAAGTAATGGGTATGTGCTTAAAGAGTACAACTGTTTTCTTCTCTACCAATTACTTACTATTTCACTAGGAAATGTAATTTCTTTTCATTGTTTTCAAGTCTTTGTTTTTTTATTTTTAGAGCTCGGTCCATCGTAGGATGGGAGGTGATTATGTCGTTCAGTTAAGAGCTGGGACATCTACGTGTATGCGTCTAATGTGTGAGTGAGTTACGTTGCATATATGCTGGAAACTTAATATATTTTACCCTTTTCGCAAATACGAAGAAGACCAACATTCCATACGCAATGTGCAAAGGCGGTTTCTTTAAGATTTGACCCATAGTAGAGCTTGGTCGGCCACGTAACAACGTGGTTTGTTGTGGCGAGAAATGGCTTGTCATACTACGATTACTGTTGACAGGATTCTGCGTGTACCTTACGGAATGCCCCAAGAACCTTGGCTGAAAACAAATGACTGGACCTATTTTCGTTTGTTTCTGAGACAGCAGTGAAATGTTAAATATTTTAAGCATAATGTTTGTGAATATTGTGTAGTGAATTGTAATTTCTTCTCTTTGCTGTCGAACATAAAACGACGAGTAGATGACTGTTAGGATTGGCTCACGTTAGGAGCCAACAAGGAACTGATATCAATAATTAAATGAAATCAAACACAAAGAGTACAAAATTAATGCGTTCATGCATGACTGTAAAAGGTTGCCTACAATATCAAACCTAGAAAGAAATGTATTTATTTTCATGCTGCTTGCACAAACCAAAACAAAAATAAATCTCAGGACCGATCTGACTGGGCGTGGTTACGGCTCAGTTATTAAAGGGAAGGAGGGCGGCTACCAATTGTGTCACTATTATTCGTCATCATTCGTCGTGTACTGCTGTCGGTGGCAGGCACTGCGTCGGTTCGGCGCGTCGCCTCGAGGCAGGGCGGCGCGAGGCGGCTGCCCTCATCGGCAATCGCGTTTTACGGAGGGGCCGAGGTAAGATTTCCGCGTTGTCTGACAGCAGTCGGTCGCGGGCCCGAAGCTGTGCCACCACGGTGTCAGAAGGCGGGTGTTGGCGATAGGTGGAAGGGCGCCCATGTCCTCACGATTCCGCGAAGTCTCCACGGCTAGTACCAGCTTCTTCTCCATCTCTCAGCTCAACTCCTCTTCGAAATATTCTTTCTTTCGGTGTTGACATTGGTGTGAAAAATTTTCAATGTAACCCAATGACAGATCGCCGTTTCATAGCCACGTCCCTCCGTGCGGGGTGGAAATTTTCTATCGGGCATGGGCTGGAGTGTGCCCCGTGTATCGGCATCTTTCTCACAATTTCACATTTTTACGATGTTTTCCTGCATTCGGAGCTACACAACACTTCATTATAGACCCTCTCTCTGCGTGAGGCCTGGATAGACTCATGTTTCGGCTTCGCTGTTGTGAAGGAGAGAATTTGTTATATGAGACGAAGGTTGGATGCCATCTCAGAAAAATTTTTCCATCTTCACTTGAAGATTGCATCACTTCATTCTCCTATATCATGGGACTGGGTGGATGGAGTGACCTCAGCCAAGTTCTATTGGGTATATAAGGCTGCTAGTTCCCGGGAGATGTCAAAATTTGATCGCTTGGTGCCACAACAGCCGATGCCACAGGAAACAACTGCACGACGTTCCGTTGTTAATTTCACGGAGAAGATTTTAGACGATGCGACGCTGTCACTTTGGGGCGAAGGTCTAAATTTGGCACCTACACCAAGTGCAGTACCTCTTATAAGTTTCGTAAGTGGTGTTAAACAAGCTATACGTCACCTTCCAATGGACGCTGCTGAAGAAATCAGAAGGGAAACTGGTCGGGTTCTTCTAAAAGCTCATCCCCAACGCAGTAATATAACTGCTGAAGATAGGGCTGCACTACGGAATCTTCGAGAGGATCCGAAAATAGTGGTTCTGAAGGCTGATGAAAGTAATTCTACCATTTTGTTACCTCGTGGGTTTTATTTGGAGAAGATCTATAGTCTACTTAGTGATACTATGTATAGGAGGATTGATCAAGACCGAACAGCACGTGTGCAACGAAAGACGTGTGCACTTCTGAACTCTGCCTCGTTAGCTCCAGAGACCATCAAGCGGTTAAGACCACATGGCAACATACCACCGAGACTGTATGGTCTTCATAAATGACATAAAGAAGGTCAGCCTATACTGCCTATAGTGAGCAATATTGACGCACCCACATATGATTTAGTCAAACATCTAGCTTCTCTGCTGAGACAATTTGTTGGCAAATGTTCACATCATATACGGAACTCTACTGATTTAATCAAGAGACTGGCGGCTCTCAAATAGTTCGGATCTTCTAGTGAGTTTTGATGTAGTTTCCCTTTTCACCAAAGCACCTCTTGCGGGTGCCTTGACGCTAATTGCTCAACAGTTAGAATCGGACATTACTGCTTTGTTTCAACATGCTCTTTCCTCAACTTATTTTGTGTTTAACCAGGAATATTTTCAACAGTCTGACGGTTTCGCCATCCCTGTCTTCTCTGGTGGCTAATCTTTCTATGGAGAATTTTGAGGAAAGAGCACTTGAATTAGCTGTTTTTAAACCAACTGTTTTTTGGACATACGTAGATAATACTTTCATAGTGTGGCCCCGCGGTGAAGAAAAGTTAATGGAGTTTGAGACGTAGTAAAGTCTGCTTTGAAAAGCGCGCCGTAGCAGTGGCGTGAAGCAGTCGCCCTCTGTTTTCGGGCGGTGGCACCGTTCTCGCAGTTGAAGGCTTCAGTGTCCTCCCTCTAGCGGGAAAGGGGAAAAGTGGGCTGTTCTCGTGGGTTTAAGAAGTGGCTGTATGGGCTATCGTGGAGAGTTGGCAGTCGGGGCATGAAGAAGCGACTTCACTGCCGGTGCTAGAGGGACAGCACGCAGATCGCGGCATCAGCGTAAGCGACGCGAGCAACGGCTCCGCGGTATGGGGCGTTAACTGCTCGTCGCGAAAGGAATCTTCCTGAGCGTGGGTCCGCGAGGGGCCTAATTGGCAGTACGGCCGTATGCTGTCGACCGGCGAGGAAGGTTCAAATGGCTCTCAGCACTATGGGACTTAACTTCTGAGGTCATCAGTCCCATAGAACTTAGAACTACTTAAACCTAACTAACCTAAAGACATCACACACGTCCATGTCCGAGGCACGATTCGAACCTGCGACCGTAGCGGTCGCCCGGTTCCAGATTGTAGCGCCTAGAACCGCTCGGCCACCCCGGCCGGCCCGCAGAGGTGGTTCTGAAAATCGGCGCTCCTTCCTGGGTACGTTGAAACGGCTGGCAGCGGGCGGCTCGGCAGAGCATTAGGAGGTGCTGCGTTGGTTCTGTCCAGGGAGTCGCAACGCACCAGAAGTTGAGTATTGATTGTTAACTGATTTTATGAAGTTTAAGTGAATTCAGTTTACTTATTCTTGTTAATTATAACAGCCGTATATTTTGGGGGTTTCCCGCCATTCATTCTCGTCTGCCCACCCGCGGGAAGGTGGAATATTAGAAAGGGTGGTCGGTTTGTCCCCTTTTGACGACGAAAGGGGGAGGGTGGGAGGGAGTCAGAGTAAATGTGTGGTTCGGATAGCTTCTTTCCCTCCCAGCTTACCTATGGGTTTATTCGACTGTTAGCCTGTGCCTTGTCTGTGAAAGTCTAAAGCACCAATGGCTGTACTGTTTAAAATGCAAGGCACTGCCATAACTAGTATTACTAGGCTCACGTGTAAAAGGTACTCTAAGAAAGAAGAAAAATTCCATTTAGCTCGTGGTAAGAAGTAGTCAGTTGCGTAAAGAATTCCTGCTCATCCGGAAACTGGAACTTACGTAAATTTGTGTTTATATATATTTGGCTATAATCAAGCAAGGTTGTTAATGTACGGCGTAGTGGATTTTTTTATATTGTTTGTAGTCAGCAAAAACTGTTGTGTGTTTTTTTCCAATTCAATACCTTCTAAGGCTTTTACTCAACGTGCTTAAGAGTTTTATACGGGTAGTTGGTTGTTAGCGTGTTTTCTTGCCGTGCAAAAGTTTGCCAATTCATTACGGGTTGAAACTGGTGCCTTGAAAGGAGAATGTTGTAAAAGTTCGCAAGTCCTACCTAGCGAGCGTGCGTGTTTACAGTAAGTAACTGGCAGAAAATTGGTAAAATTTGTTTTTCTTATATATTTTGGAAATGTTAATGCTATTAACTGTGAGTGACCTTCCCCCCCCCCTCCCCCCGCTACCATCCCCGTGTCCATGACATGCGTTTTGGTTTTTCTATTTTGAGAACTTTTGTAAACAGGATTGTCTTTATATTTGCAGACAAGTTCAATTATGCCCCCTTTAATGAGCCTGAGTGAGGCTGTTGTGGGCGGTCGTACCTACGGGTGTTGTAACTAATTGGGAAATTTCTCTGCCCAAAAGTGAAGTCATATATTCAAACTGTATTAATTTATTAATGGAGTGAAATTCACCTGTAATTTAGCTAAGATTGAAATATTATACGGCGTCGCGTTGTATACATTAAATTGCTTACCCGTACTTGCCTTTCACTGGCGTGAAATTTCTTATAATAATTTAATAATTTAAAAGTCCTTTCCTATCGTAAATTGTGACTTATTCGTTAAATAATTTTTTTAAAATATCGTAAAGTCTTGCACCAAATTTGAATAAAGAATGTTACTGAAAATTGTGTATGATTTCACCAGTTATTTCTTGGCACGTATTTCCACTTTACATTTTGTGTATTCATTGTAATTAATAACCTTTGGTGTACCAGTAGTAATTTTACGGTTTAGTGTTTATCATCATCTTAACTCCATCCATGAGAATATTCGATTTGTATGGAACTAGAGAACCTTGGTTGCGTTCCATTCCTTGATGTTTTGGTTAAACGGAAGAGTGAAGCCTCAGTGGGACATTCTGTTTATCGTAAGCCCACTCGCCCTCATTTGTACCTGAATTCTTCAAGTTGCCATCACCCATCCCAAACCATGAGTGTACTTAAAACCCCTGCGCACAGGGCATATACGGTATCGGATGCAGAGAATTTCCCTAAGGAACTTGAACATTTAAGGACGGTGTTCAGAGACAATGGGTACTCGACCCGGCAAATTAACTAGAGCCACGATTCGGGAAGTGGATAAAGAGGAGAACGCGCGACCCAAGTCCCTAGCTTTTCTTCCCTTCGTTGGAAATATCTCCTTCAAAATATCGAGGATTCTTGATCGGTTTCATGTGAAAGTGGATTTCGGTCCACGTTTAGAAGGTGGATTTGCTGGGATTGGTGAAGGATGATTTTTTACTGCGGAAGGCGGGAATTTACATAATACCGTGACAATGTGGTATGGCCTACAGACAACTAGAGATGGGCAAAACTGTTCTTTTCAGGGATCAGATCAGAACTGTTCACTCCCTGAAATGATCTAGCTCTTTTTCATGACTCACCACTCATTCACAACAGAAAATAAATGGAAGGCACATTGCCCTTTAAACTTGGTTTATTCCAGTACTATACCTGTATTTTGATCTTATTTGATCCTATTTTGGAGTAACACAGATAATGAGTAAGAATTTTGTATTGTTTATTGAAATTTCCACGATATGACAAAGTTTTTGATTATTGATTTATTTTGCACTATCGTGGTTTTTTGGGTGATGGGAAAATGTTGTAACTTGAGATTTACATTAACAATATATTTGGCTATAATGTATTAAAATTTCATTAACCTCGTACAAATACATCGCAAGCGATATATTTTTTAAGTGAACATTTCCTTCCGAAGACGCCTAAAATCGCAAAATCCGTACTAAAATAAGAAAAAAAATATATAAATTTGACTGTAAGACCAAAGTGCTGCATATAGCCTTCCGCAGAATAAAACAAGGAAAATATTGGTGTATCACTTTTGCTATACATTTATTGTTCGCTCGTAATTAAAGTGTAAATTCGAGTGACAATAATAAAAAATCCTATAGTAAGAGGAGCTGTCAGGAACCTAATCTGATCAGTTTAAACAAATAAAAATAAAATAAAAACAAATGATGTATACATAATTATGTAATATACATAACGGTATTACTACGAAGAACAATATCCAGTAGAGACGAACTCCGTTGCAGAGGCGCTGAGTCAAGCAGGTCGAGATGCGAGCTGTATTACTGCGTGAGCTAAGACCGCAGAGACCAGAGTGACACCTGAGTTGCTTTGCTCAACGCTCTGGCTAGAGTCGAGAACGGTGGGGTGAGCATTGAGCGGGCGAATTCCGAGGGTGGGGGGAGCGGTGAACTGCCACCACTTACCCGCTCGGAGACAAATCATCCGTTCTCTTGCGAGCAGGTTGTTGCAAGTAGTTCTTATGTTCTCCGCTAGGAGGCTCTCTGTCCAGTTGCTCGCATCAACTGCCCAGAGGGCAGGACGTGCGACTGAAACGATCGCCGACGGAGTGCTATGCTAAGGTGCGCCAGACACTGCACGCGGCAGAGGAAGCACAGAGAGGGCACGGCATATGTGAAACACAAAATCCAATGGAGCACTGCACAATGCAGGCAGCCAAGGCAGAAGCAGGGTAGAGGCCGGCGCCAGCTGTGTTGTGTGGCTTGCAGTGTGCTCTGACCACCAGAGGCCCCATTGGTCTGCTCCGACTCTCTCTCTCTCTCTCTCTGCTGTGGGAAACGTTTGGAGCTACCGTTCTTTTTTTCTGATTCACTGATTGTTCACTCCTTTGAAAGATTCAACTCTATGAATTAGTTCAGGAGCGGATCCCCCATCTCTACAGACAACGCTTACAGTCTAAGAGCGTTGTACAGAACATTAGCGTTGTACTCACCTGCTGCAACCCGGTAAGTCTGCAGTTGCGGTACATTGTATTTCCAACGGACATTCATTGGAGTACGACGAAAATTCGATTTTGGCCATAACAACAACTTTTTGGGATTCCATTATCAAAGAATCTGTTGAAAAACGCATCGCGGGAAATCTGATGAATCGTGGCAGTGGAATCCCGTCATCTCCGAAATTTTCTCGATACGAAGAGGCCAGAAGTCTTCGATTGCTGCGGCCAGCGACAATACCGACGGCAGCTGAGTCTTGCAATTCCACTAGCGAGGGCGCTATCACTGGGTGGTGTCGTCCTTCTGTCTCCGCGACTGCAATGCATGTGCGGCTGTACCGTCAGCGCACTACAGAAGACGGAGTGGAGAACGTCTTCGTCATCTAGAGGATTGGATTCCCTCCTTCGAAAGGCACAAGATTCCAGAGCCTGGGCTACCCTCAGGGTGTAATCTACGTCTTCGAAGCACTAGATGATGTTGCTGTAATGTTTGCTGTCTGTCTGTCTGCCTGCCTGCCTGCGTGCTTCGTCTGCCGGCCACTGTCGTTCGTCTGCCATCGCCGACGCTTGCTGCTACTGTTGCCGTCTGTCCATCCACCTGCATGCCTGCTCGCCACCGTTCGGGCCTCACTGTCGCCTGCTGTCCGTCCGTTGCCGTTCGTCCACCATGAGCCTTCCCACCTCCACTGTCATCTACACATTCCCCTCCCCCTCTTCCACTGTCACTTCCTGGAGTGCCGCCCCTGGCCTCCATCCTTATACCTCGCCTCTCCTTCCCCCACTCACCCATTCCCCCATCTCCTCCCCTGCTGCGTACCACATTTCCTCCAGCCTCCACAACATCAACAGATCCCACTCCTGCCCCCACTCTCACATATTCCTCCTTTGCCGCCTCTGGTGCCACCCCTCAGGTGGTCGGCTTCCCCTGTCTTATACCCCCCCCCCCCAATCACTCCATCATCTGCCTCCCCCACGCACATCACGTCATGCCGGGCTACCATTGCCACCACAGAACCAGCTGCTTCTCCCAGCACCTCCACCACGCCACCAGAATCTGCCACCTGTCATCTCCCTCTCCACCCTGTCCCTCTCCCCTCCTCCCAGCCTACAGTCTCCATAAAACCGCAAAAGCGCGACACTGCCGACTTGACTCCTGCCACTTCCCACAAAAATCACCACCTCCTCCCCCAACTCCCGTCGTTACCGTGGACACCAGCCATCCTCCAGCCACCCATGCCCAAGCCCCCACTCTCCGCATCTTTGTCCTGTGAACCCCAGATCCTAAGTACCTTGATCCCCATAACCTCATCATGGAGATACAAAAGTATCCACCTGGTGCTCCCATCTCCCAACTGATTCCGCACAGGGACTCAGTCCTTATCAAGTCCCTGTCCCCTCCTTTGATACGGGCCTCCTCCGTAACTCCTACATGTTATGTTAGGCCCCCATGTGTCGCTGACACTGTTCCTCTCCTCGTCAGCTGCAGCCTCCCCCTCGCTCCACCACCTACATCGTGATCACCAAGCTCAGCCCAGTGATCACAGAGGATGAGGAACTGAACTCCCACCCCGACCTCAAAATCCACTCTACCTGTCATATCTACAATGCCTCTGGTCCCACCTACCTCACGTGGGTCTCTACAGAGTCCACCCCTCTATTGACCATCCTCTCACCCAGCGTGCCCTGATTTACCATCGTCACCACCCAGTTGAATCCTCCAAATCCCCTCCCCAATCCTACTGCTGCTAGCAATGCCTAATGTACAACGATAACGTGGCCACTAACTGCACACTTGCAACAGCCCACATCCCACCTGCTCCCACAAGTGTAAAGCCAAACACCCTCCTTCAATCCCTGAACTTACAGTCCCTGTCTGTCCCATGGATCCCCCCATCCAACCCAAAAATCTCCTCCCCCCCTCCCACAGCTTAGGATATCATCCGGTTCCTTTGCCAGTTACTCCCACAACCAAGCCCACTTCACCTTTACCCACCTCAGCACCCTAGTTTAAGCCTCTTTCCTTCCAACTCCCCCCCTCTTCCTGTCATGGTTTGGCACGAGTGTTGCATCCTCTTCCAGAACATACTCATGAACACCCTCTCCCACCACCAGCTCAACACCTTCCTCCTGAACGAAACCTTTCTACAGCCACACCATTCTATCCACACCTCTCCTTACATAGTCCACCGCACTGACGCTCCTTGTCCTCAAGCCCAGGGTGTTGATTGGACACCTTAAGCATATCCCCATCTGGCCACAACCCCTCCTCAATGACCCCGCCAAGCACCTTATCCTCACTGTCTTTTTCCCCTCCCTCACCATTACCTGTAGCACCATCTATGTTTGCTCCACTGCTCCTCCTCCTTATGACTTCATCTCCCACAATGACTGCACCTTCTCCACCTATGTGATTGCCGCTGACATCAACGTCCATAGCTCCCCTGCTGCCCTTCAATGGTGGCATCAGTTCCTCTCCACAATCCAATGTGACCTTGTTCCCCTTCCTTAGCACACCTGTCCCAAAAGTAACCCCACCCCCTGAAGTTGTCATTGCCTCTGCCAACTTTCTTGGGTGTAGCGCCCTCGACATCCTTGACCTGGAAGGTAGCGACCATTTCCATGTTCTTATCACTATCATGTCTACTCACTACCCCTCTCTGGCTCCTCACCCTGCAACCCCTCCCAAGATCGTCCATGACTAGCATCGTGCCAGCTGGGATGCCTACTGGGAATCCAGATCAAAAGCCACCCTCTTACCTATCACCATCCTGACATCAACCATGCCTCGTCCTTCCTTCAAAAGGTTATCAATGGCGCTGTGGAGGCCCATGTTCCTACCAAAACCATCCACCCCCACCATCCCACTCACCCTCTGTGGGCTGTCCTTTTTTTGTGAATATCGCCACCTCTACTGCTACTTCCTGCACACTTGTGACAGGGATACACTCAACACACCGCTGGCGAATACAGTGGCATGTACCCCATTACAGCAAAGAAACTCCAGGACTGGCGCCAGACCTGCACACAACTCAATGCCACCCTCCCTCTCAACTCCTCCAAGAACTGGTCCGCCTTCCATTGCCTTACTGGTTCCCATTTCATACCCTATTACCGCCTTCTCCATATTGACCACCCTCTTCGTGACAACCTTAGTAAGGCCAACCACTTCCCTTCCCACCTTCCTGAGGTGTTCTCCATACCTGATATCCCCACTTTGATTATTCTCCTTTCCCCACCACCATGGAATGTGCTTATATCTCAGTGCCTCCACTTGCTCCTAGTCTCCAGTATCTAGGGCAGTTGCCCCCTCCAACATCAACACTGCAATCACAGCACAAAACATTAAACTTATCCTCTGGTCCAAACACAACATGGCCCTTGGTCACGTCTGTGTCACCTACTGCCACCTTAGAGAAAGCCCCTTCTCCTTCCAGAATGTCCTTGCCCATCTCTATAACTTCATCCTTCCTACCAGCTTCTACCCCAACCTGTGGAACACTTCCCACATCCTCTTATTCCTCAAACCAAACAAACCCATTTCCATCACCTCTTCCTATTTTCCTATCTGCCTCATCTCTGTCTTCAGTAAGGTCTTCGAACCTATCTTCTCCCTTCGTACAACATTATTCAACACCACCTCCTTCCCCTTACCCAGTGTGGCTTCTGACACTCCTTCTCCACTGATGACCAACTCCTTAACCTTGTTCACCTTCTCTACCTCCATCTTAACTCCTATCACTCCGTTATTTTTGTTTCCCTTGATCTCCAAAATGCCTATGACCATGCATGGCATCCCAGTCTGCTTTTTAAACTCCAAACCTGTGCCTGCCTATTAACTTTGTCCACCTGGTCGCTTCCTTCCTCTCGTGCCAGCCTTCCTATGTCACCCTCCACAACACCAACTCCCCTACTGCCCTTCTGTGGTGGCATCAGTTCCTCTCCACAATCCAATGTGACCTTGTTCCCCTTCCTGAGAACACCTGTCTGCCCAGCTCACCACCAGAGATACCTTGGCCTCACTCTTGACCATCACCTCACCTGGAACCCTCACCTCCTGACCATCCAGCAGAAAGTCCATTCCCATCTCCACCTCCTGAAACTACTGTCTGGCTGGACTTGGGGATTGCATCCTTCCACCATCCTCCACATCTAAAAATCCCTCATGCGCCCTATCCTCTGTTATGCCAGCATTGCCTGGACCTCCGCCCCCACCCACTTTTACATGGCCCTCCAAATCCTCGAATGCCACGCACTCCACTTTGCCTTCTGTATCCACCTTCCTTCCCCCACACGGCTCCTGTATGACCTCATCCCCTTCCCCCACCTCCTCCTTTCCCTTCAACACCTCTGCATCTTGTACACTGTCTGCCGGCTTGATCCCCCCACCCTCTGGTTTCCTCCTTCCCCTCCACCCCCCTGCCTGTTGCTGCGCCTCTGTTATTGTATAACTCCTTCTCTCCACCTCCACACCCTCCATCAGGCAATTTCCAGCATCTCCCCCTCCCGGATGTTGAACTTTGCCATGAGATATATCCTTCCTTCCAACTGTAACTTTGGCTTGCTCCCGCCAATCCCCAGGGCCACCCTTTTCCTCACTTCTCCTTCTCCCAGAGCGGATTTTCCTCCTCCCCTCCCCCCCCCCCCAGTCACTGCACCCCTCCTCAACTGTGTCCCTCCCACGTCCTTCCCTCCCCAGCCCTCTTCAAAGCACCCCCACCCATCTCCCCCCTCTTCCCCCTCCCTCCCTTCACCCTCATCTCCATGCCCCTGGCAGATCCTGTGTTTTGCTCATCATCATCAGTGTGCTACATCAGTAATGTGTTTGGTGCTGTTCTCCTGTGTGTCACAAGCTGTGAATTTAATTCTGTGCTGGACTTGAATATAGTGTTACTGTCAGTGATCATTATGTGCTACGCCGTCCCTCAACACTTTTATGCTGCAGCCATACTGCACGTTGTATTCATTTAATTGTCCCAATGTGTGTTTTTTTGTGCTCAATACTTTGTAAGGTTTTTGTCTCTGTTTTACAGTGGCCTCCCTTTTTGTCTGTTCTCATCCATTATCTTCCTCTTTGATTTATATTTTAGTCCGCCATATTTGTCATTTTCAATGTCTTCTGTTGTATACTTATTGTCTTTTGGCTGAAGAGCAAGGCGCATATGCTGCTGCCAGCCCGCCATGGATTGGGAATTGAAATTCAATAGAGAGAGAAAAAAAAATCTTCGTCACTCCTCATTCGGCTCACTTGAAGACGGCTGGCAGTTGTCCAGCCGAAATATCGTTCAATGAAATTTACGACGACTTGCTACAAGCCAGAAATCTTTTTGAACAGACTCCATATTCCTAGATAGCCGGAAAGCATTTCATATAGTCCTCACAGCAGATTGTTAACGAAGGTACGAGCATAAGTGATGGGTTCTCTGATATGTTAGTGGCTCACAGACTTAATAAGGAATAGAACCTAGTGTGTCGTTCTCAACAGCGATTGTTCATTGGAGACAAGTCTATCGTCAAGAGCATTGCAGGGAATTGTAATACCACCGATATTGTATTCTACATACATAAATGATCTGGTGGAGATGGTGGGCAGCAATCTATTGTTGTTTGTTGATGAAGCTGTGGTGTACAGGAAAGTGTGGAAGATGAGTGCCCCCTGGGTGATACGACTTAGACAAAATTTCTAGTCACTATGATGAATGGTGGTCGGCTCTAAATGTAGGAAAATGTACGTTAATACGGATAAGTAGTAAAAACAAACCCGTACTGTTCAGATACAGCATTAGCAGTGTACCGAGCGAGGTGGCGCAGTGGTTAGCACACTGGACTCGCATTCGGGAGGACGACGGTTCAATCCCGTTCTGGCCATCCTGATTTAGGTTTTCCGTGATTTCCCGAAATCGCTCCTGGCAAATTCCGGGATGGTTCCTTTCAAAGGGAACGGCCGACTTCCTTCCCCATCCTGTCCTAATCCGATGAGACCGATGACCTCGCTGTCTGGTCTCCTCCCCCAAAACAACCCAACCCATTAGCAGTGTCCTGCCTGGCATAGTCAAGTCGTTTCAGGACATAAGCTGCAAAGCAATATTGAAATGGAATGAGCATGTGAAGATTGTGGTACGGAAAGCAAATGGTTGTCTTCGGTCTACTGGGGGAATTTTGGGACAATGTGGTAAAGGAATGTGTGTAAAGGAGACCGAATATAGGGCACTGGTGCGACCTATTATTGAGCACTGCTCGAGTGTTTGGGATCTGCACCATATCGGTCAGAAGAAGACATCGAAGCAATTCAGAGGCCTACTGCTAGATTTGTTACCGAGAGTTTCAAATAATTACTTAAAAGACATCATAGACGCAGTTGACCGTATGAAATATTTACTATTACAACTGAAATTTCGGCCTTAGGGCCATATTCAAGTAACACTGAAAAAGTTACGTAAACACAAGGAAACACAAAAATGAAGCACAGCTTGTATATACATAATTAAACAAACATTTCATTAAGATAGTAGCGCAATTATAAAAATTGGTGTAAATGAGGTTTCATAAAAAAAAAGTTGATACTTCAAAATTATGTTAGTAAATGTGAAGTTTCATATGCGCTACCACTTGCAATGTATCTATCCTCTTATTTTTTGTATTTTAGGATCGTCAATTTTATGTGATTTATCAGACCAGCTTTGTCTTAAATCATAAGTAACAAATTTTATTGGTAATCCGGGTGTTTATTGCTGTAAAGAAAAGTTTAGAACGAGGGAAGAAAAGCATACTCCAATGAAATGTAGCTTCGACATTTCATTGTATCCGAAGAATGTGATTTATTGCATCAATCTACTTCAACAGTGGCTCATAGAACTGTACAGTTATTTTTGGACACTTATCGAAAACATTTATAGCAATTTCGACGGAATACCATACATATTTACTTTGTCTTGTTTGCTATAATAGAGCCTGGTTGAAGGATGAATCCTGTATTTGTGCTGAGGTATTGTGATGTTTTGTCCCAATTTGTGGTGCTGCACAGTCAATTGGATTGCTGGCGAAAGTTTCACGCCATGCATATTCGTAAAATTTATACGCACACGGTTATATATCAGAGCTCTGTCTTCATCTAATTTACGAGCACTTAAGTCAATGTGAGAACTTTTTAACTGATAACACATGTATTATCCTCTATTATGTTATAAATAAATATTCCCATCCTGTTCCACTGCCCCGTACAATCATAGCATTATTTAGAAAGCTGTATGATGTCAAGATATGTAAAAACTTTCAATATAAAGCTTACGAGTTGCGTCCGTGGTGTGCACTATCTTTGCTACGCGCACAGCCCACATCTTTAGTAAATGTACTTTCGCACCAACAGACTTAGCTCCACATGTTGTCAGTGCACCTGAGCTTTCATTTGTGATAGATTATTAGAACGACGGTAACATTGACAACACAGCACATATTTAACAACACAACATTTTACGATGTAATAAGTATCGTACTCATCGGATCTTATGGGACTCTCGCAGTCAATTGGCCGAAATTGCAATCGCAATAAAAAAAATATTTCATACAGCCAACGACAACTATAATGAGTCTTTTAAGAAATATTCCATGACTGTAAATCCCAACCATGAGAAGGTAATCAGATGTTTCAAATAAAATGCAAGAGTTACGAAGATGGATTGAGGACTTAAATGGGAATACCTGGAACGAAGGCGACGTTCTTTTCGAGGAACAATATTGAGAAAATTTAGAGAACCGATATCTGAAGATGTCTGAAAAACGATTTTACTGCTGCCGACGTACAAGGTCCACAAAAATAAATTACGAGAAATTATTGCTAATACAGAAGTACATACACAATCGTTTTTCCCTCGTTGTATATGTAAGTGGAACAGGAAAGGAAATGATTAATTGTTCCACAGGGTAACCTCTGCCGCACACCGTATGGTGGCTTGCGGAGTATGTAAATGAAGATGTAGATATACATGTGTTGCACTTCGGAAATATTTACTCTCCAGACCTGTATTCAATGCTATATCCTGTCTTCAGAGATATCTAAGACAGAATATAAACTAAACTAGAAAACTTAACACCGTCCGACCAAGCCTCGGAAGACCCAACGATACCCACTGACCTCCGTGTTATCCTCATCCAATGTCACTGGATGTGGATATGGGCAGGAAGATGATCAGCACACCGCTCTCCCTGCCATGGTCAGTTTCTGTGACCAGAACTCTGCATCTCAGTTAAGTAGCTTCTCGATTGGCCTCACAAACACTGACTGCACCCCGCTTGTGGACATCGCCTTGAATATCTGCACGTCATTCGTCAAAGTGCCGGCAGGGCCCAACGTCGGATATCTGATTGGAACCGGTGATATCACTGCGAAAAGGTCGTTGGCGCAAACAGGATAAACATATCATTATATGCATATCAATGCCGATAACAGACTACATTTTGTATACCTTAAAACCTGAAATATAAATTTACTTACATAAAGCACCAGTCTACATCAGCCACATGTGTGTCAAGAGTAAAATCGTTATCTGAAGTGTGGTCCCAGTTCGATAAGACAACCACTGTGGTATATTTTTTCTTCCGTTCTTCCTTTCTAATGTGTTCCGACCTCTGTTCCTAATTATTCCTTCTGTTTCGTGGTGTACAACTTCGGAACTATCGCTGGTCGAAAGGCACTGTTAGATGCCACCTGCTCCAATGTATACGTAACGGCTTTAATATTGTCCGCACCTAAAGGACATATGCTTGTTCCGTCAATTACTGAGCGAAAATATTCTTCATGGGACTTGGATGGCATTCTGACTTAGAAAATCAGATGCAGCGGGTTTTCACAGTACAATCAATAGGTGAGCACCCCTCCTCATATTACATTCAGATGCAAATACCTAATAGCGCAGTTATCCTCATATTCTAGTGAGAAGGCAATATCCTAACGTAAAATACCAAACCATCAGTAACATCCACTGTATTCATAAGAAGTGCCACCGGTCATGAGAAGTTTGTCCTATACACGGCGGTGATAGTATTCAGCCTTTGAAGTCAGTCATCGCAAATTTCAAAGAACATCGTGATGTATGAAATGTGCTGCACTTCAAAAGTACTTATTCTCGAGACTTGTATTCGACCGTATACCACGACATACATGATGTAGAGGCTCCGTCCAAGCGGGTCTCAGAATGCCCATCGGTACCGACCGACATCCTCAAGCGGTAGGCGTCAGTGATGCGGATTTGGACAAGGATGTGGTCAGCACATTGCTCTCGCGCCCATTGACAGGTTTCTCAGTCAAGTAGCTCCTCAACTGACCGCGCAACGGCTGAGTGTTTCCCGTTTGCGATCCACGCTCGGCAGACCCGTTCGAACACCCATCAAATATCTGTTGTAGACAACACAGTACACCTTGTATACAGCACAGTATAAACATAAGGTTACCAACTGTGATGTCCCTTCCCTCCTTCTTCACTCGCCGGGAGGAGAGACAACTCGTAACGATGTTCGTCCCCGTCGGTATGACGTGGAACAGCACCTGTAACTCTCGTAGGAACACAGCTCCTCGGGTGGTTTAGAAATATTCTGTTATCTGTCCGCAACAGTCTTCTCAGATCGTGCAAACTGGTAAACTGCAATCGCTTATTTTTGTTTCATGCCCGGTTAGTTCCACGATGAAATAAAATCTTGATTCTTGATTTCAACATTACGGTCGTTTTTAACATCATACACAGCGAGGATGAAATTTTGCTGTCTACTATTCCGCTGCTGTGCCGTTGCTACGTCCAGTTATTAACAACGGTCCCGACGTAACTCCAGAGATAACTTATGTTGGCGTAAATGTTTTTTTTAATACGCCATAATACTGGTTCAAACTAATCACTTTTCACTGTTTAGCATTCATGTACTCACTTAGTCACTTAAAATGTTTAAAGAGTCAATCAACTTGCATTAATACACATTGTATTTTCCGTTTAATGAGTTAGGCGACTTGTAACATTTATATTTTGACTCAGATTTTACAGTTCTTTCTGTAATTAATTGTTTGTCCCTACACCGATGTATCATTCAAGACTAACTTCTATTCAGTTCAGTAATCGTGACGCTAACGACAACTTCTGACTAATCGGCGTACTTCTCTTTCTCCGAGTCTTCGTTTTATTGTGTCCTACTCAAGACTACGAATTGTTTTTCTGTCGATGATCCATTGCTCTCAAGGTCTGTAACTGTTCATCAGTACGAAGGCTAAGTCCGATAAACCAATATCACTCAATTGAAATCTAACACTCGTCTTAATATACCGTCGCGTTGAGAACGATAAAGATTAACTTCCATCAGTCGAATGACTGAGCAATACCTCAGTCTCTACCTCACGAATTATCAAACTTCTAAAACTGAAACAATCTAATAGCTTTTGCGTCCAGACAACTATCGCAAAAGTTATGTAGAACGATTCAAGAGCAACTAACTAACTAAACATTTCCATATCCGAGTCGGATTGCAGTCACATTGAATTTTCTTTTCGATGCGGCTATAACTCTCTTCCATAGTAAATGTTATCTTTGACTGACTTACTTTCTTGGATTTAACCTTCGTTCATATGATTTTGAATTTATTCTATAGATGTTTGATAAAGAATCTATGACAATCCTTTCCTTTATCCCCCCCTTTTTGTATGCTATTCTCAGTATTTGAATGATATAGATGTTAGTAAAAATATTACCATGGTAGATTTTATCGTCAATAGTTGGCGTCACTGTCAAGATGACTCACTTCCCTACTTTAAGTATCCATAAAGTTCGTTAATTGGGGTTTTCTATCCTTGGGGCGTTACACTTCATACTGTATGGGACCATATCAGCCGTCAAGTGTAAAATTATTATCTGGTCCCAATACGGTAATACTGCCAACATACATTTTTTCTTCGGTTATTTCTCTCTACTGTGTTCCTACTTCTGTTCCTAGTGGTTCCTTCCGTTTCTTGATAAACAAAGTGATTCTTATTAACGTTTACAAACCTCCGAAGCGTAGGTGACGCTGAGAAAAGTAATTCAATATCAGACACATGGGGTCGCAAATGTAGGAAAATACCTCAAAAGCGGATGACAACTGTTTTACATGTGACGTCACCATATGACGTACGTAGCCTCAAGTGCAGCGATGGAGACGAGCGGTCTATCGCATCTGATGATCCCAACCCAAGTATTATGTCAGTGTGGCTCCGGGCCTACGTGCGCGAGTTAAGCGCTTGGAACTCAGAGCGTGAGACTTGCGTCTGGCGGGCAGTACTTTTATCACTGCGCGAAACAATTATGTGCCTACATTTAGCTAAGATTTGTTATACAATGCACCAGTCTCGTGTCTCTCTTAATTTATTGCATAGTGCAGTACATCAAAAACTTACTTTATTGTGTCATAGGTAAAGCAGTATAAGCCTCCGAATAGCGTCGTTGATAGTAAATGGCCAACGGTTTCTTTATTGAGCAATGTCTGAACACAGAAAAGAAGGGCCAAAAGGAAAGAAACACAAAATAAGAACAGGTTTTACTTGGTTGCAGCGAGGACAATAATTTTGTGACTTTTAAGTTTACAACAGATCACGTTGACAAAAGTTGTTAGAAATTTGCACCGTTTGCTCAAATGCAATCATTGCATCGCTCAGTCATCCGTTCACTCCCAAGCGCAGTCGCTGCACATGCGGCGAGGTACGTCATCTGGCGACGTCGCATGTTCAAAATGTCTCACCAATTTTTGGGGTATTTCACGACATTTGCGACACCACATGTCTTGTATGAAATTACTTGTCTCAGCGTCAGCATCATCTAAGTCACTTAGGGGATTTTAAACCGCTAATGGTCATTTGGAATACACAGGTTCTGTCCACCCTGAACACTGGCACCGTGTTTGAGCGCCTCTTCTTGTCGTAGAAGTTCTCAATGATGTGACACCTGTGGAACAAACAACGTAAGATAAGGACTTAAGGACAAACAGCCCAAGTTCCTTATGATGAGTAAATAAAGATAATACTACATCTACACCTATACTCCGCGAGCCACCTTACGGTGTGTGGCGGATGGTACTTATTGTACCACTATCTGATCCCCCCTTCCCTGTTCCATTCACGAATTGTGCGTGGGAAGAACGACTGCTTGTAAGTCTCCGTATTTGCTCTAATTTCTCGGATCTTTTCGTTGTGATCATTACGCGAGATATATGTGGGCGATAGTAATATGTTGCCCATCTCTTCCCGGAATGTGATCTCTCGTAATTTTGATAATAAACCTCTCCGTATTGCGTAACGCCTTTCTTGAAGCGTCCGCCACTGGAGCTTGTTCAGCATCTCCGTAACGCTCTCGCGCTGACTAAATGTCCCCATGACGAATCGCGCTGCTTTTCGCTGGATCATGTCTATCTCTTCTATTAATCCAACCTGGTAAGGGTCCCATACTGATGAGCAATACTCAAGAATCGGACGAACAAGCGTTTTGTAAGCTACTTCTTTCGTCGATGAGTCACATTTTCTTAGAATTCTTCCTATGAATCTCAACCTGGCGCCTGCTTTTCCCACTATTTGTTTTATGTGATCATTCCACTTCAGATCGCTCCGGATAGTAACTCCTAAGTATTTTACGGTCGTTACCGCTTCCAATGATTTACCACCTATGGCATAATCGTACTGGAATGGATTTCTGCCCCTATGTATGCGCATTATATTACATTTATCTACGTTTAGGGAAAGCTGCCAGCTGTCGCACCATGCATTAATCCTCTGCAGGTCCTCCTGGAGTACGTACGAGTCTTCTGATGTTGCTACTTTCTTGTAGACAACCGTGTCATCTGCAAATAGCCTCACGGAGCTACCGATGTTGTCAACTAAGTCATTTATGTATATTGTAAACAATAAAGGTCCTATCACGCTTCCCTGCGGTACGTGAGTGGGAACGACAAGACTGAAATATCTAGCTTGCTCCTCTCAGTACGAATCCCCTACCTCACCCCTACCTCACACACAGAAGGCCAACCAAAAGTCGGTAGCACTTCCCAGACATTTTACACAAAGGGAAAAAAGAAAGTCTCACAGTGACAACATGTACACAGCGCTTTGTGTACTGCGGAGGTAAGACAAATAATGGACCCTCCCGTCAGCGATATAAACAGATTTTAAATACTCACTGGTTACTACGTTTCCTATATCCACGTTATTTCCAAGCAGCAGCAATGTTATTTATGGATAGACACCTTAGTAGATGTAGACATGACAGTATGTAAGTAATATTATGTTTCTATTTGAGTTTATACAAATTTTTCTGCGTTATCGACATCGATATGCATGCTTTTGTTTGTTTATTCTCTGTAGGAGATGTTACTGAGAAAGAGCTTTACGCCCGAGTATTGGTTTAGTATCTTCATCGTCAGCGTTTTGCCCTAGGGAAATCTTAACATGACGCTCTCCGTGCTGCCCTGTCATACCATCTTCATATTTTCATAATTGTTTTCTATCCAGATGGTATCTTCTGCTTCTTCTTCATTTACTGTCATTCACCGTTTGTTCCATTGCATCCTCCGTAAACAGTATCTTCTCATCCAGCGTCCAAGCCAATTGTGTTTCCTCTTCCTCATTACTTTTTATGCTCTCACTTACCCCACTCTTCTCAACATCTCCTCATTTCTCACTTTGTCTATTCGTTTTAGCCATTCCATCCTCCTCCAAATCCACCTCTCACATGCTTTTATTCTTTTTTCTTTCTCTTTCTTCAGTGCTCATGTACGTACAGCACCACGCTCCATATAAAGCGCTTCGCCGATATGTTCCTCATGTCCCTGTCCATGCACCCAAAAACAAAGCTCTTCATTAAATGACTCATTTCCAATTGTTACACGTGTTTTCACCTCCTTATTGCATCCCAAGTCTTCCGTAATTATGCTACTCAGAGCATTAAATTGTTACTTATCTTCCTGTTTATAACTATTCCGTCTAACAGTTAAATATTTTAAAAATCCGGTCCATAGTATACTTCAGCATGTCCTTTATCAAATACATACCGTCTGTGGAGCATAAAAAACAAGCTGTTTATGAATTCCATGCTCCTACTATGTGCTCGACACCTTTTCGTACTGTAGGAGTTTTGTATACTATTTGCTTGTGTTGTATGTATCTCAGTCTGCCTCAACTGTCAAAGATCACCTATAGACACTGTGCTGGTCAGAGCGTAAATCTAACATCTCTGAAGGAAATGCCCAAAGCCTCTGAAAGTCTCCAGATGTTTTATCTTTAGACTTCTTAGGTCAAAAGAAGGAATTGTAAGTGCTCTGGTCAGTACACTAGCAGCCTCAGTGACAACGTCAAACATTGTTTTACAATTTGCTGCCGACGTGTTAACCTGTAAAGTGGTGTAGGGATCAAAAAACTGGATTCGTACTGAGAGGAGCAAGCTAGATATTTCAGTCTTGTCGTTCCCACTCACTGACATTTGTCTTCATGACATTATTTCTCGTTATGAAACAATAACCTACAATTTGATTCAGTCCTCGGATTTTACGAACAAATCAGAACAACGAATAGAAGTTCGTGTGAATCAGCATTGATAGATGTTTGTAATTATTTCCATACCATGTTTCCTACAAGCTCTCTTAGTTGAAGTGTCAAATATGACTAATTTGGGAGAAGCAGGTTTTAAGTTCACGGACATCAGGCCACTGAATCCTCTACATCGGTTAAGAATCAGTTTCTTTCGAAACCTGCGTGCTGAGAGGCTTTGCCTATCGGTAAACGAGGCGAATGAGTCATGGTGGTATATTTCTGTTTCAGTACAAAGAGTAGATACCTTATTCAGTTACAATTTACCTTTATTACATACTTATTACAACTAAACATACCACTTAGCGCTCTGATGTGGTGAAATTGATTTTTAAAGTCTTAACACATTGCGCTAAACATTTTCCCTCCGGCTCTCAACTTCTCTCTCCTGCTTCCAGAAACTTTGAACATGGCTGAAATTCAAGGTATGATACTTATTACATAGTTATTTTAAAATTAATAAATGTAAGAAAAACTTTTATGAAATTTAAATGATTAAGTAAATTCAAGAAAAAAGTATAAACAGTCTAATCACTATTGCCGACACTGCAAGAGATTCAGCAATTTTACTGTCTTAGCTGCACGTTTATTTTTATGATATGACTAGATTCAATCAAAATTATTCATCTTCTACAAATAGTGCAACAAAGTAAACATTACAAGGGCGCGTCTTCAGTGCGTGCCAGCAGGTACAACAACTGGGTATACTTCAAAGGGTGCGTCATGCATTACGTTGGAGTGCAGAGGGGTGCATTGTCATGAATGGACGGCACTTCGAGCAGCTTCTGAAAACACGTGTTTATGTATTTCCGGACCCATGTTCGTTGGATACATTTTTCTTGTTTCAATGAGTACTACCATCCCTTTTTGAAAACCCTGTATAGTTGCATAAGCGACCTGTCAGACCATGTGGAACACGACAGGGTGAGTCCCTGATGATGTTACAAAATTTTCAGTCTTGTAGAGATGGACCCATGTTCGTTGGATACATTTTTCTTGTTTCAATGAGTACTACCGTCTCTTTTTGAAAACCCTGTACTGTTGCATACGCGACCTGTCAGACTATTTGGAACACGATAGGGTGATTCCCTGATGATGTTACAAAATTTTCAGGCTTGTAGAGATGGGTATATAAACGAAATGAGGTAACGGACCCTGGTCCGAAAACAAGCGAGTCAGGAGTTACAAGCAAAATTTCTCACAGTGGAATATATGAAGTGGTACTGTGTATGAGAAGACTGTAGGATAGGCAGTTCTGAGAAGTGGTAATACGAACAAAAAAAAAAGTCTGGTAATTATGGGCCTTAAAATACGTACCTTAAGAGCTAAAAGCACTTGTTTATATTCTATACCGAGAACAAGCGAATGAATGTCCCTTAGTTGTTAAATAATGAATTTTAGGGTCCACATCTCCTGACATTTTTATGTTGCTTTGATCCGTAATACCTCCAAGAAAATATGAGAACCAAAGAGCTTCCTGCAGAATAGATGTGTTTCACAGTATCGAAGATGAATGAGTGTTCTTTGCACCTAGGATGTATAGTTTAGAGCGTATGTTCACTTCACGATTTTTTCTTGTTTTGGTCCATAGTATCAATTCTGAAATTAGTCCATGCTAAAATCTTAGCAACAACAAAACGGGCCCATGTATTCAACTGTCAGCGGTGTCAGAACAACTTTCACTTCTAACTTTCGATTCGGGCGTTGCTGGACAAGGGTCTCTTACCTCACTCTGACTCATTTACCCATCTTCATCATCCCAGAAATTTTGTAGCATTACAAGCAATCACCCTGTACGTCAGAAAATTATGGCATGCAACTGTGGGTTGTAATTTAAGTACGTAACTGACAGACTACGAGGCCGGCCGGTGTAGCCGAGCGGTTCTGGGCGCTTCAGTCTGGAACCGCGCGACCACTAAGGTCGCAGATTCGAATCCTGCCTCGGGCATGTACGTGTGTGATGTCCTTAGGTTAGTTAGGTTTAAGTAGTTCTAAGTTCTAGGCGACTGATGACCATAGATGTTAAGTCCCATAGTGCTCAGAGCCATTTGAACCATTTGAACAGACTACGAGAGAATGGAGAAACGAGGTGTGGGGGAGGGAGTAGAAGGGAGGACAAAAACAGTGAGGAGAGATGGAACTGAGGTAATGGAGAAGGCAGGAATAAAGTGAGGTAGGGGAGGCATGAAACAATGAATTTACATTCATAAAAAATAACACACTACTGTAGAAGAGACAATTTTACGTTAAATTATAAAATACGAATATTATGTAATGTAAAATTAACGGTAAAGTATGAAAAGTGTTGAAAAATTGACTATGAAACTGTGAAATGTATAAACAGTAAAATTTAAAAGAATTACGAAGAACAGCAAGCAATGTTTTTAGTTAACTATGTCTGTTATCCAGCTTTCTCCTGATATTTCTGAAGTACTGTTATACAGCATTATGAATATTACAATATGTATTTAAAGTGAGGATTTATGCATATCACAGTATGTACTTAAAGTAAGGAAGAAAGGTTTTCTCTTGAAGTGCCAATCAAAGAAGTTGGATAGACACATATGAGAAAATAAAACCCATTGTATGTGGTGCTACTCTGACGTGAAGAGGTTGGCACAGGAGAGGAATCCTTGGCGGACTGCATCAAACCCATCAGACAACCGACGACGTAACAAAGAAATGGAAACATCCACTTTTGTATGACTGCACGATTTTCTACATGTAATAGACCTGATAGTAGTATAATACAGTACAACGATAACTAATTAAGCACATAACACTTTCAGTTGACAAAGAACCACCATCCAATCACATTTGCGCTGTCTTTCGCAATGGAAACATTTGACAGTGTTAACCAACACCAAAATGTTGCTGTAAGGAGCTTGCCAAAACTTCAAAAGGATCTATATTTTAGATATTCTATGACATTCCTTGTAACGTTCTTAGGTTGATTAACGATGTATAAATTTGCAGCTACCAAATCCAATAAAAGTACCATCTGAATCATTCTGGGGGTTAACCGCAACCGGCTACCTACGTACTTTAAATATGAAGACTATTATACTATATTATAAATAATTAGGTATTTTGGTGGAAAATGCCAGTAGGTGGAAATTGCTTCAATGTTGATACTTCCGTCAATACCCAACTGATGGCAGTCCTGTCCATCATTACTTGTTATTAAGTATGTTTTGTTTTTAAGAAGAAGAATGATGTCCTCTCCTTCCATTAAAGGACGAAGTAATCGGATAATGTATTAAGTCGTTCTAAGTATGCAACTTGCAAGTCTGTTCTTCTTAATGGTAATGATTTTCAGCGTTCTGTTCCTTATTTAAATGGGTGCCTCGAAACCACGTCCTGTGTCTTCCAGATTGTGAACTTATACGATTTCGTGGAGGATATCTTGAAGAAAATGTAGGCTAATTTTTTTCCGGGTGTTTTCCAGTTCTGTCTTCCTCTGCAGGTCTTACCCACAACAGATCCCACTAGTTCCCTGGAAGTTATTCTCTGTTGTATTAACAAGTCGTATAATCCTCTCACTTCTTCGTGTCAGTATTTCCCATATGTTCGTTTCCTTGCCGAATCTGTGGAGAACCGCCTCATTTCTTACCTTGTCAGTCCACCTAATTTTCGAAATTCTTCTGTAGCACTACGTCTCAAATTCTTCGATTCTCTTCTGTCCCGCTTTTCGCACAAACTATATTTCAGTACCATAGAATTCTGTGCTCCTAACTCACATTCTCAGAAATTTATTCCCCACATTAAGGCCTATGTTTGATACTACTAGACTTCTCGTGATCAACAGTGTCCTGACTGCCATAACTAGACTGGTTTCGTGTCCTCTTTGGTCCATCCATTGTGAGTTATACTGTTGCCTAGGTAGCAGAATTCCATAATATCATCTACATCAGGACCTCGATTCTGGTGTGAAGACTCTCGCTGTTATCATTTCTGCAACATCTATGAAATTCACCTTTCTTCGTTTTACTCTCAATCCATATTCTGTGCTCATTAGACTGTTCATTCAATTGGACAGATCTTGCAATTCCTCCTCAGTCAATGAGCTTAGAAATGGCTTCAGCGAATCTCATCGTTGACGTCCTTTCACCTCGAATTTTAACCCCATTGTTGAACCTCTGTTTTATTTCCGTCATTGCTTCTGTGCTGCGCAGATTGAATAGTAGGGACGAAAAACTGCTTTCCATATAGCTTGCGCATATCGTTCCCAGAATTTTGAATATCTTGCACCGTTTTACACTGTCGAACGCTTTTTTCCAGGTCAACAAATCCCATGAACGTATGTTCATTTTCCTTCAGTCTTGCTTCCATTATCAATAGCATCGTCAGAACTGCCTCTCTGGTACCTTCCTTTCCTAAAGCCGAACTAATCCTCACCCAAGAGATTTTCCATTCTTCTGTATGTTATTCTGGTTAGCAACTTGGATACGTGAGCTATGAGACTGAGTATGCGATAATTCCGGCAGTTGTTGGCTCCTGCTATCTTAAGAATTGTGTGGATATTGTTTTTCCGAAAGCCTAATGGTATGTCAACAGTCTCACACATTCTACACACAAACGTGAAAAGTCGTTTCGTTGCCACTTGCCCCTTTGATCTTCAGTCGGCCAAATCTATTTTAAATTCTAGTACTGGGTCGCATATGTCTCCCTGCCGGCTCCCATTCTTATTCTATTACGTTAGCCAGACAAGCCTTCCATTTAATAGAGGCTTTCATTGTACTCTTTCCACTAACCTGCTTTTTCCTCTGCATTTAGAATTCTAATTTTTATTACTAATGTTAACGCCCCTCCTTTTAATCTCACTGAAGACTGTTTTGCCTCTCTTATATAATGAGTCACTCTTTCAGACAATCATTTCTCTTTCGATTTCTTCACATTTTTCATGCTGACATTCCGCCTTAGCTTTCCTGCATTTTCAATCTCTGTCATTTCTAAGTGACTTGTATTTCTTTATTCCTGAATTTCCTTCAACAGTTACGTAGTTTCGTCTGTTACACAGGTTTTTTTCGCAGTTATTTTTCTTGTACTGTGTTTGTCTTTCCTAACTTTTGCGATTGCCCTTTTTAGAGATGTCCGTTCCTGTCCAACTAAAGTGCCTCTTGAGCTGTTAATCATCGCATTATCTGTGGCCTCAGAAAATCTCAAGTGACTCTCTTCATTCCTTAGTACTTCTTTTCGCATTGATGCTTTTGGATTAGTCTCTTAAACCGTGATCTGAGTCTGTATGTCCTCCTGGGTACGCCTCACAATCCAATATCTCATTTCGGAACCTCTACCTGACTACGATATAGTCTAACTAGAATCTTCCCATACCTCTCTGCGTTTTTATTGCGTATTTCAATTAGTCTTTCTCCTCTCTAATTCCTACTACCGGGCCTACTTTTCCCGTAACGCTTTCTTCTATTACTTTCCCCTACAACCCCATTCCAGTCTCCCATGGTTATTAAATTTTCTTCTCCCTTTACGTACACAAATATCATTTCAATACCCTCATATACGTTCTCTATCTCTTATCTTCAGCTTGCGACGTCAGTATGTATACCATATCTATCGCTGTCGGTGTCGGTTTTTTGTCAATTCTTCGCCGTATAAACTGGGTAAAATACCACTGCATTAAAGGGCTACTCTCAGTATACCGGATTTCAAAAAGCGGTATAAGGATTAGGTGTTTATAATAATCACTTATGACTGATATGAAAATACGTGAGTAGTACATATAAATTTGAGATGTAAGAATTGGTTTTATTTGATTTATCTAGTATAACACACCTTACGTGCAAACTTTTAATTTACCTTCAGAGAAACTTATCATGCCTCGTCAATACGGGAGAAACACAAATAGAGCTTCATGGTTAGAATATAATCATAAAATCAATAATTCCCTCAATTTTACTGTTACTATAGACACTGTATTTTAAGTCATTACAAAATGATGATCGTAACTGATAACGGAAACTTCTTTAGGACACGTTGGTGATGTAATTAAAGCACTCTGGTGGACTGTATCTAACAACTGCAAGAAGCTAGCTATTCACCATCAACAAAATCAGTTCGGCGATTGGCGTTTACATTGGAGAAAAATGAGACACTTAATTACTTAAGTAAAGAAAATGAGATGGCAGACTATAATTGGTTAAATGTATTCTTGCAAAGATATCCCACGTTTGTTGTAAGGAACGCCCAGATTATATCCATTGCAAGAGAACTGGGAATGTGTCGATAAAAGGTTGAGACCTATTTTCCCTTGCGCTATACACCTGACAGAAGAATAAGTTTTTTCAGCAGCGTGAGGAAATTTATAACGTGGGTGAGTGTGGACTTCAGCTGAACACTGAACCTGAATACTTTTAGCAGTGAAAGCTTCCAAAGACGACTATCACTTAACATATGTAGCAAAAGGGGAGGCAATACCGCTGCTTGTTTCCTGCAATGCAGACCATAAATTCCTTCCACCCTAATGCACAATTAAATCGAAAAGACAAACATAGCTTTGAAAAGGATATGCCTCCAGGTTCCCTCGTCGAAGTGAATGATAGATCTACAGATGTGAGTACGAAAGTGTTTATGAACTGGTTGAACAATCGCTTCTTTCCTAGGAAGGAATCTGGCAAAGTGCTACTAATTCTTGATGGGCAAAGACAGCTCTGTTTTGATGTTAATCTTCTTCATTTGGCGGCTGAGAACCAGATTATTCTCATCTGCCTAACTAGCCATACTACGCATATTTACAACCCCTAGATCGGGCCTTCTTCAAGTCCCAAAAATATTTTGGAAAAGACAGTCAACAATTAATTTCACAACGACGCAGCCCGCAAAGTTAATTCTCTGTTGAGTTGTACATGCAATCGTGATGCAATTGTGGGTAACAGAAGTATTGGATTTTTGGCCTTTGGGATTTATCCACATGAATCAGACCACGAATTGGCATCATCCAACTTAGCATCTGGCGATACAATTAACACGCACTTGTAAATAGCAACAAATGTACACGCAGTGTAGAGCAATCTAGTAATCCCGCTGCACCATCAACATGCCGTGTTTCAACATCTGGTCCTGCACCAGAATTATCAACATACAAACCAGCGGTAGCTATAAGCAATGCAGGTACTGAAAGACCATCCAGGACCACCAAATAATTCGTGTTTTTACGACATGAATCGTGTTAATAAAGCTTCAGCATCTAGCCCATCCAAGAGTAAAACTCAAATTTCAGTGCTTCTGACGAGTAGTCCAAAAAGAAGTCAGATGAAAGACGAAACACAAAGGAACGGATTAAAACGCTGTATTCTGAGAAGGTTCAAATGGTTCAAGTGGCTTTGAGCACTATGGGACTTAATTTCTGAGACCATCGGTCCCCCAGAACTTAGAACCACTTAAACCTAACCTAACCTAAGGACATCACACACATCCAAGCCCGAGACAGGATTGGAACCTGTGACCGTAGCGGTCGCGCGATTCCAGACTGTAGCGCCTAGAACCGCTCGGTGACCCCGCCGGCTCTGAGAAGGAAGGAGTTGAGGCCATCAAACAGTATATCTTAAATCAACAAGAGACCTTTACATCTAATTAACGCAAATGGAGAGAATGACAGCGACGACGATATTTGAATTACCAGTAACGACAAGCGTAACTGGATCCAAGGCGTAGGATGTAAGAAGCGATTGCGTGAGCACTGTGAAAATCGCAGTGACTATTGCAATATTTGTAAGACATGAATCAGTTAACAATGAACAGCCCTCATCTAGCAGTAAGCAACTGCTGACTGCTGGATTATTTTTGTTTGCATTTTTAATAATCAAAATCAACTAGTTTTGTTGTGTTATACTTAACTGATTAACAACTTTTGTCTGCTTCACATGTCTTCCCCACTTACAGGTAGCATCTTACCCAGCCATCGTTGGAAGGAATTAGCTGTACAGTCTTATCAGTATCACAGTCTATCTATCATTTACTGTAATATTTATTGTCTATATGAACATTGAAGTTAAATACGGGATCATTCTTTAATTCAAAGGGAAGTTCAAAGGTTTTGGATGGATGGTTCAATCGTTATGGAAAGAAGTTCGTGAACATTGGCCTCTTCACTCGACTTACCTCAGAAGCCGTTGTGTCTTTTTCACATAACCGTCAGAGTTTGCGGATTACACGGTTGCATCGACAAGGCATTTCCGTATTAAGCATTTTCGTTTACTTCAGTTAAGACTTATGAGTTGATTTTCTTTCCGTCAAGTTCGTTCCTCTCATTTTCCGCAGCATCCACATATCAACAGCTTCGATTCATTTACAATATGTTCTGAGTCCAATTTTTACTTCCGTAGAGCTACTTACTCAACGCAAATAATTTTGTGAACTATTTTATGACATCTGTGTTCATAGGTATGCTGGTTGACATATTTTTCTCAGTAATAAATGCATTTGTTGCCAGTTCAGTTCTCCTCTTCAATTACTTTAAACATTTATTGACCTCTGTGATTATATGACCTTGATAACAAAGTTGTTTCAGTTGATTAACTGAGACCTCAGTCTTTCCCATGTTTTTCCGTACGACCGTAACTTTTGCTTTACGTTTGTTCACTTTTAATTTCCGTAATTTAAGTGTGAAATAATTTGCAGGCCTCTGCCCATTTCTATTTATAGAGTCTGCAACTATCACGATGTCACCAGAAAATCTGATACAATGTATCCTTTCACCGTTGGCCTTTGTTCGAGTCGCCTTCCCTTCATGATATGAATAGCTTCCTCGACGGATAGAGTAGATAAATACGGAAGCAGGGGACGTCCTTGTCTAACTCTTTGAGTAATCCTAGCCTCTTCTTCTACCTTATTCAGGTTAATTTTTGTGCTTTGATTTTGATACAATTGAGGAATCCTAGAAGTCCTGCTTCTTTTTTCCCTAAGGGGTAGTCCCCAGGTCACATTGTCAATGAAGGCAAGGTAAATTGCTCTATTTATTCACGCTTCTCACCAATAGTATGCGCAGGGCCAAAATTGCTAATCCATATTGGTTTCCTTCACTATACTTATTTACTTATCGTATTATTATGCTCTTAACCATATTAATGAGTATTCTATACTTAGTGCAGTCGACTCTCTAGCCTATTTCGTGTATGGTAATGATTCTATATTGTATTAAGTCTTTTAGCATGATTCCAGAGTTAATGAGTATTTCTTACTCTCACGATGAAGTACAATTAGAGAAATTCGAACTAACACACTCGGTTGCCATCAGTAGTTCTTCGTTCTCTCCGTTCGCGACTGGAGAAGGAAAGAATGACGTGGCGTTGGAGGACAAAATACCCTCTGCCACACTCCAGAAGGAGGCTTTCGAAATATAGATGTAGCTGTAGATGTGAATGCTTTTCAACGAGGTAAAGGTCTTTTGCAATACCTGGTAAAATTTAAAGGAACTGTGGTACGTGTGTTTCTGTGGACGCAGCTTGTAGGTATTTCCCTCCTATGTTAGTTTTCGTCTCTTTCTTTCATACGTTATTCCCGACAGCGCGAAATCACGGTGAAAACCAACACAAGGATTTTCCCAATAGATTAATGTTATTCACTTGGCTGACGTCGTACGAGTTTGTTCGACATGCGTCTCGAAATGGAGCACAGAGGAGAATGGGTACATTCGCGTGTTATTAGCATAATATTGCAGCGAGGAGAGCGAGGTAGCGGGCCACGGAGCGGCCGCGGCTGTGCGGCTCCGTTTGCGGTGCAGGCGGCGCACTCGGCTGAAGCCAATTTCCAATTACAAAAGATTCCGCCCTTGCTGCTCTCGGCAGCGGAGCCGGTCGGTCTCGAGGCTTTTCTTTGCGGAATTTCCCTCGGGAATCGCCAATGGAAGGTCGGGGATCAAGCGGGGTCGAAAGGGCATTGCTGGCGCTGCTTACCACGCGTCGCGGTGCTCAGATTTTGACATTCGATCCTCCTGACGTTGTGGGGATGAGGAAAAGAGGTGCCTCGCTGAGGGCTATTAACCAGACCCACCGAGGTGCGGCGAGCGAGAAGGCTATTTCCTTTGTGTCTTGCTTAACCAAAGTATTACTCACACGTATTGATGTAATTCCTGCTTTATATCTTTTAAACAGTGTTGCACGACTTAACTGCATTTAAGAACGGAAAGGTGAGCCTGACAATAGCGGATGTAATGTGCATCTGTTTATTGAGAACGAGTTTCGGTCAAGCGACATCTTCTCATCAGGTTAAAGTAAGGTTCCGGGGCGTCACGTACACAATTTTTTTCAGATGCACCGCCTACGACTAATACGTACGTACTTTGTTGGTTGGTTGGTTTTGGGGAATGGGACCAAACAGCGAGCTCATGGGTCACATCGGATTAGGGAAGGAAGTCGGCCATTCCCCTTTCAAAGGAATCGTCCCGGCAATTGCCTGAAGCGATCTAGTCACCTCTCATTTTCATCAGTTTAATTAATGTTCTATGTCATTGCACAAATTCTTCTCCACCCCGGTACCTTGCAAAATCACGGAAAACCTAAAACAGGATGGTCGGATGCGGGTTTGAACCGTGGTCCTCCCGAATGGGAGTCCAGTGTGCTTACCACTGCGCCACCTCACTCGGTATGTACACTGTCATAAAGATTTTCTCTTAACAACAAGTGATTTGGGGACGCAGCTCACTTTGAATTGTACCTGCAGAAGCACTTTGGCCCATGCCCCCTCCCCCTCCCACTCTTCCATCAGCAAGAAGGCGGCGGCTCGCAAAACATTCTACCTAGGGCCGGCCGGAGTGGCCGAGCGGTTCTAGGAGCTACAGTCTGGAACCGCGCGACCGCTACTTTCACAGGTTCGAATCATGCATCGGGCATGGATGTATGTGATATCCTTAGAGTAGTTAGGTTTCAGTAGTTCTAAGTTCTAGGGGACTGATGACCTCAGAATTTAAGTCCCATAGTGCTCACAGCCATTTGAACCATTTTTTTCTACCTGGGCCAGGCAACACACAGTCACTAAGGCAGCCAGCTGCCAGAAAATGGGTGGAGGAGGCCATTTAAGAGAGACTGCTGTAATCTGAGCTTTTGTGCAAACAGTACGACGGTCATAAAACTACAAGCATTATCATGTTAGAAGCTAAGATGATACGAACAGAATGGCTGATACATATGTTTAGTGGAGCCAAGACTATAACTCCTCCAACAACAAGATGTCACGAGGTTCTTTTAGAGAGGGGCAGAAACATATATTTCATGGGCACGAATGTCTGGGAAGCTTAACAGCCTTCTTTAAGAAATTGGATATGGATGCCTGGAAAGATTAGATCTCTCTATAAATGACGGACTTTCGTCCTGTATAGGTAAATGTTTCTTGCCAAAACATG
Source organism: Schistocerca serialis cubense (assembly GCF_023864345.2). Taxonomy (NCBI): domain Eukaryota; kingdom Metazoa; phylum Arthropoda; class Insecta; order Orthoptera; family Acrididae; genus Schistocerca; species Schistocerca serialis. Next base: position 526,276,116 of record NC_064641.1, read on the forward strand.
GCGATGCTTACAGTGAGAACGACGCTTCCATAGTCTAAAATCTTCTTTTTTCGGACAAAAGAGATTCTGAGTCGCTGATTGGCTCCCCTCAGGATGTGCAAAACAGAGTCTTTCTCCCCCAGCATGGGAACCCAGGTGCTATGTCTGCATTGGCTACCAGGCCAGCAGAGCACTGCAGAGGCAGGATTCAGTGAGCTAGGATAGTTCGATTGGTTTGTACAACTTGGAGGAGAGTTTGTTGTACTAATTCGCTCAGTACGTCCATTGTCTTAAAGGTTTTCTCTTAACCACAAGTGCAAATGTTGACAGTCCCTTGCACTATCCCGCTTACTGATCCGTTAAGTCTTATAATAATAATGATACATAACTTCAGTGAGACAATATGCGGAACTCTGGGATGGACTATCAGTTAGTGCACGTTGCACTTCCTCAGACGCTTAAAACAACAAGCCCTTGTGGACTATCTGATCAAAACTATTGGCACAAATCTGTATAATACAGAATGGACCGCTAGATGTCACGAGAGGTGGACCAGACATAGAGAGCCTGTATACAGAGAGAATGGCCATAGGTGAAGTTGCCCGTGACTGCTTGATTAGCTTTGGCAGAAAAATGGCCCCAAACGCCTCTCGCGCTTCCTATGTTTGCCGTGCTTTTGAGTTTAAGTTCTGAGGACTTTTGGAAACGATTAAAAGGTATTTGAATTATTGAGAGACTTGTTATGCGTTATGCATGCATATTTGATTTAGTTGTATATCGCTTTTCGTAAGTAATTAGCGTTTCCAATCTTTAATACGAGTTGAAATAATGAAGCGGTTTATGATGAAGACGGTAGGCCTACACGTTGGAAGTAAACACGTTAGTAATTGTACGGTATTGTTTTTGACATCTGTAATTCGTTCTGCAGACGTTCGTAAACGATGCCAGGTTGTGCTGCATTTGGTTGCTCCAATAGAGGCGAAGGTGGATTTCGCATGTTAGCATTTCCACGCAATGAAGAAAGACGAAAGCAGTGGGCAGTCGCAGTCAACAGGGCTGACATACATCAAACAGGAGCCTTGTGGAAACCAACCAAGTACTCTTATCTATGCGAAGGAAGTCGTTTCTGCTTTTTACTACATATAGAACAACTTGCAATATACATAGTTAAATTTGAAAACAGACCTGTAAATTGGTTGTGTGAAAATTATTATAACACATTATTCTTACAAACATAGATTTAAATAGGATTGTGTATCTAATGTGTAAGAATTTTGCTAGGTTGCAGACGTCATAATTACATCTTTCAGTGTCATAAGGTGTTTTTTTTTTTGTCATTTGATTTCTAGGCCACTGTTAGTAATTCCAGGTAATCTGATTGTAGTTTTGTAACTATTTCATTAATGCTGCTAGGGCAGGAAGTTTCCCAGGTTTCTGTCTTCATTTTGTCGTTGTTGCTGAAACATTATTCGTAGTAAATAATTGTATATACTCCTGAAGACAGTTTTTAATAGGCCTACTTACTGTGGGGTAGAAGGGATACGGTAGTTTTCTTGTTATATTTCGTCGTTATTACAGTAGCCTACATTTAACATTACCTGATTTTCGTAATCTTTTTCGTTTGTTATCTACGAGAGGTATTCATTTATATATATGAAAGAAAGTCGTAAGCAGATGTTTACTTGTAACATGCAAAAAGTTTGAAGACGTGAAAAGAAGTACTAATACGTCTCACACTTTTTGCATGTCACAAGTAAACAACTGCCTACAACTTTCATTCATCTGACGTAATACAGGCACGTTAAATCATTAGCGTTATGCACTTCCGATACAAAACATATGCTATACACTATATATTTTTTACGTTACTTCCATTGCAATATATCTAATAAACGAACTTTGAAGGAGATAAATGCAAGTAACGAATAATTTTTACAGCCACTGTATCAAATTTTCCTGGGCTGTACGTAGTAGGCTACTATGAGTATATTATTGCTGTAAAGAAAGGCATTTAACGAATGATTTCGCCATATTGTCTTGTGCTTTTGATTCGGTGAGGGTGTACTCCACTACTCCACTACTGGCCATTCAAAAGTCCCTCCCGCAGTTTGGCACAAAAATGGCCGCCGTATCGTCCGGTTGGCCTCTCTCTCCCTATATATACTCTCTAACCAGACAGTGTTATGGGTGGCAGAGGGTACTGGTTTGTCAGTAGAGAAGCAGTAACAACAGAATGAGTCGGTTAGGAAAGTTCAGTGTCTTCGGACGTTAGCTTGTCACTGCATGTCACCTGAATAAAAAATCAATTAAGGACATTTCAGCCCTTTTAATGCAGTCAGAGTCAACTGTTGGTGATATAACTGTGAAGTGGTAACGTGAAGGAACAACCACGACTAAACATAGACCACTCAGACTTCTACTGAAAGGATCCGTAGCACTTTTGTGGGATGTCAGCAAGACATCTCCTTAAATGAGCCGAATAATTACTCGTGAGTCTCAAGGTACTACCAGCAATGAAGCTATCATAATGACGGTGTGAGGAGTTAAAAAGAATGTGTTGGAATGCTCATGAAACTCCTATAACAACGTGCCTTCAGTCAATATTACCTGACGCTTGAGGTGGTGCAAAATGCAGCTCCAATGGGCAGTGAATGGCTGGATTTGGGTGACTGGGAGTGATAAATCATGCTGTAACCTCTAGTAGTATAATTGAAGGATCTGGGTTTGGTGTCCGCCTGGAAAACGTTACCTCCCATCATGTCCCAACAATGAAATAGGTAGGCGTTTTTCAAGCTTATGGTGTGGTCCCCTAATTACGCTTGAGGAAACGTTAAATTCGGAAGGATGTGACCATATTTTACAGCATTGTGTACTGCGTACTGTAGAGGGACAATTCGGAGACGATGACTGGATGAGGATGACAATGCATGCTATTATAAAGCACCACGTGTGATGTATTGTTTTGTGGACTCATTATTCCTGAAATGGACTGGCCTGCCCAGAGTTCCGTACTGAACCCCCAATGGTACTCCTTTGGGATGAACTAGGACAACAACTTAGCGTCAAACCCCAACGTCTAACATCACTTGTATCAGCTGGTGAGGATCAATGTCCCGCCATTCCTCCAAGACACTCGAACACATCACTGCAAGAGTCCACAGCAGAGTTCGACCCTCAAAAAGGTGGACGGTGGAGGACCTTATATTAATGCCCAATAATACATGTCTGGATACGTTTGACCCGGTAGTGATAAACGAGAGAGCGCGCATCAGATATAATAATCATTTACTTGGCACTAAGGATTCTTCCTTTATCCTTGTGTAATGCTAATCCGTGATCTTATGATGGTGGATGTACAGAAACTGATTTTCAATAAATTAATACGTATTACAGCAGATTTTAGTGGATTTGCCATCCACGTATGTAAACACAGTTTCTGTTAAGTATCTGCCGCGCAGGGTAGCCGCGGCTAGGGCCTCATGTCGCGGTCCAGGCGGAGGATCGAGTCCTCCCTCGAGCATGGGTCTGTTTGCTGTCCTTAGCGAAAGCTGGTTTAAGTTAGATTCAGTAGTCCGTAACCTGAAGGGCCGATGACCTCAGCAGTTTGACCCCATAAGACCATACCACAAATTTCGAATTTTGTTAAGTGTCTAACATTTGAGCGAATACACGAAGGTTGTAAACAATGCTTCATAGATTAAACGATAATACATATAAAAGAAAACAGAAAAGTAGGATCAGAGCTCAACGTTCCGTCGACGACGAAGTTATTGAATTACAACCTCCGGTAAGAGGACAACGAAGATGGAAGTGAGCCGTGACCTTTTCAGTGGAATCGTCCCCTAATTGTCCTTACATGATTTAGGGAATCCATGAAAAATATAAAACTGAACAGCGAGCCAGTGATCTCAAATAGCGACCTCGCATATACGAGGAAAGTGTATTACCATGGTGCCACCTCATTCACCTAAACAGATTGAGGAAGATAACCATGTAGCATCTTCTAAGGAGTGACTGCTCAGTCTAGTCAGAATGTCATTGATACAGGTGCATAGAAATTAATGTGAAAATTATCAGCCGCACATCGTGCAATATTAGTTTTTCGTTACTAATTTACTTGATGAGACAAGAGAATACTTATATATTCATTGCCTTGATTGCAACACGTTCAAATGTTTAAGGCACCGTTCCGAACGATTTTCGACATAAAACTTTGTGGCACGAGGGCCGTGAAAGTCTGATAATTGAAAGCAGTCAAATAAATCAAATAACATACAACCTGCTGCTGTTTACCACAGTCCCTGTATTCCTGGCAGGCTAAATGGTTCAAATGGCTTTGAGCACTATGGGACTCAACTGCTGTGGTCATCAGTCCCCTAGAACTTAGAACTACGTAAACCTAATTAACCTAAGGACATCACACACATCCATGCCCGAGGCAGGATTCGAACCTGCGACCGTAGCAGTCGCACGGTTCCTGACTGCGCGCCTAGAACCGCGAGACCACCGCGGCTGGCTCCTGGCAGGCGACAATTGTATTTCACTCCTCTTTTGAACAGCGATTGCGATAAGACAGCTGAGAAATTTTCTATAGAGAGGCGATCCACAACCCATATTATACCCATTTCCGCACGTGACCAAGAACTAGGATAAAATTTGGTTTGGGCAGAAACAGGACTAGTTTCTCAGTAAGCACTCATTATTTAATAACTGGCGACTGTTTGGTGCATACGGAAATATTTATTTTAAAGAGTATTGATAATTGGCAGACAAAAGGTCCTGCTACAATTTTTGAGTTTAGTGAATAAGTAACGTCAAAGATGTTTCTTGGAGACGCGGGTTATCAATACCGCTTACGGCCATAAAGGCATAAGGCAGCAGCATGCGGATATGGAGCACGCAGCCGCACACGAGACTTAGCAGTACGTGGTTGATACGAGTCACGAAATGTGTGCTGCGTTCACCCCAAGACACTGGTTGAGTATCACTGTACTGAGGCCCACATCAGTTACAGTGTTGCCAAAAGTATTTCACTCCCGCATTTGGTTCTTTTACATAAATTCTTATGAATTTTGTGGCGAAGATTCTTGCGCAGCAAAGGAACTAAACTAGGTGAATGTGATGTGACCAGTGAAGACATATAAATTTGTTACTTTTACCTTCATCTCACATACTGTTTAAGAGCTAAAGGTCTGTAACGACAGTATCAAGGGATTCTGTCTTGGAAAAATGTAATTTACTTCTTTCTTCACGAATAAATATATCAATCAAGTTTCACCAACGTCAGTGACTGTCCAAATAAAATATACAACGCCTGCATTCAGACAAATAGCTATCTGGTTGTGGTACGTCTCTGGTCTCCAGATAGCACAGACACATAACTGCTCAGTAGAAGGATCAGCGTACGACGATCCACACACCCCTTTGTCAATAAACGGAAGACGAAGGCTCAAATTGTCGTCCTGCTATCCAGATTTGGTATTCTGTGATTTTCCTAAAATTGCTTAAGGTGAATGCTAGTATGGTTCATTCGAAACAAATATCGCCTGTTTCCTTCTTCAATTTAGTTTCCATCCCTAAGGAACACGGTGCCATGAGACATCAGACGCGACTACTCTTTTCGTCCAATTTTTGGAATCCACTATGCTCAAATTGACAAGGAACAAGGTAATTACATTATAATTCGGTATTAGTCCTGTGGCTTCTTAGTCTCTTATATCACGAGGAAACGACACGGAGTGGTCTAGCTGTGTGACAGTGCCGCACCGAATAAAGGTTAATTAGAAAATTAAATCCTGGTTGAAATTAGTGTAATGAACAGGTACAGATTCAATATTACACATGGTATTACTGGGATTAAATTACCAAGGGGCCAAAGTTAATCAAAATATGAATGAATTTCTCACTGTGTGGAGGATGGTGTGGTGATACGACACTTACTGGTAGATTAAAATTCTTGCAGGAAGAATCTCGTGACATTTGCCATTCACGCGCAAGTGCTTTTACCAACAGAGCCCCCAAGCACGACTCACGATACGCAGCCTTACGTCTGCCTGTACCTCATCGCCTACTTCAAAAATTTCACAGAAGTTCTCCTGCGGAACATGCGGGAACAGCACTGCTGGAAGAAAGGATACTGCCGAAAATGGACTTCGCCCCAGTCCAGTGGATGTTCCCAAAGTAAATTTTTCACTCTGCAGCGGAGTATGCATTGATATGAGACCTCCCGACAGATGAAAGTTAGTGAGGTGAGAAATGGGATGCTGATGGAGGTGACGTTGTGAGGACGGGCCGTGAGTTTTGCTTGGGTGGCTCAATTGGTACAGTCCGCAGCTCGTGGTCTCGCGGTCGCGTTCTCGCTTCCCGAGCACGGGGTCCCGGGTTCGATTTCTGGCAGGGTCAAGGATTTTCACCTGCCTCGAGATAACTGGGTGTTTGTGTTGTCCTCATCATTTCATCATCATTCATGAAAGGGGCGTGATTGGACAGAGTAAAGGTTGAGAATTGGTACGGGCACTGATAACCGTGCAGTTGAGCGCCCCACAGACCAAATATCATCATCATCTACTGGTAGAGCACTTTTTCGCGGAAGGCAAAGTACTGGGTTTCGACTCTTGGTTCGTCACACAGTCTTAAGCTACAACAATATTTCCGATGTGTTCAGTCAGCAGTTTGTCACGATGCATACACCAATAATATTTAATATAAAAATTATGCAGCTGAAGTTCCCGTCGGCTTTTTTAATAACTGCGGTACTGTAGCCCCAATACTGTAGCCCCATCTATTTCGTGTGTTGTCAGCGTTTTCTCTTGCTCGAGTGACATCTCTTTTTGATGTGATGTCCTCATAAAGTAATAAAAGAGATATAACAGTCATGTGCTCTTCTGACAACGGACATAATAACAGCTGTAAAACACATGTGAAGCCACCTTTTGTCTTCAGCTGTCAACGCCGAAAAAAAGCGCTTCAAATTGGAGCAAAATTATTCGGTTAATGAAGTCATAGAAGTTGCAGAATGAAATAGCGCCATACATATGCAGCGTTCAATACAATATTGCAAGAATGCTTAAATTTGCATTGTCATGATGGAGCGACGCGAAACACAGTAATGAATGAAAAGCAAAATTTCATATATTTTTCTCTGAAACAGTTTTCAGCGAGCGTAATTTTAGTACCCAATATACTACTAAAATTTTTTAAACACAACATCTACTGCAATAACGTCACGCACACACACACACACACACACACATACACACACACAGAGAGAGAGAGAGAGAGAGAGAGAGAGAGAGAGAGAGTGCGAGAGGGGGTGGGAGAGAGGGGGGGGGGTTGGGATGGGGAAGGGGGGGCGGGGGGGGGGGGCATTTGTCAATTGTTAGCCACATTCATTTAATAAGACTTGTAAAATTACGTGAAAGGTGTTTCAATAAATTCTCCCCATCTCTGGCTCCATCGCTCTGTCACCTTAAACAAGAGTACAAGAGATAACTTAAACTACGCAGTGTGCGTTAGAAATGAAGATACGAATCTAAATACATGAAGACATATCTGCAACAAATACATACACATAAACTCGGAACATTCTTGTGTTCGAAGAAACAGACTTATTTATACACACCATGAAGGAAAGAATTGAACTTGCTATTATTATATCATGAATAATTCAACGAGACTGGTTACTACCTGTGGCAGAAGATTCCTTCGCCAGTTACTCTCTCAACCTCATAAAGTTTGATGAGCGTCGTATCCCCTGCGACTTCGTCCACGATGTTTCTACTTCGACAACATTCAAATGGGCCGCAGTACACATTAAGACAGTTATATCTCTTTGACAATCAGTGGAACTTTATCACAACCTTCCGCCCAACATCCAGTCTCATTTCACACAGTCTACGCTTCTGTCGATCTCTCGGCTTCTGTGCCTGTTTTTGGATCTGTTTTGTAGATAATTTCACAGTCTTAGAATGCCTGCTTCAGTGGTGGGAAGCGTAATTAAATCAAGGACCGTGTCAGCCAGCCACTGGAATTTTAAAACATAGGTAGGAGCCTTTGCTGTGGATTTGGGTGGCATCTCAGTCACAAATTGGAAATCTTGCAGGAAGATGTTCCAATACCTATGTCACCCAGGGCCATGTAGTCGTTTTCTTTATTTTTTCACATTTCTTTTCACCGGACAGGAGGCACTGTGATGGAAGGATATGTATATGGCCTTTGTTTTTCTCCCCACAGGAGATCTCAGCATCTGTCTTTTTTGGAACTGTGGCCCATTGTCAGATAATCTTGTTTACTTTTCCTTCTACTTTGAAAACTCGCTCCACAAATACCTTGGTCATAGTCTTCGCTGGTCATAGAGAAGTAAGTTCGGCTGTTGGTTCCATCTGAAGTTCCGTTGCAGAATTTCAGGATCACGGAGAGTTGTTTATAGGAACCGATCCCTCTTATAACACTGGGCAACAACCAAAAAAACGTCATGGGTTTCTCAGCTGATTTAGACTAATTTTGGTGTTCTGAGTCCGAATATCACATTGATTTTGCTCTATCAGGTCAACTTTTTGAGATACAGCCATAGGCCTACATGACCATTTTTCCCTGAAATGTAAGCCTTTTTATAGGTTTCAATATGCTAATATTAGGGGTTTTAAGGGGATTATTCAGGACATATGAAAACAAAAGAAGCCTTTAAGATTGTAACAGTTAATCATTCCAATAGATGCCTTTTTTTCTTACTATAGTATAAAATTTATTCTAATTTTTATTGTCTGACAGTCAACTGCATATTTCTATTACTATTTCAGATTGAAATGGCTTCTGCGCGACGTTCATGCATGAATAATCCAGACTTTTTATGCTACATCTGCGGAGAATACACGCTTTCAGTGGACAGGAAGAACATCACGGGATTTGTGAAGAACGCCTACCAGGCTTACTTTCAAGTCAAGCTGGGTGACCAAGATAAGCCCTGGGCACCGCACACGGTCTGCAAGAAGTGCGTGGTATACCTCCGGCGGTGGACGAAGGGCACGAAAACTTCACTGAAGTTTGGGATTCCGATGGTTTGGAGGGAGCCCTTTGACCATGCATCGGATTGTTACTTCTGCGCCATCAATACTACTGGCATCAACCGGAAGAATCGGCACAGCCTCCAGTACCCCGACCTTCCATCTGCCCGCCGTCCAGTTGCTCACTGCGAAGAAATTCCTGTACCAGCGATCACAGAGCTTCCTAACATCGACGACGAGGCCACCACTGCAGACGAGGGAGGATATATAGCAGACGAGGAGTATGAAGCACAAGATGGTCGGCAGCTCTTTTCACAATGTGAGCTTAATGATCTTGTTCGGGATCTCAGCTTGTCGAAGACTTCATCCGAGCTGTTGGCCTCTAGACTCAAAGAGAAAAATCTACTTGGAAAGGACGCGCGTATCACTTTCTTTCGTAGAAGGCATGAGGACTACATGGGCTACTTCTGCCAGGAGGAAGACCTAGTGTACTGCCGAGATGTCGCCGGTCTTCTTGTTAAACTCGGGGCTCCTACATACGATCCGAGAGATTGGCGACTCTTTATTGACAGCTGCAAGCGCTCTTTGAAGTGTGTGCTCCTCCACAACGGGAACAAGTTCGCCTCAATCCTCTTGCTCACTCCACAACTCTCGTAGAGAAATATGAAGCAGTGAAGTACGTGCTCGACAAAATCCAATATGAGCAGCACCAATGGATCATCTGCGTCGACTTCAAGATGGTGAACTTTCTACTTGGTCAGCAGTCCGGGTTCACGAAATACCCATGCTTTATATGTATGAGGGACAGTCGAGACAGAGCCCAGCACTATGTAAAGAAAGTGTGGCCGCCACGAGAGCAGTTAGTACCTGGTGCGAGAAACATCATAAACGAACCTCTTGTTGACCGGGAGAAGATATTGATCCCACCGCTACACATGAAGCTTGGGTTAATGAAACAGTTCACGCGTGCTCTGGACAAGGATGGGAGGTGCTTCCACTACCTGTGCCGAGCCTTTCCGCGACTGACCATTGAGAAGTTGAAGGCCGGCATTTTCGATGGGCCACAGATACGGCAGCTCATAAAGGACACAGAGTTCGAAAACTCCATGAACACGTTAGAGTGCGCAGCGTGGAAATCGTTTGTGCAGGTGGTGAACAACTTCCTGGGGAACACGAAGGCAGCAAACCACGCCAGACTCATCAGCAGCATGATAGAGGCCTTTCAAAAGCTCGGGTGTTTGATGAGTATAAAGATGCACTTCCTGTACTCACACATGGAGAAGTTTCCTGAAAACCTTGGGGCGATGAGCGACGAGCAGGGAGAAAGGTTCCATCAGGACATGCGCCAAATGGAGGATAGGTACCATGGGAGGTGGGACGCAGTCATGATGGCGGACTACTGCTGAATGCTGAAGAGAGACAACTCAGCAGCTGCTCACAAACGGGAACCGAAGAAACGCCGATTCATGCCGTGAACTCTGAACTTTTGTGTCACGTAACGCTCATTGTTATACTAATATTATGATAAATATGCTTATTTAATTTGATGGAGTAAATAAAAACTTAATGAATTTGCATACGTTGACTTTTATTTCTTGAGGAAAACCGAAAAAATCTTCCGGGGTTTCTCAGCAGATGATACAAAGAAATTTGTTTTTTTACGAAAAATCGATTTTTAAAAATTTCTGTAGCAAAAAATCCTGACCTGATAGAACAAAACCAAGGTCATTTTCGGACTCAGGGCATCAAAATTAGTCTAATTCAGCGGGAAAACCCTAGACTTTTTAAAAAAATTCTTTTTTTGTTGCCCAGTGTAATCAATTTAGGCTAGCTGCCTCTTATAAACAATTTAGTCGAATGCAAGTACGCTTGGATCATTACTGATATCTTTTAAGTGATATAGGCAGGATGCCAAATCTGAAATGGCCTCTCTTCGGAACATAATTACGGGCATTATTCAGCGGTAGTTGGGGAAATATCAACTTATCGACGATCTTTATTTTCAGAATTCGTTTATCCACTGAAGGACTTGTTGCAGAAATAATCAAACCGAGATGTTGGGTCAGCCCTGCAACTGTTGAAGATAGTAAAATTCGTGGTAGAACCGCAAAGGAAAAGTGAGGTATTAGGTATTTGCGATGATAACGGTTAAAGTAAAGACAGGCAGTTAATCGAGTTTCTAGGTTCATCGATTTTCTGAAGAATTTGGTAGTATAACTGATTCTTTATTTAACAGGTCCGTCTTGATCATACAAATTTTTACACTTCACTATTGCCGGCTTCGGCTACTTCCATCTTCAGATCATAAAATTTTCTGATGTAGTATTGACGTCAAACTAAACATGTAGGTACATACTATGTTTTTAATTGTCCGTATCTAACAATAAATCTTTATTGAAATTTCCACAAATTACTAACTGTTCCTTCTTGTCTGAGAAGTAGCTCAATAATGCGTCCAGGTTTCTCAAAAATAGCTGAAAGATTTATGGAGGGCATCTGTAAACTGCTACAATCATCAGAGAAGTATTCTGCAATAACAGCTCAGAGGCACATGCTTCTAGCGTCTGATTAACACAAAAACTATTTGCTTCAGTACCCACGACTCTGTGTCTACCTTTCACTTACAACTCAATTCCTTCTTTCTCCAGAAATGGTGGACGTCGGCACATTAAACAAACAATGAGAGGAAATCAAAGAAATATAAGCTACTATGGGAGACTATCGACAATAGTCTTCCCATACGCTCTTTGCAAATTGAAGTGGAAGGGCAGACATATATTTCTTCCTGAAAGTGTTTGACAGCAGTATGGTCTCATATAGAAGTGAAATGTAGCCGGTATCCAGTAGATACGAGAAGAGAACTACAGCTTTAGAAACGTCGTGCTCCTATAGAATTCTGAATATTACATGAGTGCACTGGACAAGACATGAAAGATATTGAACGTAAAACGAGGGATAGGTTGTCAATGCAAATCCGGAGATATCAAAGAACATTTGGTTATGGAAGAAAGTATTCAGATAAATATGATAGAGGTGTACCGTGGACTGTATAAAGAGATTAAATTTTTTGTAATGTGCAAAAGTTATGAAGAAACGGGAAGTATTGTTCATGCGAGTATGTTTGCAAGAAGAGCGAACGCCACTGCTCTCTACCTTAATAGAAACGTTACGCAAACACCCCATAAGCGACAATGACAGAGTATGTTGGGAATAAACATTGAAGGGCCAAAGTAACTGTTACACCTGCCCTATATTGTATAGGGCCCCGGCGAGCACACAGATGTCCAGCAACGCAACGTGGCATGGACTCGAGTAATGTCTGAAGTAGTGCTGGAGGCAACTGACAACATGAATTCTGCAGGGTTGTCCATAAATCCGTAAGAGTACGAGGGGGTGGAGATCTCAACAGCACGTTGCAACGCATCCCAGCTACGCTCAATAATGTCCATGTCTGGGGAGTTTGGTGGCCAGAGGAAGTGTTTAAACTCAGAAGAGTGTTCCCTGAGACACTCTGTAGCAATTCTGGACGTTTGGGGTGTCGCATTGTCTGCTGGAATGCACAATGGGCATAAGTGTATGCAGGTGATCAGACTGGATGCTTACGTACGCGTCATCTGTCGGAGTTGTATCTAGACGTTATTTTCTATAGGTCATCAGTCTACTGACTGGTTTGATGCGGCCCGCCACGAATTTCTTTCCTGTGCTAACCTCTTCATCTCAGAGTAGCAGTTGCAACCAACGTCCTCAATTATTTGCTTGACGTATTCCAATCTCTGTCTTCCTCTACAGTTTTTGCCCTCTACATCTCCCTCTAGTACCATGGAAGTCATTCCCTCATGTCATAGCAGATGTCCTATCATCCTGTCCCTTCTCCTTATCAGTGTTTTCCACATATTCCTTTCCTCTCCGATTCTGCGCAGAACCTCCTCATTCCTTACCTTATCAGTCCACCTAATTTTCAACATTCGTCTATAGCACCACATCTCAAATGCTTCGATTCTCTTCTGCTCCGGTTTTCCCACAGTCCATGTTTCACGACCATACAATGCTGTACTCCAGACGTACATCCTCAGAAATTTCTTCCTCAAATTAAGGCCGGTATTTGATATTAGTAGACTTCTCTTGGCCAGAAATGCCTTTTTTGCCATAGCGAGTCTGCTTTTGATGTCCTCCTTGCTCCGTTCGTCATTGGTTATTTTACTGCCTAGGTAGCAGAATTCCTCAACTTCATTGACTTCGTGACCATCAATCGTGATGTTAAGTTTCTCTCTGTTCTCATTTCTGCTACTTCTCATGACCTTCGTCTTTCTCCGATTTACTCTCAAACCATACTGTGTACTCATTAGACTGTTCACTCCGTTCAGCAGATCATTTAATTCTTCTTCACTTTCACTCAGGATAGCAATGTCATCAGCGAATCGTATCATTGATATCCTTTCACCTTGTATTGTAATTGCACTCCTGAACCATTCTTTTATTTCCGTCATTGGTTCCTCGATGTACAGATTGAAGAGTCGGGGCGAAAGGCTACAGCCTTGTCTTATACCCTTCTTAATACGAGCACTTCGTTCTTGATCGTCCACTCTTATTATTCCCTCTTGGTTGTTGTACGTATTGTATATGACCCGTCTCTCCCTATACCTTACCCCCACTTTTTTCAGAATCTCGAACAGCTTGCACCATTTTATATTGTCGAACGCTTCTTCCATGTCGACAAATCCTATGAAAGTGTCTTGATTTTTCTTTAGCCTTGCTTCCATTATCAGCCGTAACGTCAGAATTGCCTCTCTCGTCCCTTTACTTTACCTGAAGCCAAACTGATCGTCACCTAGCGCATTCTCAATTTTCTTTTCCATTCTTCTGTATATTATTCTTGTAAGCAGATTCGATGCATGAGCTGTTAAGCTGATTGTGCGATAATTCTCGCACTTGTCAACTCTTGCCGTCTTCGGAATTGTGTGGATGATGCTTATCCGAAAGTCAGAGGATACATCGCCAGACTCATATACACTCCTGGAAATGGAAAAAAGAACACATTGACACCGGTGTGTCAGACCCACCATACTTGCTCCGGACACTGCGAGAAGGCTGTACAAGCAATGATCACACGCACGGCACAGCGGACACACCAGGAACCGCGGTGTTGGCCGTCGAATGGCGCTAGCTGCGCAGCATTTGTGCACCGCCGCCGTCAGTGTCAGCCAGTTTGCCGTGGCATACGGAGCTCCATCGCAGTCTTTAACACTGGTAGCATGCCGCGACAGCGTGGACGTGAACCGTATGTGCAGTTGACGGACTTTGAGCGAGGGCGTATAGTGGGCATGCGGGAGGCCGGGTGGACGTACCGCCGAATTGCTCAACACGTGGGGCGTGAGGTCTCCACAGTACATTGATGTTGTCGCCAGTGGTCGGCGGAAGGTACACGTGCCCGTCGACCTGGGACCGGACCGCAGCGACGCACGGATGCACGCCAAGACCGTAGGATCCTACGCAGTGCCGTAGGGGACCGCACCGCCACTTCCCAGGAAATTAGGGACACTGTTGCTCCTGGGGTATCGGCGAGGACCATTCGCAACCGTCTCCATGAAGCTGGGCTACGGTCCCGCACACCGTTAGGCCGTCTTCCGCTCACGCCCCAACATCGTGCAGCCCGCCTCCAGTGGTGTCGCGACAGGCGTGAATGGAGGGACGAATGGAGACGTGTCGTCTTGAGCGATGAGAGTCGCTTCTGCCTTGGTGCCAATGATGGTCGTATGCGTGTTTGGCGCCGTGCAGGTGAGCGCCACAATCAGGACTGCATACGACCGAGGCACACAGGGCCGACACCCGGCATCATGGTGTGGGGAGCGATCTCCTACACTGGCCGTACACCACTGGTGATCGTCGAGGGGACACTGAATAGTGCACGGTACATCCATACCGTCATCGAACCCATCGTTCTACCATTCCTAGACCGGCAAGGGAACTTGCTGTTCCAACAGGACAATGCACGTCCGCATGTATCCCGTGCCACCCAACGTGCTCTAGAAGGTGTAAGTCAACTACCCTGGCCAGCAAGATCTCCGGATCTGTCCCCCATTGAGCATGTTTGGGACTGGATGAAGCGTCGTCTCACGCGGTCTGCACGTCCAGCACGAACGCTGGTCCAACTGAGGCGCCAGGTGGAAATGGCATGGCAAGCTGTTCCACAGGACTACATCCAGCATCTCTACGATCGTCTCCATGGGAGAATAGCAGCCTGCATTGCTGCGAAAGGTGGATATACACTGTACTAGTGCCGACATTGTGCATGCTCTGTTGCCTGTGTCTATGTGCCTGTGGTTCTGTCAGTGTGATCATGTGATGTATCTGACCCCAGGAATGTGTCAATAAAGTTTCCCCTTCCTGGGACAATGAATTCACGGTGTTCTTATTTCAATTTCCAGGAATGTATTCTACACACCCACGTGAATAGTCGTTTTGTTGCCACTTCCCCCAATCATTTTAGAAATTCTGATGGAATGTTATCTATCCCTTCTGCCTTATTTGACCGTAAGTCCGCCAAAGCTCTTTTAAATTCCGATTCTAACACTGGATCCCCTAACTCTACTGAATCGACTCCTGTTTCTTCTTCTATCACATCAGACAAATCTTCACCCTCATAGAGGCTTTCAATGTATTCTTTCCACCTATCTGCTCTCTCCTCTGCATTTAACAGTGGAATTCCCGTTGCACTTGCCATTTCGTCTTAGCTTCCCTGCACTTCCCATTTATTTCATTCCTCAGCGACTCGTATTTCAGTATTCCTGATTTTCGCGGAACATGTTTGTACTTCCTCCTTTCATCAATCAACTGAAGCATTTCTTCTGTTACCCATGGTTTCTTCGTGGCTACCTTCTTTATACCTATGTTTTCCTTCCCAACTTTTGTGATGGCCCTTTTTAGAGATGTCCATCCCTCTTCAACTGTACTGCCTACTGCGCTATTCCTTATTGCTGTATCTACAGCGTTAGAGAACTTCAAACGTATCTCGTCATTCCTTAGTACTTCCGTATCCCACTTCTTTGCGTATTGATTCTTCCTGACTAATGTCCTGAACTTCAGCCTACTCTTGATCACTACTATATTGTGATTTGAGTCTATATCTGCTCCTGGGTACGCCTTGCAATCCAATATCTGATTTCGGAATCTCTGTCTATGATGTAATCTAATTGAAATCTTCCCGTATCTCCCGGCCTATTCCAAGTATACCTCCTCCTCTTGTGATTCTTGAACAGGGTATTCGCTATTACTAGCTGAAGCTTGTTACAGAACTCAATTAGTCTTTCTCCTCTTTCATTCCTTGTCCCAAGCCCATATTCTCCTGTAACCTTTTCTTCTACTCCTTCCCTACAACTGCATTCCAGTCGCCCATGACTATTAGATTTTCGTCCCCCTTTACATACTGCATTACCCGTTCAATATCCTCATACTCTTTCTCTATCTGTTCATCTTCAGCTTGAGACGTCGGCATGTATACCTCAACTATCGTTGTCGGTGTTGGTCTGCTGTCGATTCTGATTAGAACAACCCGGTCACTGAACTGTTCACAGTAACACACCCTCTGCCCTACCTTCCTATTCATAACGAATCCTACACCTGTTATACCATTTTCTGCTGCTGTTGATATTACTAGATACTCAACTGACCAGAAATTCTTGTCTTCCTTCCACTTAACTTCACTGACCCCTACTATATCTAGATTGAGCCTTTGCATTTCCCTTTTCAGATTTTCTAGTTTCCCTACCACGTTCAAGCTTCTGACATTCCACGCCCCGACTCGTAGAACGTTATCCTTTCGTTGATTATTCATCTTTTTCTCGTGGTAACCTCCCCCTTGGGAGTCCCCTCCCGGAGATCCGAATGGGGGACTATTCCGGAATCTTTTGCCAATGGAGAGATCATCATGACACTTCTTCAATTACAGGCCACATGTATCAGGGGTCATCTCACTCTATCTGTACACGCCCCACATCATTACAGAGTCTCGACCAACTTGAACAGTCCCCAGTTGACATTCAGGGTCCATGGATTCGTGAGACGTATACGTCGATCGGCTCGATACAATGTGAAAGGAGACTCGTCCGATCAGGCAACATGCCTCAAGTCATCGTCTAATGCCGGTGTTGATAGGGCCAGAACAGGTATAAAGCTGTTTGTCTTGCCGTTATCAAGAATACACGAGTGGGCCTTCGGCTCCGAAAGTCTGTATTAATCATGTGTCGTTGAATGGTTCGCACGCTGACACATGGTAATGGCCCAGAACTGAAATCTGCAGCAATTTGAGGAAGGGTTGCACTTCTGTCAGGGTTGAACGATTCTCTTCAGTCGTCATTGGTCCCGTTCTTGCTGGATCTTTCCGATGTTTTGCCAGATTCCTGATATTCATGGTACACACGTGAAATAGTCTTAGGGGAAAATCCCCACTTCATCGCTACCTCGGAGATGCTGTGTCCCATGGCTCGTGTGCCAACTGTAACACCACGTTGAGACTCACTTGGATCTTGATAACTTGCCATTCTAGCAGCAGTAACCGATCTAACAACTTCGAAAGACACTTGTTGTCTTATATAGGCGTTGCCGACCGCAGCATCGTGTTCTGCCTGTTTAAATATCGGTGTATTTGAATACGCATGCCTATACCAGTTTCTTTGGCGTTTCAGTGTAAGTTCGTAGGCTTCCTCGGCCAGTGTTGTTTTCAATAAAGTAATTTTGGGTATTAGGCTACGTCATTCGAAAACACTAAGGCAACTAGGTTTTCAACATCTCGACCCGCTTCCGGCTGTTCAGGACCGGGCAACTACCCAAAATTGCTTTTGGCATCTTGCGGCTTATAGAGGCAGCATGTGTTGCCTGTGATTCAATCACCTGCTCGGCATGAAAGAGAATAGTCCGAGCAAAATTTTAAGATACTTTTTTCTCCTTAAAGATACTCATTCTTAAGGTTTCCTTCTTGAAATTATTTATCATTTTACTTTGGTCGGTTAGTATACTGTATAACTGGTTATTAGAGGATACTAGTATGATGATTATGGGGTTTTCGACCAAAATCGTCTGCTTCTGTCACATATATCTTTACAACTTAGACGTCCTGGTACATTTGTTGCTAGAGAAATTTTACAACGACTTTTGGGATTACCTTATCCTTACGTGTTCTTACGGTTCTTGAATTCCACACTAGCACTGTCTCTAGGCCTAGTTTCTTGCTGGGGCAGAAGACCGCCATTTCAGGGAAGAGAGCGCTTCAAGAGATCACTGGTTCATGAAGTCAGTTACAGATCGTTTTTAAGTTTTCTTCTCGCGATATATCATGAAATGATGTGTTTTTAACTGCACATATTGTAGCGCTACACTTTGCTACATTTTTTCGAGCACCTCTACAAATTTCCACTGGCGCTTTCCTTTGTGACTCATGAAATATGTCGCTGCCCATCTCCTCCGTCTTACTCTGATAGCTCTCAGATATACTCTGCAGCACCAACGAAAACGTCGCGTTCATATTGTTGCTGGATGTTCATATTGTATGGAGCGCACTAGTCCGAAACTACTGGACTCTATAGTTAAGCAGGTGCAGTGCACTACAGGGTCACTCTCCACGTAAGCAAAAATTCGAGGACTGTGAAAGACAACGCAACGCAGCCAATGCAGTTAAACGGAAATGCGTTAGGCTCCTAGATCAGGGTGTCAGGGAGATGTAGTACATTTTGATTTTGGAAAACATTTTATGCAAAACAACATCAACAATTATTAAAAAAGAAAGTGATCGTATGAAGAGTCAAACGAAATCTGCATCTGGATTGAGTTTTTTTTTTTTGTAGGCAAGACGCGGAATGTCACATTTAGTAGATGATCAACAGATGTAGAAAGTAAATTTGCCGTACCCTAGGGAAGCATGTTGAATTTTTTTTCATTTTATATTAGTGATTCCGTAGAAATGTTGGAACACGTGAGGCAATACTGACCCTACGACGTATCTTAAAGGAATATTAAGGAAAGGCAAACCTACGTATCTAGCTTTTGTAGACTTAGAGAAAGCTTTTGACAACATTGACTGGAATACTCTCTTTCAAATTCAGAAGGTGGCAGGGGTAAAATACAGGGAGCGAGAGGGTATTTACAATTTGTACGTAAAGCAGATGGCAGTTATATGAGTCGAGGCCCATGAAAGGGAAGCTGTGGTAGGGAAGGAAGTGAGACAGGGTTGTAGCCTCTCCCCGATGCTATTCAATCTGTATATTGAGCAAGCAGTAAAGGAAACAAAAGAAAAATTTGGAGTAGGTATTAAAATCCATGGAGAAGAAATAAAAAATTTGAGGTTTGCCGATGATATTGTAATACTGTCAGAGAGAGCAAAGGACTTGGAAGAGCAGTTGAACGGAATGGACAGTGTCTTGAATGGAGGGTATAAGATGAACATCAACAAAAGCAAAACGAGGATAATGGAATGTATCCGAATTAAATCGGATGATGCTGAGGGAATTAGATTAGGAATTGAGACACTTAAAGTAGTAAAGGAGTTTTGCTATTTGGGGAACAAAATAACAGATGATGGTCGAAGTAGAGAAGGTATAAAATGTAGACTGGCAATGGCAAGGAAAGCCTTTCCGAAGAAGAGAAATTTGATAACATCGAGTGTAGATTTAAGTGTCAGGAAGTCGTTTCAGAAAGTATTTGTATGGATTGTAGCCATGTATGGAAGTGAGACATGGACGATAAATAGTTTAGACAAGAAGAGAATAGAAGCTTTCGAAATGTGGTGCTACAGAAGAACGCTGAAGATTAGGTGGGTACATCACGTAACTAATGAGGAGGTATTGAATAGAATTGGGGAGAAGAGGAGCTTGTGGCACAACTTGACGAGAAGAAGGGACCGGTTAGTAGGACATGTTTTGAGACATCAAGGGATCACAAATTTAGCATTGGAGGGCAACGTCGAATGTAAAAATTGTAGAGGGAGACCAAGAGATGAATACACTAAGCAGATTCAGAAGGATGTAGGCTGCAGTAGGTATTGGGAGATGAAGAAGCTTGCAAAGGATAGAGTAGCATGGAGAGCTGCATCAAACCAGTCTCCGTTCTGAAGACCACAACAACAACATTAGTGATATGGTAGACAATGTTAATAGTACCTCAGACTTTTTCATTTGATGCAGTTGCCTATAATGAAGTTCTCTGAAAGAAAAAAAAAACCTTGCACAACTTTTCTAATGTTGGCAAGAATTCATAGCGGTGAAAGCTATGCTGCGCGCGCTTGATATCTTTCGTGGTATCGGTTCTACTGGCGCTAGCTTCGCTTCCGACCGTTGCTGGGCAGCTAGAGGACTCTTGGCCACGGGCTGCTCACCGTATATATTCTTGTGCCCGACTTGTTATGAGAGAAGTAATTGGATTTCAGGTGTGGTAGTTGGAGGCCCCATTTGACGGAGAAAGTGTGAGAGCTCTATGTTGGCAGGACGTTGCTAGAAGGAGGTGGGCCCGCTGGTAAAGAGTTACCTGCGCCATTGGGCTGGTTGTGAACTTCAGTTTCCTGTACCTTACCCTTAACGGAAGCGAGTCTACTAGGGAAACTGTTGTTTATTCATACTGTATGAATATGTGGTGTCTCTTCTTTCGGACATACTATGAAAATTGAAGGTGGAGTGTGACAAAGGAAGGGAATGGAAGGAACTGATGATATCAGCTGTATTAGGACTTTTTGTGGAATCAGTGGTGACGAGTGGAAATGTGTACCGGACAAGGACTCGAGCCTGGGACCGCCTGCTTACTAAGCAGATGCGTTAACCAGTGCACCATCCGGACACAGTGTTCAACGCACAAACGTGACCTAACTCGGTATGCTCCCCAGCCGACTCACATTCCCGCCTAGCACCACCTACCTACAGTTCAAGTCTGTTAATTACTTCTCGTTAATTACGAAGTTTCTCTATCGGAAATTTCTTTTCACTAATTTTAGACGTCCTCTGGCGGAAATGTCTTTTCGCCAGATAAATTTAGAAAAAAATGTAGTTGATTCAGGTGAATAGAAGCTTAAATAAATCTGAAATTTACCGTATATCTATATTGTAATCTCATCAAAATGTTTGAAAACGATTGTAAAATTGCACACACACATTAATAAAAACAGAAGATAATTACGTAGGAAAAATGAATTTTAATACACCACAAATCAGTCCAAAACGTATAAAACAATTTCTCGCGGGCCAATATAGATTCCTAATCTCATACAGATTTACATCCTTAGCAAAGCGTGGGAACCAGCGATCACCCGGATTAAGAAGAAAAACGATATTTCCCAGAGTATACCGACTTCGGGGGAGGAGGGAAGAATAACGAGAGCGGTGCCGGCAGACCCTCCTGAACGAGAAGACCTAGGAGGCAGCGCCCAGACGGCGGGAGAACGGACGCTGCACCTGGACCGCTCCGATTCGTAGGAAGCGCCTGAGGGAGAAGCGGGAGGGCGATTGTCCTATATATACATGGCGCCGGCCCACTGCCGGTCAGTCCATAAGCGCACCTGATGATGGCAACGTGGTCGATGGCAGAAATATTGTGTCCTGTGCACGCTCATACCAGGCTGTTCACCGGAGATTTATTTCTTCACCACATCAAAGTATCTATAAACTGATTCGAACTTACGATATTCGAACCATGCTCCGAAAGACGGAACAAACGGCCTCGCCCATAGACAGTCCTAAAAGAAACCGATTAAATTCATGAAGGTTTTCAATCAGTAAAAAAAGGCAGTTACAGGTTTGGAATCATCGGCCAAAGGTATCTGATGGTCGACTTCATTGAGGTTCAGAAAAGAGAACCATCTGGAACCCGCAAAGCATTTTTTGCAAAAACAGACATAATGTCTTATGGGATAACAGCAATCAGTGATTTTATAATGTTACTTGGTTGGTTGGTTGGTTGGCTTTGGGGAAGGAGACCAGACAGCGAGGTCATCGGCCTCATCGGATTAGGGAAGGACGGGGAAGGAAGTCGGCCGTGCCCTTTGAAAGGAACCATCGCGGCATTTGCCTGGAGCGATTTAGGGAAATCACGGAAAACCTAAATCAGGATGGCCGGACGCGGGATTGAACCGTCGTCCTCCCGAATGCGAGTCCAGTGTCTAACCACGGCGCCACCTCGCTCGGTTCTTATAATGTTACTTAAAATCCGTCTTGATTGCAAATTTTTTTTATTCATATGACCGGTTTCAGTACATTCAGAACCATCTTCATATCTGATATTTCAGTTACAGGACTAACCCGTCCAAATCCAGCGACTTTCACATGCTGCGTCCTTGTTGTTATTGTTGTTGTGGTCTTCAGTCCTGAGACTGGTTTGATGCAGCTCTCCATGCTACCCTATCCTGTGCAAATTTCTTCATCTCCCAGTACCTACTGCAACCTACATCCTTCTGAATCTGCTTAGTGTATCCACCTCTGGGTCTCCATCTACGATTTTTACCCTCCACGCTGCCCTCCAATGCTAAATTTGTGATCCCTTGATGCCTCAGAACATGTCCTACTAACATGTCCCTTCTTCTCGTCAAGTTGTGCCACAAACTCCTCCTCTCCCCAATTCTATTCAATACCTCCTCATTAGTTATGTGGTCTACCCATATAACCTTCAGCATTCTTCTGTAGCACCACATTTCGGAAGCTTCTATTCTCTTCCTTTCCAAACTATTTGTCGTCCATGTTTTACTTCCATACATGGCTACACTCCATACGAATACTTTCAGAAACGACTTTCTGACACTTAAATCTATACTCGATATTAACAAATTTCTCTTCTTCAGAAACGCTTTCCTTGCCTTTGCCAGTCTACATTTTACATATTCTCTACTACGACCATCATCAGTTATTTTGCTCCCCAAATAGCAAAACTCCTTTACTACTTTAAGTGTCTGACTTCCTAATCTAGCCGGCCGTAGTATCCGTGCGGTTCTAGGCGCTACCGTCTGGAGCCGAGCGACCGCTACGGTCACAGGTTCGAATCCTGCCTCGGGCATGGATGTGTGTGATGTCCCTAGGTTAGTTAGGTTTAATTAGTTCTAAGTTCTAGGCGACTGATAACCTCGGAAGTTAAGTCGCATAGTGCTCAGAGCCATTTGAACCATTTTTTTCCTAATCTAATTCCCTCAGCATCACACGATTTAATTCGACTACATTCCATTATCCTCGTTTTGCTTTTGTTGATGTTCATCTTATATTCTCCTTTCAAGACAATGTCCATTCCGTTCAACTGCTCTTCCAACTGCGTCCTTTAGGAACAAAAAATGGGTAAAGCGTAGGAAGAAGTCGAAGGTCTCATGACAGCACCCTGGAGCACGTTGTTAATTAGGTCACACCAAAGCTTCATCTTGGGTGGAGATAATCTATGAGAGAGCTCACGAACAGGGATATATAGTCATCCAGGTGAATCTCATATCGGATATTTCTAGTGAAGCCAAATTTATTTGTGAGGACATCAGGAAATTGGGACCGCTTGTTCAAAAATTTCCCAGCCTCCCCAGATTCCAAATGATCAGTGACTGCACTTTACTAATCGGCTCAGAGCTCCGACACGAACACAATGCTATCCTTTCGTTATGACAAAATTATAAACAAAAGCAACGAACTTGATAATCAAGAACTAGGCTGGTATACTCGATCAAATCGCAGCCGAGTATCACATTAACTGACAAATCCTTAGCAACGACAAATCTGACAGGCCATGTAAATTGCAGTATGCCTAATTTGCTCCGAAAGTCCCCTACCAGAGGTAATTCTGGTCTTAACGAGACGACGTCTCTGAGATGGGCAGGCACAGAGAAGTTGTTCTATATAAATTTCCAAAATCGAGGTACCACTTATATTCAAGTAGTAAAACAGAATTCTCATAATGCCAAAGAGTGCATACAGGTTGAATATTGAAGTGGGCACACACATAAGGAAGCATCAGACTTTGTGGGAGTAATTCTTAACAGGAAGATGGGTAACCCTTCTCACCGGTGTTCTATGTTGTAAGATCTTCGGAGGCGGGTCTCGCTTCACCTGACGTGACCTTACAAAATGTCTACTATTACCACATCTGAAACAGACATTAGGCTTAAGCTAAGAAAATGACTGTTAGTTCAAATTTTTATGGGAAAAAGGTCACTTGGGTTACCTCCATTAACATAACTTGCGGAGCGCCCCCTCTTCCTTGGAATTGGCGGGAAAGGGACTCAGCCCTGTGCTGTATAGGATGGACACAAGTATTTATTTTGCTGGCAGTCTTTATTTAAACAATTTAAGGCAGCAGCTCCATCCAATGTGTTCACCATGAGGTCTGGAGTCCAACTGACCTAATACACAGTACTGACAACATAGGGCACTGTCGCTTCTGTGACGTAATCCAAGATGGCGGTCTGGGGGGGGGGGGGCGAATGGCGAGAAAAGGACTTAGCCTGTGCTGGGCTGCTGGAGAGAGGTAGAAGTATACTTTATTTATTTTGGAACAGTTTATTTAGGGATGGATTTCACGTAGTTCATTTACTACTCTGATACAAAACATTCGCCCTGATATGCTTGGGGTCACGCTACATAGCCCACAGACCTCCCAACTACACGTAAATTACCGAAATAATGTGGTACACTGATGTACAGACACAGAAACAACTCGTAAATTACCGAAATAATGCAGTACACAGCATACAGACATGTAGTACACTTTAGTGCAGACACAAAAGCAACTAGAAAATAGCCAAAATGCCATCTGCGGCAACACACACATACACAGACATACACGAAACAGCGAAAACGCACTGCAAACGTGGAATATGTGGGTGGAGGAGACTGCATGCATTCGAGCACAGTGCTATACTAGGCCTCCCAATCAGAAAAACAGTGCATTTCAGTTAGGTGTTGACAGCTGTACTACATTTACGAGCGATTTCAGAAGTGACATAAAAGAATAGATAAATTGCGAAAAATGCGGGAAAACACGTATAAATTGAGGGAAAATAAACTGAAAAGTGAGGAAATTGAGGAAGCACTTGCATGTCTTATGGTTGGCACAGAACAATTCTTACACATGGGAACAAGTATGCGATTGCAAGAGGAATCTGTGAAAACGTCGACATGGAAGCGAAGGGAACCAGGGAAACAGTCACTTTTTGTGATTGAGGCAGCACTCTGCTGTATGTCTATTGAGGTAGCGGTATTACAGGCGAGTTGACATTCCTCTAAATGAACGAAGATTTATGTGATGTACTCCATTCCCCTGTCACATCTTGGATATGAAAACGAGACTTCATTTTCATAACTAAGATCATTCTAAGTTAACGATAGGTGTTTGTGAGACACTGCATTCCCCGTGTATAGTGGTGGCATGATGTGTAGTTTCAGATGTTGGAGGCTGCTGCTATACGTATATCTGTTCCCTTGTAAGAGGTATTCTCTATTACTAACCATCATTTTATATAGGACTGATTCAGGCATAGTATAATTTCTGAACCGTGATCAGTTGTGAGCAGTGGATGCTATACATCTCTAGGAAGCTATATTGCGCATATATCGCACAGAGTTGCTGTTTTAAGGAAGTAGTTTCTTCATTTCACAGTTTAACATAATTTATCATAGAGACACCGGCAACAAGGATCTATGGCATGCGCTGGAAATATAATTTTTACCATGCAATATTAACAGCGCTGCATTCCACACGACTGGTAGGTCAGAAACTGAGTAGATCTAACATTATAGCCTGTTTTAAGTGCAGAATCGTGTAGCCTTAGTAGTGCTGATTCCAGACACTGGAACAATGCTTTAAAATTGATAGCATATTTGATGTACGTAAAATTCTTCGAACTCCATTCGTCTGGAGCTCCATCATGCATAAAAGCCAACCGTTTCTTGTTCTTATTAATCGTCTTCTATTGGAACACTTTCAAATCTGTTACTATAAGTTGATAAGGGGTGCTAACCACTCTAGATGGGCGCATCTGGATAAATCTTGTTCACTTCGTTGGGCGAGCACTTGGCAAGGTCCATTCATTTACGAGACATGTAATGTAGTGGTCTAATTCTGGTCAGCTCCAGATCAAATCGGTGACGGAGCTGTAGGGTGGGTTTGCGATGACAGTGAGAGGGGGTCTTTCAATCTGTAATTTTATCCTATGACTGCAAGAATGCTCTGCGATTCCCATCCGCATAGAGGTAGATCGTAAATTAAGCACTGTGCTTGAGGTGTGTAGTGGCACCACAGTTTAAGATAGGGAAATTAGATTTGGTGCAATATTTCGGAGCAACAAGTTACAGCCAGATGCGGGCTGGATTGCAGTAAGTTACTTTGACCAGTGGTTGTGAAGTGGAATGGAGGCCACAGGGGCCATCAAACCGCTGAAAAGAGTAAACGCAGCGGTTCGCATGTGGCAAGCTATAGGCAGAAGGGGTCCACTGGCGCAACCAGGGTGTGGAACATATGTGACTCGGACTGATGAGTTAGCATAACTGAGGCGCACAGCCGAGTATAAAGAGGTGTTGTTTTGAAACGAGATTCATTGAAGTGTCACACTACCGGCGACACACGGCAGCAGATGGGGCGCCAGCGTCCCAGTTCGCAGAGGTTCAGTAGTTCGACCCTCTAACGCCAGCGTGGGGGATTCAAGTGTGGCAGCTCTCCTGGATGGTGGGGCGTGTCACACTACCGGCGACACACGGTAACAGATGGGGCGACAGCGGCCCAGTCCACAGCGGGTCATTAGTTAGATCCTCTGAGGCCGACGCGGGGTCCATAGCCAGCCAGGGCAGGCCACTCTTCGGCTCACTACTGTGGACAGTCGTCTCAGCTCCCAACACACGCCGGAGAGTTACAAGGGGAGGGCCGCAGGTCATTGCTGCCGCATTCCCAACTACATCACTCGAGGAAGAAGCAGCATCTCAGCCGGCCTAGGGCTCCCGGCGGAGCAGTGCAGAGTCAACAGGGACGGTGGCGGCTGAGTCAGCTGCTGGCGTAGCCATGCTGACGTAATCGTAACTCTACAGCTGGCAAACAAGGCCAGCACGACACAGTGTTGCGTTGCACAGGCCGCTGGGGGTACTTCGTCAGCAATGCGGGGCCTGTGACATGGACTGAGGTGAATGAAGCTCTGTAGTGGAAACGAATAAATCATTTGAAAAGCACGGCCGAGTTTTAATACGCCACATTATGGCACCCATCCACTACATTTGGTGTCAATATGCCACATCTGGCGCCTGATACCACAACAAGTGCTAGAAATTTGTTGAGCACTGTCTGGTATACTTTGATTATGTACATGTTCGATGGATGTACTGCACCCATCTAATTTCGCAAAGTAGAGAATAGGTTGTTTAACAATGATACTGAAATTGGGAAACATGCTGTCACGTTGATCACCACATAATGATTGACTGACATCATTTCTTTCAATGGAGAAAGAGTTTTTGTGTAGGGGCAACACCTTCTGGGGATGGCTAGTACCGAAACAGTGATCGCGTACATGACTGCAATATGAGGAATCAGTCGAAATGTAATGCAGGGCCATCAGCTGTTCCCTCACTGTGACAGATGAGTTTGAATGTAGCGGTCATCAATCACCTTTAGACTGTAGTTTGGAAACACTCCACAACACCGCCAAAATCTTCCAGTTTCCTTATGCTTTAACTGCCTTTTATTTAAAATCATCCCGTGTATGTGGTGTGTTACGGTAGCAGCAGTAACAACATGATTCACACCCTGTGACGTCTAGTGTTCTGTGAGAGGCAATGGATCAGAGCGTGTTAATGTCAGTTTAGAACCTGACACAGACCTTGAAGTCGTGGTGGAACAAATAAAATGTATGGCAATATACAAATAGTGTTATAGTAGGAAAAAGTTATTGTCTCAAACTACGACACAGGGTCACAGGGAGTGTCTCTTGCAACTTACAGTATAGTCTGTGGGGTATGGTCATCCTCCTACAGTACATGTGATGAACCTGTAAACTGGTCTCTGCAGTGGATCAACACCTGTATATTTAATAGGATATTCACATGTGATCGGTGCCGCCACACATGAGGAATTTGTTTTTGATATATGGGAGGTGAGAGATGCGGTAATAATGTCATCAAGTTATCTATCAGATGAAGATAGTGGAGCTTTCATAGTTCTTAATCTTTCTCTGTTGGATGGTACAGAATAACGACGATAGCATATTGGAGTGTTAGAGGTGAATGCACCCTGAAGGACGCGAATCTGTTTTGGACTGCAGTATCTGTATGTAGTTTGGAGAAGCTCCACAATGCAGTAGCAAAATCCTCGTCCTTCTCCCAATTCCCGTAATGGCCTTTATACTACTTCATTTTGAAGGAGCAGGCTTCATTTGGTGCTGACCTTACACATCGTGCATAGTTGGCAGAGCTACGACAACATGTTCCCGTTTTCATTGAATGGTCAAAACACAGTCCTGCCGCACTAACTCAGGTTAAAGTTCTGACTTAAATTTGAACGATCACATATTCAAAGCTGCACGGATGGTAGTGCAGAGTCTGAGGGACAGTTGCAAGATGCATAGGGCCTACCTAAAAGCATACTATAATTTTACTGTATCAGATAGGTTAGCGAAAGGTGACTCGTTTCGAAATATAAGAGTGCCAGAAATATTCACTAGCGGCTGTAATCAATAATGGACTTCTCCGTAGGCTCCAATGCAGTAAGTGGTTGTACGGAAAGACTTGATTCCAAATCCAAGACAGAGATCTGAAAAGCCTGTATATATTTCTTACGACCTCAATCATCTCAATACCTACTGTTTGTGATCATTCTCAGTCAACCTTCGCCTGTAACCCAGTGGATAAATCGCAGAACCTGCGACATTGCATCGAAACAGAATGTGTTACAAATACCGTAGAAATATCTAGCGGCGGCATGACGGAGTGGCAAATACCAGATTCATACCACGTTCGGTATCCAAATCACTTTCCATATTCGGTAATTTTTTTATGAGGTTGCTCCGTCGGTAACGTATAACCGCACTGTTGGTCTGATAATATACACTCCGGCGATCACTATCTATATTTAGTGTCGCGGTAATCGTCTCCCAAAACCACTTTATTCGGTGGTAATGCCATACCTCGATTTATGAAGCCGGTATAACTTTTGACGTTAGGGGAAAGTATGTCAGTTCATAAGAATGGTACAGATATTTCTATTTCCAGAGCCACAGCCCTCAGCAGGGTGTATTTCCGATACTTCGCTCATTATCGAATGTCGTGCAATTGAGACCGCGATCGTAATATTTAATTGTAATTATATATGATTCACGTTGCTGGATAATGGTAGGAGCTGTCCGAATGGAGAGGCCTGTTGGGTTGCAGGAATGTAGCTGATTGAACCATGGCGTCCTCTAGACGGCCGAGAAGTGGACTAATACTTCCAGAATGAAATTTTCGCTCTGCAGCGGAGTGTGCACTGACATGAAACTTTGTGGCAAATTAAAACTGTGTGTCGGACCGAGACTCGAACTCGGGGGCTTTGCCTTTCACGGGCAAGTGCTCTAGCAAGCCGTGAGGATAGGTCGTGAGTCGTGCTTGGGTAGCACAGATCGTAGAGAAAGCGCCTGCGAAAGGCAGAAGTCCCGAGTTCGAGACTTGGTCTGGCACACAGTTTTAATCTGCCACGAAGTTCCGGAGTAATACTTATTACGGGTTGGATAGCTTTCGTGACCGCGTGGATATCTGAGAAGATTCGATATGGACGTGTGTTTACAATGGAAAATTATTCCCTCCCTTGGAAATTGTCTGGTTGACTGCTTCTATACATTTCACGCCTTTATTTGTTTGAGGGGATATTGATCGCGGTGTGTGCATCTAGAAAGTGAAAGACAGGTGAATACACGTTTGTTGTCTCTCTAGACATGAGAAACACCTTCATTGGTCAAATTCTTGTCGGGTTTCCAGCCGGACAAAACTGTCATCTGAGCACAATATTTCAGCGGTCCATCTGGCCGCCATCATCAGGTGAGAAATGCTACGCTGCTCGCGTCGATAACTAGCTCTACTTGCAAATGATTGCACCTTTATACGCATCAGAAGTACAACAGCGCATGTGCTAGATACAGGGTACATGCGCTCAGTCATCCCTGCTGCCCCCTGGCGCAAAGAGAGTTGCAGCGCCTCCGGTGGTGAATACTGTTGACAACGATATATCAAAAATGGTTCAAATGGGTCTGAGCACTATGGAACTTAACTTCTCGGGTCATCAGTCCCCTAGAACTTAGAACTACTTAAACCTAACTAACCTAAGGACATCACACACATCCATGCCCGAGGCAGGATTCGAGCCTGCGACCGTAGCAGTCGCGCGGTTCCAGACTGTAGCGCCTAGAACCGCTCGACCACTCCGCCCGGCACAACGATATATCGTTACAAATGATAATTCATAGCCGGTCGACTCAGACGCTGTTGTTCCTTGGTGTCTGATAAAACAGGGTTCTACGTTTTACTTAGCGGGTATCCATTATCACGATTAATTATATTATCTGCTAGCCTGATTTCAACATCCCAATACCGAGAAGCGTTTGCAGCTACTTGTGTCTCATTATATAGCATCTTGTGTTCCTCTGTAAGGCAATGCTCAGCCACGTCAGATTTCTCTGGTTGTAATAATTGCGTATGGCGATAATGTTCAATACACCTGTCTTTGACGGTACGAATAGTTGTGCCAATGTAAATTTTCCCGCACTCACATGGTATTTTGTAAACGCCAGACTTCCTCAAACCTAAATCATCTTTGACAGTGTTCGAATCTTAGCTGGCGGACGAAAAACAAATCTAATCTCACATTTCTTCAGAAGTCTACCATCTTGGCGGACACATTCCCAGCATACGGAAGAAATGCCACAGACCTAAATGTGTCTTCAGAAGGTTCAGGTAGGGGTCCAAACTCAAAAGAACGTCGAATTTGTCGGTCCGTATAGCTGTCATTATTGAACACGTCCTTAAGATGTTGCGGCTCCTGTGGTAAATTTTCAGAATCCGAGACAGCATAGGCTCATTTAACCAAGATCCGAAGGGCTCTTGTACGTTGCAAACGTTGATGGCAACTGGTATCATGTAAATACTTGTCGGTATGAGTCGGTTTCCTGTAAACACTGTGTCCAAGAGTTCCGCCTTCTTTTCTATAAACTACTACATCCAAAAAAGGTAACTTTCCCTCCTTTTCTATTTCAATCGTGAATTTGATGTTCGGATGAAGACAATTATAATCGTCCAGTAACTGGTGCAAAGGGTCTATTCCATGTGGCCAAACAAGAAACATGTCGTCAACATATCTCAGAAAACACGAGGGCTTCAAAAAAGGTGTTTTCAGGCCCATATTCTCAAAGTCCTCCATAAAAAGATTAGCGACTATGGGGGATAAAGGACTCCGCATAGCCGTTTTTATTACTCATCAAACAAAAAGTAGGTGGACGTCAGAACACGGCGGCAGAGCTTTGTCATTTACACACCAAGTTTGTCATTAATTGAAATCAATGTCTCTTCAAGAAGGACCCGACTAAAAAGTGACACTACATCAAAACTAACAAGTAAATCAGAGGGACCAAGTCGAAGCAACTTTAAACGGTGAATAAAATCCATGGAGTTATAATTATAGTGTTCACATGTACCCACATGAGAGCTGAGAGCTGACGCTAAATATTTTGCCAAGTTGTAAGTTGGAGCACCAAAATTAGAAGCAATAGGGTCCAATGGGACCCTATCCTTATAGATCTTAGGCAAACTGTATAATCTAGGTGGAACGGACACACCAGGACGTAGTGTTTTGAAAGTGTCTTCAGATAAGGAACTCTTCTTCAGAAGTGAAACCATAGACTATTTTATGCAATCCGCCGGATCCTTTTGTACTATAGGATGTGACAGATCCCTAAGTAAATCCCAAGGATGGCATAAAACGGACTACGATTTCACTTCTTTCCTGACGACACTACCAAAATACTACATCCTGGTGTGGCCGTTCCAACTAGATTATAAAGTCTGCCAAACATCGATAAGGATGGGGTTTGGTTTCAAGATCTAATATTAAAGCTTCTGTACTCAGTGGTAGAACAGTGTAATTGAGTAAGAGTCTCTGTATTTGATGATCTGTAGGCCACTTTTGCATGGTTTAACTGTCAGTGCAGTATGACTACCTGTGAAAAATAGTTTTTCTGCTGAAAGTCTCTTCTGCAGAAAGAAAAAGGCGGGCAGTGTTTCCACACCAGCAACACTACTAATTTTGTGGGTAAATTCAATAAGAGCCGATCATAATGCTCCATTCATTCATACTTTGTGCTGGGACATAGGAGCCTTTATATAGTGGTGAGAACATTTGCATTTCGAAAATGTTCGTTGAATGTAAGACTCAACAATTTCCAGGAAGGGTAACACGTGATGGATGGGGTGCCACGTTAGGACCATCAGGAGGAATGCATTTGGCGTTACTCATAAAGAGGTTCTGTTAGGGCACGAATTTCCATGTGGACAAGCTGAGACATCACAAAAGCTCCTACAAAAGCGACTATTAACTATTTCTGCGACACTTTACTATTTCCGAGAGGTCTGCTTGGCTTTTACTTACATAGCCTTGTGATGTCAGTATAGCATTGAGAACCTTTCAGCTGCATCTGCAAGGGTGAGTCGCCCGGCAATTACGTCTTTGCAGGACGCAGGTAGAGAGGCATCGCGCCAACAATGGTAAACACATGCGCGTCCAGAGGGTGACTTGACTCTTATTTACATAGACATGTGACGTCAGTATAACCCTCGAAGAACTCTAACTACGCCAGAAAATGGATGCGATTTTCACCTACTGGCTGTATGCAGTAGCGACCTGAGAGCAACAGCTCGGGTCACTGCATTCGTCTGTCCAGCAGTGGCTCGCGGCAGCGTCGGCGTGTGCACGCGTTGGAACAGTTCGCTGATACATCGCAGTTGACGATAGTTCGAAAGTGTATGTTACGTCCACTGAGTGTTTGTGCACTGCATTATTTTCGGCTGTTTAAGCTTTGCGAGCGTGTTTGAAGAGCCTTTTTATATGCATTATTTTTTGACAATTTACGAGTTGTTTCTATGTCTGTTGCATTATTTTGTGAGCAGGTCTAAAGGCTGTGCTATGCATTATTTCAGTAATTTGCGAGTACTTTGCAGGTCAGTATGCTGTGTACTGCATTACTGGACAGTTCACAAGTAGTGAGCATTTTACATGCATTATTTTGACAAGTTTCGAGTTGTTTTCGTGTCTGCAAATCAGTGTACTGCGTTATTACGATAAATTACGAGTAGTTTGCAGGTCTGTAGGCTATATAGAGTGACGCCAAGCATGTCAGTGGGAGTATTTTGTATCAGTGTAATAAATGAACTACATGAAATCCATCCCTAAATACACTCCTGGAAATTGAAATAAGAACACCGTGAATTCATTGTCCCAGAAAGGGGAAACTTTATTGACACATTCCTGGGGTCAGATACATCACATGATCACACTGACAGAACCACAGGCACATAGACACAGGCAACAGAGCATGCACAATGTCGGCACTAGTACAGTGTATATCCACCTTTCGCAGCAATGCAGGCTGCTATTCTGCCATGGAGACGATCGTAGGAGATCGCTCCCCACACCATGATGCCGGCTGTTGGCCCTGTGTGCCTCGGTCGTATGCAGTCCTGATTGTGGCGCTCACCTGCACGGCGCCAAACACGCATACGACCATCATTGGCACCAAGGCAGAAGCGACTCTTATCGCTGAAGACGACACGTCTCCATTCGTCCCTCCATTCACGCCTGTCGCGACACCACTGGAGGCGGGCTGCAAGATGTTGGGGCGTGAGCGGAAGACGGCCTAACGGTGTGCGGGACCGTAGCCCAGCTTCATGGAGACGGTTGCGAATGGTCCTCGCCGATACCCCAGGAGCAACAGTGTCCCTAATTTGCTGGGAAGTGGCGGTGCGGTCCCCTACGGCACTGCGTAGGATCCTACGGTCTTGGCGTGCATCCGTGCGTCGCTGCGGTCCGGTCCCAGGTCGACGGGCACGTGCACCTTCCGCCGACCACTGGCGACAACATCGATGTACTGTGGAGACCTCACGCCCCACGTGTTGAGCAATTCGGCGGTACGTCCACCCGGCCTCCCGCATGCCCACTATACGCCCTCGCTCAAAGTCCGTCAACTGCACATACGGTTCACGTCCACGCTGTCGCGGCATGCTACCAGTGTTAAAGACTGCGATGGATCTCCGTATGCCACGGCAAACTGGCTGACACTGACGGCGGCGGTGCACAAATGCTGCGCAGCTAGCGCCATTCGACGGCCAACACCGCGGTTCCTGGTGTGTCCGCTGTGCCGTACGTGTGATCATTGCTTGTACAGCCCTCTCGCAGTGTCCGGAGCAAGTATGGTGGGTCTGACACACCGGTGTCAATGTGTTCTTTTTTCCATTTCCAGGAGTGTATATTGTTCCAAAATAAATAATGTACACTCTTTCTTCTCCCTCCAGCGTTCCAGTACAGGCTGAGTCCTTTTCCCGCCATTTTCCCCCAAGACCACCATTATCCAGACAAACATCAACAATGGGCGAAATGTATGAAAGGCTGATCCTACACGGATCATCACCAAAACACCCCATTTCGATAACCGATATCGGCTAACAACGCAAGTTTGGTGTTATTATTATACAGAAAACGTCTAGTGAGGTTACTCGTCTTTCAAACGAAGTTCGATAGTTCTGCAGTTGGAAATCCAGTTTTCTCTCCTATTTTCCTGAGAAAGAATGCACAGGAAGCGGCTTGAACATAAGCTCATTTGTAATACATGTAGACATAGTCTTAAAATATATCACTTAGTACCTGGCATCTTCAAATACTATCCTACACTATGGGCAAACCCATAAACTGAGAAAAAAATACGGCACTATTACTGATAAATCTGTTACTCTATATTATATGGCAGTACGAAGCCAGCCAGCAGGGGTTGTGAGAGAAAAACACGCACACGGCCTGTGACTAACAGATGTGTGCACTCAAATCTCTCGCTGCTCAGCCAAGATACAGAAACATTACTTCGGTTCGGGTCATAATGCTCGGTCATTGCTGTAACGTAATGGAGTTGTTACTTCTATGTCTTTCGATGAAATGTAACGGTCATATGCATATTCTTGAGTGACCATGTGACTATAACTAGATCATGTTAGAGTTATTGTTACCAAACCACTGCTTCAGTTTGTTTCCCTGACTACTCACCACAGGGTGTTTGGTTCCTGGGAACATGTGGCATTCTTGTTGGAAAACAACATTTAAGTCTATAGTGATGAGGCTCATTGTAGTAATGAAGGTCAATTTCTTACTCTTCCAGCTATCGAGACGGACCTTATTGTTTTAAAGAATTACAAAATAGTGTGGAGAGACGTTACGACATATTCTCATTGCTTTGTGCTATTGTTAGTCGTTTCTGACATCGGTTTTATTCACTCCTTGAGCTGTGCGTTTCTCATGCTGCCACTTTCATTGTTCACGTACAAATAACGCATTCAGGAGTTGCTCAAACTGTTTCGAATTCTGCTATGATGGAGGAGGAAGCAACGAGGGCACTGTTACACGATCCTCGCCTGGAACTGGCAACGACTTGTCGGAGTGACTTGAAGCACAGGACGGCAACCTGATAGCGCCTTGGCGCGGTGGCCTCGCGAGACGCGCTCCCTGCGGAGGCGGGCGGCTGGTGCTGGCGGCTGGCGCAGTAAAGTGAGCACCAGCTGCGCCTCCCGGGGGCACTTACAGCCGACAGCTGCCGGTCGATCCCACGCGCTGCCGCTGCCGCTGCCGCCGCCGCCTAGGCCGCACAGGTGTCGGCACTTAGCGCCACGGACCTCTGTGCAGCTCACTCCGATACGGCAGCGAAGAGGCTCTCATTGTCTTCTCTCTCTCGTCTTCGACTCATTACTGCACCCCTCCACGCCTCTTCCAACTCTCTCTCTCACTCTTGAGGCGACCCTAAAGTGCCAAAAATTTGTCACACTTTACTACAAACATTTAACGGTATACGGTGCTGTTTGACGCGTTTTCCCAAGCATAGATCGTGTCTGACGTGTTTGAGAGATACTCTGATAGACGGAAACTTCGAGAAGACAACGTACATTGTTTGTGTGTACGTTTCGCGGTGAATGTTTAGTGAGAAATAGTTTTACTACAATTTATCTTACTGCATTGGAAATTGTCCCAACAATATAAACTACGATAAAGGCTAAAAACAAAACAGCACTGGCAGTTAGCAAACTGGAAATGGTGTCACATCTTACCCAGCCAAATATTACTTAGAATGATGCTAAGAAGAATTTAAATACTCTACGCGGGAATGCAACGAAATTAAGCGAAATCTTTCTCCGGTTCTGCCAAGGACGATGTGGGCATTACCTTCCCACGTTGTGGCATCTTGAGAGTGTGTCAGTGGAGCACCAAGTAGAAGAGAATACATTTTTCTATATGTGTGTCTTTTTCCAAATGTGCTTGCTAACTGTAGGAGCCCGGTTTGATTCCTGGATGGGTCGGAGACTATCTCCACTCGGGGACTGGATATCATGTTGCCCTCACGTTCATATTGCCATAATTCACATTCACTTCTAATACTTCGGGATTTACAGCCACCACGTTTAGCTACAAGAAGCTGTTCTTAGAGCAGTGGAGAAGGCAGCAACGGAAGATAATGTAATGTGGTGAGAGGTATAGGTGACAGACGGTTTGTTTGGTACGGGTATCGTGAGAAAAACCGGGTAAATGGTGATCCTACTTCGTGACTAGCTGCTGCGTTCGAAAGTAGGCACCCAAAATGATTAACTTCAGTTAGTCAATATTAAAAGAACTGAACAGTGAACTTACTTGCATTGCAAAGCATCTCTCAATAGCAGGCTATTATTTAATTTATTTCGAAAGTCTTAACAACCAACAGAATAATATACAACTGAAACTTCCTGGCACATTAAAACTGCGTGCCCGACCGAGACTCGAACTCGGGACCTTTGCCTTTCGCGGGCAAGTGCTCCACCATCTGAGCTACCGAAGCATGACTCACGCCCGGTGCTCACAGCTTTACTTCTGCCAGTATCTCGTCTCCCACCTTCCATACTTTACAGAAGCTCTCCTGCGAACCTTGCAGAACTAGCTCTCCTGAAAGAACGGATACTGTGGAGACATGGCTTAGCCACAGCCTGGGGGATGTTTCCAGAATGAGATTTTCACTCTGCAGCGGAGTGTGCGCTGATATGAAACTTCCTGGCAGATTAAAACTGTGTGCCCGACCGAAACTCGAAGTCGGGACCTTTGCCTTTCGCGGGCAAGTGCTCTACCACCTGAGCTACCGAAGCACGACTCACGCCCAGTACTCACAGCTTTACTTCTGCCAGTATCCCGTCTCCTACATCCCTAACTTTACAGAAGCTCTCCTGCAAACCTTGCAGAACTAGCACTCCTGAAAGAAAGGATACTGTGGAGACATGGCTTAGCCACAGCCTGGGGGATGTTTCCAGAATGAGATTTTCACTCTGCAGAGGAGTGTGCGCTGATATGAAACTTCCTGGCAGATTAAAACTGTGTGCCCGACCGAGACTCGAACTCGGGACCTTTGCCTTTCGCGGGCAAGTGCTCTACCACCTGAGCTACCGAAGCACGACTCACGCCCGTTGCTCATAGCTTTACTTCTGCCAGTATCCCGTCTCCTACCTCCCAAACTTTACAGAAGCTCTTCTGCGAACCTTGCAGAACTAGCACTCCTGAAAGAAAGGATACTATGGAGACATGGCTTAGCCACAGCCTGGGGGATGTTTCCAGAATGAGATTTTCACTCTGCAGCGGAGTGTGCGCTGATATGAAACTTCCTGGCAGATTAAAACTGTGTACCCGACCGAGACTCGAAGTCGGGACCTTTGCCTTTCGCGGGCAAGTGCTCTACCATCTGAGCTACCGAAGCACGACTCACGCCCGGTGCTCACAGCTTTACTTGTGCCAGTATCTCGTCCCCTACCTTCCAAACTTTACAGAAGCGCTCCTGCGAACCTTGCAGAACTAGCACTCCTGAAAGAAAGGAAAAGGTCCAGAGTTCGAGTCTCGGTCGGGTACACAGTTATAATCTGCCAGGAAGTTTCATATCAGCGCAAACTCTGCTGCAGAGTGAAAATCTCATTCTGGAAACATCCCCCCGGCTGTGGCTAAGCCATGTCTCCACAGTATCATTTCTTTCAGGAGAGCTAGTTCTGCAAGGTTCGCAGGAGAGCTTCTGTAATGTTTGGAAGGTAGGAGACGAGGTACTGGCAGAAGTAAAGCTGTGAGCACCGGGCGTGAGTCGTGCTTCGGTAGCTCAGTTGGTAGAGCACTTGCCCGCGAAAGGCAAAGGTCCCGAGTTCGAGTCTCGGTGGGGTACACAGTTTTAATCTGCCAGGAACTTTCATATCAGCGCACACTCCGCTGCAGAGTGAAAATCTCATTCTGGTAATATACAACTACTGAACGAAAAGGCAGGCGAAACACTTCGGAGATGGCTGGCGAAGTGGTTCGGCTGTGAGATCATAGCTGGTACGGCGGTTTCGGACGACAGACATGTTGTCTATTTCGCCGACAACCGTTAAGATCGTAGTTAGCAATCTGTGTTTATTTGGATATGTAACTGGTAACAAATTGATGGTAATTACACAAATTCGTAGTTCATTGATTCGTTCACTTTTTACGAATGTGTGAAGAACGGAAATTACTCGTCATTCATAAAGTGGATATATTCGTGCTCCTTTCTGTATGCTGCTTTTAAAAAAGGCGTGTGGCATCCTATATAAAAAAACTATTTGTGAATGTAACTATCCATGCAATATGAGTTACTTGCTTAGTAAAAATGAGATCAGTGACACTTCATTTGTGGTAACACAGAGGAGGTACACGCAGATACTTCTGTGTGTCTCTTCTTCCACTTGCCGTACACTATTGAGGTGACTGCATGAGCATGTCCTGAAAACCAATAAATAAAAAATAAAAACTTTAAACCAACTCATTAGAAGTTTCACTGTCCGTTCGAAAGTTAAAGTAATCACCTGGTTCTTAGAGCAACATTTTCTTTAACAGGTTTTCATGTGAATATGTCTCTCTTATTTTAAACCATTTCCTGGACCAGCGTCCTCTTGTTGAAACATGGTGCCAGAGTCACTGTTAGAAATGCTTTATCTGCTTTTGTAGCCATTTACACCTGTGTCAAAATACAGCCTACACGAAAAGCAGCTCCATCAAAAAATAAGGTTAAATAGGCAAACATTTTTGGTACTTACATGGGCTTCTTTGACAAATCCGGAGCTACACAATGGCGAATTTGTCAAACAAGTTTGCTCGTCTGCGTGGGCCCTTAATGGGACATCACACGCTCATTTTTATTGCGCAACAATATTGTCAATATACTGAACGGAAGTGCGATGCCAAACACGAAGCAATACTACTGCGTAATATTTACGCCCGGCGACACGTTGGTCAGAAATCTGCCTTCGTAGCGAACATGTAGGACAGACGTGTATTTTGCGACATGCATATGTTGCGACATCATTTGCTACGTGCTGCAAGAAGAAAAGCAAGAGGAAGCTGCTTTGGTTGGCAGAAGTGGCTCGGAAGGCGTTCTACACGCTACCACGCTATCATACTAAGAGACCTAGCAGAAGAACGTTTGAGGTTAACGAGGTATGTCTCAACGAATTGGTGTATTTCAACTTAAGAAGGTAAAAAATGCATTTTCATGTAGTCGTCTAATTACTGAATAAATATGTAATATGTAATCAGGCTTCTCCCCTGAATGCAGCTCTACAGATCATTCAATTCGTCTATCTCTTCCGGTGTATTCACATTCAGATGGTGTATCTGCATTGGTCGTTTGCCTGTTAGAAAATAACGCAATATCGCCAGAAACAGGCGTGCATTGCGCATTATCACCCTTCCAAAATACAATATATTGCACAATATAATGAGAAGTCGTCAATATTTTTATAGCTTTCCCTTCTCCTTCAATATATTGTACCAACCTTTATTACAGCCCTTAGACGGTGAATATTATTGTAATGTAGTCAGTACTGCTCGTTAAATATTGAACGCGTGAGAGCCGCTTTAGACATTCAGAGTGGGGATAAAATACGGAAACAACTACAACAGCTACCAAATTTTTATGGAAGGTCCTCAGTTTCTGGCAAATGTTATTTTTGTCCTTTCTCAGGTCCTAATTTAATTAGCATTCTAGAAGCTACGTTCATCGAACGGTTAGGTTAGACGGAAAAATGTGCACACCTGTTGAAAATGATTTCCTTACAAACTCTTTTTCCGGACCGGGACACAAAGTTGGAAACTTACCTGTAGTATTCTCACGTGTTTATTTCTCTATCAACAACAAAATATACGAGCAGGGCGAGGGGAAGAAATGGGAAGCCCTCTTTGTGACCTAATAGCAGAAATATTAATGAACTGTGTAGAGAATGAAACACTGACACTAAAAGATAGCATCACAAGGAAAGTTAAATTTTATAAGAGGTATGTGAATGAAACCTTCGCTTTATTTGATAGCATAGATGATGAAGTACTAGAAAGTTGAGTAGCCCACATAAAAATATCAAACTCACCCCTGAGCATGAAGAGAATAACACCGTGCCTATTCTTGACATGGATATATAAAAACTGAAACAAAAGGTGTATTTTAATGTTTACAAAAAACTCGCCATCAAACTAAACCTCTCCACATATCGCACCTCCCACAAGAAAGCTGCGTATATATCAGTGCTAACCAGTCCACAAATTTTCACTTCAACATACATAACTCGAACAAGAAATAGAATCTATAAAATATAGCAGAATACGCAATTCACATAAACCTTCACTCATTAAACAACACCAAAACACATACAAAAAGAAACTGAACAAAAATGAAACTGCACTCATAACTGGCAGCATCCCAGCAATTAAATATATAAAATTCCATAGCTTGGTATAATATCTGACAAATTAGAAAGGCTATTCAAAACCACAGACGTAAAAATAAACTTCAACACCAATAACAACCTAAGTATAAAACGTATCCACCACATAAACCAGCCAGATAAAGATCTTGAGGCATTTTTAGGGGGGGGGGGGGAGGGGGGGCGGGACACTTCAGTCTTGACTGGTTTGATGCGGCCCACCACGAATTTCTCCATATCCCAACCTCTTCGTCTCAGGGTAGCTCTTCGAACCTATGCCCTCGATTA
This sequence comes from Schistocerca serialis cubense, assembly GCF_023864345.2. Lineage (NCBI taxonomy): Eukaryota > Metazoa > Arthropoda > Insecta > Orthoptera > Acrididae > Schistocerca > Schistocerca serialis. Next base: position 526,317,346 of record NC_064641.1, read on the forward strand.
TTTGCTGGATATATTTCTCTACAGCTCCCACTAGACCGTGGAAATCAGTCCCTGATGTCTTAAGAGATGTTATATCATTCTGTCCCTTCTCCTTGTCAATGTTTTACACATTACTTTTCTCTCGGATTCTCCGCAGAACCTCCTCATTCTTTACCTTATGAGTCCACCTACTATTCAACATACTTCAAATGCATCGACACTCTTCTGTTTCAGTTTTCCCACAATCCACGTTTCACTACTATACAGTGCTGCGCTCAAGACGAACACGCTCAGAAATTTCTTCCTCAAATTCAAGTCAATGTTTGATATTAGTAGACTTCCCTTGGCCGGATTGCCCTTTTCGCCACTGCTGCTCTCCGTTTGATGTCCTCCTTGCTCCGTCCGCCGTTGGTTATTTTGCTGCCTAGGTAGCAGAATTCTTTAACTTCATCTACTTCGTTACCATCCATTCTGATAAGTTTCTCGCTTTTCTCATTTCTGCTACTTCTCATTATTTTCGTCTTTCTTCGGTTTACTCTCAATCCATACTCTGTACTCATTAGATTGTTCATTCTTTTCCATATCATGTAACTCTTCTTCACTTCCACTCAGAATAACAATGTCATCAGCGAACTGTGTCACTGATATCCATTCACCTTGAATTTCAGTTCCATCCCTGAACCTTTCTTTTATTCCCATCATTCCTTCTTCGATGTATTGATTGAACAGGGGTGAAGGACTTCACTCTATCTTACACCTTTCTTAATCCGAGAACTTTTTCCTTGGACGTCGAAAAACAGTACAAAAATAAATAGTGCAGTAGTGTAATGTCCAACAAGAGAACGGCCAATGTACCAATAATGGAAACGAATCTCAGGAATGCCGAAATCTTAAGTGAACAACTGCCAAACAAAGAATTGTATCACAAGATTTTCGCACCATAGCAACTGAGGAAAAACAATGTGCACATCACAAAGGCTGTGGTGTTAATCGTAATAAATGACGAGACACAGCTCGACACTAGCAGAAGATCTCTTTGGACATCAATTTCTGCTCAACTACTGGCCACACTTTCCCCTAGATACCTCAAAACCAGTACCATCAGCAAACAAACAACAAAAAGGGTTATATTACTTTAGCTTCAGACATTTTACTCTTAAGTACCAACTGTTTTAACATGTAAACGTCTGAAGATGAGCGTAATATGCTTGAAACGCGCTGCTTCATGTTAAATATTAAACAAATAAAAGTTACTGTCTCAGAAAATAGAAATAAGTAAGACTTGTTATTCCACACAGACAAGGTTCTCAAACGTAACCATTACGGCCACAAGCAATTATACCTTACCTTCACTTGACAGTAACTGGACAGCTCAGTGGCTCTGTGTGTTTCCCACGAAAGATAAGAAGCCAGGTTTCAGTCTCAGTCCGGAATACGTATCCTGCCAGGGAAGTCCGGTCAGTCTTCTGACTTGTCTGACTGGTTTGACACGGCATTCTATCCACTCGTCTAATACACCCATTTCTTCCTCTCGTAGCACTATGTGCACTAAACAACCTCAACTGAAGTAAATTCTTTATAATCCGGAGGAAAACTAAATAACAAAAAAATAAGAAATTTCAAAAGAATTTGTGCTAAGGCATTGCTGCGACAAGGAGCACAACAAATGGTTGAAATGGCTCTAAGCACTATTGTACTTAATATCTGAGGTCATCAGTCCCCTAGGCTTAGAACTACTTAAACCTAACTAACCTAAGACCTAAGGACATCACACACAGCCACGCCCGAGGCAGGATTCGAACCTGTGACCGTAGCAGCAGCGCGGGTCCGGACTGACGCGCCTAGAACCGCTAAGCCACTGCGATGCACAACAATGCAGCCGCTCACAAGACCTTACTCTCTATCTCCCGGCATGGATGCCTAAATTATTACCTTTGATACTTGTAGTTTATCAAAGCAAAAACCTTTTTATTTTTTTTTTGTCGTCAGTATTCTGACTGGTTTGATGCAGCCCACTACAAATTCCTCCTCTGTGCCAATCACTTCCATCTTCGTAGTCTCCTCCATGAGATACAAATGGCGGACTTGTCCGGAATCTTTTGCCAATGGAGAAATCATCATGACTCTTTTCAGTTACTGGCCGCATGTGGATACACGTTAAATGTTTTTAATGCAATGGTTTCCATTGCCTTCTGCATCCTCATGCCGTTGATCGTGGCAGATTCTTCCGCCTATAGGGGACGTTTCCCTCCCCAAGTAAAAAGAGAGGGCCCTGATCTCTGTCCACTCATCCGCCTTCTTCGACATGGCCATTGGCAGAATACGGGCGATTTCTTATGCCGGAAGTCTTCGGTTGAGAACGCTGAATATTGATGAAAATTTAAACGCTGGCGGTGTTCTAAACGGGCACGAGGACAGTTTTAATCACTGTTGAAAGACGCTACCACTTTTTTCTTTACCAGAGAGGCTTGGTATTACCATGAAACTTCAGCAGACCTTAGTCAAATCATCGTGTAATATAAGCTGCAGATGGGAGAAATAATTAGTTATTGTAACAGAATAATAAATAAAAGAGAAAGGAAAAAAACGTGAACATAGTCGAAAAAACCACCACCAAGCCCTCATGATGTGTATGAACAATTTTACATAATTTCTTATATTTTATTACTTTTCTAAACATTTTTATTTATTTAGCATATTATGTATTTATTTCTTTATTAGTTTTATACAGACTCTAAAGTACAAAGGCAACGAAATCAGATTATATTCTACATAGCAAACGAAGAAATCCCAATTTCATTGCAAGGATTCTATACGCTTATGTGTATATATACTTCATCTATAAATATTTTACAATAGAATTGGAGCGATACTGTTTGAAAACACTAATCAAAATGAGCAGGAAAACTAGAAGAGAACAAGCCGAAGCAAATCAGATGTGAACATACATATCGAAGAAAATACCTAGCATCACAAATATGAAATTAACCAACACCTTTCCGAAGGAAAACAAGGTTTAACATTTTGGTGAAGAGGTCTGGATATTGAAGCATTCGCAAGCATATCCAATAAGCCGTGATCGTGTACTGCATGAAGTTCATGTTATCTTCCCCCAACCCATCAACAACATAATGAACAAAGCGTCCCGGCGAACACATAACGGTATGGGTTTTCATCCATGGAAAAAGGAAGAATATGGACGCAATATGATGTCCGCAGTGTGCACACTCTTAGGAGATCGAGCATAGAAGGCCAACTGTGTCCTAATCCAATCCCTTTGCCATATGACCCCCACAAGTAAGACGATGCCGTATTGAATCTGTAGAGGACGACTACATAAATCGGTGTCGTTAAGCCCAATAAGGAAAAGTCTGTCGTACGTTGGAATCAAGTTATTTGCTACCTTCTACCACGAGGACGCTACACGCATCAGCAAAATCTAAAGACTGAGATTGAACCAAACTGTCGTTCAGGTTGTTTGCGATGATACTCTTTCAACGAGGTTCAGGCAAGGTATCGCCTCCCAACGAGTCTTTAGGAATTTCAGTGTGACGACGGGTCTTCATAAAATATCCGCCCCTAAATAGCTCACCACAAGATAGAAATCCCGAATGTCTTTTAACTTATAATTTATGCGACCAACATCAATAGGGATTCAAGACTAGCACCCGAACACAGAGAAACAAACTAGACGTGAACGTGAGCGTTTCTCGAGTCATCGTCAAAACAGTACGTTGCACATATAGCATGTATGTCTTCCTTCGTATATCAGCCAGGCCCAACCCCCAAAGGAAAGAGGTTTCGTCAGCACCTCATACCGTACGCGAAATATGTATCTTTTCCAAAAGAAACTACCAGTCAGTTGTAGTTCCTTCCCCATCATCGAGGGAAGCGGGTAAACTTTGGCCACTTAATAAGCTTTGCATAAGACATACGTATCCAGTATTCGGACTTCCTGGAGCAGGATGAGAAGACGCCTTGTACGCGCTAGTATGCCCCCTGAATTTTTTCCGTCACAAACTTTCAGTTGAGCGTCGCCATTTTGAGTGGATATCGATCAATGATGATGCCGAGAGACGTATGCCGGCCCACTGCAGTAGCCACTGGAACAACCACGTTATCAAATCCTCGCGAAGTAAGAAGCCTGCATTTATCTTCATTAAGGGGTGCACCTGAACTCCGACAACAATCACAGATTACAGCTTTCAGTCGAGGTATCTTAGCAGGATTGCGAAGTAAGACCATCACGTCATCCGCGTATGCACGAACAGTTTTAGTCATTCCGGAAAGCGTCCAACCTATCAGCTGGGATGCTTCCGTCAACAGTAAAACGACTTGCCACCAGAATTAAAAGCAATAAGTTGTCATTAGCACGGTCAAATCTCTTATCACAGTCTAGAGAAGCAAGAGCACAAGGGACGGACCTTACAGCAGCAACCAAAACCACGTCACGACACTCGACTATAGGGGTAAGAATGGTACGACCAGGTAAACAGCTTTGATGTTTTTCGTTACTGTCTCCATCAGAGCCTACAGTCTAGTATTAACTGCCCTCGCCACAGCCTTATAATGAAAGTGTAACGAAGTAATTGGGCGAAAGCTGTCAGGGGCAACCAGTCCAGGGTGTTTCGGTGTTAAAACAGTTATTTCCACTTTGAACGAGGTTGGCGTACTCTACACTGTAATACTTTATTCAAAACGGACGTAAAGGTAGCACCCAACGACGGTCAAAAGCGCACGCAAAATTCCTTGGGAAGTCCATCCAGACCCGCAGACGTTTGAGAAGGCGAATCCACAATAAGTTCATAAACTTCTTCAGGCTGAAAGGCAGCTAAGGGCGTTTAATTATGATCAGCTGTAATTGTATCCAAAATTCTTACTTGTGGGTCGTAAAAGGTTTCACTGGACCAATCGATGTCGTAGATGTCTTCGTAGTATTGAAGTTAGACACGCACTCTATCAGCTTGCGCCATTACGATATGTCAATTATTTGTTGTGAGACAATGAATACAAGCGCGTCGGTGACGGGTCCGTTGTAGAAGCAAATGACATAAAGAAGTTAGTTCTTCTGTCACCAATGAACGTGGCTTGAATCGCATTTTCAAACCTTCCATTTGTGTTCTCTTCAATGTCAAAGATTTTGCCTTTCACGCCGAACATCCGCAATCCGGAGAAGGGTATGATCCGGGGCAACATAAAGTTCACGCAGGATGGAATAGTAATATTCGTAAGCTCTCAGAAAGTCTCGCTCTGTGGCAGCAAAGGAAAGTATCAAAGTTTGCCTGAGCCTCGACTTTGCCAGTACTTCCCAGTGGACCGTAATGTACGCTCCCGCACGGCTCGCAACACGTCACCTAGAGAGAGGACAGTCAGTAAGCAACGTTTAACATCCATGGAATGCTAAACAATTTAAGTGGTTGCCGTTCAAGATTGAGAGTTGTAGTCACAGCACAGTGATCCGTGAAGGAGGCTGGGATGAGTTCAACGTTAAGAACATTAACGTGCAGGCAGTCTGATAAGTGAAATCTATCTAACAAGCTGCTAGGAACCACAGTAAATTGGGTAAATTTAACTAACGTCGTGTATAATGTAGGAATACCTTCACGAAAGAATTAGGCAGTCCCTGTACAATATTCGGGTGCTACATTAAAGATCACACGAAAGCCAGGTAAGGAGAAATGCCTAAATAACATCTCTTGCAAGAACACTATGTCTGCACATGAATAATAAATGAACTGCCGCAGTGAAGCCAATCGAAATTCTGATTCCACACGGTTCACATTTAAGGAATGGAACGGGCAGGCTTGGGTCATTGAATACTGCTAAACAGGGCTATACGGAACGTACCTACCAGAATTAGGTAAACAGCTGAGCGTCAATGTCCATTGCGGAGTCCACAGATGCATCAGACATCGGGGGACCTGGTCATCGCAACCTTTTTTCTTAGACTTCTTACATGCCACCGCAGGGTCAGGTTGTGTATGCTGTGCTTATAGGCTGCGTGGCATGGCGGCCTTTGCAGACGGAGCAGTGGACGGAGTCAGAGGCACAGCTTCCTGCCCCTCAAAACGAGGGTCACGTTATGCAGGTCCAGTCACTAAGGTGGAAGCATTCTGTGGAACTGTCAATGCAACAAAAAAATGGTTCAAATGGCTCTGAGCACTATGGGACTCAACTGCTGTGGTCATCAGTCCCCTAGAACTTAGAACTACTTAAACCTAACTAACCTAAGGACATCACACACATCCATGCCCGAGGCAGGATTCGAACCTGCGACCGTAGCAGTCACACGGTTCGGGACTGCGCGCCTAGAACCGCGAGACCACCGCGGCCGGCTCACTGCAACAGATGCTAATTTTCTTCTTCTCAGGAGCTGCTGTAGGCGGCAAATTCAGGAAACCGTCGGCGGCTGAAGACGAAGGAACAGGACATTGCGTCATCCCCGACTGTAACGGTGGACACAGAGACGAAAAGGGGAGGGGAGGAGACTCCGTTCCCTCTGCACACGCAGGCAGCTGATTAGGGGCCACTTCGCGAGCAGGAGGGATTCTGGAGATAAATTCTTCGCCACTCATCGTAACACGGATGGGAGCAATCGTAGCGTCGAGAGGAGCAGGTGACACAGTTGATGCTGAGGATGTTGGGGCAAAAGGTACAGCGATGTCATTTGTTTGTAACTGTTAAAAGTTCTATCCTGGGGGCAACAGCATACTGGACATGTCGCGGAGGTAAAGGCAGAAATTCATTTACACTATTATGAGAACTGACTTTTTGTTCATTATGGTGCGAAGCATAAGTAGGTCCGACGTCGGAAGTACAAGAAAGAAGATCAGAAAACGTCATTTTGGGATGCTGCACTAATGACGTCTGCAACACAAAAACCATCCGCTGGTAATTAGACAGAACGTGTCCACTTTCATTGTATAGGAAGTAGGTCCCCTCTTGACCAGTATGCATGACACGAACGCGGTAACCAAACACTTGTACATGTGATGGAATATTGCGTCTGAGATGCATTTCCACAGAACGAATTCCGCTATAACACCGTAATCTTTGTTGAGTTGATCAACGTTTTTCACGTTACCATAAGAAGTTAATATGTCCCTTAGAAAGTTTTCATCAACCTCTGGGAAGAGGTATACTCAATTTCAGCATCTGCGAGTGACACCATACTAACGGAATTATCGCAGTGCTTGAACGGAACTTGAGAACCATGTTGTGACAGTAATCTTTCAACTTGAAGAGGACCCATAAATTTCGCGTAAAACACATACTCGTCTGCGTCAAAATAAGCGGCGCGGGCTAGATCAGAGTTCACATGAATGGTATCGACAAGCCAATCGTGGATTTCTAGAGACCCGGCCTGCACCTGTCACGTTGTTTCATCGAAAGTGAAGCTCGCAGTATCTCTAGTGGAATACACGTGAAAACCAAGGAAGCCATATCGGAGAGACCGACGCCGCTGCAAGTAGACGAAAACACACAGACTGTAAGGCGGAGCGGAGGCGCTACGACTTACACGGCAGACAGAACAACACTAACGAGGAAAACTTCAAATAAGCGACACTGTGGCAAGTGAAATAAACAAGAACCTCCTCACTCGGCGCTCGAAGAGGAACTATGCCCCATAGACCATGCGCACCACTACGTTTTTGAGTATTTCGAACGTCTTAGACCATTTTACATTGTACCCGCCAGGTTAGCCGAGAGCGCTAATGCGCTGCTCCATGGACTCGGGTAGGCGCGCCGGCCGCGGATCGAATTCGCCCGCTGGATTAACGACGAGGGTCGGTGTGCCAGCCAGCCTGGATGTGGTTTTTAGGCGGTTTTCCCCATCCTTGTAGGTGAATACCGGCTGGTTCCCACGCCCCGCCTCAGTTACACGATTCACAGACATCTGACACACATCCGCACTTGTCCGTGATTTACACTAGATGCAGACAGAATGGGTACTCTGATTCTTTATTACCAACACCTCTGTGACCGAGAAGTTCTAGGCGCTTCAGTGCGGAACTGTGCTGGTGCTGCTTCGGTCGCAGATTAATATCCTGCCTCGGGCATAAATGTGTGTGATTGCCTTAGGTTAGATAGCTTTAAGTAGTTCTAAGTCTAGGGGACTGATGGCATCCGATGTTAAGTCCCATAGTGATCAGTGCCATTTGAACCATTTATTACCACCAATTTATTTCTAATAAATAACTGAAGGCCAGGATAATGAGGAAATCAGCCTGTTTCTTGAACAAATTAAATGTGAAGCAGTAACATCATAACTGTCTTTAATCTTTAAGCACAAACGTATTAGCAACAGGGACAGAACCGTCATAAAATGAAAGAATTACTGAGAAACGGCAAGTTCATTACAATTAACTATCTCCATTTTGGAGTGTAGATCTTTTAATCTCAGGTCTTTTGTTCAACCCTTCGTCAGCAACGTTTTTCTAAAGTTCTTCCTTGATGTTTCATGGAATGAATAACGAAAAATTAGAAACGAAAAATTTGTTATTCAGCACGAATTTTCTGTTTATGAACTGCGCTGCACAGGATTAGATTTCAGCTTTGCACTACTGTCTTCTTTAGGTAAGCAGCGAACATCCTCTTGGTTGCTGGAAAACAAGTCCACGACGACACCCAATCTGAATACCTAATGCTGCGGAAAGATTTCGTTGAGCTGTCGCTACCGTAGCAGAAGCTTCTGCCTTAGTGAGGAACTGTAATGTCGATTCACAGACGTTACCTGCATCATTATACGAGATAAAAATGCCGAATGAATCACATGCATCAAATACGAACTGGACTGCGTTTATTTCTGTGGAAAATAAGTCTGATATAAAGCAGAACACCTGGAGAGATAGTGTCTCTAGCACATAATTACTACTACGAGTGGTGTTACCGTTTTTTCAAAACTTTCAGAACGAAATATATGATAACGTTTGAAGATATGGACAGTAGTTGTACGTACTTGAAATACGTCCGAAATTTCCTAAAATCATAAACTAAATTAAATAAGACCGTTAGTTGAGTAGTATGCTCGTAGTTTCATACCACGTTATAGTATCTGAACAAACGGAAGAGCGCAAAGATCACGCGAATACCTGACAATAGTAGCTTCCTTCATTACCTCTGGGAGAGGAAGAAGAGGCAGAACCATAATTTAGTAATAATATAAAACTCGTTAAGTCGATATTGTCGTTAAGTGACCGATGAACCATTTGTTTCACGAAAATGTGTTTTCGGTACCTGAATTCTCTTCAAAAAAGACTTTTCAAGGTATTTGAACGAACGAGCTGGTTGAAGTCTAAAATTTTCTGTCCTACACACGTGAATGCTATGTGAATAAGTTGCATGAAATGAAATGGCTCTGAGAACTATGTGACTTAACATCTGAGGTCATCAGTCCCCTACAACTTAGAACTACTTAAACCTAACTAACGTAAGGACATCACACACACCCATGCCCGAGGCAGGATTCGAACCTGCGACCGTAGCAGTCGCGCGGTTCCGGACTACAGCGCCTAGAACCGCATGGCCACCGCGGCCGGCAAGTTGCATGAAATGTGCAATAAACGAAATAGCACTACTGCGTAAACGAACAGATGTTAGTTAACTTGGCTGCAAAATATTTATTATTGAAACAAGTGATAGAATACGATTCGAGATTTAACAAAATGTAATAATATCAAACACAAAGTTGTTATTAAGTGCGTAACGAAATCAAAATAATATTCGAATCTATACGAATAGTGCACTTTTTACCATTCCATCAGATGGTTTTTAAATTCTGCGAGGAATCAATGCTGCCATGATGTTTGTTCCAACAATTTTTCTAAAGTGGCTGCTAGTGAGCGAGAGAGTCTTCATTTCTTAATCGGTATGTCAGAATTTAGTATCTAGTTGACAATGTTTCCTTTCTGCTTACCCCTCATATTGCCCAGCTGTTTACGTTCAGTGACCGCGTCCTCTTGTGGTACTACCATCACTTCTTGATCTTCCCTTCCCTATCGTCGCCCCTCCCTGATGTTTTATTTATTTAGCGTATGGCATTACATATGAACAGCGACTAGCGATTGTGAATTACAAAGTTTTACAAAATTTTAAAAAAATATATTACTTTCATGATTTATAATTTGAAAAATAAGTCTATAAATTAATATCTAATTTGTCTATCCATTCATGGGCTGCCTCTGTCACTTCAAAGAAATCTTCCAAGTTCCCATGATGGGCTCTTCTGCTACAGCTTGTTACAATGTGATGGATTGTCTGGTGTTCACTTCCACAGTCACACTGAGAAGATGAAGTCCTCCCCTATCGGTAGAGGTTTTCAGCACAGATGCCGTGGCCTGTGCGGATCCGATTAATTGTTTTCCAGGCACGTCGCGTTAGTTCCATACCGGCTAATCTTGTGTCAAGTCTTTGGAAGGTCTGGGCAATAGTGTTCCACTTTTCTGTCCACTATTGTGTTGTGACATCACAGGCTCTGCGTCTTATGTGAATGCCTGAAACGCAGTTGGCGGCTGGAACGAAGAGAGGAAATGATATCTCAGACGTCAGTAGGTGAGATGCAGGGTACTGCGTGGCTGACAATGAATGAGGTAAGTACTTGCGTAAAATGCATAGTGCATGCATATGTTCAACTGATAATTAACCTATTTCAACGGAAAGTGTTACTTTCTGTGCTATACGTGGACTTAAGCGCTCATTTATTGTATAAGGGTTTCGTGAATTTTTATCACTTGGGCCGATGATTTAGTAGCTAAAAGCTTAGGAAAAATTTGGAGTGCGAAATAAACTTTTCCTTACATGTGGAAACTTTACGTACGCACACTTTATTTATTAGCTGTCCAAATCTGTAGCTGTTTTGCGAATAATATTTTAGAGACAATGCATAATAGACTGTGTGGATGTCGGACATTATGCAAGGAGTTATGCAGGCAATTTGATGGTAGGATTCTCACATTGTTCCGACGTACAGGGGAAAAACGACTGTCAGTATGACTCTGTATGAACTCTGATTTTTTCTAACGTAGACTTTCTGAATTTCAGGCGATCAAGCACAATGCTCATCCTGTTCCGTCTACCATTGTGATTTAATGGTCATTGTAAGTAAATGCACCAATGACAATAGATGGCTCCTCTTTTTTTGGGTCATTTCAATATGATCTATTGGTCCCACAAACAAGAGTGCCTCCCAGAGTGGCAGTTTTCAACATTACTTCTACCGAGGGTTTCGTCAGATTCTTCATAGTGCGTATTTCCTTAGAATTTTTTATTGAATCCCAGTCTGACATTAGGTTTTCGTGGAAGATATTTCATGTGGTAATTTTACTTTGGTTTGCTTCAAATAGTTACTCCCATATACGTTGCATTTATAACTGTTTACAAAGCTATAGCGCCAATGATCTAATCTAAGATAAACGGAACATTCTGCTTTTCATCAGACACTACTTCAGATTGACTTATGTCGTGCGTAGTCTCTTTTCCAAGTGTCGATCTTTTGTTGGACAAGACAAAATGGCTGTTTTTTGTTATTGTTTACAATGTTTGTTGCGCGCATTTTTTGTATCGTAGAATAGCGCCACCTGCAGCGCCACAGTCGCGTAGTTTTGAATGTAGTACCGTGTGCACTCCTACTCTCATATGGCTGTCTGCCAGAATGCAGTGATGTAGTGGCAGTGAAACCCTCAGTGTAGCAAGTTAGGTTCGTATTTCTAACGATGTTTTTAGAATAAATCCTTGCCTAAAAGTAATCAGGACTCGTTTCAACTTTAACTATTCTTTTCATTCGAATTTAGCTGTAGATTTGGTAGGGAGTGTGCTTGCTCTGTGTGAACACAAGAGGAACTAGCTGCACCTTGCGAACAGCTGAAGACGCTGTTGGCCACTGTCGGCCATTTGCAGGCTACTACCGCCAAGTGTAGCGGTGGTGGCGAAACTGCAGTGTCGCATGGATCCCCGTTAAGCGGCACTTGCTTCGCCCGCGGACTCTACTGGCAACGTCTCTTCCAGTGCACCCGGTGTCGGAGAATCGCGCTCACGTAGGCTCAATGGCAGCATGTAGCGCGTTTGTATCACTCAAGGTGGAGAATTTATGTAAAGATCCTGACAGTAAATTGCTGAAACATTTATAACAAAGTCACTGAAATTACTACACTACAGGAAAGCTGTCTCACTTGGAACCGAAGTATGCGTGAAACCCGAAGTAGGGATCTCAGAAATGATTCACGAGGCATGAAACATGTATCAAAAATGCAGGTATTAGAAGGGGAAGTGTTATATTAGTCGAAAAAAATATTGCGCCTATCTAGTTCGAAACCGAGAAGGCCTTCGAATTTATTTGGGCATGAGTAATTTGTCTACGTGAAATGAAGTCAATCATGGGATGTTTTTAGCGTCCACCCGATTCTTCCATAACACTTCTGGAGTCTACGGTCAGTAGCCTGGTATTATCCCAACAATGCAACATTAACTGGAGACGATCTTCAAGTAACGAGTACAGTCTGGAGCTTCTATGCGTTCATTGTATGTGATATGGGCAAATAGCCTTGTGAGGGAGTTCTGAAGACATACCCCGAAAACTGTCTTGAGCTGCTAGTTTGAGAAGCCACACGCAATAGAAACATTTTAGACTTTTTAATTAAAACCAGACCTTACATTATTGACAGTGTCAGCGCAGATTCAGGAATTAAGGATCCTGATGTCATCTCAATGGCGATGGTTACTCGAGTTAAGAAACCGGTCAAGAAGACTAGGAGAGTTTCTATGGTGGAAAGAGCATTTTAGGTAGACAACTTAAGGAGGTCCTATAATTTCATTATGATGAACGTGGAGGATTTATGGGCATAGTTTAGTGACTGTTAATAGCGTTCTGCTGAAGTACTTGTCGAGAAGTGGATCCTGGACGGAAGGACACATACTGGTTCAATAACAAAAGTCCGAAGACGCTAAGGAAACAGATATGGTAGCACTTTCGGTACAAACCAGAATGCAAATATACCGATAGGCAAAAGAGAGTAGTTATTCGTCGTCTATACAAAGATGGAAGCGGGAAGCATACGGAATCTTCCACCTCTAAAGATTATCAAAAACTTGCCAACAAGCGAGGAAAATTCTGGTTCCATGTAAAATCACTAAATGAATCGAGGGCTCCTGTTCGAAGATCGCACAGTCATACTGTTGTTTGAGATCACGGACTCTCGAATATAGAACACAGAAATAGGCCTCCCTAAAGGGTAGATACACCTGATAAAACTGGAAGCAAATAATCGCTAAGTCCGGCTGGAATCACAGTTCGGTTATACAGGGAATACTCTTCAACATTGGACCATTACTTAGCTTGCATTCGTTGAGAATTTGTCACGCAGTGCAAAATCTGAAGCGACTGGAAAAAATACGGAAATATAACATCAAACCCGCAAAATTAGAGACGTGTATTTTTAATCTGACAGTTAGTTGCTGAATTCTTGAGTTTTCACTAACTACGAATACAATTAATTTCCGGTGGCAGGAAAGCTTTGACGTTGTTGTTCCGTGCATGTAGCGCCCATATCGTTGGCCACAAGGTTTACCTGCGGTTGTGACGGGGCGAGGGGGTGGAGATGGCAGGACGGTATCATCGGTGCGTGACGTCTTTGGTTTTGCAGCTTCTTAAGAGGGAGCGACGGCGAAGTTGCGAGGCAAGTCAGGAGAGGAAGCTGGTTGACAGACTGTGTTCACGAGTGACAGAGAGAGGGGAGCGGGCAATGCGGGCTGCCGGCAGAATGGCTGCGTGTGTGGAGGAGCAAAGGGTCACGGCTCTGCGTCAAGCGAGACAAATGCTCGTGGGCAGGAGAGGTGCCTAGCTGACGTCGGAACGTCTTGCAGGAGCAGCGCATCGTACGGCGGAACTGGCTGTCATCTGCGCTATGTGTGTGCCGTCTCATGGAATTGTTTACAGTATACAGTCCTTGTGAGCTGCTCTGCTGGCTATTACCCTTGCTGGCGAGCCGCTCTATTTGAACGTTACTCCTTTGGAAGTTTTCCTTCGGTTCTCCGTTTTAAAGGTTACTGCTAAAGCTCCCATGTCCCCAGTGTACTGAATTTTCCCACAGCACGTCGGCGTGGTTGCTATATGATTTGGCTTGGTAGTTCCCGCGTTTTCGTCCTCTCCAGCATGCCACGTTCTATGGAACTTTCAGCTTGTTAATTAATTGTTCATAATTGTAATTCCATAACTTTTCCTCCTGAGGGGTCTGAGATCTGGAAGTCAACGTGGTCGCTCTTTGAGAGTGGCACAGTGTAACCTTAGTGTTGTGAATTTACTTAACGACCAATAGAGTTTTACTACTCTTTAAAGACCGCTCAGTAAAACCTTCTTATTTTTCTTATGAGAACGTTTGTTTAAAGATTTACGTCCCTTCTGAAAATCTGCTTAAGTTTTTCAGAACAACTTTAAAAATTCATTTTTTAAAACCGCACCTCAGGATCAATTTATTTTACTCCACCCAAAAAGTTCAGAGTAATTAAAATTAAAATTAGGAAAAGGTTTTAATCCGTCCATTAAAGGCGTGTGCATGTTTTGTGCTCTTTTGTAAACATTGGTTTAAACTAAACTCCACCGTTTTCCTTGTGCTGTGGTTAATGGTAATATTAAGCCCAAGTATTAATCATTTGTTCATTAAAAGAACATGATGTGATAATTGCCTTTTGGTGTGTTTATATCATCTCAACTTATTTGTGTAATACCACTGAATTTATTCCGCGTGTAGCTCGGTGCTTAGGCAACTATGATGACCAAAGCGCGATCAGTTTGTTATACGTTGTTATCCACCTTGTGGGAAAACTTCCTTGTCCCTAAATCTTACGTAAAGCCACAAAATTTGTGTGCATGTTTATTTTTTGGTATCTGAAATTGCTCAGTTTTTTGCATTGGAAAACTTATAGTATTTGTAGAACTACAGCCAAATTTTTCTTTCATTGAGATTTCTCTGAAACCTTGTTTTGAGTTTGTTATATCTTCCTGTAAAATCATATTTTAACTCCTTGCAGTTAATTTTCGCTTTAATGCAAGTCTGTCTAAACGTTTACTCTGATTCTGTGCCTCACTATTTAGATTATTGCGCCTTCGTTTAAAGTTATATTGTAACTAACCTGGTCCTGCGGGTTATTCCGTTATTATTGGGTCGGCACCGACTTGGTTACTTCTTACTATTAAACTAAAGCATAGGCAAATGGTCGGTGCTGGGAGTCGTCTTGCGGAACCTGTGAATAAATTGTGTGAATAAATCGTGTAAGACAGCTGTGTACTTGTTGCGTTCTGTATAAGTGGCATGAAGCGCCTTTGAGTCAACAAAACGTAGCGCTCGAAACTGTGTCCGAATATTTAAATGAACCATATGCAAATGCAAATGCTTACTGATTGTGAAATTAACGTGAGAAGATTAGGGTCTCCACCGACTCCAACCATACAACTAATCAAAGGTTTGGCCGAGTCGGAAAATAAATCAGTTTGATCACAGACCAAAAACTCGCAAAAGTGCATACGTTGTGATATCGCTCATAGGGGATGCGATGTAATTAATAGTACTGCCCGTGCACTGTTCACGTTTAAAATAAAATAGAAAGGGCATGAACATTGTGCATAAGATCAGCTCCCAGCAACACACCTGAAAATGAGACTTAATCTAAAGCATTTGTTTTAAAATAAACGGTTAAACTAATCACTGCTGTGCGTAAAGAAACCCGTTGGATGTGGCTTAGGTGCAAAAACGTAACCTCGGAATACAAGAGAAAATTGTGGATGAAATCATTTAATCCTAAGACATGGATGTGAGGCATGTACACAATTCCTGATAACATTAATTCCTAAAACATTAAAGAAAAGCATCGATACATTCACCGTTATAATCTACACCTAAAATCATTGGTGTGAATCATTCATTCAACTGCGGATGCGTGATAACTGATTGCAATAGCTCGTGAAACGGTACACGTTTCGCTGTACACCCGTGTGCCCGCGTGGTTTGTGGAGACGCAGTTTCTAGGTATCGTGACGAAGTTGCAACTGTTGTGACTTGGCAAGACAGCCAAGCCACTATGAGGTAGCCGAAAGGCACGCGTTTAAGCTCACGCAGGCTGGCGTGAGGTCTGGAACAGTTAAAGGAGTTGAGTCTAGTAAAAAAAAGTACGGAGCTTCTGGAATACTAAACTTTAATCTATAATTGGTAAACATCGGTCTGGCGGTACATGCATCACAAGATAAATAGCAAATGATAATGGCGCCTTGCTAGGTCGTAGCAAATGACGTAGCTGAAGGCTATGCTAACTATCGTCTCGGCAAATGAGAGCGTAATTTGTCTGTGAACCATCGCTAGCAAAGTCGGCTGTACAACTGGGGCGAGTGCTAGGACGTCTCTCTAGACCTGCCGTGTGGCGGCGCTCGGTCTGCAATCACTGACAGTAGCGACACGCGGGTCCGACGTATACTAACGGACCGCGGCCGATTTAAAGGCTACCACCTAGCAAGTGTTGTGTCTGGCGGTGACACCACAGCAACAATATCTCATAACAATCATGAACTGTTAACATTCTTTAAAACACACTTCAGTTTGGACAGTTAGTGATGACGGTAGCCCAACAAACTCACAATGGGGTTGCCCCACCTCACGGACGAAAGACACATAAAGCAAGGAAAATTTACGAGAAGGCAAAGCTATTAATATTTAGAAAAATAAAAGCGTATACAGGCACAGCTGAAGGCAAACAGACATTCATACAGAAGCGAGGACTCACTTCTTATTGATGCGACACCTTTGTGTGGGGCTCTTCCGACGGATCCAAGACTGCTATAGAAATTTACTAAAAGAAAAATCTGTCAAAGTTTTGCATTCCTTGCAGCGACAAGGTAAAACAATCTTTCGGAGTTGAAAAGCGGGACCAAAAGCTAACAGCTCTCCTCTCGCCTACTAACAACGCTCCACGCGGTCAGTCTAACTCACCCTTCTTCGACTGGAGCACAGCTGTGGACGCTTCCCATACCGGCGGAAGACTGCCTCGGTTTTTCTCATCCAACCACTTCTACGGTCCGCGTGTCCCGGAAAACCCAAAGATGTCATTTCCGCCACCAACCTAACGCAGGTAGATTTCTCACAAGTAGCGCAAACCTCTTTGCCTACTTGACCACTATGAGAGTTGGCTATTCTGTGCAACTGCTGCTGAATCTGTATGACTATCGCAGACTTTCTGCAGCAGACTAGCAACGTGACACACCACCACATTCATTCAATCAGTTATGAAAAAGAGAAACAAGGAAAAGAAAGAGAAATGCGAGTGAAAGTGGGTTACCGGACTACTGAAAGGTGGCTATAGGTCCCTTTCAATATTTTTCTAAATACTTTCAAGTTAACTCTTTACCTTCGTTAAAGGCTGTCTGAACTTTTGTCTGAACGTTATAGTATTCAAATGGTTGAGCTTATCTGCAAAAAACGTAAGCTGATTAATTGTTCTATGCATGCTACCGATGTTCTGTGTCTCTAAAAATAAAATAAAATATAATATTTTTGCTGTATCTTCGACTTGGGTTTGGTCCTTCCACCCCAGCAGTCCGTGTCCTCTTACCCTTCTATATCAAGCTTCTGTCCACGATTTATCACAAAACTATAAAACACAGTAAAAACGAAAATCAGCCATCGCTTCTCTCTCATGATATCCTACGTACCGCGGATAAATGGCAACAAGCGGGTTCCATATTCGTAGATCTCTGGAAATCGTCTGACACAGTCACCAGTTGCAGACTGTTCACGAAGTAGGTCCTCAGATAAGTGAGTGGCTCGAAGACTTTCAGCAGAATGCAGTACCCACAGTAAGATGCCGCCATGTGATGGACCAATGAAGAACACCGCGTCTAGTTTTAGTCTCATGTCATGTGTCTGGTGTCTGAAAAGCTGTTTCCATGAACAGCGCAGCTCGCTCGCGGTGAAGTTTCCGTAACGCACGAGGCTACACCGTGCGGCTCTCGCCGCCGTTGTTAGCTTAGTTCTCTCGTTATGCTCTTGTTCGGATAATTTTGGTACCTTTGGGATTTTGTTGCCAGCATTGTCATCACTTCGTTAAAGTTTGCTGTGCAACTCGTTTTGTTTCGTAGCAACTTTCTAACGCTGCCATCGGACTTACATGAGTATCTTTTATCCCTCACAGTCTAAAGCCGTCGTCACACGGACCGTGCTGTCGAACGTTAACGTTGAGCGTGCCAAGTTCAACGTGCTGCTGAACGCTCAAGAGCGATGCGACTTGTGCATACGGTACGTGGGCCCCAGCGTGGTATATGCGATCACTCCAGCGGCTGTTGAGGGATGTTTCTAGTTCCTAAATCACACTGTTTACTCAACGGGAGCGCGTAAAATTCCCACGTTAGCTCTATTATAACGCACATTTCCTCCATAGTCCACGAAAAGGAAAGTACCATGTCCAATCAATAAGGGCACAGGCTTGAAAGTTCCATTACAATCAGTGCGGTACAAATTTGGAATACTTCTCCTCATAAGATAAACATTATTTCATCATTTCCACATTTTAGCAAAACCCCAAGGTCAGTCTTACTTGATCACTGTTCCTACCCAGTAGCAGAATCTTTGCAACTTGTGAATTACGAAGAGTAAAAGAAAAAGGAGCAAAATATCTTTATACAAGTAGCGCAAGCTGTCCTGTAGATTAAGCCAATCGAAGTCACTCCTCAAAAAAAGGTGACTTATATTTACATAACATCAAATATTATAGCATATACTTATATTAAACTAATAATAAAGTATCATAAGCTAATAAAAACGCAATTGTTATGAAAAAGAAGTTTGGAAGTGTCAAGACGAGAACCACTGCCTCATCAAAGATCCATTACCGTACAGAAACGCCACTCATTACGCTAAAGCAAATACAGACTCCTAGAACTTACTCATAATGTGTTACTACGTGCTAAAATCGATAAGCGTAGATAATTATGTTACTAATTGAAATTGAATTATAACACATTGTACCAAGAACAATGCGTTTTGGGTGGATCTTCAAGTGTGTCGCTGCCTTCAAATACCCTACTAACATAATACGCAAGTTACAATATTTTTTTTGCCACGAATTTGATGTTTCTCATTATTTTATTGGAACGAAACACACAACTAACAACGAGTTTTCCAGTGATTCTCAATTTGCTGGTTCTCAGAAACGGTATATATACATTGTAACCTCCTCACCGAAAATTAAGTATAGCAAAGTTAAATAAAAATGGAGCCACGAAGCAATATCGTCCCCTCAGAAATATTTAAATAAATAATAATAAATGGGAGCCAAGTGTAACCTCCCCACAGAAATCTACTGACAATGACAATTAAATGTAAGAATCGCTATCTGACCCAAGTGTAAGCTCCCCACAAAAAATGGAAGATAATTCAATGATAATGAAATCTCAGTGACAATGAAAACTCAATTAGACCGAAAAGTCGATCTTTGGCCCTGTGCAAAAAAATCAGAATTAATTTCTTACCTCACTAAAACTGCATCTGCTCTTATTTTTCGCCATAGCTTGGAGGAAATGCATCGCACATATTCTTTGAATTTAATTGAAACTTTGTTTAAGGAAAAACAAGGGAAATATTTTTTCAATTAAATAGCTCTTTTGTTAAAAATGCTTTGGAAACAAAATTATAATTGGGGCACTTCTTGAAAATTAATTACAATAAATATACATTACATTATCTGATGTGCGCAATGCCGCTTCATTACCTTGTTTAACAATATACCTCATTCAACATCTTGACCAGAGACCCATGTCGACGCCCGCGGACTGCGTCCCACTCGCGACTCTACCCGCCACTGTACAAGACTACAACTACCGACAGACTGCTTGCAACTGCTCTCTCGCAACTGAATCATCTCGCACGCGCTACTACTCTCTGGTCAGAGATTGTCATGGCTCGCCATCGCTGCATACGTGTTTCATAACCCTCCACTGGGGGGCAAAAATTTGGCAGCGATGGTGAGTCATTTGGACTTGCCATGAGCAACAAATTTTCTTAACTAATTAATTTTTAGAATCACAGAATATACAGAACATGAATTAAACGTGATGCTCATGCACCGAGTACATAACATATCAGACAATGACAAAATGTGAGTACAAAACATATTAGTAAATCAGAAAAATGTATATACAAATTATTTGACAGATAACAAAAATGCACACGCACTGAAAAACTCTTTACCATTTTCAGAACAAATAAACAGAATGGCAAAAAAATCTTGTTGATTAGTGACATGAGTGCACAAGCACTGCAGTTGAGAATATCAGCAAATCACAAAATGTATTAATAAATGGTAAAAGTGCACACGCACTGTAGTACAGAACATATCAGAAAACCATAAAATATATACATAATGAGTACAAATGGCATAAAGTGCACACGCACTGAAAAACTCTCTAATATTTTTACGACAAATAAACCTAATGAGTACAAATCATAATGACAAAAGTGCACATGCACTGTAGTGCAGAACATATCAGAAAACCACAAAATATATATATATAATGAGTACAAATGGCATAAAGTGCACACGCACTGAAAAACTCTCTAATATTTTTACGACAAATAAACCTAATGAGTACAAATCATATAGACAAATGACAAAAGTGCACACGCACTGTAGTACTCTCTAGTATTTTTCTACAACAAACAAACAAATCAAGGAGTGTAATAAAGTGCACATGCACTATAGAAGTCTTTAGTAATTTCAGGATAACTGACATTATTAACAAGTGAAAGGAAGTGCACACGCACTGTATATGACTTTTTCATTTTACAAGAATTAGGGAAGGAATAGGAAGGATTGCGTCATGGTTGTAGCACTTTAGGTTGCACGCAGCTGCTCTGAAAGTCCATATCTTTCCACAGAAGTACAACACCAAGTGAGACAATGTGAAGTTCTTTTCCCAGAAGTGTTTATCAGCGTAGCCAAGACACTGAAATGTCGTAGTAATCTTCCATGTTATCATTTTGGCAGTACATCAGGTACACCAAACAGTGGGACCATAATAACGTCTCCATTGCTCACGGTGGTGGACAACATGTCGTGTCAACACCACGCTTTTACAAGGCACACCAACGTAGAATTAGTGCAAAACCAAATATAGTGCTCCATGATCATGAGGAGAGACAGGACAAATGGATATTGCAGTAATTCAGGGTAGTTAGCTCAGAAGGTGAAGGACATTAAGTCACATACTAGTCTTCATTAGGAATTACATTAGTAGTTTGCGGCATTCATAGTCCAGGTATTGAACATTTCTGTACCATGTGTGTAGCATTACAGAAAAATGTTCATTAATTGTTTGACATAGAATATTTGCACTCATTCTCTAATTACAAAGCATTATTAAATAATCGCATTCTTTTCCCAGTTACAAAGCATAATGAATAGCATTCAGTTTCTAATTACAAAGCATAAGTAGTAACATTCTTTTCCTAGTTACAAAGCATTATGAGTTAATAGTATTCATTTTCCAGTTACATGGCATAATTAATTAATCATTTGTCATTTCAGTATAGTAATAATCAGTAGTCACGTTTTCCTAATTACAAAGCATTATTAAATAATCGCATGCTTTTCCCAGTTACAAAGCATAATGAATAGCATTCAGTTTCTAGTTACAAAGCATAAGTAGTAGCATTCTTTGCCTAGTTACAAAGCATTATGAGTTAATAGTATTCATTTTCCAGTTACAAAGCATAATTAATTAATCATTTGTCATTTCAATATAGTAATAATCAGTAGTCATGTTTTCCTAATTACAAAGCATTATTAAATAATCGCATGCTTTTCCCAGTTACAAAGCATAATGAATAGCATTCAGTTTCTAGTTGCAAAGCATAAGTAGTAGCATTCTTTTCCTAGTTACAAAGCATTATGAGTTAATAGTATTCATTTTCCAGTTACAAAGCATAATTAATTAATCATTTGTCATTTCAATATAGTAATAATCAGTAGTCATGTTTGAGGTGACATATTATTCATAGCTGATCAGCATTACTCAGAACTCTCTTAAACTGGTATCATTATTTGGGACTGGTAATACATTTTTTTTTGTTAGCAATGCATTGCTTTGGGTAATTATAAGGGAAAGCAAGAAGAGAAAAAAAAATTTTCTTCTAGGTTGCTCCTGTAAATGAAAAATGTGTAACGTCATTCGTCATGAGTCAGCTGGAGCAAGGTTGTGACACAACCGCGTAAAAAAAAAAATGCAATTACTAGTATAGGTTTAATAAGTAACAAGTTTAGTAAGTATCATGAAAGGCTTCTCCTGGAAAAAATACAAAATGGATTACTGAGCTGAAAGAAGAAACGCATACTATGCTGAAAAGTAGCGAACTTCGAATTAACAGGTAGTGAAACGTGTATAAAAAATGTGTTCCATAGCTGTCCTTTCCAAAACCTTCAGTCATCACACCATAAGATATAAAACATACTGTAAAAACAAACTGCAACAAATACTTAAATAACTACATAGCATAAATACATAAACTTCAACATCATCCTCATCTGTAAAGAAAAAACTTCACTATCCATCACTTCATTACTTATATTATCATAACTCCATTATTATCATCACCTGTAAAGAAAAACTTCATTATTCATAGTACCATATTCTTCATCATTATTCGTCAGTATTCATTATCATCTGCAAAAAATCACTTCATTACTCATTACACAACTATTCCTTATCTCTAGCATATTTCATCACTAAAACTAAGATGTGTAGTTCTGTCTGACAGCCTGCATCAATCGCCTTGTATTCTGAAAGAAAAAATTAGTTAAGACTGCTATTCTACGATGTGTATAGTATATTCTTGTTAATTCTGATCCATTTACTCTTCCTCATAAGGTTTTTGTATCTTCTTTCGTCTATTCCGTAGTTGAAATTCCCATTTCTGTTTAATTTATTTCCTTTACGCATCATTTCTTTCTGAAATTGATGAACAAAGATTAATGTCTTGCATTTAAATCATATATTCACTAAATAATGACTGGTTTATGGTGACATAATTAAGCATACCGCATAACATGACAGAAAACGTAATATGTCAAAAGCATAGACAGTATTCAAAGTCAAAAATGTACAGAGAATATCACAATGCAGCAGCAAAAAAAAAAAAAAAAAGTAAAACAGTCACGATGTTGAGATATCATAAAGCAAAATGTCAAAGTCAACTGGTGTTTGCTATGTCTTAGCTATTTCATAATGTATACAAACAAAACAGGAAAACAATCATACACACAAAAAAAAAAAAAATGGAAAATGTGCGTGGTCTGATGTGTAACGACTAGTAAAACGACCTGCTAACCTTATCTTGCCGAGCAGTTGCCAAGAAAAAATACAATCATCAGTAAGTAGTCACATAAATATAATTGCATAAGTGGTCATAAAATGTGTAAATTCATCTCAAAAATATGCACGGTCTGATGTGTAACGACAAGAAAAGCGACCTGCTAACCTTACCTTGCCGGGCACTTGCCAAGAAAAATACGATAATCATCAGTAATTAGTCATGTGAATATAATTGCATAAGTGGTCACAAAGATTAGGAAATGGCATCATAGCATGTTACATCATAAAGTGGTTCCCCTTACTTTTTCTGGTTCTCAAAGTTTCGACGTGTACAACATTGGGGTGAGGAATGCTGCGAATCCGATATGGACCTGCGTATAGAAGTTCAAATTTACAGCACTTACCTTTTATTCTGCTGGATAAATAGTGTATACGTACTAATATCTTCTGTCCCACGTGAAAGTCTCGGCGTGTACAAACCTGTTTTTGCTGTCTTCTCCGGCGCTCTGCGGCACGTTTGATGTTGTTCAGCGCAATGTCAATTATTTCGTGGTGTCGTAATCGACGAGATGTAGGAAAATTTACTAATTCTGTAATTTTGTTTGGTGGTTCAACGTTTTTCAGTATAACAGACGGAGATAGCATAGTGGATTCATTTGGAATGGAATTAATTACATCTTGGAATGAGAATATGTGTGTGTCCCAATCAATATGTCTCTTGTGGCAGTATATTCTACACAGTTTACCAATTTCTTTCATTAATCGTTCACAGGGGTTCGAAGAAGCATGGTACTTGGATATATAGATCGGAGAAATGTTTCTAGCTCGTAACATGCGTGTCCATATAGCAGAACGAAATTGTGATCCGTTGTCAGAAATTACTTTCATCACAAGCCCTACATGAAATAGAAAATGTTTTACAAATGCTTTCGAAACAGTTATAGCAGTAGCTTTTCGTAACGGAGTGAAGGTAACAAATTTTGAAGTGAGTTCAACAGCGACAAAGATGTAGCAAAAACCTCTGTTAGTTCTCGGAATCGGACCAAAAATGTCTACTGCGGCCATGTGTCTTAATTTAACAGGTACAATGGGATATAATGGAGGAATATGTGAAGTGGTGTCTGATTTAGCTTTCTGGCAAATTTTACATGACGCTAAAACTCGTCGTATACGTTTTTCCTTGTTGGTAAAATAACAGTTCTGTCTCAGTATAGGAAAACATTTTCTGGCTCCGTAATGTGCGTAACTTAAATGAGTATACCATATTAATTTGTTAACCAGTTCGTCAGGAATGCATAATAACCAATTGCTGCTGTCAGGATGAGAGCGGCGAAACAGAATGTCATTGCGTACAGTGTAATGGTTTCTAATCGTAACATTATTCTTATCTTGCCAAAGGTATTTAATTTCTTCCCACACATTGTCTTTATTTTGCTCTTTTGCTATGTCCTGTAATGACGATGAAATAAAATTTTCAAATGCAACTTGCTGAATGTACATGACACTGAAATTTGCTTTGCAGAAGTTGGTTGCGATGTCTTGCTGATTGTTGCTGAGAGAACGAGATAGTGCGTCTGCTATAACATTTTGTGTGCCGGGAATGTGGACAATTGTAAAATTAAATTCCTGTAAATAAAGCTTCCATCTACTTAGTCTGTCGTGTGTGAATTTAGCTGAAAGTAAGAACTTTATCGCTCTATGGTCTGTGTAAACGGTGGTATGTCTGCCATAAAGAAAATGTCTGAATCTCGTAAAAGCCCAAACAACACATAACGTTTCCAGTTCTGTAACAGAGTAATTTCGTTCAGCAGGTGACAGAATGCGACTTGCAAATGCGATATTTTTAATTACTGTAGAGCCGTCTTCTTCAATTTCCTGGACAATATGTACGCCTAAAGCTGTGTTGGAACTGTCGGTGGCAATGGAAAAATTTCTGGTAAGATCTGGGTGCGATAAAAGTGGTGCATTCAATAAAGCATGTTTCAGGTTCACAAATTCAGTATGTGCTTGCTTATCAGAGGACCAAATAGCATTTTTACCTGTTAATTGGCATAATCTAGGTGTGTCTAAAGCAGAGTGATGAATAAATTTACGAAAAAAGTTAATTAATCCCAAAAAACTGCGTAATTGCTTCTTCGTTGTAGGAATAGTAATGTCACGTAGAGCTTGAAGTTTTTCCGGGTCAGGCGCAATGCCTTCTGCTGAAATTACGTGTCCAAGAAATTTTATAGAAGTTTTGCCAAAGTGCGATTTACTAAGATTAACTGTGAGTCCTTGTGCATGAAAAGTTTGTAACAGACGTTCTAAAATCAGATTGTGTTCAGACCAGTTAGCTTCTGCAATAAGAATGTCGTCTACGTACGTCGTGATTCTGTCTTTAAGTTTTGTCGGAAGTATTGTATTCAAACTGCGAATAAAAGCTGCTGAAGAAATAGTTAATCCGAACGGTAATTTACAAAATTGATAACAGTCGCCAAAACAAAGAAAAGCTGTATACTTTCTGCAATTCGGATGAAACTGAATTTGCCAAAATCCCGATTTCAAATCTAGTGTGGAATAAATAGCCGTACCATGAAATTTCTGTAGAAGTTCCTCTAGTGTCTGTGGTCGATCTGTTTCATTAATAATTATGTCATTAGTGTGATGTGAATCAAGTACGAGGCGAAGTGAGCCATCTTTTTTCTTAACAATATGTAGCGGGTTTATGTACGGACTAACTGCTGGTTCTATAATTCGTTGGTCAAGCATATCCTGCAATTCTTTTTTAACTTGTTCTCTGTGGATATATGGAATGGGATAATGCTTTGCTTTAAATGTATCGTGCTGTTTGACTTGAAATTCATACATAAATCCGGACATGGTACCAGGAATGTTGTCGAAAACTGGAGCTTGCTGTAAAAGAATTTTGTGTAGTTGCGCGCGTTCGTCGTCTGTATTTGCACTGCTTTGTTTAACTTTGTCAGAAATCATCTGCATTACGTCGTAGTCAGCTTCGTCTGGAGTGTTATAGTTATGTACGTACGTATCAGTGAACAATGTGGAATTACAGTCTATGTTACGTGTTGCGGAAATGACCTCTGTGCGGTTAATTGTCTGTTCTTCCGCAGATTATGAATGCTGAAACTCTAAAGCCAATTGCACATTTTCATCCTTCAACATTAAATAGGAATTTTGAAAATCAACCACTGCGTCGTGTTGTACGAGAAAATTCGTACCTAAAATGACGTCTGTTGTCAATAAAGGAACCATCCAAAAATTTGAGTGAAATGTGTGACCTGCAATACAAAATGATAAATGCGTCTGTAATTTAACGTCTACACCTTTACTCGATACTGCTCCTTTTACTTTCATTTTGCCTAAAGGTAATGTAGGATATGTATTCTCTTTGTTACACTCGTTAAAAGTTTCTTCATTTATTACTGACATAGGTGATCCGGAATCGATTACTGCTGAAAATTTCGTTGAACCTATTTTAATTTCGATGACAGGATGTGAAATTATTTTCTGAACAACTGGTCTTTCTTGCAAAAGAGTGTTTCGTATGTCGTCAAAAGTAATAACATTTTCGTGAATAACATTCTGCGTGCCTAAAGTACTGCTTGTGTTACTGGAAGATGCGACCTGTACAGTATCTAGTCAGATTCTATCTGACGTGTTATTATTATCAGGAGGATGTTGTGACATTTCTACAATTTGAACTGTTCTATTACTTCTTCCAGACGTATTACGTTCTGGATGGTACCTACTGTCGGGTTCATTCATGAGAATATGTTCTTGCGGATGATTTTGCTGTTGGTAAGACCGACTGTTATTATATGTACGCTGATAATTGTGCTCATCGTTTTTACGTCTGTCGTGATAGTCATTCCTATACGGTGCATTGCGGTAGGAATTGAAATACTGTGTTTTCTGTACGTAGTTGTTTCCTTGTTGCCGTGCGTTACTATTTGTTGTATCAGGGACTATACGTGCACGCGGCGAAACATTAAAGCTTGGCTGACCTTGTGCGTAACATTGTTGGTTACGTATGCTAACCGGCTGATTTTCATGCTGTTGCCGAGAAAAACGTCTATTGTTACTAAAATGTGATTCTTCTTGCTGAAAATTTTGACGGTATTGGTAATTGGAATTTTGCCTGTTATTAAAGTTCTGTTGGTTGTCATTCCTAAAGCGTCTATTATTTTTACTATTGAAATTACGTGCCTGATCATAATTACTGTATGTTTGTTGACTTTCGTTATTATACGAAAAGTTTTTGTTTACGAAAGAATAGTCTGATTGCTGCACTTCTAAAAGCTGCAACAGATCCCTGATTGCCGAAATATTTTCTTTTTGCTGACCCATTAAAAGTGACACTCTTAATGACCGTGGTAATTTAGAAATGCATAATTGTATCAGTGCAGATTCACTATATGGTTCACTTAGGTACTGGTTTTGTTGGACCATGTGTTCAAAAAATTGCATGACAGTGGGAAAATTTGTGTTCTCATAATTCGGTAAGCTAATTAGTTGATCTTTAATTCCACGCTGTGTCGTCTTCGACCAATACGCTGACAGAAAAGCATTCTGAAACTCTTCTACTGAATAGCATTGCCTCGCGATCGGTCTCATACGAGTTGCCGGTTCGCCTTCCAAAAAACTGCAAATAAATTCTAGTTTGTGTGTTACGGGCCAAGTCGGTGGAAAAGCAAAGCTAAATTGTTGTATCCAGTCCAGTGGGTGAATCTGCGTTCTGTCATTCCTAAACACTTTAAATTTTCTCACTGATAGAAAATGTTTGTAATCGAAATTATCATCTCTGTATGATGGAACAGGTTCTGTATTGTAGGAGAATCTATTGAACTGTGGTTGTTCGGAATCTAAGTCCCGTACTCTCTGTAGATTACCCGAATTATACGCGCTGCGTGAGTCTAACAAATGTTTACTAAGTGGCGCCTGCTGTGATGTGTTAAACGCTGAAACTTTTTTTATCTCTGTTACCTCTTGCTGTAAATTTGACAATTTTCTACGCAAGGTGTTATTAGACGAATCGATCTCATTGATTGTCTGTTGTAGATTTTGAAATTCAGGTGTTTGATTAAATGAAACCGGTGAAGTATCGTCTGATTTGCTGTCATTATTACTTTCAATGACGTCAATACGACTGGCCAGTTCATCACATTTTTCAGTCAGTATTTTTACCTGATTTCCGGTTTTAGTGTCAGTGGCATCAATCTGTTTTTGCAATTTACGTGCAGTTTCGTTCAGTTTTTTAACGTCAGCTTTGACGACATCGGAATCCTGTGTTGTTTCTAATTGTTCGAGTCTGTCGGTCACTGTTTGAAAATCGGTTGTGTATGTGTCTGTTTTCGATTTAAGATCCGAAATTTCGTCACGTAATTCTGTGTTCGACTGTTTGATGGTATTAATTTCGTCGGACACTGTGGCAATATTATTGTCTACATACGTTTTTGCCTTCGCAAACATTTTACGTTTGTCTTCTTGTCTCTGAGCAGTGATTGTTTCCATGACTTGACGTTTGACTTTATTTTGATCCTGAATAAATTTGCGGAAACGCGTATCACTGTTTTGTATGTGAAGACTAAGACGTTCGTTAATTTGAGTGCTCTGTTGTTCGAATTTCGCGTCAATTTTTTCATCCATTGTGCGCGAAAGTTCTG
Source organism: Schistocerca serialis cubense (assembly GCF_023864345.2). NCBI lineage: Eukaryota > Metazoa > Arthropoda > Insecta > Orthoptera > Acrididae > Schistocerca > Schistocerca serialis. The sequence continues at coordinate 526,346,326 of NC_064641.1, forward strand.
CTGTCATTGCTTTAAACTCGTCGCGTAATTGTGTAGCTTTTTCAGAGCTTTGTCTACCGACTGCGCTAATTTCCTCTCTAAGTGCTTCTGTTGTAGCTGTTTGCATGTCCCTTAATTCTTGAGCAACAGATTTAATTTCTTCGCTACTTTTTCTTGAACAAGCCTCAATTTCCTCGCGCAACTGTTCCTTAGTGTCATGACATTGTGCGGCAACGTCTCTAATTTGTTCACTAAGCTGTCTGGAACTATTGTCTAATTTTTCATTTAACTGTATGGAATTGTTGTCTAATTTTTCATTTAAGTGTTGTTTGAGTTTTTCGTTATCTTGTTTAACCTGTTCATTAAGTTGTTTGAAATCTTCCCTCTGTTGTCTGACCTGTTCACTAAGTTTGTCTTGTTTTTCATTAAACTGTTTATTATTTTCATTTAGGTTGTCTAATTTTTTACTCTGTTGTTTCGTATTTTCATTAAATTCGTTCTTAAACTGTAGCAAAACTGCCATAAATTGATCCAAACCAAAATTAGCTGCTGCATTCTCAGTGCTCTGTGAGGGAGTACATGCAACTGTCACGTTTTGTGTGACCATTTGGTCATTCTGTGGTTTACAAAAAGATTTGTCAGTCGAACGTACACTGTCAGTCACTATTTTGGAATTAAATGGATCCGCCATACTTTCAGTGCACTGTCCATTTTCATTGGAAAAATTTGTCTGTACGTTATTTGAATTTTCAAAACCGGGTGTGTTAAGCTGGGCAGCGCTCATTACAATAGGGCTTCCCGCGTCATAAATTGTCGTCAAATTAACAGAGGAGACAATTGAGTTCGTTTGTACATCAGTAAGATAAAAATCATCATTAGTGGTTGGAACGCACTGATTGTCAGTGAACGCAGGGTTGTCATCATTACACTGCGTGTCACAATTACCATCGGTCACGTTGTTTAAGTCGGTAATTTCGTTCATAATACCTCGCGATACACTATTCACAGTCTTTCGCGGCATTTTTACAATAGTCACAATTGTTCACACATGAAATAAGCACAATGCAAAAAGCAACAAACACAACTACAACAGAGTAACGAATTGCCGATGATCTGAGGAAAGAAAGTCACAAAATTAGTAAAAGCGTTGCGCCAAATCCTAATTATATTTAAGCAAATAAGAGCAGATTTCTGACTGTTTCTTAGAAGATTCCCAAAGAAATACGATCCTGGCCGGATGTCACCAAGTGTAACCTCCGCACCGAAAATTAAGTATAGCAAAGTTAAATAAAAATGGAGCCACGAAGCAATATCGTCCCATCAGAAATATTTAAATAAATAATAATATATGGGAGCCAAGTGTAACCTCCCCACAGAAATCTACTGACAATGACAATTAAATGTAAGAATCGCAATCTGACCCAAGTGTAAGCTCCCCACAAAAAATGGAAGATAATTCAATGATAATGAAATCTCAGTGACAATGAAAACTCAATTAGACCGAAAAGTCGATCTTTGGCCCTGTGCAAAAAAATCAGATTTAATTTCTTACCTCACTAAAACTGCATCTGCTCTTATTTTTCGCCATAGCTTGGAGGAAATGCATCGCACATATTCTTTGAATTTAACTGAAACTTTTGTTTAAGGAAAAACAAGGGAAATATTTTTTCAATTAAATAGCTCTTTTGTTAAAAATGCTTTGAAAACAAAATTATTATTGGGGCACTTCTTGAAAATTAATTACAATAAATATACATTACACTATCTGATGTGCGCAATGCAGCTTCATTACCTTGTTTAACAATATACCTCATTCAGCATCTTGACCAGAGACCCATGTCGACGCCCGCGGACTGCGTCCCACTCGCGACTCTACCCGCCACTGTACAAGACTACAACTACCGACAGACTGCTTGCAACTGCTCTCTCGCAACTGAATCATCACACACGCGCTACTACTCTCTGGTCAGAGATTGTCATGGCTCGCCATCGCTGCATATGTGTTTCAACATATAGGTTTGAAATGAACGCCAATATGGCGCCTCACAACTCTGTACTGAAGGAAGACGGCGTGTGTGTGACGTAGGTGGCGTTGTGCCATCTCATTGGTCAACGCTCAGATGCATGCTCAGAATATCTGACATGCTAGATATTGCTCTGCTCGTTCGGAAACACTCCCGAACGTGCTATTCCACGCTATGACGGCAGAAACTCGGCACGCTCAACGCTGAACTTTCGGATGCACGGTCCGTGTGCCGACGGCTTTCCTGCGCACTCGTGTCTAAAGCCTCAACTAAAACAGTTTCGAGTTTTACGACTTTTACCAGAGACTGTTTGTGGTCGACTGAAATGATCAAGTACCGTAACCAAGAAGATTACCAAACATGTCCTCTGCAGAGCAAGATCCACGTTACCAACAGTACACCCCTATCATTTGCTTGTTACAAAAAGCGTACAACAGCATCGTACAATGCAGTCGAACGTTAGACAAAAGGTGTGTAACTTACCAGTTAAACAGAACAGTTTTTTCTCTTTCTCAGCGTACATACTGTGACAGAAAACTGCTTAGAACGCCTTGATGGCAGGCCGCCTACACAACTTTGCCACCCAACGGGAGCACAAACACCGACTCACAATGAAATGCAACGAAATAGAAAAGCAGTTGTCATACGACATAATCAATTCTGTTGCCTCTCATACTATCATGTCTGTAGGGGTTTAAGTTGTGTAGCAGAGATAATAATGTGCTCATTTTCCAAAGCTGTGAACTGCCCTCAGGGGGCTCAGTTTCTTTTTGTGGATACCGACTCGGCTGCCCAAGGATTACTCAGCTACGGACTGGTGAGCGCCACCAGGCCTCTGTCACTGTAAATTCTGGGCAAGCCGCAGTGGCTGCCGTATGCCTCGGCGCTGAAAAGTTGTGTGCCATAAGGAAACGAGATTTTGTCACGACCACCTGGATCGCGATAATCCTAAAAACATCTTTAAAAAAAAAGACCAGTCTTAAGGTGGGCCTCGCACCGATGAGATGCTTGGTATTTGAGGTGGAACGGCAGTTGTTCGAAACCTATAGTTATAAACAAACGACAAACCGACAGAAAGCAAAAAGCTTTAGGGAATATGCCATTAACACTGAGCTCCATACCACCTTGAACTACAGCAAAGGCTTTGTGACGCACAGGGATCTGGAGGATATTCCCAAAAGCGAAATTAAAACTGAATGTCTTCTTGGATCCGTGATGGAATCGGGAGAGCTGCTGATCACACAGCATGTAGAATGAAAACCAACCAGCAGCCGTACTTCAATCACTTCTTATTTATTTTTCTTTACGTTATCACTTTCTGCACTTCACTAGTATCATCCCCGGGCCCCTGTACATTATATCATCAACAGGTATGCACTTTAGAGTATGTATAGTGTATAACAGAGGATAATAATACAAATATAAAGCAAGACCGGTAAAGGTCACTTCAAAATTCAGAATGTGACAAAGGAAAATAAAGAGTTAAATGTGCACACAAACAGCACTGTAACAGAGGATGTTTACATACTGGTTGGCAGCAACAAAGTATCATTTTACACCTAAAAGACATCTCATAGAAACTAAAGAAAGAATTATTGTGAGAGACATAACCACTCAAATGCAATGCATAATAATAAATCAGACCACATGCTAGTAGAGGGTGCACTTTTTTATACATAATGTGAGACACGTTCAAGTCATAAGGGTAAGAACAACCCTAACTGTAAAAAGAAAAACATCCTTCTTCACATAAAATGTGAAGTTACAACTTAAGAAGTATAACGTGGTATTAGTTACCTGTCATTTGTGTATTATGTGCAACTAATGAAAATAGCAGTTGTACTATTCAGGAAAACGTCTTGAGTAGCAAACTCAATGGTCTTCACATTATTACGCTACGACCGGTATACAATGAAATAGCGCGGAGGAACTTACAATACTGAACGGCGTGAAACTTCATACCAGACGAGACCAATGGTCATACTCTAAACGTATCTTTAAGATCAAATAACCTGAACTCGCCGGAAGTCAAATACTGAAGATGGGCTAAGGAGAAGCTCCAGACATCACATTGACGAGATAACTTTGTAGTTACCACTTCTCTTGGGAAATACGGAGGGTCATTAAAATTACATGTTTTGTATAAACAATGTATGTATGTGAATGTGTGTCTGAGTGCGGGGGGGGGGAATAGATTATATAAAAATCAAGAAAATTAGACAAAGTTTACCCATGAGGATATTGTTATAGGGACATGATGGTACAAAATGATTCACCTATATGGAGATAAAGAGGAAAATTAATGAATGTAAACAGAATGCCTAACCACCGTAAAACCAAATCTAAACAACCAAGACGTACATAAAGAACACCGTGATGGTGATGCAAGATCAATGGAGAACGGGAAACTGCCATATGTCATAAAACCTAACATATATCTGAAACATATCTAAAAATTAGAGAAGCTTCTAAATGAAAATAGTGTAAAATAAGGGGATTAAAAACAAAGATGAGTACTGAAGAAGCACTGGCTTCATAAGCCACGCGTCTCTGAGCCAGACTGTAATATTCTTAACAAGCAACACTACCCTCAATTCTCACTGCAAAAATAGCCACAGAGCGCAAGCTGGCCATCATAAATTCAAGCCTCTAGAAGTCATAAAATAGCAATATGCGAAATATAACGTCACAGAAGCTCTCCATATGGTGTATGGAGGGATGAAAATCATGCAGTCACGAAATACAACACATAATATAGACCGCACATCATAAGACACAGTTAACAACAATAAATATCCTACCCATTAGTTGTTGTACAAGTCAATACTTAGGATCTGACGATGAGACATGCTGAGGAACTACAAATGTATTTAATTACTAAAACCAATACGTACCTCAAGATTTTAGATGAGAAACGTGCTGTCCTAATGAGATCAGCAGAGACATCATTATCAAAAATATTCCGTACTTAAACTAGCACAATCACATTGACAAAAAATAAAAATTTATAATAATGGAAAGTCGCACGTACTCAATGCCAATTTTTCATATTTTGTCAATTTGGCTGTGTTCATTTAACTACAGAATATTTTTTAATTTAATTATATAATTATAGCATATTTCTTTTGATTATGATGTCTCTGTTTGGTTCATTAGGACAGTGAGCCGCTTATTCCAGAAACCAGTTACCTGAAACTTAACAGTCAGGTTAACTGTTGTTGAAATAACCTATATAACCGAAAACTGGTTGTTTCGCCGATATTCGCCATCACTAGGTTGCAGTCCTGCATATGTTTTTAATACATTGTTTTATAACACTTTAACTGAACACCACAACTCTGTAAACGTGTTTACGTATGGACCTAAACAGGGGGATTCCGTTGTTTGCTCTGTAGTTTCCCTGATCGTGTCCTCAATTTACGATTGCATCACCAGTTTACTGTATTAGACGTGTTATGGGTGCTAAATTCCGTGTACATTCATATTCCCATGAGTGCCCTCCCCTACCTACAATGCTGTGATCGCATTCAAGTTGTTCATTTTCATTTTTTATCTAAAACTTAAAATAAACACCATAAATGTTGTAACTATAAACAATACATGGTTAAAAATTAAATTCACAGTTATATTTATTGCTTACTGAAGTAGGTCATCTGTCTTCTGACTGATCTGACCCAACCAACCACTAATTCATCTCCTGGGCCAACCTCTTCATCTCAGACTAGCACTTACAACCTAAGTCTGCAATTATTTGTCGGATGTATTTTGTATTTCAGTCTCTGTCTTCTTCTACAGTTTTACCGACTACAGCTCTCTCTAGAATCATGGAAGTTATTCCCCGATGTCCTATCATCTTGTCCCTTCTTGTCAGCGTTTTCGATACATACCCTTTTCTCACAGATTTTGCAGGTACGCCTCATCATTCCTTATCAGATCACCTAATTTTCAAAATTCTTCTGTGGCAGCTCTTCTCAAACGCCTCCAAATTCTTCTGATCCGGTTTTCCCACACTCCATGATTCACTACTATAAATACTGTTCTCCATATCTGCGTCCTCGGAAATTTATTTCTCAAATGAAAGCGTATGTTTGATAGTAGCAGTCCTCTCTTACCCAGGATTGCCCCTACTGTCAGTGCTAGTCTGCTTTTTATTTCCTCATTGCTCCATTCCTCATGGATTATTTTGCTGCGTAGATACGAGAAGTACTTGACTTCGTCTTCTTAGTGATCCTCAATTCTGATGTTTCTCACGGTTCTCATTTCTGCTAGTTCTCATTACTTTCGTCTTTATTCGATTTACTCTCAGGTCCCATTAGCTTGTTCATTCCATTTAACAAAACCTCCAGTTATTCTTCGCTTTCAATGAGAGTAGCAATGTCATCAGTGGGTCTTATCTCTGATGCCTTTAATCCTGAATTTGAATCACGCAAATGAATTTTCCTTTTATTTTCGTCATTACTTCTTCATTGTATAGATTGAACAGTGAGGTGAAAGACTACATCCCTGTCTCACCTTGTTACTTGGAGCACTTCACCCTTGGTCTCCTACTCTTATTGTTCCCTCTACTTGTATAGATTATACACTGGAGCGCCAAAGCAACTGGTACAGATACACGTATTCAAATACACAGATATTTGTAAATAGACAGAATACGGCGCTGCGGTCGGCAATGACTATGGAAGACAACAAGTTGTTAGATCGATTATTGCTGCTATAGCAGGTTATCGAGATTTAAGTGAGTTTCAACGTGGTGTTACAGACGGCGCACGAGCGATGGGACACAGCGTCTCATAGGTGGCGATGAAGTGTGGATTTTCCCGTGTGACTGTTTCACGAGTGTACCGTGAATATCAGGAATCCGGTAAAACATCAAATCTCCGACATCGCTGCTGCCGAAAAAGAATCCTGCAAGAACGGAACCAATGACGACTGAAGAGAATCGTTCAACGTCACAGAAGTGCAACGCTTGTGCAAACTACTGCGGATTCCAGCGCTGGACCATCAACAAGTGTCAGCGTGCGAACTATTCAACGAATCGTCATCGATATTGGTTTCGGAGCCGAAAACCCACTCGTGAACCCTTGAGTGCAAGACATACAGCTTAACACCTGACCTGGGCACGTCAACACCGACATTGGACTGTTGACGACAGGAAACATGTTGCCTCGTCGGACGAGTCTCGTTTCAAATTGTATCGAGCCGATGGACGTGTACGGGTATGGAGACAACCTCATTAATCTATGGACGCTGCATGTCAGCAGGGGACTCTTCATGCTGATGGAGGCTCTATAATGATGTGTGGGGTGTGCAGTTGGAGTGATATGGGACCGATGATACGTCTGGATATGACTCTGACAGGTGACAAGTACGTAAGCATCCCGTCTGATCATCTGCATCCATTCATTTTCACTGTGCATCCCGATGGGCTTTGGCAATTCCAGCAGAACAATGCAACACCCTACACGTCTAGAAATGCTACAGAGTGGCTCCAGGAACACTCTTCTGAGTTCAAACACATCCACCCTAGCCACCAAACTCCCCAGACACAAACATTATTGAACTTATCTGGGATGCCTTGCAACGTGCTATTCAGAAGAGACCTTCACTCCCTCGTACACTTACGGAATTATGGACTGCCCTGCAGGATTCGTGGTGTCAGTTCCCTCCAGAAATACTTCAGACATTAGTCGAATCCATGCCACGTCGTGCTGCTGCACTTCTGCGTGCTCACGGGGGCTCCACGCGATATTAGGCAGGTGTACCAGTTTCTTTGGTTCTTCAATGTATATTATCCGCCTTTCTCAGTAGGTCACGCCTATTTTTCTCAGAATTTCAAACATCTTGCTCATTTTACATTGTCGAACGGTCTTTCCAGGTCGACAAATCCTTTGAACGTCACTTTATTATCTTCAAACTTGCTTCCATTATCAACCAAAACGTAATAACTGCCTCTGTGGTGACTTTACGGTTCATTAAGCCAAACTGATCATCACCTAACAAATCATCAGTTTGTTTTTCCATTCTTTTCTATATCATTCTTGTGAGCTTCTAAGCTGCTTGTTCGAAAATTTTGGCATTTTTCAGCTCTTGCTCTTTTCGGTATTCAGTGGTTAATGTTTCTCCGAAAGTCAGATGGTATATCGCTAATCTCACACATTCTACATATCATAGAGCAGTCGTTTTGTTGCCACTTCCCCCAATTCTTCTAGAAATTCGTATGGAATATTATCTGTTCTTTCTACATTAATTCTTAAATCTTCACTATTGACATATTTTGCTTCTTAGATCACGTCGTAGACAGACAATCAGAGTAATCTCTACCAATCTTCTCTCCCCTCTACATTTAAGAGTGGAACTCCCATTGTACTGTTAATGTTTCCGTCCCTGCTTTTATGTTCGTAGAAGGTTGCTTTGATTTCCTTGTATGCTGAGTCGGTACTTCAAACAATGTTTTCTTTTTAGATTTCTTCGCACTTTCCATGCAGCCATGTCGTCTAGGTTCCCTTAACTTACTACTTATTTGATTCGTAAGTGACATGTATTTCCGCGTTCCTGAATTTCTCTGAATAGCAGATACAAAAGTCCTGAATATACATGACTCCCTCCTCAGACTACAAGTCTGGGAGGAAGGAGGTACCTTTCTGCTGCGTGACACAACACTTGAGTGTTGCGGGGAACGAAAGGGTGAATGTAGCAGGCAAGGAGGCGTGTCGAGATCGTCAGTTAGTACAATTTGCCACCACTCTGCATGCTGTCGCCCCATTGTTGAGGTATAAAGTAATGCGTCGATAGGAGGAAGTGTGGCTGGAAGTGACAGACAGTAGGTTTTGTAGTGAAGGCCACAGTCCTGCCTTGGGGTACGTCCGTCCAGCCACGCAGGCCCGACGAAGTCCCCATCACTCGTCTTCGCTTAGGCCACAGGTTTATTAACCATGGCTTCCTGCTCTGGCGACTCGACCCTTCAATGTGTGGAGCTTGTGTCGTACAGATAACTGGGCGTGAAATTTTATTACACTGTGTTTTACTTTTAGACTAGATGGCAGCGGCAGATTTATCCTTAGATCTTACCTGTACATTAAGTGACGTTCGAATGAATTTGGTGAGAGTTTTAAAGTTCTGTGATATGTCCGACTTGTTTCCAAAAATTTAGGAAGATGTTGATAATCTGTTAAAAGATTCCTGTCTCACAAACGTTTGTTGTAAGTGGTCTGCCAGTCGTATTTCCCTATTCTTTTGTTTTAGCTCCTCTGTAGTTTTACTAATGTGCAGCATCTTTCATCACTCTTCAGTTGTCTTAAGGATCATGAGATAGAGTGAGTGTGTGGGTCAACCCAAATGAGGTGGAGGTGAGTGAGTGTCATTTTGTATGATTACTCCAGACCGTGTGATAAGTTCCTAAGCTCTTCTCCACAATCGTTCCTGCTAATATTTGCAAGGATATGGCCTTTCATTAGTAATCGAAGTTCGCGGTTCCAGGTTCGAAACCCGCCACCCTTTGCGTGGAAACTGTCCCTAAAAGCGGAAGAATCAGCAGTCATCAAAGGCATCAGAATACAGAAGCCCATGGCAACCACAGCATTAAAGACACATAACGTGTTTCCCAAAGAAATGTGGCCTGTAATTGAAAAAGTGTCATGATGATCTCTCCATTGGCAAAAGATTCCAAAATAGTCCCCCTTTCGGACCTCCGGGAGAGAACTGCCTAAAGGGAGGAGACCAAGACAAAAAGAATTAATGCCCAACAAAGGATAACGTCCTACGAGGCGGGACATGGAATGTCAGAAGCTTGAACGTGTTAGGGAAGTTAGTAAATCTGGGAAAGGAAATGCGAGGGCTCAGTCCACATACAGCAAGGATCAGTGAAATGAAGTGGAAAGAAGACAAGGATTTCTGACCAAATGCCCATAGAGTAATATCAGCACCAGCAGAGAATGGTATAACGGCAGTAGGATTTGTTATGAGTAGGAAGCTAGCGCAGAGAGTGTTTTACTGTGAACAGTTCAGTGGTAGGGTTGTTCTTATCAAAATCGGCAGCAAACCAACACCAACATCGATAGTTTATGTATACATTCCGACGTCGCAAGCTGATGATGAAGAGATAGAGGAAATGTATGAGTATGTTGAAATAGTAATACAGTACGTAGAGTGAGATGAAAGTCTAATAGTCATGGGTAACTGGAATGTAGTTATCGGGGAAGGAGAAAGTGAAGAGTTTACAAATTAATATGAGCTTCGGACAAGGTACGAGAGAGGAGAAAGACTAGTTGAATTCTGTAATAAGTTTCAACTACTGATGGCGAATACTTTGTTCAAGAATCAAAAGAGGAGGAGATGTACTTGAAAAAGGCCGAGTGATACAAGAAGATTTCAGTTAGATTACATCATGATAAGACAGAGATTCTGAAATCAGATACTGGATTGTAAGGCGTATCCAGGAGCAGATGTAGACTCAGATCAAAATGCAGCAGTGATGAAGAGTAGGATATAGCTTAAGAGATTACTGAGGAAGAATGAATTCACAAAGAAGTGGAATACAGAAGTACTAAGGAATGACGAAATAAGCTTGAAGTTCTCTAAGGCTACAGATATAGCAATAATACATAGCTTGATAGGCACTACAGTTGAAGAGGAATGAACATCTCTGAAAAGGACAGTCATAGAAGTTGTAACGAAAAACACTGGAAAAAAAGAAGGTAACTGCGAAGAAACCATTGGCAACAGAAGAAATACTTCAGCTGATCCACGAAATAAGTAAGTAGAAAAACGTTCAGCGGAATACAGGAATACAGATATGCGAGTCGCTGAGGGATGACATACATAGGAAGTGCAAGGAAAATACATTAAAATGTAAATAAATTGAAAAAGAAATGATTTTCAGAAGTACTGACTCGGTATGTAGGTAAGTGAAATAACCTTCGAAGAATTAAACGATAGTGTGCTAACATTAAGAATGGAATGGCAACTCCACTGCTAAATGCAGAGGAGAAAGTGAATAGCTAGAAAGAGTACACAGAAGACCTCTATGAGACGGAAGATTTGTCCTATGTGAGAAGAAGAAACTGGAGACCATTTAGAAGAGATAGAGGTTTTAGTATTAGAATCAGAATTTACGAGAGCTTTAGAGGAGTTAAGATCAAGTAAGGTAGAATGGATAGGTAACAGTCCATCAGAATTTATTAAATGATTTGGGGAAGTGGCAACAAAATGGCTATTCACATGGGTGTGTAGAATGTATGAGCCTGGTGACATACCATGTGACTTTCGGAAAAATATCATCTACACGTCACTTAATGTACAGGTAAGATCTAAGGATAAATCTGCCGCTGCCATCTAGCCTAAAAGTAAAACACAGTGTAATAAAATTTCACGCCCAGTTATCTGAACGACACAAGCTCCACACATTAAAGGGTCGAATCGCCAGAGCAGGAAGCCATGGTTAATAAACCTGTGGCCTAAGCGAAGACGAGTGATGGGGACTTCGTCGGGCCTGCGTGGCTGGAAGGACGTACCCCAAGGCAGGACTGTGGCCTTCACTACAAAACCTACTGTCTGTCACTTCCAGCCACACTTCCTCCTATCGACGCATTACTTTATACCTCAACAATGGGGCGACAGCATGCAGAGTGGTGGCAAATTGTACTAACTGACGATCTCGACACGCCTCCTTGCCTGCTACATTCACCCTTTCGTTCCCCGCAACACCCAAGTGTTGTGTCACGCAGCAGAAAGGTACCTCCTTCCTCCCAGACTTGTAGACTGAGGAGGGAGTCATGTATATTCAGGACTTTTGTATCTGCTATTCAGAGAAATTCAGGAACGCGGAAATACATGTCACTTACGAATCAAATAAGTAGTAAGTTAAGGGAACCTAGACGACATGGCTGCATGGAAAGTGCGAAGAAATCTAAAAAGAAAACATTGTTTGAAGTACCGACTTAGCATACAAGGAAATCAAAGCAACCTTCTACGAACATAAAAGCAGGGACGGAAACATTAACAGTACAATGGGAGTTCCACTCTTAAATGTAGAGGGGAGAGGAGATAGGTAGAGATTACTCAGAATGTCTGTGACGTGATCTAAAGGTTCTAAAGATCGAAAAGATCTAAAAGATTGTGGACCTGGTACTGTTTTGGATTCCACGTAGTGTAGAGAGTGATTCTAACAGTAACAGCTGCAAATACCGCGTTAAAACCTGCTGGTGGTATAAACACCCAGCCTTCTTCTATGAGCGTCTATTACACTCATAGGAACAACAAGTAGTGCTAAGTTTTGTGAATATCCAAAATGTTATGACATTTGTGTCACTGAATGCAAATGATGCGGTAATTGTGGAGTTATGTTTCGTGAATTTCATCATTTGACATGTGGAGTGCTATGTCGTAATTGTTACATTCTTTCAAGCGACTCACTAAGATATACTGTAGATTTAACGATATATATCTCCTATTCCACATTTTCCATTTCTGGATATGCTTCCTAGTCATATTACGTGTCTGAAAAGGATGGTATAGCATTCAATGATAGGGTATGTATGCCTAGAACTCTTGCATGTAGGTCTTTTTGCAATTCGCATGACGCTTGAGGCAAAAACTGAGACTGAACCAGCTCCCAGATGAGGAGACCAAGACCTCGAACCTTAGGCTCAGCAAATGGTATCCTGCTCTCTCTCAGATAGTGCCTAATGTGCTGTGTGAATGATAATAACATCTTGAATCTTTGACTCATCAAGTAAAATCTTATTTAGTTTCAGCTCATGTCTGAGGGCGGCTGTGAAGGGTGACTGGATCCAGAATATTTGGCTCAGTATCTGAGACCTCATTTACTTCCAGCTTGTCTCATAATGTCTATTAACGGTGAAATTTGAAAACAGATATTTGCAGCAGATTTTTTCTTACTTTCTATTTACGTATTACAGTTCTCAGTAGCGTATAATGATGGGATGGAATGTCCTGATACCGATAATGTATTCTAATATATAAGGGGAAAAGGAAGGGAAAAGTTGTTAGAAAACATCTCGAGAAGTTCTTGTCCTATTTACTACAAATTTTTACACGATAATCTAACAAGCTTTCAGACGGATAGTTTTTCTCTGCACAAGGTCTACATAATCCTCTACAAAAAATTGTATGCTGTTTAAGAGACAGCATTGCATATTTTGGGAGTTATATTTGTGGCTAACAGGCTAATGACTGGAGTACTACTATGAGATCCTAATCGTCCGAAACTTTGCAATGCTACCTGTTTGCAGATTAAAACTATGGAAAATAATGTGAAGCTATTATCCTCACAGATCCTTCAGCTGCTGATGTGTCTCGCAGATCCAACACACCAATGATCTCACCCGATTTACCAATTCAGTTTAAACAAATAAATATTTGTTTTGCGATAACAATAAAGAAGGCTGAAGGTCGCGCATTCATATTCGTTGGACTTTATTTACGATCAGAGCAATTTTACAATGGTCAGTTAAACTTGCCCTTTCACTAAATTTCACCATACAGTATTCCAAAACTATAACTATATTGCATCAACGGAGAAATAACACAGCCAACCGGTTCCAAATAACATCAGACATTGTTCCTTGCAAGGTGTACGTACCAAATTTTTCACTTGAGCATATCTGCTCTATGTTTTGACTATTCCCTTCTCGCAATGTAACTTCACTGCTTTTAAATGTTCATTCTGATGAAAACATCCCTAAATGTGTCGAAACGTAGGTAAATCTGTTAAACAATTATTTGCGGTCGGTTGACGGTGATATTTGTCCATTGAAACTTACATACGGTTGCTGAAAGGCAACTACATCAAAACTGTGCTATACTGTGTACTGTTAGTACACATGTTATATACCAAAGGCTATATATCACAGGATATATACTTTTAAACAACAGCTAGATTTACCTACGACATCTGGTGACGTCACATATTCAACGATTCTCATCCACGTCATCTGGTGATGTCACAGGTTCAATATTTCTCCTGGTCCACTTTTGCGGTATTTCCCGACACACAGACACAGACACACACACACACACACACACACACACACACACACACACACACATATACATATATATATATATATATATATATGTACTGATTAGCCACAACATTATTTCCATGTACGTAATGGCCGGTATGTCCCCCTTCGGCGCTGATATCAGCAGCGATGCATCGTGGTATGGAAGCGTTGAGACCTTGGCAAGTCGCTAGAGGGATTTGGCACCATATCTGCACACACAACACACTAATTTCAATAAAATCCCAGATATGTTCGATCTGGTTCAGATCTGGTGAGTTGGGGGGCTAGCACATCAATTGTAACTCGTCCCTCTGTTCCTCGAACCATTCAATCACATTCCTGGCACCATGACATGGCGAATTATCTTGCTGAAAAATGCCACTGCTCTCGGGAAACGTGAGCGTCATGGAGGGGTGTACGTAGTTTGCAACCAGTGTACGATACTCCTTGGCCGTCATAGTGCCTTGCACTAGCTCCATTGGACCCGTGGATACCCATGCGAATGTCCTCAATGCATAATGGAGCGGCCGACAGCTTGTTTCTGTCCTGCAGTACATGTGTCACGAAGATGTTCCCCTGGAAGACGAGGGATTTGCGCCTGCAACTGCGCCAACGTCCAGTGCAAATGGTCACGTGCACTTTTCAGCCGTAATTGCCGATGTTGTGGTGTTAACGTTGGCACATACGTGGGTCGTCGGCTGCAGAGTAGCATCACTTAGGAGTATTTGGTGCACTGTGTTCGGACACACTATTACTCTGCTCAGCATTAAAGTCTGATGTTAATTCCACCACAGTTCGCCGTCTGCCCTGTTTTGCCAGTCGGACCAACCTATCAACACCCGAGAGATCTAATGAGGGGAGGCCGCCCAACTCCCAGCGTCTGCACGTGGTTTCAACTTGATTTAGCCACGTGTTGACGACACTCAACACAGCACACTTCGAATACTCGGCAAGTGGTACCGAGCCTCCGGGCCATCACAGTCTGCCTTCGCTCAGACCCATTCTCCACACAGACAGCACGTTCACTGAGAGTACACGCAGCGTGCTTGTGTGTGTATAGGATTCATTCCTCGCCAGAACTCCTGGAGGGGTTTGTATCGATAGTAGGTCGGTGGTCGTAATGTTCTGGCTGATCTGTGTATTTGCCTAACGCATTGAAAAAGATCCTGCCTGCCAGACGCATGGCTCCTACCCTGAGCCCCATGCGAGAACGTCGCGCACGTAGGCCCGGAGTCACACTGACTTGAATACTTGGGTTGGGGTGAGCAGGTGTGACAGAACGCTGCAGGTGAGGCGACGATCGTCATCTGGTAATGACACATCTTCAACATTTGTCATCCACGTTTGGGGTATTCCCCGACATTTGCGACTCCATGTGCCTTATATTAAATTACTTGTCTCAGCGGCATCTACGTGGTTTCGAAGATTTTTAAACGTTATTAAGAATCACCTTGTATATATATATATATATATATATATATATATATATATATATATATATATATATATGTATGTATGTATATATAGTGTAACGGGTATACGTACACATGTACGCACATCAGTGTGTTGGATGTTTTTTCTCTGAGTCGAATAGTTTTTCACAAACAATTCAGAAACTCTACGTCATAACGTTTTCTGCACCGTCGTATTGCCCCACAAAGTGGATTATGCCTGTTAGTATAGACCAACAGTTTTTCGTTCGCGTGTCCGCACTTCAACACGTGACCTGCTGCCTATGGGAATAAAAGCGTTAAAAGTTTGCTCTTGCCACATGTAGTTGGAGGTACTAAAACACATAAAAACATAGACTTGTTGCAGCTATAATTACTAGTCTGCATATAATATAAATGCTGTTCAGTATACCTTCCTCACTCGCCAATAGAAATATTTGCACGTGAACCCATTACACACATTTTTCGCCTGGTGAGGTGTGTGTTTCCCTTTCACGAAACGGGAGCCGAAATTTGCGTCCTGAAAAAATGCCCTGGGATATCACAACTTAGGACGTATAACGAATTTTCATACATATTTAACAAATGCGAAGCAGCGTAGGGTTCACTAATGTAAAATAAAATAATATTATAGGTAGCTAAGTAAATGAGAGAACATTATTTTTCTCAGATTACTGACTACATAATATGGGGTGAGAGTAAACCAAAAATCACGGAATGGTGCTGCCTGGGAATCAGAATCATGCGTGAGCGATGAAGCGAGGAGAAAGAGCGCCTTCCTCGCAAAAAAAAGTCTGCTAGTATCGAACATTGCTCTTAAACGGAGGAAGAAATTTCTAAGAAAATGTACGTTCGGAAAGCGACGTTCAGTAGAAACGAATCACTGCCCTCGATAAATTGGAAGGGAAGAAAAGAGGTATGTAGTGGGAAGTCACAGAAGAACTATGTGGACACATAAGGAGAGAATCGGTGCGAAAAGATATATATGGAAAACTCTAACTAGCAGAAAGAACCAGATAAAAGTGCATGTATCAGAAGATAACTTCCATTCTACTAGAGAGAGCGGTGGAGGTTAAAAGCTATAGGCGAGGGTAGAAACTCAGATACATTCAATGAATAAATGAGGAAATTGACTGTGTGGGCATCTCTGAAACGATGAGCTGGCACATGAGAGTATACCGCCCCAACACAGGGAAAGAAGGTGACAAAAGTGCGTCCCAGAAAACAATTGAGAACAATAGGAAGGTGTAAGATGGCACTGGTTCATACTTCTTCAGTTTACATTGCAGTCACCCATAGACAACACAACATAATTGAAATGGGAGATAACACGGAATAGAGAGTGGTATGCCGGCCCGGTGTGGCTGAGCGGTTCTAGGCGCTACAGTCTGGAACCGCACAACCGCTACGGTCGTAGGTTCGAATCCTGCCTCGGGCATGGATGTGTGTGACGTCCTTAGGTTAGTTAGGTTTAAATGGTTCTAAGTTCTAGGGGACTGCTGACCTCAGAAGTTAAGTCCCTTAGTGCTCAGAGCCATTTGAACCATTTTTAGACAGTGGTATGGTGATGGAATAAACATATGCATCAAAAAGTAAGTTTTTTCACAACATTTATTCGCTTCAGAGGAACTTAAACTGTACTGACAAAAATTAATAATCCAAAGCAGGCGTTATGAGAGCCACGATGAAAATAACGTTCGAAATGTTCCTTTAAATATTGAAACAAAATTATAAATTCTTTCCCATAATCTGTCAGAGAACGAATATTAACAGAATTTAGATAGTGAAAATATTAACAGTATCAAAGCGTAACTCAAGGAGCAGAATACAAATATTTCCGATTAATAATCAGGCATTGACATGAGGTGACCAGATTGAGCTTAGCCCAGGCATCGCCCGCTCCATTCTCATAAGGCCCTTTCACGTTTTAACTTGTGAACAACACCCTTAAAATATTTGTGCTCAGTAATCTAGCAAATAATTGTGATAGTTTAACACAAGAGTGCTTAAAGAGAGCAAACGTCTTAAAACATTAACCTCTTGTAACTATTTTGACACAGTCATGTACTTAAAAAGGGGGCAACAATTAAAAGATATTAAGCTTTTAATGTCGATCCATGATTGTACCAATTAAAAAAGAATTTCAACTCGGGAAGGTACGTTTAAAGCTCTTTACAAGTATACCTGAAAATAACTGTGTTATGCTCTGATATCTCGGAGTTCTGACACACACTGAGGAATAAGATCAATATAAAGGTCACTAATCACAGCGATACAGCGTTACACGCCTTAACCGAAATTACACTGCTGTAAGAAAGCCTGGCACAAAAAACAGCTCAAATCGGAAATCATAACCGTTACTGCAGTCACACATTGCTAAAGTTTCTCTCGATTTTCTTTCTAATCCGGTCCTTGGTTGTATAGTAAACACAGGCAATTCAACATTCACAAACCAAGCGGGAGAAATAAGCAGCATGCCACCTTTGAAGAGACAGGATTGCCACCACGACGCCAGAAGAAAGCTGTAATTCTTCGGATGTAATAGACGCAATCGTTACCGTTGGCATGGGCACCAATAAGACGACGAATTGAACCTCATTCCCCAGTGATCAACCCTAGTCACCATGTGGAACAGATAGCGAACATTTAGCATGAAGATAGCGCGCTTGCTGCTAAAACATCTCGATGCGCGACTAAATTACCTTTTACGGGACGCTGTGAGAACGCGTCGCTATGAATACAGAGAAGTTTAATGAGTAGCAGGTATTGATTATCACGCGCGCATGGCTGAACGACGTAACATACCAATATATCTGTCCGATGAAACGGAAATTACTGACTGGATCCGTGGAAGACTAAATGATATTTACCATAGGAGATCATCTAACTACAATTACTTCTTACACTCCACAAAATTCCAATATGGTGATTGGTTCTTGTAACAGCGCACATGAAGTAGATCGAAGAAGCAGACGAGATTTCCACAAGCTTTTAGGGAGTTAAGTGGTGGTGAATGGCGGCAGCCGCTGACAACGTGCGGCCTGCTCTGGGCGGCATGCGGGCTGCCGCGGCTGGCTGCAGAATTAACGGCCGAAAAACCTGCCAGCAAACAGCGTGTGGTGTGAGCCAGGAAGAGGGCTTTTGATGTTCGCCACGGCCGCTAATTCCCTCCCCTGGTGGCGACGGGCGGACGTAGCGCGGCAGAGTGCAGAGCAGGGGCCGTAATGGGAAAGCAGCTGCCCGCGGCAGTTTTCACGCACCCACTGTGGGCCGTCTGGTTCTCCCACTTTGCTTCTGGTCGTTTTTCTTGTGGCGTTGGATTTTTCACGGTTCTCTAAACGATTTAAGAGTGGAAGGAGACACACAAGTCAAAATAGCGTTTTTGATCAGATAGCATTTCGAATTTCTGAAAAAAAAACGTAGTTCGAAAGTAGAAGACGGGGATAAAGAAAGAGAAGGGGAGAAGTGAAAGAGAGACAAATATTTATGATGGTAATTGCTGTGGTGCTTGCTGCGACTTTTACAACCTCCAGCACAGTAGAAAACTGTTTTTTGGGAGTGACACTAAAACGGATGTTTGCTTCAAGGCATTTATAATCAGAAGTATTATAGGATATTAACATTATAGGATAGTAACATTATAAATTGGGAGACTGAAGATGTACCCTATATCACTTTCACTTCTTATTATAGGATTTTAGACATATTAAATAACATCTCAACATAATGTTTTTTAATATGGTTGAAATGGCTCTGAGCACTATGCGACTTAACTTCTGAGGTAATCAGTCGCCTAGAACTTAGAACTAATTAAACCTAACCAACCTAAGGACATCACACACATCCATGCCCGAGGCAGGATTCGAACCTGCAACTGTAGCGGTCGCTCGGTTCCAGACTGTAGCGCGTAGAACCGCACGGCCACTCCGGCCCGCTTTTTTTTAATAGGTATAAATGTGTATCGTGTAGTTGCTCACTCTGGAAGTCAAATCCGTTATTGCGAGGAAGTTTCGGTTTGATTCTCTGAAGAGGAGTAAATTTCATTTGTCAGTATTTGACCAAGAGAGAAAGGAGGTGACACATCTACGTTGTCAAAGTGGTGTTGTGCAACCTGTAGAGCTTATTTTGGTGAGAATAAAACATGAGTAGAAAGTTAATGTTTATTTATTACAATTTACAGTTCTGTGTTCTCTTGACAGCCTCTTCTGACGCCACTTGCCAGTTCAAAATGTTCAAATATGTGTGAATTCCTAAGGGAGCAAACTGCTGAGGTCATCGTCCCCTAGACTTACACACTACTTAAATTCTCTTATGCTATGAACAACACATACATCCATGTCCGAGGGAGGACTCGAACCTCCGACGGGAGGGGCCGAACAATCCATGACATGGGGTCTCAAACCACACGTCAACTCCGCGCGGCCCCTTGCCACTTACATCGAGGCATACCTCTAACCCGACTTAATGTTTGGCTGGCCGGTCTCTAAACCCACTGCTTCAGCAATTCGGCCGAAGTCTTGAATGATGCAGTCTAGCAGGAGAAGCATTACCGTGAGATTATGTCTCTACATTGCGACGATCATCCGCGGTTACCCATCGAGATGTACAGTGCTGTTGGAAGCCATAATCGTCTGTTCCTGGCCCCAACAGACAGGTAGGGCCGGGAACCCGGAAGTGCCTGTAACGATGGTCAGGAACAGAAGCAACAAATGGTCCTCTCAACAGACAGTCGCGATGGTCCTAGTGCAATAAATACCACAGGATGTATTGGTGTGGGAAGAAACTCAGGGTCCGCATCAGCAGTGCGGAGTGAGGAGTTCCATGAATGGTACGTCGTGGTTACTTGAATTTTGTCATCTCAGCGTGCTCACGAGGAGTGCTGGAACTTCGGATGCATGGATGTCACTACACTGAAATATTCACTGAACTGAGTGCTCTGACACGAACAGCATCGATGCTAATGACCAACTGAATTCAAAACTGAAGAACTGCTGTATTTATAGAGTCAAGAGGGAAGTAATGAATTGAGGCTCTGTTCATTATGAACGAATGTGACCTACTATTTTACTACTGATCATTCGTCCTCGTTCTGCTATGTTTACTTAACATTTAGACACAGGCTGTTAACTGCACTGTTGAATATGTAACATGTGCCTGATGATTGGTGCCTATATAGCAACTTGTGCTCATGTGTGCGACCTTCTTGAAGTGTTGATTGTTTCACCTCTGTCTGGGTCTGGTGTTGCCTGCGGCTGTGCAGCGTGAACTTAAGAGAAATTTTAATTTCTTCCCCTTTTCTTATCTGTAGAGTAATAATATTTATATTTTACAACACTTGGCTAGCATGGGAGCCTATTTTATTCACTTTTTACTTAGAAAACTCGTCGGACGCCGTTCCACAACCTCCTCTGAAATAATAGCCGATGTGATATGCAACTTAAATGCTTATCATCGCACCAGTGGTCAACGCTGCCAACCATCGGGCGGCTCATCTAGATGCTTAAATACGAGTAAAGGGACACGGGATACAATTAATGACGATTCTTTTGCAGGGTCTGTTAAGTTTAGCGGCCTCCTTTACACACCTGTCTATGCCCTTAAGGTCCCGTGACGATAGTCCACACAAGTCTTTTTCACATATTATCTTTTGAATTAATAACCAAAATTAACTTCTAGATCCTAGATTCTACATTAGCTTTGAAACTTGTAGAACCGAACTCTGTTCCGTTGCCGTTCGCGACGCTCGGCAACCGGATAGCTACTAATTTCATTTATGTTGTTTTTCTTTGTGTTGCCAGATTAGGGCTTTTGAATAAAACTCACTATTTCCAAAATAGAAAAAAATGGTTCAAATGGCTCTGAGCACTATGGAACATCTGAGGTCATCAGTCCCCTAGAACTTAGAACTACTGAAACCTAAACCACCTAAGGACATCACACACATCAATGCCCGAGGCAGGATTCGAACATGCGCCCGTATCGGTCGCGCGGTTCCAAACTGAAGCGCGTAGAACCTCTCGAACAAACCGCCCGGCTTACAAAATAAAAACACTTTAACACAAACATTATTCTTGGCCAATTGGAGTATAAATATGCTTCACAACGTAATCATAACAATTCGTAACAGAATACTGGAACAGTGGACGGCAGCGATTAGTTAGAAGCAAAGGCCGCGTTAGGATAACCTCAACATTACGACGTACACTCCTGGAAATTGAAATAAGAACACCGTGAATTCATTGTCCCAGGAAGGGGAAACTTTATTGACACATTCCTGGGGTCAGATACATCACATGATCACACTGACAGAACCACAGGCACATAGACACAGGCAACAGAGCATGCACAATGTCGGCACTAGTACAGTGTATATCCACCTTTCGCAGCAATGCAGGCTGCTATTCTCCCATGGAGACGATCGTAGAGATGCTGGATGTAGTCCTGTGGAACGGCTTGCCATGCCATTTCCACCTGGCGCCTCAGTTGGACCAGCGTTCGTGCTGGACGTGCAGACCGCGTGAGACGACGCTTCATCCAGTCCCAAACATGCTCAATGGGGGACAGATCCGGAGATCTTGCTGGCCAGGGTAGTTGACTTACACCTTCTAGAGAACGTTGGGTAGCACAGAATACATGCGGACGTGCATTGTCCTGTTGGAACAGCAAGTTCCCTTGCCGGTCTAGGAATGGTAGAACGATGGGTTCGATGACGGTTTGGATGTACCGTGCACTATTCAGTGTCCCCTCGACGATCACCAGTGGTGTACGGCCAGTGTAGGAGATCGCTCCCCACACCATGATGCCGGGTGTTGGCCCTGTGTGCCTCGGTCGTATGCAGTCCTGATTGTGGCGCTCACCTGCACGGCGCCAAACACGCATACGACCATCATTGGCACCAAGGCAGAAGCGACTCTCATCGCTGAAGACGACACGTCTTCATTCGTCCCTCCATTCACTCCTGTCGCGACACCACTGGAGGCGGGCTGCACGATGTTGGGGCGTGAGCGGAAGACGGCCTAACGGTGTGCGGGACCGTAGCCCAGCTTCATGGAGACGGTTGCGAATGGTCCTCGCCGATACCCCAGGAGCAACAGTGTCCCTAATTTGCTGGGAAGTGGTGGTGCGGTCCCCTACGGCACTGCGTAGGATCCTACGGTCTTGGCGTGCATCCGTGCGTCGCTGCGGTCCGGTCCCAGGTCGACGGGCACGTGCACCTTCCGCCGACCACTGGCGACAACATCGATGTACTGTGGAGACCTCACGCCCCACGTGTTGAGCAATTTGGCGGTACGTCCACCAGGCCTCCCACATGCCCACTATACGCCCTCGCTCAAAGTCCGTCAACTGCACATACGGTTCACGTCCACGCTGTCGCGGCATGGTACCAGTGTTAAAGACTGCGATGGAGCTCCGTATGCCACGGCAAACTGGCTGACACTGACGGCGGCGGTGCACAAATGCTGCGCAGCTAGCGCCATTCGACAGCCAACACCGCGGTTCCTGGTGTGTCCGCTGTGCCGTGCGTGTGATCATTGCTTGTACAGCCCTCTCGCAGTGTCCGGAGCAAGTATGGTGGGTCTGACACACCGGTGTCAATGTGTTCTTTTTTCCATTTCCAGGAGTGTATAAGCCATCATTTCTTTGAGAAATTATGTAAGTGAAATATGTGACTAGTTACACCACAGTCGATTGCCTACAACACAGAAACTCTTTTTGGAAGCGCTTGTACGTAATAAGGAGAAATTAAAATGATGAGAAAATAGAATATTGAAGAATTAGAATATAAAGATTAGCTTTTCGTGACTATTCCTGACGCACTGTCTGATTCAAAAAAGTATCTTTCTTCGTACCTTAGGACTGTGCGGCACCATGACTCTTGTAGGAAGCTGTAATACATACACAGCACTCCCCCCCCTCCCCCCCCCCCCACACACACACGCATTAAAATATCGTCAACGTGTCTAAAATAGGAGAGGGTGCCTAGTGATTAGGCGTAGAAAGGTATTCTTAAAGAATTAGAAATTTTTAAAGATCTTTCTCGAAATGATAGCCTCATTCTCAATGAGTTGCGTAATAAAAATTTCTTCAACGGTATAACACCGTTATTTGACATTTAATTTCGGGTCTCCTTGTGCAGTTACCGAAATGTTTTTTTCCATCTAAGTCAACTCATAATTAAATGATTTATTGGCTGTATTTCATGTTACATTGTTCTCAACGGGCTGTGTTATACAGCCCTTTTTGTATTTTCTTTAATGATGTTTTCATACTTTAAATAGAACTTCTAAGCTCTGGGGTATACAAAATGTTACTTTATCTGCCGCTGTTAAACAAAATATTGCCTTTTACATCATATACTGAATAATGTTCTACATAATATTCGGCTGACTATATTTGAATTATAAGTAGCCAAGTTGTAGATGGCGCTCTTGGTGCAATGTTCACCTGCCCACAGTTGGTGCCTCAGTCTGATGCTACCTGTAGCTCAAAATACGCGAGCAGTCCGTAGTGGCTCGCGTTCCACGCATTTTATTTTAAAATTGTGACTAAAGCTTTTTTGCTTAATATTTATTTTATGCGTGACCTGTAACTACTGCTTCTTTTCCCACTGTTAATCAGTTTGCAGTTTTGAATTTGTATTTCTAAGCTTTTACATAAGCAAAAAGTTACCATGTTGGCTGTTGTCATATGAAACTTTGCCTATGAGTTCATCTACTAAATACTGTTCATTCTAACATTTAGCTGTCTATATTTTAAATGTTAAGTAACCTACTTATATATACAGCTACTAGATGGCACTCTTGGTATAATGTTCACCAGCCTGCACTTGCTAACTCGGACGCCGCAGTCTGTTGCTAACCTGCGGCTTTATAGGTATGAGCAGCGCACAGTGGCTCGACTTTCATGTATTCTTTATAAAATTTTGTTACAAAAGCCCGTCTGGCTTGTTATTTATTTCTTACATGACATTTAAGCACTGTCTCTTTCTTGTACTGTTAGTCAGTACTTACACTTTTAAACAAAAATTTTTCTTTCCACATAAATTTGTAGCTTTGTTATAGGCCACTTTAAATATTTAAATTCTGATGAAGACACTCTTAGAAGTTTTGAAACCTGGTCAAAAGGACTAAAAATTGTGACCGAGGGCTTCTTTAGTTAAACTTTAACAAAGTTATAACATTGTTCAACGTAAAGTTGAGATATGACTTCATACATGTTAAGCAAAAGGCCAGATGCAATGTGGTACAGGCGTGGACGAACAAGAGTAAATAATTAGCAACGCCGAATTTCGCCGCTAGTTTTCTGACAGAGCTACACGTCGCTTATGTATTTTCCTCACGGATTTAAGGCACAGTCAATATACTGGGACTAGTCGCGTAAACTCGTAGGCGAAGAACTGGAATGTAAAGATGGGGGTTATTCTCTTAGTTATGTTTCTGGATAAAATTGTTGTGTGTTTTTGATACAACTTATATGTAATGGTGCGGCCACGAAAGGAAAGAACGACACTTTTTTTCATCTCACGGAGGACCAACGTAGTATGCTTAACTTGTTACAGACCTTTCAAATATACAATGGCCACCAGATGATCAAAAAAGTTTGTTGATGACAAGGTTGTTTAATGTAATATTTATTTTTAAATTCTATTATTTTCAGTGAATAACCTTGTTAGTACTGGAATACAGAGTTTGAAATCACTGAAAGTATTTAAACCGAACATTGAAGTGAGTTGCAATCTATTTCATATCATTCACAAGAGCCACTCACTATAGGACAACTGTAACATGGAAAATGTCTACATTTTGGCTGTCAATGCAATAGACAAGTCCTTGATCTCAAAATAACGAATAACATTTTTGAAGTGTTCATTCCGTTAAATTTTTGTACGACATGCACAAGCATTTCACAATACGTTTTTTCTCTGTGTATTCCTTTTAAAAGGCAAGGTCAGCTTCCATCCCCATCCTTCAAGCAATCTGAACTTGTGCTCGATCGCTAGTGAGCTCGATGTTGACGGTACGTTAAACGCTAATGTCCCTACCTTTCTTCTAAACAGGTTTCTAGCACATTCGACAACAAAATCTTATTTTCCATACCGCGTTGGTCGTGATTTGGAACACTGAGATTGGATCACTGGTGTCGGAGTACCAATACCATAACCTTTCTGTGCAGCGTGTACATCCTAAGAAGATGGTTGACATCTCTAGCACCTTCCTCCAAGTTTGTCTTTGTTGAGTCCAAATCGCAGATTAATAACGCCACTCAGTAAATCTTGGTGACTACAGAGTATGTGCATTCAGCGCAGCAGTATTTACCACGTCCGTGACGAGTCTCACTGGCCGCAGCCTGGATCATCTAACACAGCTTTACCGTCTTGTTATTTTTTTCCTGTATCTACGGCACCTCTAGTTTTGTTCTGACGGAACACGATTTGAGTTGTATTCACTTTCCCACCGCTTACTTGCCCCTCATGAGGCTCAGTAGAAAGCTGGGTACTTGCAGCTTACCTTTCGTGGAACGTAGGAGACCGGTTCCTGTTGTCGCTTGCGACACATCTCCAGAGCAGCCAGTTACATATTTAGTTTTTCCTGTGCTTCTTAGTAATATATATTTCTTAAATTTTGTGTTTATGTATCTGAGAGGTCCGTTCTTTAACACATCCTTATATGCAGGAGGCCTACTTCCAGTCGCTTGGGACTTTGCGCTGGGCGACAGTTTCATGATAAATGCAAGCAAAATAAGGGGTCAATGTCGTAGAGGACTCTTTGTAAAAATGAACTGAGATTCCATCCGAATCTGTCAATTTATTTGTTTTCAACCCTTTCAGTTGGTCCTCTACGCCGAGGATGCTTATTAGTATGTCAACCATATGGGACTCCGTGATATGGTCAAACGACGGTATGTTTGTACGAGTCTGCGGCGTGAACGATTTCTTAAAAGCGAAATTTAAAACTTCGACTTTCAGTTTGATTTCTTCTACTGCCAAACCATGTTGGTCAATGAGGGACTGGATGGAAGCCTTAGACCCACTTAGGAATTTTAGATAGCACCAGAAATTTCACCAGTTTTCGGCCAGATGTTTTGTTAACGTTTTGACAGTGGTAGGTGTATGCCCCCGCATAGATATTTTCAGAGACACACCTTTGCCTGTTGTCATTGGCGCTTTCTCTTTTCAACCGAGAGTGCAACAGCCTTTGCTTCTTTGGCATTTTGCGAAATTCGTTGCTAACCCACGACGTGTCTTTTCCATCCTTAATCCACTGACTAGGTACATACCTATCCAGAGCACGATTTACATTCTATTTATACATTCTTCATAATTTCTCTGCTTCCATCATACTGCAGTTAAATGGTCTCCAGTCATTGTTTAAGATGGATGATAGCAATAGCTTACATGTTCTGTCTAGCAAAAATGCTCTACTAGACTTGATTAATTTGTTAACATCTGTAAGCGTCGTCGCCACGATGTAATGATCACTAATTCCTCTCTCTCTACACCGATGCCATCGATAAGGCCGGCCTGTTTGTAACTACAAGGTCTAAAAATATTTCCGTTACGTGTCGGCTGTCGAACTAGCTGCTCAAGACAGTTTTCGCAAAATGTATCCTAAAGAGTTTCGCAGGAGTTCCTGTCCGTATTCGTTGACGTTCAGTGTATGCTCGGTAGGTTAAAGTCACCTCCACCTGGTCTTTCATGATCTTGGTATCTATGAACTACCGACCGTAGAGTTCCCTTGTGTGACTCCAGAACTGTCACAGCGTAATCGAGTGGCCGTTAAAAAAAAACCAGCTTTTACTAAGATTCACCTAGACCAGATAACTTCTGTGTCACACTCTATTTCAACCTCAACAGAGACAATATTTTTGTCAAATGCAATGCACACTACCCATCCTTTGGCGTCTAGTCTGTCTTTCACATAATCCTTCCATGACTCGTTAAATATCTGAGTTTCCTACTTAGGGCTTTAGCCTGATCTCGGTTCAAAGACTAATCGTACCGTGAGAATTTACCTGAAGGGTAGTTAATTGAGGAATTTTGTTACGAATAATTCGACGATATTCTGATAATCTTTCGACAATCGAAATGGCTTTACTCTGAACGCAGTCTGATATCTGTATCTACCAACCGACCAGTGACTGTTCATCAGTGCCTCAACCTACTGCTTTGTCTAAAAAATTCTCATATGCACTCTACAAGTACTCCACTACACAGCTACATGTGTCCTATGTGTATTCCACACCTGACCTATCAAGTTCTATAATTCGCTACCGGATAAAGCAGGTCTATAAATCTGCAGCTAAGACGGTCACATAGTCAACGAAGCCACTGGTTGACACACTTCACTCGACTCCTAACCAAAGAACGTCCACCACGATGCTGGAAATTGGAAACTCTGCTTGAACCCTGCACTTGAGGCCAGCAGCCTTCACCTCCTCCGCCAGCAGCCTACATGAGCTGAGAGTGTGACAGACGTCGTTGGCGCCGACATAAGCCACAACTTGCAGACGACTGCATCCCACACACTTGTCAGCTGCAGAGAAGGCCGCTTCCTCATCTCGGATAAGGCCAACCGACAGACATATCGAGCATATCGAGGGCACATTAGCTTTTTTTGAAGTCCTGAACGCTGTCTTTCTAAGGGGCTGCATAATACACGTAACATTACAACTCCCGATACCTACCAAGCCCTCCCACGTGTGCCGCTCTGAAGCTGCTCAAGGAACGGCCACCTGTTCACTTATATGGCGAATAGGCGAGGCCGGAGGCCTAGCTTTCACATTGGGCCTCCGTCTCGAGCGACGACAACACGTTGCATCCCGCTACTCACCCTGCTCTGAGGGCACATCTGCCGCGCCAGGTACATGATGAGGTGCCTCGACGGCATAGTCCAGGGCCGAAACAAGCGACACACGAGGTATCGCTGGCGATGCTCGAGATTCTCCGCCAGTGCTACACCTTGACGCAGCAGTCTGAAGGCGGCTGACCATAGCAAAAACCACTTTCAACTGTTCGCAAACTGCGGCCAGCTGCTCATGAGTCTGCATATAGCACTTATACAGCCTACCCTAGAAAGACAAACTCAAGAAATAAACATTTAAGACTGACAGATACCTAAATATGCAACTTTTTTTCCTCGTGACGTGTCATCTATGAACACTGATACTTCAATGAACAGTGTAACTGGCTTCAGAAGAAATGCAACAGACGTACAGACTGCATGAATTTACACTTACAAAATTCGAGATTAAACCTTTTAAACACAAAACCGTGCACAAGACTTAAGCAGTATACGCTTCTAAGAAAACACAGGAAAAGCTATATACCTAACTTTCCGCCCTGCAGACGTGTCACAGGGGACAACTGGAGACAGGTTGGGTGCGTAACTACACTGTCTTCAAAACAAACAAATGAGCAACTCTCATAATAATAAAGAACAGCCGCCTTCAGATACAAATCGTGATTTTATTAAAATTCACGATGCATTTTGCAACACAATAACACTGCAAACAATGGATAAAATGAAAATGAGCAACTACTGCGGTACTGACTGCGTGAATACGCACTTACAAAATTGGAGAATAAACCTGTCATTCATCACACAAAGTATAAATTTTGAGTCATTTTGTATCCTGCTACAGTCATTCATCCTCCCGTATATCACAGC
Source organism: Schistocerca serialis cubense (assembly GCF_023864345.2). Taxonomy (NCBI): domain Eukaryota; kingdom Metazoa; phylum Arthropoda; class Insecta; order Orthoptera; family Acrididae; genus Schistocerca; species Schistocerca serialis. Next base: position 526,375,470 of record NC_064641.1, read on the forward strand.
ATCATCAGAAAACAACCGCAGATTGCTGCCCATCCTGTCTGACAGATCATTTATGTAAGCAGAAGATAACAGTCCTGTCACATTTTCTCGGGGCACTCCTGATGACATCCTTGTCTTCGCTGAACACTCCCCTTCGAGGTCAACATACTAAGCACGATTACTTGAGAATTCTTCGAGTACTCACATATCTGGGAACCTGTTCTCTATGCCTTACCTTCCTTAACAGCCATCAGTGGGGTACCGTGTGAAATGTTTTTAGGAAAACTAGGTACATGGAATCTCCCTGTTACCGTTCATCCATAGTTGGCAGTATATCGTGTGAGAAAAGGGCCAGCTGAGTTTCACACGAGCGATGGTTTCTAAAAACCGTGCTGATTAGTTGACGTAAGCCTTTCAGTCTCTAGGAAATTTATTATATTCGAACTCAAAAATATATTCTACAATTCTGCAGCAAATCGATGTTAAGGAATTTGAACCAGCCAGCTGTAAATGTAGAAGAATTTAAGTTAAAGCGGATGACAAGAAAAATCAAACCAGTAATGAGCGGATAGAGCATTAGTGGTGTCCTGCTTGACAAAGTAACGTCATTTAATTATGTGGGCGTCACGCTGCAAAGCGACATGAAATGGAATCGTATGTGGCATGGAAGGTGAATGGTCGACTTCTGTTTATTAGGAGAGTTTTAGGAAAGTGTGGCTCATCCGTGAAGGTGACCGCATGTAGGACGCTAGTGTGACGTATTCTTGAGTACTGCTCGACTGTTTGGGATTCATCCCCAGTCGGATTAAAGAAAGACATCGACGCAATTCAGAAGTTGACTGCTAGATTTGTTACCGGCATCTTCGCGCAACACGCAAATGTTACGGAGATGCTCCAGGATCTCGAATGGGAATCCCTGGAGTGATGGCGACGTTCTTGTCAAAGAACACTACTGAGAAAATTCAGAGAATGGAATTTGAAACTAACTGCAGAGAGACCCTACTGCTGCCAACATATATTACGATTAAAAACAACGAAGACAAGATACGAAAAATTAGGGCTCATGCGGAAGCATATAGGTAATCGTTTCCCCTCGCTCTATTTGCGAATGGAGCAGAAAACGAAACGACTAGTAGCGGAGCAGCGTATCCTTCGTCACGCACCATACGGTGATTTGCGGAATACCTATATATGTGTAGATGCATACACATTTGAGAATACAAGCAATGAAGAATGAAGTACGTATATACATGTAGATATACAGACATTTGAGAATCCAAACAATGAAGAACGAAGTACTTCATTTCTTTTGAGAATGATATTCTTGGTAAGTTGTATTATTTTCTTTATTATCTGTGCGATTGGCCGCTTTCGACCTTTGGTTATTTAAAAGTACGTCGTTTAAGCTTACCGTCCACATGTGCCAGCGATATTTTATACTGCAAAATGAAACTATAAATCTGAAAGATTAAGATACGGGATTGAAAATCACCAAATCTCGAAATTGGCCAATCACAAGCACAATAAAGAAATAATTAAGCCTATGTGGACCATGTTTTCGTTCTCAAAATACGCTGAGGCTGTGGACCCAAGAAAAAAAAAAAGAAATACTGCCTTTCTGTTGGGCAATAATTCCTTCGGACGTCTTACCACTGATACGCAGGCTCCCAACCAGTGTTGTGTTTCGTTTTAACAGCTCAGTAACAGAGGAAAAACAAGTGATAAAATTACCATTAGTGACGTCATGACCTTCCCATCCGATCCACATCTTTTATCTTTCTCTACATATCCCGTGTAAACGTGGACAAGTACTGTGTAGGATGTCATCTCAGAGGCACGAAAGCTAATTTGAACGTCTTACTTAAAGGCTTATTCTTCACATAAACCATAGAAGTGCTATTTCCTGAGCTAGTTGCTAGTCATTCATCGACAGTAATCTACTCATTAGGATACCAAGTTCTTACACAAATTAGAATGAAATACATCAGACACTATCCTGATGTAACTTGTCTTTGATATCTTCAATTCTTTTTTATCTTGAACTTCTGTTGCCAAATCGCAGATATTTCAGTACGGACAACAATCTCTTTCTTGACATGGCAGCAGAATAAAAAGACTGCCTATAAGCTACATCACGTTCCTACACATCTGAAGCTTCTGCAGGATGTCCATGAGTTCGACCTGTCACCATAGGAACTGTTAATCCACCATACACTTCAGCTGCACGTTTCTGGCAATGAACTGCATTAAAAATTACACTTACACTTTTCGCTTACCTTTTCTTTTTTCGACAATAATGCTCACAATTTCTAGCGAAACAAACAACAGAAATAATTATGTGATTGTTCTGAATGTTTTCCCCTTGTTCGCTTGAAGAGGTGCTACATTCAAAATGTTCTGAAGTCAGCTCCACCTATCTTTTGACGGTTCACTGTTAAATTCCAGCCTGGGCCTACAAACAAACACGTCGCCAATGTTTACCTCATCTTCCTCTATTTTCTCACGTGAATGTGTGTTGTCTTCTGATACTTCAACTCCAACATCTGATGGAATGATATGACCTTCGTCGGGACGTTCCATGTGGTTTCTCATTGTCATAGTCATCGTAATTGTCAATGATGTACAGTATTCTCTAGATAGTACTTCAGAAATCATTAAACACAGTTGACATCTGGAAGCATTTGTTTTCAGTTCAACTCTGAATGTCGGTTTCAATTCGACAATACTGAACTGAGACAATATACAGAGTGGTCATAACAGCCTGGAAAGCTTGCAAGGGTTCTGCAGCGTGGGTTGTGCTGCGAGACAGATCTAAAGAAAAAATTCAGATACGCTACGCCCCTTCCGAGTTAATTAGCACTGAAGTTGGCCGATCAGGCCGTTGTGCAGCTCAGCAGGGATGGTGTCGCAAAACGCGTTCTTCGTTTGGTTTCCTAAAATTGAAAAATGTAGCGATACAAAAACTGGACACAGGACTGTAATGACGACTGAACCGGTGACAAAGGCTGGGCAGCGTCGTGGACTGATTTGTATGCTATGAGAAAAACTAACATTAATTGTATCTGGTGGCCACTTGAATTTGCACTCACAGACAACTGACTGTATAACTTGAATGTTAATTAACTAGGTGTTGGGGACTAATTTTTTTTTTCTCAACAGTTATTTCTCAGCACAACGTGCCCTGAAACACCCTTGCAAGTTTCTCAGAGAGTTTCTGAACACCCTGTATGTTATTTTAGCTAAGAAATGGGTGAAGGTAAAGTTCGACAATGGAACAATTAAATAACGATGATGATTGAAAGAAATATATTGTAAGACCTTCAACTGGTTGTTGGTTGGTTGGATTGTTGATTCGGGAGAGGGGACCAAACAGCGGCGTCATTGGTCCCATCAGATTAGGGAAAGATGGGGAAGAAAGTGAGGCGTGCCCTTTCAAAGGAACCATCACGGCATTTACCTGAAGCGATTTAACGAAATCACGGAAACCCTAAGTCAGTATGGCCAGACGCGGGTTTTAACCGTCGTCCTCCCAAATGCAAGTCCAGTGTGCTAACCACTGTGCCACTTTCCGCGATGACCTTCGTTTACGACAAACTAGAAAATGAGACATTTACTACAATTCAGGGTAGTCTTATGACCCCACCAACGTATACCATCATTAATATTTGTAGACATAAGAAAAGCAGAGCTAGTCACGAGAGTGAATAAAAGTCAGTCATTTTAGGACAAAGCCATGAAACCACAAATGCTAAGCTCTTCAGATAAAATTACACTGGGAAGAAATTAATCTGTGACAGAATAAATCACCTGAAAACGCATGGGTTAAAACGAGTCAGATTATCAGAATATAGTATTTTAGTGGCGAATTAAAATGTAGGCCAAGTGCAGCCACTTGTGGAAGTATTCGTAAGTATCTGAATGATGTGAATTTTTTTGCGTCATATTCAAAATATTTATAGAAAATTTATCTAAAAGCGGTAACTAGCAAAATGTACACATCTCAGATATGTCAGGACAACACCCATCCACACACACACACACACACACACACACACACACACACACACACGCACCCACACCAACCCACACCCATCCACACCCCACACACACGCACCCATACGCACCCACACGCCCGCAAACGTAACCACATGCACCCACACGCACGCACACACACTCACTCACTCACACACACACACACACACACACACACACACACACACACACACACACACACACACACATACATACATAACCACATATGAACGGGCACAATGTTTGTGCCATAACTTACAAGTTAAGCATCAGTTGTGCAGGTGCAAAGTTTTGCTTCTGTACCATACATGGTGTACGGCACATCAGACCCACAGAATACATATTAATCACATGTGTTTATTTTATGATGGTTTTCAAGTATCACAATATTAATTCAACATCTAATATATTAGCAAAAAATCACCTGCAACACTAAAAATGCAATGCTTAAGTGAAGTATCACAGTGTTATCCCATACTCCCTCTCCCAACACATGCTCAATTATCTTTCATACTGCTGACTGAAAGATGATTGCAAAGTCCTTAATTCACTACCCCAACACAGTTTTCATACCTAAATAATTACAAATAACGTGCTATGATGACAGTTGAGATTTCATGTTACGCTTAAAAGAGGCAACACAGCAAAACAAAATTGCCACGATTTTAACTTGCAGAAAATGTGTTGCAAAACGACTAGCAGGCTAGATCACAAATAATTAGGCAGCTACTAAAGAATTTAATTAAATCCATTCATTGGCCAACTCCTGGTGTAGGGCACAATGCACTTTCACATTAAGCATTCCTACATACAAATTATTTTATGATATTTGTCAGTTGTTATGTTGGTATCTTCAATACGTAAAAGATGTTGTCATTTCAATCTCATGCTATGTTACTGATGGTTCACAGAATGAACCATCATCACCTTTAGTTTATAGAAGATTTTCACTAGTATCTCACTTCAGCAAAGCAACCCTTTAGAGAAGAAGAGGTACTCCATAATATTATACACTAGAAAAATATAATCTATCATACCGATTGACAATTATTGCTTTGATTACAGATTTTTCAGATGTCTAGAAGTTATCTGTAAAAAAGAATATTGAAGGGTGGCTGAAATATTTACCAAGTAGAACTACGGTGAGAATGCTCTCAAAAACCTCTACAGACTGTATTTCCCGTAGTCAGTTACTAAATAGTACTAAATCTAACTAAAAAATGCGAAGTAAAATGATATAACAAAGCCAAAGGCAAACGAACTGGCCACAAACGATTTGAGCAAGTAATAGTTTGACGAGAGTTTTGACTGTGGGTAATACTTAAACTGCTTATTTTCGTAATGCACACGGAGAATTATGTAATAAGAAATGCTTACACGCCACAGAAAATGAGCAACGACAGTAGTCAAACAAGACAAACATGAAGGGGGGCCAAAATTACTGGTGGAACAAGACAGAGATGAAAGACCTATATCTCTAATATACAAACGTGCTCTCTCTCTCTCTCTCTCTCTCTCTCTCTCTCACACACACACATACACACACACACACACACACACACACACACACACACACAGGTTGCTTATCATAATATGCAGGTACAATTGCAGATTTCTGATAACACGAATAATCAAACTTTGCAGAAATAAAAATGAATTCTAAAAATAAGTGAGATTTCATTCACAAAACATACATGATACTAACGTTATAACTTAAATGTTGAATAGGATTAAAAGTAATTCATATGGTTTACATACTGGCACTACCTGCAAAGCTCATGGATTAAGCATCATTTCTTAGTGACCAAAGTTTGATTGTTGAAGCCCACTTTGCAACCACAATGAAGCTTCAAATAAAATATTTCCAAGTATAAATTGTCAATATTATTTATTAAAATACTCACAGAATGCTTATTTGCTCCACTTAAATGTATGATTGGCTACTAGATAAGCGTGGTTCGATCATTGTACCACACATTCATACCAAGCAATAATTCAACTTTATCTGTGTCCTGTAACATTGAAATCGCCGCGCGGGATTAGCCGAGCTGTCTGAGGCGCTGCAGTCATGGACTATGCGGCTGGTCCTGGTGGAGGTTCGAGTCCTCCCCCGGGCATGGGTGTGTTTGTTTGTCCTTAGGATAATTTAGGTTAAGTAGTGTGTAAGCTTAGGGACTGATGACCTTAGCAGTTAAGTCCCATAAGATTTCACACACATTTGAACATTTTGTAACATTGAAAAACACAAAAGAGTACTAATACTTATGTAAGATTCAGTTTAGCTGGCGTTTGTTTCTAAAAACTACGAAGATTATCGTCATGTGTAAATTCGTCACAATTGCTTCTCAAAGCAATGTCAGAGTCAGCCAAATATTATAGTTATGTCCTGCTGGGTTGTGAAGTTCAAATTGCTCTTCAAATTCTTGTCGTCTTCTGCTGTCACACAGTGGAGACTACATGATACTTCAATAAAATGGTATCCTGAATAGTAGCAAAACACATCTCTAAGATAAGAAAGAAGGGGTGGTATTCTCTCAAGTCACCCAAATATTATACTATCACACACTAGGATAGAAACATTATCTGGCAGTAAAAAAATGTGTCATCTTGAGCTGATACTGTCAAACATTACAGCTAGACTCATGCTAGGACATTTACTTCATTGTGGTGTAGGAAACGGTTCTCATCTTCTACTGATAATGCTTCCATGTGGTATCACACAATGGAGCCAACAAGACACTTTGATGAAATAGAATAGTGAATAGGAAAATACACTTTCACATAGGTAAGGAATTAGTGTTCCTATGTTCGTAGCTAGGTACTATCTAAGGTAGTCAAACACTATAGTAACACCAGGCTAGGACATTAAATATCTTGTAGTACACAATGTTTTTCATCTTCTGCTGATTATGCTATGAATACAAGGCAGTGGCATTTGAGACAAAGAAATAGGCATGCAGAAGTGAAACAGTATTCTAAAACAAGATGCTGACATTGTCTTCACCATTATTTGACAGTTTATGTCCCATAAATGGACAACAGGTATCAGATACTCAATCTTAAGTCTGTATTACGCAACAGTGGTTGCTGATAGCGCAGAGGGTGTCAGCTTCTGGGGACATTTGCTGTTGGGGAGGTGGAGGTTGTCAGTTACTGTATTTGCACGCCATTTCACAGCAAAACTGTAACAAGTTGACCCTGTGTTACAGGGAAGCTATAAGAAGTTGGCCTCCATGTTGAAGCAAATCCGTAATACACTCCTGGAAATGGAAAAAAGAACACATTGACACCGGTGTGTCAGACCCACCATACTTGCTCCGGACACTGCGAGAGGGCTGTACAAGCAATGATCACACGCACGGCACAGCGGACACACCAGGAACCGCGGTGTTGGCCGTCGAATGGCGCTAGCTGCGCAGCATTTGTGCACCGCCGCCGTCAGTGTCAGCCAGTTTGCCGTGGCATACGGAGCTCCATCGCAGTCTTTAACACTGGTAGCATGCCGCGACAGCGTGGACTTGAACCGTATGTGCAGTTGACGGACTTTGAGCGAGGGTGTATAGTGGGCATGCGGGAGGCCGGGTGGACGTACCGCCGAATTGCTCAACACGTGGGGCGTGAGGTCTCCACAGTACATCGATGTTGTCGCCAGTGGTCGGCGGAAGGTGCACGTGCCCGTCGACCTAGGACCGGACCGCAGCGACGCACGGATGCACGCCAAGACCGTAGGATCCTACGCAGTGCCGTAGGGGACCGCACCGCCACTTCCCAGCAAATTAGGGACACTGTTGCTCCTGGGGTATCGGCGAGGACCATTCGCAACCGTCTCCATGAAGCTGGGCTACGGTCCCGCACACCGTTAGGCCGTCTTCCGCTCACGCCCCAACATCGTGCAGCCCGCCTCCAGTGGTGTCGCGACAGGCGTGAATGGAAGGACGAATGGAGACGTGTCGTCTTCAGCGATGAGAGTCGCTTCTGCCTTGGTGCCAATGATGGTCGTATGCGTGTTTGGCGCCGTGCAGGTGAGCGCCACAATCAGGACTGCATACGACCGAGGCACACAGGGCCAACACGCGGCATCATGGTGTGGGGAGCGATCTCCTACACTGGCCGTACACCACTGGTGATCGTCGAGGGGACACTGAATAGTGCACGGTACATCCAAACCGTCATCGAACCCATCGTTCTACCATTCCTAGACTGGCAAGGGAACTTGCTGTTCCAACAGGACAGTGCACGTCCGCATGTATCCCGTGCTACCCAACGTGCTCTAGAAGGTGTAAGTCAACTACCCTGGCCAGCAAGATCTCCGGATCTGTCCCCCATTGAGCAAGTTTGGGACTGGATGAAGCGTCGTCTCACGCGGTCTGCACGTCCAGCATGAACGCTGGTCCAACTGAGGCGCCAGGTGGAAATGGCATGGCAAGCCGTTCCACAGGACTACATCCATCATCTCTACGATCGTCTCCATGGGAGAGGAGCAGCCTGCATTGCTGCGAAAGGTGGATATACACTGTACTAGTGCCGACATTGTGCATGCTCTGTTGCCTGTGTCTATGTGCCTGTGGTTCTGTCAGTGTGATCATGTGATGTATCTGACCCCAGGAATGTGTCAATAAAGTTTCCCCTTCCTGGGACAATGAATTCACGGTGTTCTTATTTCAATTTCCAGGAGTGTATATTGTCCCGTACTACAGGATTTTCCATTGTATCCATTTCTCAAACGATTGGTTGTGATCAGCTGATATGGTAACAGTTATTTTTCTACTCATGCATCGATCATAACTCGGCAAAATATGACATGCTTGGAGATTTCGTCAATGTACCGATGGAGACAACAAAAGGTTTATTGTGATATCGACTAAAAATTTTCAACCTTTGATCTCGCACATTCCTCCCGTTGACACGTTTCCTCATATTACAATAAAACTGTAACAAACTGCCCATGTTACATGAAATATGTATAAAGTTGCCCCATGTACCGGAAAACTATAAAAATTTGCCCTTTGCTCCATGTTACATAAAAACTGTAACCATAGGCTCTCAATTTTACCGAAACAGTGTAGAAAATTGCACATGTTATGGTGAACTGTGGCGAATTACCCATGTTACAGCACAGGTGTAGAAAGATGGTCGTTTTTGTAGCGTAACTGTAACAAATTTCTCTCTATGGCACAGTGACACCGTAATAATTTAACTTCGTGCTACAATAAAACTGACAAGTTGCCCCATGTTGTAGTGAAACTGTAACATGTTGCCCCATAATATTGTGAAACAGTTACAAATTGCCCTAAATAACAGGAAAACTGTAAGACGATGCAGAATGTTACACCAGAACCAACAAGTTGCCCTGCATGCTGCAATGTACAATAACAATGTGCCCCATGTTACTGCAAAACTCTACATCGATACTTATTCTTAAATTATTTGCTATCTAAAGAATCCAACAATGTGTATGTGCAGTTGATGACAGTTACTTTAGAGGTCACAACTACTAGGTTTTGCCAACTACTGTGGGCAGTCTGCTATAAGATACTTAGGTGTGTTAGCTGCTGCAATGTCTCTGCTGCTGGGGCTGTCTGATACTGAAGTTGTGAGTCACTGGGATATCAGGTAGTCGGATGGCATGTATTCAGTTCTCAGCTACTGTGGTATCAGCTACTAGATATTAAATTTGTGTTATAGAATCCGCAGATAGGACCCGTGGTCTAGGGGTAGGGTCTTTGATTCATAATCAAAACGTCTTCGGTCCCGGGTTCGATACCCGCCACTGCCTAAATTTTGATAAATAATCAGCATTGGCGGCCGAAGACTTCCAGCATAAGAAGTCAGCCTCGTCAAAGAGGGTGGAGGAGCGGATATATGTTCAGGGCACTCTCTTGTCCTAGGGGTGGGAAAATTGCACCTAAAGGCGGAAGAGTCAGCAATGATCAATGACATGAGGATGCAGAAGGCAATGGAAACCACTGCATAAAAGACACGTAGCGTGTATCCACAGGACATGTGGCCTGTAATTGAAGAAGTGTCATGATGATCTATCCATTGGCAACAGATTCCGGAATAGTCCCCCATTCGGATCTCCGGGAGGGTACTGCCAAGGGGGAGGTTATCATGAGAAAAAGATTGAATAATCAACGAAAGGATAACGTTCTACGAGTCGGGGCGTGGAATGTCAGAAGCTTGAACGTGGTATGGAAACTAGAAAATCTGAAAAGGGATATGCGAATCTACATATAGTAGGGGTCAGTGAAGTGAAGTGGAAGGAAGACAAGGATTTCTGGTCAGATGAGTATCGGGTAATATCAACAGCAGCAGACAATAGTATAACAGGTGTAGGATTCGTTATGAATAGGAAGGTAGGGCAGATGGTGTGTTACTGTGAACAGTTCAGTGACCGGGTTGTTCTAATCAGAATCGATAGCAGACCAACATCGACAACGATAGTTCAGATATACATGCCGACGTCTCAAGCTGAAGATGAACAGATAGAGAAAGTGTATGAGGATATTGAAAGGGTAATGCAGTATGTAAAGGGGGACGAAAATCTAATAGTCATGGGCGACTGGAATGCAGTTGTAGGGGAAGGAGTAGGAGAAAAGGTTACAGGAGAATATGGGCTTGGGACAAGGAATGAAAGAGGAGAAAGACTAATTGAGGTCTGTAACAAGTTTCAGCTAGTAATAGCAAATACCCTGTTCAAGAATCACAAGAGGAGGAGGTATACTTGGAAAAGGCCGGGAGATACGGGATGATTTCAATTAGATTACATCATGGTCAGACAGAGATTCCGAAATCGCATACTGGATTGTAAGGCGTACCCAGGAGCAGATATAGACTCAGATCACAATATAGTAGTGATGAAGAGTAGGCTGAAGTTCAAGACATTAGTCAGGAAGAATCAATACGCAAAGAAGTGGGATACGGAAGTACTAAGGAATGACGAGATACGTTTGAAGTTGCTATAGATACAGCAATAAGGAATAGCGCAGTAGGTAGTACAGTTGAAGAGGAATGGACATCTCTAAAAAGGGCCATCACAGAAGTTGGGAAGGAAAACATAGGTACAAAGAAGGTAGCTGCGAAGAAACCATGGGTAACAGAAGAAATACTTCAGTTGATTGATGAAAGGAGGAAGTACAAACATGTTCCGGGAAAATCAGGAATACAGAAATAGAAGTCGCTGAGGAATGAAATAAATAGGAAGTGCAGGGAAGCTAAGACGAAATGGCTGCAGGAAAAATGTGAAGACATCGAAAAAGATATGATTGTCGGAAGGACAGACTCAACATACAGGAAAGTCAAAACAACCTTTGGTGACATTAAAAGCAACGGTGGTAACATTAAGAGTGCAACGCGAATTCCACTGTTAAATGCAGAGGAGAGAGCAGATAGGTGGAAAGAATACATTGAAAGCCTCTATGAGGGTGAAGATTTGTCTGATGTGATAGAAGAAGAAACAGGAGTCGATTTAGAAGAGATAGGGGATCCAGTATTAGAATCGGAATTTAAACGAGCTTTGGAGGACTTTTTTTTACGGTCAAATAAGGCAGAAGGGATAGATAACATTCCATCAGAATTTCTAAAATCATTGGGGGAAGTGGCAACAAAACGACTATTCACGTTGGTGTGTAGAATATATGAGTCTGGCGATATACCATCTGACTTTCGGAAAAGCATCATCCGCACAATTCCGAAGACGGCAAGAATTGACAAGTGCGAGAATTATCGCACAATCAGCTTAACAGCTCATGCATCGAAGCTGCTTACAAGAATAATATACAGAAGAAAGGAAAAGAAAATTGAGAATGGGCTAGGTGACGATCAGTTTGGCTTTGGGAAAAGTAAAGGGACGAGAGAGGCAATTCTGACGTTACGGCTAATAATGGAAGCAGGGCTAAAGAAAAATCAAGACACTTTCATAGGATTTGTCGACCCGGAAAAAGCGTTCGACAATATAAAATGGTGCAAGCTGTTCGAGATTCTGAAAAAAGTAGGGGTTCGCTGTAGGGAGAGACGGGTCATATACAATATGTACAACAACCAAGAGGGAATAATAAGAGTGGACGATCAAGAACGAAGTGCTCGTATTAAGAAGGGTGTAAAACAAGGCTGTAGCCTTTCGCCCCTACTCTTCAATCTGTACATCGAGGACGCAATGATGGAAATAAAAGAAAGGTTCAGGTGTGGAATTAAAATACAAGGTGAAAGGATATCAATGATACGATTCGCTGATGACATTGCTATCCTGAGTGAAAGTGAAGAAGAATTAAATGATGTGCTGAACGGAATGAACAGTCTAATGAGTACATAGTACGTTTTGAGAATAAATCGGAGAAAGACGAAGGTAATGAGAAGTAGTAGAAATGAGAACATCGAGAAACTTAACATCAGGATTGATGGTCACGAAGTCAATGAAGTTAAGGGATTCTGCTACCTAGGCAGTAAAATAACCAATGACGGACGGAGCAAGGAGGACATCAAAAGCAGACTCGCTATGGCAAAAAAGGCATTTCTGGCCGAGAGAAGTCTCCTAATATCAAATACCGGCCTTAATTTGAGGAAGAAATTTCTGAGGATGTACGGCTGGAGTACAGCATTGTATGGTAGTGAAACATGGACTGTGGGAAAACCGGAACAGAAGAGAATCGAAGCATTTGAGATGTGGTGCTATAGACGAACACCTCACTCTCCCCCCCTCTCCTCCTACCCCGTCACCTCTCCCAACAACTGAGATCCCCTGCTCACACGCACGGTCAGCTTCTGGTGCCACATCATCATTTAAGACACAATAGTCTGCCGCCTTGGCCGAGTGGTTCTAGGCGCTGCAGTCTGGAACCGCGTGACTGCTACGGTCGCAGATACGAATCCTGCCTCGTTCATGGATTTGTGTGATGTCCTTAGGTTCGTTAGGTTTCAGTAGTTCTAAGTTCCAGGGGACTGATGACCTCAGATGTTAAGTCCCGTAGTGCTCAGAGCCATTTGATCCAAGACACAATAGTTGTGCACAATTTCATGGCAACATTGGATGCCGCTTCTTTCAATTTTGGTGTAACATTGTGGGCAGCTTAAAACAGATTTTCTGTAACATTAGGCAAATCTTTACAGCCTTTCGGTAGAATGGGGGGAGGGGGGAGGGAAGAATACAATCCCAATAGCTGATGCCCATCATTAGGTGACACTCCCAACAGGTGACAATCACTACAGTAATACTGTCAGCTACTGGTATTAAATTACAGTATCAAGAAACAGTCACTGACACCCAATGCCATTATGGCACATGTTGTATGATCTTCTGGTTTGAAAGTACTATTATACTTCAGGTCTGATGCTTGAGACGTCTAGTGGTTCAATTTCACATTATGTAGAGGTGTCTGGATACATTAGATCAGACGGAGGAATTATTGAAGGACCATGTAGCCTCCACTATGTGACAGCAGTAGTTAGAATTATCAGCTTAAGATGAGAACTGAGTTGTACTGCAACAAAATGTTTACACGTTAACATGTGTCCTACACTAATGTTTTGCATTATAAGCAGCGACCGGAGTGGCCGTGTGGTTCTAGGCGCTAGAGTCTGGAACCGAGCGCCCGCTACAGTCGCAGGTTCAAATCCTGCGGCGGGCATGGATGTGTGTGATGTCCTTAGGTTAGTTAGGTTTAATTAGTTATAAGTTCTAGGCGACTGATGACCTCAGAAGTTAAGTCGGATAGTGCTCAGATCCAGCCAGCCATTATAAGCAGAAGATGGCGAACATTTTGTGCTGACTGGTGAAGTTACTATCCTAGCATGTTTGCGTCACAATGTATAAATGAGTTTTAAAGGATAGCAGCCCTCGTTTTTTAACAATAAAAATGTGTATTCTTACTGTCCAGTATGTTGTTTTTTCAATGTGTCATGTAGTTCGTTCTGTGAGACAGCAAGAATTATCAACGTTTAGAACTCTAGCTGAAGCTAATCCCTAGTATAAGATCACTATAAAATTTGGCAGACTTGCATATGGTTTTAGTGACATGTTCTGATGAATTGACCCCTGGGAAAAACGTTGGTAATCCTCAGTCACAAATGCACTTTAAACTATAATTAGGATCTTATGTGTTTTGCAGTGCTACAAAACCAGTTTTTATGGTTTTTTTTTTGTGAAGACAATTTGTGGTGCAAAGATCGAACTAGGCTCATCTATTAACACATAATTTACTTAAGAGATGCAAGTAAGCGTACTGCACGTTTTTAATAAGTAATGTAGACCATTTGGATTTGGAAATATTCCATTGGAAGATTCACTATGACTGTAAAGTGTGGTGCAACAATCAAACTTTGTTTATCAACAAGAGCTGCATAACTTCTATACATTGTCAGTAGTGCCAACATGCAAGTCATATACATTTCCTTAAATTCTATGGAACAGTTAAGTTATGACAGGTTTGCCACATGCGTTTTGTGAATGTAATGTCAAATATTTTGAGAAATAATACAATTTAATTTTTGTGGAACGTTTGAGTATTCGTTTTGCTATCAGAGATGGGTAAAAATATTTGCTCCATATAATAAGTATTTTATTTTGTTCCGATAAACTGGACTTTCAAGATATAGAGAGAAGAAGAAGACTTGAGAAATAATACAATTTAATTTTTGTGGAACGTTTGAGTATTCGTTTTGCTATCAGAGATGGGTAAAAATATTTGCTCCATATAATAAGTATTTTATTTTGGTCCGATAAACTGGACTTTCAAGATATACAACTTTCACCTCTATGTTGTTCCAGCAATGTATTTGGCCATGTTTCCACTTGTTCTGTTCCAAATCGTCTTTGATTGTACAGTGACTATCATAACCTCCGTCGTGTGTATTGCTATTTCATGAGTGTCTTTTCTTTTATTTTGTCTACTGGAGGCGCGGCTTGTTCCCTCTCCTCCCTGTCACATCTCACACCGCATCTCATTCAGCAGGAAGCTCTAAGCGCTCTCCCCGCTCATTACAATCCATGCTCTCAACGCGCCGAGTTGCAGTTCAATTGTAGGAACCTCACCATGCAGGAGGAAAGACTGTAGCTCGGCGACAGTGTTAAAGGCTGTGAAATGTGGATGGAGACGTATAATGCGGAGACAATGTTGTTTGATTCGCCCCCTACAAATACCGTGCAAAACAAACTGATATTCTACAGAAACAGCTCTTTTATGCAGCTATTGGACAAATATTTTGGGAAATCGACTCATAAATCCATGTTGATCAAACGGTCGATTGCAATGGATGAGCTGAGCAGCGATAGTTTAGGTCAACAAATGCTACAGAAAAGATATGCTCACTGGTTGTGAAGTCAAAATCGCATTAGTGGAGTATCATCGCCATTCTTCTTCAACTCGTACACTTTATAAAAATTGAGCTGAAATCTGAAATGGGTACTGATGAGGAGGGGAGAGGGGGTAGGGGGAGGGGGGGGGGGTTAACGTGCTACTACTAAAATCGTGAATGTTGGATGTAACGAGAAGTGATCTGAAGGAATGGAACTGAGTTAAGAAATAATATGGCTTAGTTTTTTAGTTACAATCTAATCACTTTATGTATATTCTTCCAGCTGAAACGCAGTTGGAACGTACCTACTTTTCAGTAAGTGCGGTATCTGATGATAAAGTCAGCAGTTGCAAATGTAAAGAATGAAGCTAGTCTGTTAGTTAAAATAATCTTGCCCACACAGTTCCTATCCCTGCTTCATTTACAAGACTGTTCCCCGTTAATATCTGCGCTCGATTTGATTGGGTTTTAACCGAAATATCGATAACGGTGTATATACGCTCTGCAGTCTACGTTTTATGAACCTTTTGCCATTTCACCGACTAACATGTATTGTGCGATACGTGGAAAAATATTTCTAGGGGGACTGAAGGTTAAGTGTGGTCCACGGTTGTCGTTTTTATCACTTAGAACTTATGAGTTGACTTTTCTATCTCATCGCCCTACAGCAAAAGCTGAAGTGCACTAGAATCGCAAATTATAGAGAAATTTAACTGCAGCTAAAAATGCTGTCATTCAGTTAAGTCTTTAGTTAGCTTTTATATTCGACCTAGCCACTTATGAATAACATTCGAAAGAAGAGCTTTCTTTCGTTTCCCGCCCGGTTTTTGGAATAAGTTCGTGGAAGGTGATACTGAGATTTAACGTCCTACCGAAGACTAAGTCATTAGTCTGGAGAAGACTGTCGTCTGTGCCATTTCAAATGACCATCGTGACATTCGCCATAAACAACTTGAGGATAATCACAGAAATCGTAAACTTGCATGGTCGGAAATGGATGAAAAGCCATCCTCCAGAAAATGTAGTCATTGTGATACAGCACCGTCAACTTACTAGAGCCTACTATCAACGCAACATCAGAAAGATTATATTTTGACGTCCGTTGAGCGACAGATCTATTATTTGGATAGTTACATGGGTCATAGACCATAATTTACTATCACCAGTGTGAAGCGGCTAAGCATTCTGTGTAGTGTCTTTCCCTTCAGCAACGATCAGCCACAGCATCACCGGTCTAACTGTGTTTGTGAAGCGGTAAATTTCCACAGGGCGGTTACATTCACTTTGGGGGTGTGGCGGTGGGGCTTGTGGTCCCGTGCCACCCTCTGACGGTGATGGTGCTGCGCGAGTCAGGCAGAGGAATTTTGCCCGTACCACCCTCTGACGGTGATGGTGCTACGCGAGTCAGGCAGAAAAATTTTGCCTAACATGGACAGGTGAAAGTGTGGCGCGTGACACAACGCCGTTGTTTTACATTTAATATATACTACGAGGTTGCGCGTTTCGCTTGTGCGAGCGAAAAATTTATTTCTTGATTTCGCGTTGCTCCATGCTGAGCGAAGGAAAGTAAGATCGGAATATGACTGGACTTTGTTACAGAACGGGAAATGAGAGGACGTGTAGGAAGTGTGTGCAATGAAACAGTAATTGTTAGCCACATTACTGTATAATTTGTGTTTTTTGAGATTCACAAGCGATATGTAATGTTAATGTGGAGTTGAGTAACGGCTATAATACAAGCTATTGGTTTTCAAAGGTAATTGTGCGTATCTAATTTTGCTTAAAGGATTCTGTGATGAACTATTATGTACTACAAGCTTGTATATGACTTAGAACATTTGGTGCTCTATGTTTGCTGTAGAATCTGCTTCAGTAACACGGTCAAAAGCATAGAGAATGTTTTCTCTGCTAATAAGAACTCATCTCACTCGCAGACAATCATCGAATGACCAAATGCGAATGGCAGTGTTCCAATTCGAGAAGATCCTATAGAAGTTTTCTTTCTCTTATATTTGAAGAACTTTACAGGCCACCGCCGGCGTCGACAGCTACTTCTACACCAAGAGAGTAGCTTGTCTACGTATACGACACTACGTACGTTGTGGGAGTAGTCGACGTTGATTAAGATATTGTCCTTCACAGACATTCTAACGGAGACGCTACACACACTAGTTCAATAACAACGAGTTTAATATTACCAGCTTAAAACATTAATTTCTTCTTTTGAGCAGTAAAATGTAGTAAAAATGGTCTTCACTCATATTTTCTACCGCTTCCTTGATACTTTTATTAATAGACACCTTTTCATCGTTATCTACTACCCAATCGTCTAATTGTTGGTTAAACTGCTGGGTGTTTTCTTGAAACTTTTGTTCCACTTGCCCTTCACATCCGGACGCTAATCCCTTTCCTGTTGAGACCAGGTTTTCTACCTCTACTACTACCGTTTGTTGTCTCTCCCGCACGGTTTCAGTTTCACCATTTACTCTGTTTATTTCGCTCGGAAATTGTTTGTGGGTTTGCTTCACACTTTTTATTCTTTCCTGATTTCTGTATGTTCATTTGTCAAAGTACTCACATTAGCTAATACTTCAACAAAATTTTCCCTTGTGGGCAGTTCATTCACTTTATTTGTTATGCCCTTTACTTTCTCGGCTAACTCTGCCTGTTCTGAAACTAAATTGCTTACAGCGGTTGTCATATTTGTTACATTAGCCACTATATTTGCCTGTCCTTCAGCTATGGTTTCGACATTTGCAGAAACAGCCGCCTGCACAGCTGACATATTCGCTTGCTCAGCAAACAGTTTCCGCTGAGTAACAGACATCTTGGACTTTTCCGAAGCTAAATTTTCAACTGTTGTTGAAATATTCGCTTGCGTGGCAGATATGCGAGAAAGTTCGGAAGCTAAATTTTCAACTCTTGTTGAAATATTCTCTTGAATAGCAGAGATGTGAGACTGTTCTGCCGCTAAACTAGCTACTGTATTCATCAAAAGTTTCATTTGATTTAAGAGCTCAGCCATATTATCCTTGGATTCTCCTTGGCCAACATCTAACGTTTTCTCTGGGTTTTGTTCACCACCACTGGGCTGCACATTCGTTTCCTGTTCGCTCTGCATTTTAAACTGTTATCTGGTTTTAACGATAAGAATTCAGTTCTTCACTATTTTTTTTAATTACTTTATTCTGGACACAATTCAGCATTATCCCACGAAAATATACTATAAACCAGAATATCTCTCCACACTTGTGAACACACAAAAGAAAACACATATCACTCTGCATATACTAAAGCATATAATAACTAAATCTACAAATATTCCTAACCCAATCGTTATCTACAATACCAGACTGATGTGTGCAATGAGTTAGCACGTCATTCTTGTTCTTGCCTTTACTGCAGAAGTTGATATGTGATGGACCGCGTTGTTGTCGCTGTCTTTTGTCGAATGTAGCTCACGCAGAATGATTCCATCAGTCGTGAATGAAATTACTCAAAGCACAAAATTAGTACATATACATAACATAATATACACATTTATCACAACGAATCACACAATATCGTAAATACATGTAACTGGATCGTCATGTATTAATTTAGTTTTGGTCATAAAATAGTTGACAGTTTCTATGTTTCACTCCTTGTAGGTCCCATCATGTTTTAGCCAGTTTTACTATACTTTACTGCTCAAAAGAAGAAATTAATGTTTTAAGCTGGTAACATAAACCTCGTTGTTATTGAACTAGGATGTGTAATGTCTCTGTTTGAATGTCTGTGAAGAACAATATCATGATCAGCGGCGACTACTCCTACAGCATACGTAGTTTCGTACATGTAGACAAGTTACTTTCGTAGTATAGAAGCAGCTGCCATCTCCGGAGGTTGCCTGTAAAATTCCTGAAATGTAAGAGAAAGAAAACGTGTATAGGATTTTCTCAAATTGGAACACTATCATTCGCATTTGGTCATTCAATGATAGTCTGCTAGTGAAATGAGCCAATTGGAACACTGCCATTCGCATTTGGTCATTCGATGATAGTCTGCGAGTGAAATGAGTTCTTTTTAGCAGAGAAAACTTTTTCGACGCATTTGACCTTGTTATTGAAGCAGGTTCTACAGCAAACATCGAGCACCAAATGTTCGAAGTCCTATACAAACTTGTAGTACATACCAGTTCACCACAGAATCCTTTGATCAAAATTAAATACGCACAAATACCTTTGAAATCCAACAGCCTGTATTATGGCCGTTACTGAACTCCACATTAATATTACATATCACTTGAGAATCTCAAAAAACACAAATTATACAGAAAGGTCCCGAGTTCGAGTCTCGGTCGGGCACACAGTTTTAATCTGCCAGGAAGTTTCACAAATTATACAGTTATGTGGCTAACAATTACTGTTTCATTGCACACACTTCCCACACGTTCTCTCGTTCTCCTGTCTCGTAACAAACTCCAGTCACATTTCGATCTTCGTACTATTCTTCGCTCAGCATGGAGCAACGCGAAATCAAGGAATAAATATTTCCCTCGCGCAGGCGAAACGCGCCACCTCATGATATATATAAATATATACTGAAACGCCCGGGTTCCCGGGCTCGATTCCGGCTGGTGTCAGGGACCTTCTCTGCCTCGTGATGACTGGGCGTTGTGAGATGTCCTTAAGTTAGTTAGGTTTAAGTAGCTCTAAGCTCTGGTTCACGGGTTCGATTCCGGGTGGTGTCAGGGACCGTCTCTGGCTCGTGATGACTGGGTGCTGTGTGATGTCCTTGGGTTAGTTAGGTTTAAGTAGTTCTAAGTTCTAGGGAAATTTCAAGTAACAACCATCGGTTGATGTCAGGGACTTTCTCTGCCTCGTGATGACTGGGTGTTGTGCGATGTCCTTAGTTTCTCTGCCTCGTGATGACTGGGTGTTGTGCGATGTCCTTAGGTTAGTTAGATTTAAGTAGTTCTGGTTCACGGGTTCGATTCCGGGTGGTGTCAGGGACTCTCTCTGGCTCGTGATGACTGGGTGTCGTGTGATGTCCTTGGTTTAGTTAGGTTTAAGTAGTTCTAAGTTCTAGGGAAATGTCAAGTAACAACCACAACCACCATGTCATCCCTCATCATCACCACACCATTTAAGAAGGCGAAGTGCAATAAGCGCTAGAACTTCGTCCCCAGCTGAGGGTTCTGCCCTCAGTCATGTGCGTCTGCCGACTGATGGCCATAGGTGTTAAGTCCCATAGTGCTCAGAGCCATTTGAACCATTTTATTAACAGAGGGTTACCATACCAATCAGCACACTTCCACCATCCGCCGCCGGCCAACGAATGCCATAGCGAGCCACTACCGATTCGCGACTGTTGAGGAGGGAGGGGATGAATGAGTTACGGATTCTGAGGGTTATTACACCAATCAGCACACCTCCACCAACCGCCGCGGGCCAACGAATACCATAGCGAGCCACTACCTATTCGCGACTGTAGGGGAGGGAGGAGATGAATGAGTTACGGATTGTGTGGGCTTTTGAAAGAAGGAAAATTTGTGGTAAAGTCCTGAGCTTACTCACTACTTAATCTAACCAAGGTCGACACACACACCCATGACCGAGGGAGGATTTGAACCTCCGACGGGAGAAGCCACGCGGACCGTGATCAGACGCCCCCGACCGCACGGCGCTTCCTAAGAGAAGCGAGAGAGGAGAAAGGCTAATTGAGTTGTGCAATAAATATTAGTAACGGCGAATACTCCTCTTAAGGATTACAGGAGGGGGAGGAATATTAGAAAAAGGCCGGGAGATACGGGAAGGTTAGGTTTCTTCATGGTCAGCCAGAGATTCCGAAGTCAGGTACTGGATTGTAAGGCGTACCCAGGAGCAGGTAATGATTCAGATCACAATTTAGTAGTGATGAAGAGGTGGCTGAAGTTTAAAAGACTAGTCTGGAAAAATAAATGCTCAAAGAAATGGGATATTGAAACAATAAAAAAAATTAAGAGATATGTCTGAATTTCTCTGAGGCTACAGGTGCAGTGATAATGAGTAGCTCACTATGCAGTACATCTGAAGCGTAATGGACATCAGTAAAGAGTGCAATCACAGAAATGGTAAAGGACACCGTAGGCACAAGTAAGAAAACTGCGAAGAAACCACGGATAACAGATGAAATACTTCAGCTGATCGACGATAGAGGGAAGTACAAAACGTTTAGGGAAATGCAACAGTACAGAAATAAAATTCATTTAGGAACGAAATAAACAGGAAGTACAGGGGAGCTAAGGCAAACTGGCTGCATGATTAATGTGAAGACATCGATACAGAAATGATTGTTGGAAGAACGGATTCAGCATACAGGAAAATCAAAACAACCTTAATTGAAATTAAAAGCAAGGGTGCTGACATTAAGTGTTCGGTGGGAATTCTGCTGTTAAATACAGAGTAGAGTGCGGATTGGTGGAAAGAATACATTCAATGCCTCTGTGAGGTGGAGGACTTATCTGAGACTTGATGGAAGAAGAAACAGGAGTCGACAGTTAGAGGTACCAGTATTAGAATGAGCATTTAAAAGACCTTTGGAAGACTTAAGATCAAATACGGCAGAAAGAAGAGATTAAATTCCGTTGGAATTTCTGAAATCGTAGGTGAATTAGTAACAAAACGACTATTCACAATGGTGTGTCAAATATATGGGACTGGCGATATACATCACACTTTCGGAAAAACATCATCCACACAATTCCGAAGACAGCAAGAGACGACAAGTGCGAGACTTATCGCTCAATCAGCTTAACACCTCGTGCATCAGCCGCGCGGGGTGGGTGTGCGGTCTGAGGCGCCTTGTCACGGTCTGCGTGGCAGTCCGCGTCGGAGGTTCGAGCCCAACCTCGGGCATGGGTGTCTATGTTGTCCTTAGCATAAGTTAGATTAAGCAGTTGGTAAGCTTAGGGACCGATGACCTTAGCAGTTTGGTCCCGTAAGACCGTACCACAAATTTCCAAATTTTGCTCGTGCATCCAAGTTGCTGACAAGAATAATATACAGAAGAAAGGAAAAAAAATGAGGATCTGTTAAATGACGATCAGTTTGGGCTTCGGGAAGGAAAAGGGACCAGAGAAGCAGTTCTGACTTTGCAGCTGATAATGGAAACAATGAGAAAAATCAAGACACGTTCATTGGATTTGTGGACCTGGGACAAGCTTTCGATAATGTAAAATGCTGTAAGATTATCGGAATTCTGGGAAAAATAGGGGTAATCTATAAGGAAAGCGGGTAATATCCAATATGTACAAAAACTAAGAAGGAAACAATAAGACTGTAAGACTAAGAACGAAGTGCTCGGAATAAAAGCAGTATAAGACAGGGATGCAGTCTTTCGGCCCTATTGTTCAATCTATATGTCGAAGAAGCAATGAGGAAAATAACAGAAATATGGACGAGTGAAATTAAAATTCAGAGTAAAAGAAATACAATAATAAGATTCGCTGATGACATTCCTATGCTCAGTGAAAGTGAAGAAGAATTGTAGAATGTGTTGAATGGAATGAACACTTTAATGAGTACAGAACATGGATTGAGAGTAAATCGAAGGAAGGCCAAGGTATTAGAAGTAGAAGAAATTAGAGCAGCAAGGATTTTAACATTAAAATTGTGGATGAGAAAGAAGGCGAAATTAAGGAATTCTCCTACTTAGGCAGCAAAATATCCTTCGATAGACGGTGCAAGGAGGACATCAAAAGCAGACTAGCACTCTTGAAAAAGGCTATCCTAACCAAGAGAAGTCTACTAGTATCCACTGGACTCGCATTCGGGTGGACGACGGTTCAATCCCACGTCCGGCTATCCTGATTTAGGTTTTCCGTGATTTCCCTCAATCGCTCCAGGCAAATGCCGGCTTCCTTCCCCGTCCTTCCCTAATACGATGAGACCGATGATCTCGCAGTTTGGTCTCTTTCCCCAAAAAAACCCCTCCACTAGTATCAAACAAAGGTCTTAGCGTGAGGAAGAAGTTTCTGTGAATGTTCGTTTGGAACACAGCGTTGTATGGTAGCGAAGCACGGACTGTGGGAAAACCGGAAAAGAAGAGAATCGAAGCGTCTGAGATGTCGTACTACAGACGAATGTTCAAAATTAGGTGGACTGATAAGGCAAGGAATGAAGTGGTTCTGTGCAGAATCCGAGAGGAAAGGAATATGTGTAAAACACTGACAAGGAGAAGGGACAGAATGATAGGACATTTATTGAAGCATTACGTGATAATATCTATGATACTAGAGGGAGCTGTAGAGGGCAAAAACTGTAAAGGGAAACAGAGGAGATGAAAAGGTTAGCAAAGGAAAGGAATTCGTAGCGGGCCACATCAAACCAGTCAGAAAACTGATGACTCAAAACAATAAATAAATAATTAAATAATATTAGTTTTTTCTATATAAATGACAAATTATTTCTATTCAAGGATTTCTCCGTGGCAAAGAAAGGGTTGTTAAGTAGAAATATCTTAAAATCTGAAAACATTTCCTCTCTCTCTCAGACTCTTAATTTCCGTGGGTGGATCGTCAAAATGGTTTATAATGCTTTATTTTACCCTATTTCGCTGCCGGAGGTAGTGTGGTGTGCGTACTGCAAGACCTTCAGTACACACACCATCAGATTATTTGACTTGTCACTCTAACAAAGTAGGCGAGTGTCGGCAATATGTCTCATGGTCTTATCGTGGCGTGTTTATCTTCTGCCGTTAGGTCAGACGATAGAAATGCCACTTTCACGCTTAGAGTAGCAGATTGACGGTGAACAACTTTAAACAGAACTTAATTAATTTTGACACACATTTATTAAAATAATAACAAGCATAAAAATTACTTAACTTGGTTCTGGATGCTATTTACAATTGACAATCTGAAGTTCCTTTGGTATTGGTACTCTAATCTTATGCTCACATATATCTCTGATACTTGACAAAAGTGTCTATACATTTATCTTCATGGCTATGTACAGGAATATGGTAATCTTATTAGGCGCAGACTGAAACTTGACTATAGAGTGGTACAGACAAATGTAGAACTCATACAGACTGGTACAGACTAATGCAGACTGGTACAGACTGGTGCAGACAAATGCAGACTGACTAATCGGAGGTCTGTATTCTCGTTATAATACCTCGCGAATTCATGTATCACTGCGCGAGTGTGATCCGAGAGGCGAAAAGGTTCTACGTGAGCAGCAATCTCATTGACTGCGTTACAAATTAATACGCGGATCGGTGGAAGCAGAATGTGGTCCGTCTCTATGGCAGCGCCATCTCGTAGAGCGGAGATGGACGAGCGCTGCGCCTGCACTGTTATGCTTAGCGGGGCGCGCTCTAGTGGAAATGTTGTGTATGCACTGACTACGCAGAACTATGTACGAAACAGGTAGATTAATCAAACACCTTTCCATGGAAAAGCAGGATTAATCAGTGGTAATGCAGATAATTTTTCCCTCTGGTAGTGCACGTGTGAATTACCTCTGTTACTCTTAAACTCAGCTGGAATGTTGATGGCAACTTTCGTAAGTGAATAAATGTACATTGAGATTCTGGTTAATATCCCAAACTGCTTGAAGAGATGCCTACAGGATGTATGCGCAAAACCTAGGCATCATTGAAGTTAACGTCCGCCCCCGGTAGCTGAGTGGTGCCGGCACGGTAGCTCAGCATGTTCAGTCAGAGGGTTAGCTGCCCTCTGTAATAAAAAAAACTGAGTTAACCGATCAACAACGAACTTAAACGGATGTCTTACGGCGTCCGCCCTGAGCAGATGCAACGAACGACACCGAACAAAATGAAATTAAAAAGAAAATGGTCAGCCCGACAGAATGTCAACCCTAAGGGCTTGGGTTCGATTCCCGGCTGGGTCGGGGATTTTTCCCGCTCACAGACTGGGTGTTGTGTTGTCCTAATCATCATCATTTCATCCTCAACGACGCATTAGTAGCCAAGTGGCGTCAAATCGAAAGACTTGCATCCGGCGAACGGTCTACCTGACAGGAGGTCCTAATCACATGACATTTTTAATTCAAGTTAACCCCTTTTGTGCAATAAAGACATGTCGGCTGAATGAGGAGACATTCGTGTAAAGTTACCGCAGAAGGTTACCCAGCGAGCGATCAGTGAATCAAAAGATGCAATATATGTTAAGTCACTCACTTGCATATCCCCAAAGTTGGCAGTCATTCTTATGGGAAAATAGCGGCAAATAAATGTTTTAACAGATATGCTACATGATTCTTCTAGTTTAAGTCTTATGTACATTTTCAACATAGGATTATACCGCCAACCGATTTCATGTGACTGGTTGGTACATTGACCACAATTTGGACACCTACTAGGGGTGTCTCCGTCAGATTGATATTCTGATAAATCGCAAAATTACATTGCTAAAAAGTGTTGCAGCCACGTGGCAAAGAACGATTCACTTCACCTTTGACTTGAGCATCCGGTTGGCTCTATTTGGCTGTATAATCCTATGTTGAAACTAGTATACGATTGCTGAGTAACAGCCATGTTTAAAACTGTATGTTTCCTGTATATTTATAACAAAGAATTTAGAACTTCCAACAGTGTAATTTTGTTGGTGCACTAAATTAATAGAAGGTGATACAATTTTGACAGTATAAAACTGGATTGAATGGATTCCTTTCAAAATTTAAAACCGACCCATTTGCGCAAAACAAGGAAGTAACGTTCAAAAAACATCATTTACTATAACTCTTCAGGCTTTCCCGGCGATCTAATGACATCTTGGGTTGTCGGGTGTTCTGCTGGATATCAGCATCGTACTTGCACGATATTTCGATCACGTAGCTCGTAACCTTCATCAGATGTGACCTGAGACTGCTTCTCTAGTGGACCTGGTCCAGTATTTATGCCTATGGCCTTCCCCCTCCACCAACGGCTGCAGGCACTTCCTCTGTGGTCCGCGCCCATTCCCTGCGACCTGCTGGAGTTTTTTTTTTCTTTTTTCTTTTTTGTGATTTTATCACCTTACACAAGGTGGGCTGTCAGCAGCTGAGTACGCCGCTCTTCAGCCTTGAGATTTACAATAAGTAAGAAATAGAGAGGGGCACAGAGAAGACAATCAGAATGGCGGGCAAAACAATGTAGACACCAAAAAACAAAAAACACGGAGCCGTTCATGCCTGACGAGAAAACAGCATCGACACTAGTTGACACGACGCACAAAATAGGGATGATGGCGATGGTACACGTGAACAGTGGCGGCGTTTGGCGAACAAACACTAAACACAAACGAAGGCACACACACGAGACACTAATGGCGATGACCTCCGGCGCGTGAATGTTCACTGTGCGTGTGCGAGTCCGGGGACCTGCCAAGAGAGGAGGAGGAGGAAGGGGAGTGGGAGAGCGAGAGGGGGGAGCAGAGATGCCACTGGCAGGGGAGATAGGGGGAGGGAGGAAGGGGTAGGCGAAGCCTGGGGGAAGAGGGGTGGAGGGAGGGGGATGGGAGAAAAGGGAAGGGAAGAGAAGGGACGGAGGGTGCCTAAAGGAAAGGACACAGGAAGTGGGGGGAGGATCAAAGTTGATAGGAGGGTTAGATGGAGGGGAGGTGGACATCATCAGGGAGGGGGAGCTGGTGGAAGCCACATTGGGAGAGGGTAAGGAGGGCTGAGAGATGGAGACCGGGTGGGACGTGGGAATATAGGCGCGGCAGTGGGCGGGGGTGGGAGAGGATCGAGGAGAGGAGCGGGTGAGGAGGATAGAGTTTACGGGAGGTCCTGCTGGAGCGTTGCTGCTCCGTTTTCCTTCCGCTGCGGTTCTAGGTGTTCCCTCTGCAGTCCGCGCCCACCAAAACCGCTCCTGGGGGTTTCGTCTACGGTCTCGGGTACCAAGCGTTCCCCCTGCGGTCCGCGCCCGCTCACCACGACCTGTTGGAGCGTTGCCGCTCCGATTTTCGTCCGCTGCGGCTCTGGATGTTCCCTCTGCGGTCCGCGCCCACCAGTCCCACTTCTGGGTGTTCCATCTTCGGTCTGGTGCGCCTGGCAGTCCGTCAGGAGCTCGTTTCCCATCTCCATGTCTGTGGTTCTTCTGTTTGTGTAGTGTTGCAGGTGGCCCCGTTGCTCCTTTAACAATTCCAGAGCCGGATCTCAGGCTCTGCTTAGCTGGTACCCTGTGTCATGGTTCATAAGATCGTCAGCCATTTTAATTTCTATCGATTATCTTATAACACTGTCCCAAAATCTGGGTGATTGAGCTAGAATCTTGGTATCCTCATACTTCATGGCATGATCTAGACAGTGTTCAGCAATGGCTGACTTAGTCACCTGTCTTAATCTAGTGTGCCTCTGATGTTCTTTGCACCTGATCTCCACAGTTCTTGTCGTCTGGCCAATGTAGGCCATGCCACATTGACAAGGTATATTGTAAATCCCTGGTTTTCGTAACCTCAGGTCATCTTTGACACTCCCCAGCAGTCCCCCGATCTTGTTGGATGGAAAGGAAACACACTTGATATTGTGTTTACGGAGGATCCTACTGATTCTGGCAGAAATAGAGCCAGCATAGGGCAGGTATGCCACCTTCTTTGCTTCATCTTGGTCTTCTTCAGGAACCTGTGGTATAGTGGCTGGTTGGAGTGCCCTCTCAATTTGTCTGTCTGTGTATCCACTCTTGGAGAAAACTGTTTTGAGACGTTCTATCTCAATATGTAGATTGTCTTGGTCTGACAGGGCACGTGCTCTGTGGACCAAAGTCTTCAGAACCCCATTCTTCTCTGCAGGGTGGTGACAGCTGCTGGCCTGCAGATATAAATCAGTGGGTGTTGGTTTTCGGTACACTCTGGGGCCAATTGATCCATCTGCTTTCCTCTGGACTAGTACATCCAGAAATGGCAGCTGGCCATTCTTCTCCAGTTCCATGGTGAACTTGATACTAGGGTGGCATGAGTTAAGATGTTCAAGAAACTCATGGAGCCTGTCCATTCCATGTGGTCAGATCACGAAGGTGTCATCTACATACCTAAAGAAGCATGTGGGTTTAAATGTGGCTGTCTCCAATGCCCTCTTCTCAAAACTCTCCATAAACATGTTGGCAACCTCAGGGGACAGTGGGCTGCCCATAGCTACACCTTCAGTTTGCTCGTAATATTGGTTTCTGTACAGGAAATACTTGGATGTCAGTGTATGACTGAACAGTTCCAACAGAGCACCGTCAAATTTCTCTGCAATCAGTTCTAGTGAGTCCTTCAATGGGACCCTGGTGAACAGCGTTACCACATCAAAACTAACCAGATGTCCGAATCTTTGATGTGCAGTTGCTTGAGGCATTGCAGGAAATCTTCTGAGTTGCGGATGTGGTGAATACATTTCCCCACATAAGGAGACAGGAGACCTTTCACGTACTTGGCTGTTGTGTACGTAGGTTCCCCAATATTACTGACAATTATTTTAGGCAGACCATACAGTCTAGGTGGCACTGGCGCTTTTTCCCATAGTTGTCTGATGACCTTATCAGGCATCCCTGTTTCTTTCAAGAGAGCACTACTCTTCTTGGCCACCTTGTCCGTGGGGTCACACTCCAGAATTCTGTACGCAGGGTCCTCCAGAAGTTGGCGTACTTTCTCATCATAATCCACCCACTGGAAGATGACAGTGGAGTTCCCTTTGTCTGCTAGCAGTACCACAATGCTGTAGTCTTCCCGGAGTTTCTTGAGTGCAAGCCTCTCCTCGGTTGTGATGTTCGTTTTCGGCGGCCTGGCCTTGGTGAGGGCCCTGCAGGTCTCTCGGTGGACTTCCACTGCCACATTAGGTGGAAGTGTGGCTGCAACTTGCTCTACTGCACTGACGAAACCTGAAATGGGTACGTTTCTAGGGGTCGTAGTGAAGTTGAGACCCTTGCTGAGTACCTTTAAGGTTGTATCATCAAACTGTATGCCACTCAGATTCGTCACAGTGCGTGTCTCTTCCATCTGCTGTGCTTTCTTACTCATGCCGTCAAACTTTGCAGATTGGCAAGATGAGGCATTCCTTCTAGCACACTCAGCTAAAGACCAGGAGGCACAGTCTACCCAATCCCAATCTTCTCTTGTTAAGGAGGCTGCCATGTACAGATGAATGTGTAACAGCTCCCTGGCCACAACATCTAACCTGTGGCGCATATCTCGAATCCTCTCTGCGTTTTATCTTGTTCGCCGCTCTGGAGTTGACGTGATGTTTAATTCTGGCAAATACTGGTACCACTACTCATCTCGACACCTCAGCAAAAAACAGAGAGAACTCAGCATCTTCCCACATTTAAACCCACATGCTTCTTTAGGTATGTGGATGACACCTTCGAGATCTGGCCACATGGGATGGGCAGGCTCCATGAGTTTCTTGAACATCTTAACTCATGCCACCCTAGTATCAAGTTCACCATGGAAATGGAGAAGAATGGCCAGCTGCCATTTCTGGATGTACTAGTCCAGAGGGAAGCAGATGGATCAATTGGCCCCAGAGTGTACCGAAAACCAACACCCACTGATTTATATCTGCAGGCCAGCAGCTGTCACCACCCTGCAGAGAAGAATGTGGTTCTGAAGACTTTGGTCCACAGAGTATGTGCCCTGTCAGACCAAGACAATCTACGTATTGAGATAGAACGTCTCAAAACAGTTTTCTCCAAGAATGGATACACAGACCGACAAATTGAGAGGGCACTCCAACCAGCCACTATACCACAGGTTCCTGAAGAAGACCAAGATGAAGCAAAGAAGGTGGCATACCTGCCCTATGCTGGCTCTATTTCTACCAGAATCAGTAGGATCCTCCGTAAACACAATATCAAGTGTGTTTCCTTTCCATCCAACAAGATCGGGGGACTGCTGGGGAGTGTCAAAGATGACCTGAGGTTACGAAAACCAGGGATTTACAATATACCTTGTCAATGTGGCATGGCCTACATTGGCCAGACGACAAGAACTGTGGAGATCAGGTGCAAAGAACATCAGAGGCACACTAGATTAAGACAGGTGACTAAGTCAGCCATTGCTGAACACTGTCTAGATCATGCCATGAAGTATGAGGATACCAAGATTCTAGCACAATCACCCAGATTTTGGGACAGTGTTATAAGATAATCGATAGAAATTAAAATGGCTGACGATCTTATGAACCATGACACAGGGTACCAGCTAAGCAGAGCCTGGGATCCGGCTCTGGAATTGTTAAAGGAGCAACGGGGCCACCTGCAACACTACACAAACAGAAGAACCAGAGACATGGAGATGGAAAACGAGCTCCTGACGGACTGCCAGGCGCACCAGACCGAAGATGGAACACCCAGAAGTGGGACTGGTGGGCGCGGACCTCAGAGGGAACATCCAGAGCCGCAGCGGACGAAAATCGGAGCGGCAACGCTCCAACAGGTCGTGGTGAGCGGGCGCGGACCGCAGGGGGAACGTTTGGTACCCCAGACCGTAGATGAAACCCCCAGGAGCGGGTTTGGTGGGCGCGGACCACAGAGGGAACACCTAGAACCGCAGCGGACGGAAAACGGAGCAGCAACGATCCAGCAGGTCACAGGGAATGGGCGCGGACCACAGAGGAAGCGCCTGTAGCCGTTGGTGGAGGGGGAAGGCCATAGGCATAAATACTGGACCAGGTCCACTCGAGAAGCAGTCTCAGGTCGCATGTGATGAAGGTTACGAGCTACGTGATCGAAATATCGTGCAAGTACGACGCTGATATCCGGCAGAACACCTGACAACTCAAGATGTCATCATTTACTATAGTCCCACGACAGCTTTTAAATGCAACATATAACTGTCTGTACCGGGTGAACATTAATTGATTCCTGAATTTAAACGGAGGAAAATGTGTCCTATGAACATGTGTCCAGGAATGAACGGTGTGGACGCAGTGACAACAAATATTCTTGGAACACTGTACAGGGCAGCGTCGCACCCACGTCGTAATACATGTTCGAAGTGCCATCCGTGGGATTGCAAGTGATATGGACGGTAGTGGCTACCATGCAGGACACCCTCAGTACTGCTTTGGCTTACACCATGCTGGCGGGCCACTTACCTGGAGCTAGTGTTAGGTTTGTCTAAATATCCTGTCGAAACTGATCCTCTAAATGTGGTGTACGCACAGTCCTCTCTGGACATACGACAGTGTGAAAGAACCCATAATCATACAAACGCCCCAAAAGGGCCTGAAATATGGTTGGTGACTGTGAAGGTACTTGTTTTGGTACAGCCGTTCCGCCTTTCCATCGTTTCCGTCTGCTTGGCCATTCACAGACACCATCCTGGCTTGTTCCCGACATGAATGCAGAGCCATTCTACTCCTTAGAATATGCTGCGTCTATCATACAAAGTGTAACACACAAGGAGCGTAAGGCACGTCGTCAGAGGAATTGTCATTCGTCAGCGCCCTCTACCGTTGCACTGCATTTCTGGATACACGTTCATAGGACCCTTTTATCTACATTTACAATCAGGAATCCGTCCATGCAGTTTGTTGCTTTTATTAATGGTCACCCCGCATAGTGTTTCTATGTCGGGACATCTATTTGGATATTTGCTTCGCTATAAACAGTGAGAGGTGAGCCTCTGTATACCATAGTAACAGTACACTAAAAATTATGAAGTGGGTAAAAACCTACTAGAAGACAACAGCAAAGTCAATGGAGCCAAGAAATGACTACGTCAGCTGATTTAACATTCGTGGTAGTGACACCTGTTTATTAAAACAGGGCCCTAGCGTACGATTACACGGCGAATCGATAAAGTAACTTTTCTTGCCGTCATTGGATCAGGTAAAATGAGATGTATTTTAACATTATTATGAATGATGATTTATTCAGCGTGGTAAATATGTGCAGAACTTTCCTTCGACACTTGTTCTGCGGAGCAGAAGAGAACATCTCCGCTTCTTGCTGCTAGCCGGCCCCTCTCTCCGCGGTCTAGGACATTAGAGCATTACGACCGCAGCGTCACGAGTTCCAGAGGGGCCCGTTAATCCTTATTAGAGAGTTCTTACCGGCGGTTCCCGGAAGGACGACTCTCGCAGGAATTACAGATCGCCTCGACGCTGCACAGGCTTCTGGTTTTAGGACCCACTGTATATGTAATGCAAAGACATAGGGTCTCTGCACTAAGTTCCGTCTATACAGGGCGGTTAGAAACAGTTTGAAAACTTGAAAGGATGTTGCAGGGCGATTGTACACAGGATTAATTGTTAAGAAAAAAGTTCGATACGTGCGCCGATTCCCAGTCAGTTATCATTGAAGTTACTTAATCAGGTACTTGCGCATGCAGTTTCAAGCCGCCGGCCAGAGATATTGCCGACATAAGAGTTCTTCGTCTGGTTTCCTAAAATCGAACAAGTGAGCGAAGCGAAAATTATAATTACAGGACGTCAGCAAGTCAACCTGGACCTTGGATTGTTAGTGGCTGTGGGCAGTAAGGACCGAACCCAAGCCAAAGACAGAGGCACAGAGCTGTCTCGTGTGCTAACATCTCTCGCTATGAGAACTATTGACAGGCTACCGTGAATGCTAATTAAATTAGAAGCGGTACGACGTATCAAAATTTTTTCTTGGCAACTATTTCTAATCACAACCAACCCTACAACACCCTTACAAGTTTTTCGGACAGCTTCTCACCACCCAAGTAGGAATTTACGATGAAGAATAGCACTGCGTCCCCTTGGAATGAATTGCTTTTGAGTATGACTCCTGAGACATTTAGCTTTTAGTCGGTAGAATTTCTATTCCGCCTTATACCTGTGAGAGCGATTCGTCGCAGGGACTCCGTAAGACACTGAAAACAGTGGGGAGCCGTACTGATCGATAACAGCTTCAAGACCTAGCACAGCTCTTGGAGAACGATATAATCTGAGCTCAAGGCGCCGACTACTCGCCAGACGAAAGCTCGAATTTTCCCAACGAGACTGGTTTGAGGTAACCTAGTCAACGACACCATGCCCAGCACCTCCATAGAGAAGTACTCAAAGTATTCCAGGATGGGCACTGTCTTCCCGAAGTAGATGTTTGCTGGCGATAGTTGCAATAAAGAAAATGAATTTCCTTAAAAGAAAAATAAGAATTGGGTTTGTGTCGTAGCAGGGTTGATATCAGAATCATAGTGGCCCGGGTAATCTCGTGTGACTATTCCCAACATGAGAATGCCTTCACGATCAGCTCTAAAAGTGCCCTGATGTCATACCTGTATTGCGGCATATTGATTTGGAAGTACTCGTTCCGCGCGACTGTCTTGTACCAAGTAGTACGCTTACACAGCATCACAGGTGACTATCTTACTCCTTTTACTTGACCTTATCCCGTATTTTTACGGTGTGTGGAAGTTAACCCCGATTTCTGCTCGGGACGAAATTTGTTTACTCCATCTGTCTGCGTCGTGCGGTAGCGTTATCGTTTCCCGCGCCCGGGTTCGATTCCCAGCGGGGTCAGGGATTTTCTCTGCCTCGTGATGACTGGGTGTTGTGTGATGTCCTTAGGTTAGTCAGGTTTAAGTAGTTCTAAGTTCTAGGGGACTGATGACCATAGATGTTAAGTCCCATAGTGCTCAGAGCCATTTGAACCATCTGTCGGCGATCTATTTTGTTAAAAGTGAAATTTTGCGAATCTATAACTGAGGCTGTATGTCGGTACCAGGCCGGTATTTACCTGGTTGGATGTGGAGAATCGCCTAAAAATCACATCTCGGCTGGTAGGCGCACTGATCTTCGTGTTGAGCCGTGTTGAGTCACTGCACAGCGGGCCAACTCGCTCCAAAACCTGGACACAACAGAGGAAAAGGTTCGCACACCGATTTTAGACCTTCAAAATCATGTGTGGAATCCACTGGAGATTTCTGTGATATCATTCCAGTCTGTCCGCTTCAATAGCTGAGTGGTGAACGTCACGGATTGCCATCCGACGGGCCCGGGCTCGACTTTATACTAGGTCGTGGATTTTCTCCGCTAAGGGACTGATTGTCGTGCTGTCTTCATCATCATTTCTTCCTTATCCGGCGCGCAGGTCGCCAAATGTGGCGTCGAATGTAATAAGACCTGCACCAAGGCTGCCGGACCTGCCCCGCAAGGGGCCTCCCGGCCAATGGCGCCAAACGCTCATTTCTATTTTTCCATTCCAATCCCAAGTCGATGCCGTGACAGCGATAAACAGAAAATTGGAAAACGACGCTTTTCATATTTTTGTGGCGTGTCTAACGTATGGCACTGACCATACCTAGTTGTTAACATAAAGTAGAATGGATAGCACTCTAGAAGGTATGTTTAATATTTTTAAACAGTGTGATTACTTTTATCCACTTGAAACTAAACCCTAACCGACGTTAGCCGTGCGTGGCTCCAGTTCAGTAAATGACTCTCTTACTACGTAGCAGTATAGTAAGCGTGTTCAAACGTATTTGGGTGCACATATTGGAACGTTTTTAGTAGACAATCATTTCTCTACCGTTCTGCAGTGTCATACAACAAAAATAGATCTCTCATTATTGAAGTAATCTCAAAAACTGTTGTCTGCACAAAAAATGTCATTAGGGCTTCCTGAGAATTCTTGGGGAGCTATTCGTAATTGAGATCATAATTATTTCGCAAATGGGCAAATAATTTTTTTACAAGGTTAATTTTTTCCGGAATAATCCTGTTGTTTTTCCACGAAATGCTGCAGAGCTATTCAAATTTGGTACAGAGAGCTCTATAATCAAAACATATCTATCAACAATTGCGAAAAAAATGTATATTTCTCGAAAGTCGCGTGCCAACTTCCCCGGACTCAGAACATTCTGCAATAATGCCCAATGCCGATCTCAGTCCACATAGTCTTGGTGCCATAATCGATTGGTCGGGTATCTGAAGATGCGCAGGGAGCGCGGGATAACGATATCCGGCGTTACCGAGAAGATTTTAAGAGCAAATATTCCAGTGAGGGAGGGTGCATGACGTATTTCATCGGATCCCGACACATTGGGGTCCACCCATCGCAGTGTTCCGGGAAATAACAACTGAAATCTGATTTCGCAGGATAGAGCGGATCAGGTTATGGTTGTGGAGGGCGCCGTAATCAGTTACTGTTAGTTGCACAAAACACACAAACTTTATTTTTCTAAGAACGACTTAATTACAAATTGCCTTAAAAGGATCAAATTAAAACAATACGGCTGAAGGCCTAGTTAAACTTACAGTACCTCCTGGGCTGAAGGCCGAAAACCATACCAAAAACAAGAACAGCTTAAGGCCTGAACATAAGTTATAAAAAGTACTTATATACACGCGGCTCAAGACCTTACTGCTGCTCCGTCCCGACTGAACTCCTGACACAAAACAACCCGGAAGTACTGGCGGCCGCTCCAAGGATAGTACGACCGTGCTCTTATCGATAAGCGCTGCTGCTGCCACTCACGGTCATTGGAGCCAGCAACTTAGTGACGCCAGTAAATCGAATAAAAAACGGGATAGTAGTATCTCAAAGGCAAGATGTCTAATAATAAACGGCACGAACACGAGCCGCGCACGGCTCAGCAACGAAGAAGTTAAACGGATGCCACCTGAGGTTTTTTATTTATGTCGTGTGACTAGGGCCTCCTGTCGGGTAGACCGTTCGCCGCATGCAAGTCTTTCGATTTGACGCCACTTCAGTGACTTGCGCGTCGATCAGGATGAAATGATGATGATTAGGACAGCACAACATCCAGTCCCTGAGGGGAGAAAATTTCCGACCCAGTCGGGAACTGAACCAGGGCCCATAGGATTGACATTCTGTCGCGCTGACCACTCAGCTACCGGGGGCGGACACCACCTGGGTAAAAGATCTGCTTGTCTAATCCTCTCCCAGTGAACAACCCGACAGTGATCCTACTGAAGACAGCAATGACACAAGTGACGAACACGATTACGATGTCGACCGGAAAATGTAAAAAAAATCGAATAAAACACTTCACTATGACAATTTCGACCTAAAACTGCCTATAGTTGACATTACAATACTTCACACTCGAAGTTTTACTCGAATCTACTATATTTATAATATTTTTATCCTCCGGTTTGGATTCGCCACTTTGCATTTTGTAGTTCGTACATGGGATTTCTACTCAGCGGCAAAATAGTCTACAAAATACACAGTTTTTTAGGATTATATATCTATTTTTATATTATGAGCAGGTTTTGAAGCGAGTTGACCCACTATGTGCCGGGCGGATTCGATATGTGGTCGGCGTGACACCTCAAATTCCAGAAGCGTTGTGATAACGGGTGAGATCAACCGGACGACACGCTTTACCATCTTCTGGTGTGCGTCGGTGGCACTACTGGATACACGATAATAACTTTTCTTTATAATACAGTACAGATCGAAGTTCCAGTACAATTACAAGTTGACATAGGTGGAAAGGAAATCCTCGAAAATATTTAAATGCGCCATAATGACGATCACCAATGTCACTTGCTGAACGCAATTCAATCGGTTGCTACAATCAATCGTTTGCTGTCAAAGTAAAATTCGGTGCAGATGTAGTCTGTTAGCAACTTACTCCGTCCATTGCATTGATCACTGTCTACAGTTTCCTTCCATCTCTTCGGTGTTTCATAGGAGGATTCAGTCTCTGGAAGAGCTGTAATGTTCCATTCTTCCGTTCTCGGTGTCTCCATGGCACCGTGAGAATTTACACTTGCGGCTATGACCATAATCTTCATGCTCTTGTTCCCAAGTGACACAAAACAAGTTTCGCTTCAAGGTTGCTAATGGCGTGCTTCATCCTTCGCCAGTAGCTAGTGGAGACGGTTGACTCACATGTGGAAACGGCCACATGGTGTTAGGAATGCGGCAAATTGTTTGGTGACAGAGAATCTGTATCACATGTTGATATTTGTTTTAGTGAGTGAGAATTTTCTCAGCTTATAAGGACCATTATTCCTTATATGCATCAATTAAATCAATATTACTTGAAGTACTCAACTGCAGAGCCAACGGTGGTGACTAAAACGCAAACGTTGTGTTTAGTTCCAGCAGAATACCTTTGTAGCGCGGCCACGTATACGGCAGGATCCCGGGTGGCAAGTTGTGACGGCTGACGCCGGCAGGACTACTGTTTGGCCAACCCAAGTTGCCGTTAAGGAAAATAGAATCAGAGCTTGTAACCGAAAACAAGCAGAGTTTCTCGGATGCAAGAAACCTATGGGTCAACAGTACCTCCTTGAAAGCCGTTGTACAAGCCGTCAAGTAAACTTACAGAAAATGTTAAGCTCGTCTCACACAGAGCGAGCTTCACTGTAAGCTTATTTGCTGGCTAACGCCGCGGCTACCAAACAATTTCCGTCAATTGCTTGTGGTTACTTGAACCTTATATAACTGTTCTACGCAAAGCTCTGTTTAAAATGAATGCCTTGATGAAGTCTTAGGCTAGAGCTAAAACGCTGCAAAACGATGACTTGTAGCCCTGATCCTGCAGTCAGATAGACTATGCATTGGCTAATAAAATAACCAGATATGTGAAATGTAAGACAAATGAAAAAAAGAGAAAAGTGTTGTATTCTATGGTCTAAAATTGATACAAATTACACTAGAGTATTTCATCGAGTAGTGTTTATTCAAGCCAGCAACCTCAGTGCAACAGAAAGGGTCATAGGATTATCAGTTACAAGACAGGCAGAAAAGTAACTTTACTAAATTTGCAATGAAGTTGCAATAACTGCTCAACAAGAATGGTAGCAGAATTCCCAAGCTAAATAGTGGTCCAACACACACCAAAAACCGTTTCTTTTCGTGATTATACTAAACGAAACATCCACCAAAATAATTCAGAGTTCAGCCTGATGATATATATATTAACACATGATAGATAACGAGTTGGAAGGGGTACTCTGCCTCGTCTCAGTTCTGTAATGCGAGCGGAAAAGTTAAAAACCCTTACTGGGGCACATACAGACTTCGAGAATATTGAGGTCGCTACACATGTTACAATTTTCTAATGGGACATACACACGACCGAGTACCACTCCTTACCTCAGGGAGGTCTGTCTTCTGCCTTCTTCCAGAACTCGACGTAAGTGTCACAAGAGTTCGTATTGTCGAGGCCATTCACCAACCATAGATCTAACTCTTAAAAATCGAAAAATTTGGAAATTTGTGGTAAGATCTTATGGGACCAAACTGCTGAATTCATCGGTCCCTAAGCTTACACACTACTTAAACTAAGCTAAGGACGACACACACACCAATTCCCGATGGAAGACTCGAACCTCCGAGGGGGGGGGGGGGGGTTGGATCCGCGTGGACTATGACAAGACGCCTTTCAACCACGCGACTACCCCGCGCTGCCCAAACAATCGAATATCACACGTTACCAGAGGCAGGTTCGACTCCTTCCCGATCTCAGTGTAAACTACCTCGAATCACTCCGTTATTTTCTCCCCCTAAAAGTGAATGTATCCAATTGACTGCCGTAGTGTACCACCCCTGTCGACTTCACCAGTGGCCGAAGGCCACCCAGCCAAAAAAATTGGGTCTTACGTTTTACAGTCATTCTTAGACTCAACTTGAAAACTTTCCATGATGAAACACATGTCAAAAATGTTTTACATCAGCCCGGTTCCCAGAACTCTTGAAGATGACTGTGGATGTTGTACTACTTTGACTGTTAAGATATTTCACTAAACCCGCCCAAAGGTGTAAACAATCATGCATGAGGAGCGCCTATTAGACGGTGGGGGTCGGACAAGCGATCAGTTCCAGTCATTCCACAAAGAAGGAGGTACAAAGCTCGTGTTCTCTGTAGGTGAACCATTCCTAGACGGACAGTACCACGGTTCGATCGCGTCTGCATTGTTACTTTGTGCCAGGAAGGGCTCTCAATAAGGGAAGTGTCCCGGCGTCTCGGAGTGAACCAAAGCGGTGTTGTTCGGATATGGAGGAAATACAAAAGAGGCAGGAACTGTCGATGACATGCCTTGCTCAGGCTGCCCAAGGGCTATTACTACAGTGGATGACTGCTACCTACGAATTATGGCTCGGAAGAACCCTGACAGCAACGCCACCATGCGTTTCGTGCAGCCACAGGACATTTTGTTACAAGTTTAACTGTGCACAATAGGCTGCATGATGCGCAACTTCACTCTAGACGTCCATGGCGAAGTCCATCTTTGCAACTACGACACCATGCAGTGCGGTACAGATGGGCCCAACAACATGCCAAATGGACTGCTCAGGACTGGCATCACATTCTCTTCACCGAGGAGTGTCACATATGCCTTCAACCAGACAATCGTCGGAGACGTGTTTGAAGGCAATCCGGTCAGGCTGAACGCCTTAGACACGCTTTTTCAGTGAGCGGAGTAAGGTGGAGGTTTCCTGATATTTTCGGGTGGCATTATGTGGGGCCGACGTAAGCTGCTGGTGGTCATGGAAGGGGTCGTAACGGCAGTACGATACGTGAATTCCGTCCTCCGACCGTTGTTCGACCGTATCGGCAGCATATTGGCTTTGCATTCGTATTTATGGACGAGAGTTCGAGCCCCCATCGTGCACATCTTGCGAATGACTTCATTCAGGATAACGACTTCGCTTGACTGGAGTGGCCAACATGTTCTCCACACATGAACCCAATCGAAAATGCCTCGGTAGATTGGAAAGGGCTTTTTATGGATGACGTGATCCACCAACCACTCTGAGAGATCTACGCAGAGTCGCCGTTGAGGAGTGGGACAATCATGACCAACAGTGCCTTGCTTAACTTGTAGGTAGTATGCCACGACGAATACAGGCACGCATCAATGCAAGAAGACGTGCTACTGGGTATTAGAGGTACCGATGTATACAGCAATTTGGACCACCACCTCTGAAGGTATCGTTGTATGGTGGTACAACATGCAATGTGTGGCTTTCTTGAGCAATAAAAAGTGGGAAATGATGTTTATGTTGATATCTATTCAAATTTTCTGTACAAGTTCCGGAACTCTCGGAACCGAGGTCATACGAAACTTTTTTCGATGTCTGTATATTGTAACAGTTTTTAATAATGAGGATGTTATACGCATTCAGACACACTCAAACCACTCACAGTGTAAATATAAGTATCATTAGTTTATAAAAGAAAATAGCCTTTTTTCTTACACATGTGCGCTCTCACATTGATTGACAGTAACATGTTTTAAATATTGCTTATTTCTGCTTGCTGCAAGTGCCTTTTGGCACTATTTTTAATGTCCATGTCATCTAATACATGCCATTCAGCACTTTTAAATTACAGTGCTTTTTAATACTGACCGTAACCATATATACACAAAGCAATTGGAAAAGGTAGTATGGAATTGAAAATGAAGTCCCACGCTTCTTGACAGAGCCTAGGGGAACGATGCGGGAGACCCGCATCGCCGTACTAGGCAAGGTCCTAGTGGATATGATTTTCCGTTGCTTTCCTCCGACTGTAATGGTGATGAATGATGATGATGAAGACGACACAACAACAGCCATTCGTCTTGGAGCAGGTGAACATCCCTGACCCCGCCGGGAATCGAACCCAGGACCCTGTGCTCGGGAGCGAGAACGCTACTGCGAGACCACGAGTGGAGGACAAAGGCAGAATAATTTCCGTTAAATAGTTATAGAATATGACAAGATATTAAGTATTCATGCCACATTCATTTAATTTGTTACTGTGGATGATACTATCTTCAGAGAACATTTACGTAATGACATATAATACTACATAATACGTCAATACAAAAATAAATACTCATATGGAGGTTCCAGGGAAGACAGCTACTGTGCAATGCTATCATGTGAACTATCATACGTTGAAATAGCACGAATCGTGTGATAGTTGTTACCGGTAGTTCTAAGGTTAATCGTGAAAAAATTTAGTCACTGTAAAATATTCACTTCCGCAATTTTTAAGATGTTCAAAATATTGTTGTTTCACTGGCTGCACCTCATTTCTCTGAGATCACAGACATATGACATTTGCTTTACTATGGAAATGTGATTAACTATTGAGTTTTTAAACGTTGTAAGTAGCCATATTCTAGACTGCCTTAAATTTCACCATTTCTGGTGCATCTTCTGTTCTATGTGTATGCAAGCAACTGCCGTCCACAGTTTTCCAGCTCTGGGCCCATCCATTTCACGTTACGTGCTGGTCGCCTTAGTACCTCTTCTGACCCGTACCGGTCACTTTGACTAATCAGATCCCAGCATGACCTTGGATCCGCCGGGTAGCACAATGCAGCGCAAATAAATTCACCTTAACCCATACCAATTCCAGGTGCCCAAATAACTCATCTAAATACGTCTAGCGTTACTCATCTCCTCTTAATGTGACACACTACCTTGCAAAATTAGCACATTAAATCGCACCAAATTTTAAATACTTACATAAGGTAATAAATAAAAGGACAACTTGTGTATCAGAATAATAATGGAAGTATCTTTGTGGTGGTGTATGATCTAGCACAAACTATAATATTACGACACATTAAACAAATTCCCAATAACGTAAATTTAAACTCAACCAAGCAATTAGGAAAAGTGTTTTAGTGCCTTTGCATTCATTTCAGACCACTTATTGGTATCGAT
This sequence comes from Schistocerca serialis cubense, assembly GCF_023864345.2. Lineage (NCBI taxonomy): Eukaryota > Metazoa > Arthropoda > Insecta > Orthoptera > Acrididae > Schistocerca > Schistocerca serialis. The sequence continues at coordinate 526,417,326 of NC_064641.1, forward strand.
CATTTCATCACTGCACTTCACTATCACGACTTTTTACACAACACACGATTAGTGCTCTGGAGTGGAAATGTAGTCCGTTTGCATTCCAGCTGTCTCTGCAGAAACTCATCAGTCCTATATTAGAACAAATAAGCTCTTGGTCACAAATATTAAGTCAAAATTGACCAGGTTTCGACGCTACTATGAGCGTCGTCTTCAGAATTAAACTAACTGTTCTAAAACATATTATGTATATAATACATTAATAAAATTAAAGTTTATACTGACTGGAAAGAGATGCAGTACTTACAAGTCACATTTTAAAGAAATCTTATTCCTCTTAGTTAAGTGATCAGATAGCTATGTAATTCTGTGTTAAAGAAATATGGTACCGATGTGAAACTGTATTAGAAAACACCATATTAGCTACGGTCCCTGCAATTGCCACATATATGGTACACAAAGCAGGCGTACCCCCATGAGGGTAATGTTACAAATTAAAACTGCAGAATAAAATGTATCGCCGAAAACCTTCTCTGTATGACAGTAGTTCAAAAATATTTCTTATAAATATTCCATTTACAAAAATTAATCACTCAAATGAGTGTCCTGTAGCGCTAAACTGTGCTTCTGGCTGTAAAATAGTTTCTGTCATTGCTTAACGGTAAAAATGTACCAAGTGTCGTGGTTATTATTGTCGATAAACAAAGTTCTCCAGAAAAAAATGAACTTACCTTACCATTTACCAAAATAATGTGCTATGCTTATGAATGTCGTAGTTATTATGATCATTGCTTGTGACCTTGGAAGTACTATACTGAAACGTGTTGTTGTGTAACGAAAAATACCTGTGCCGTAAAAGTCATTACCAAAACATGTTTTATTTTCCAAAAGACCACAGAAAGCTCTGCAGACATAAACAGATACAGCCCAAAAGCAATAATGAAGAATGTGTCACTCATTAGTAGCGTTGTAATACAATCGTGTAGCTGTCAAACAAACCAGAAACTGTGTGTGGGGTGGCAGGTGGAATAATAGAATAAATGTTTTGTATTTATGCTGTTGTTTGCCATTCTCAACACTGGCTCTCTAACTACAATATTGGCAACCAGAAAGTGATTACAAAACGTGAAGCCTGTAATTAGAATTCCTAGTGCCCACTTCATCTGAGAAATACATTTATAGCTACAGCTTATAGCTCTGAGGAGTTAGGAGATTGTCTGGGATTCATACTCAAAAACCATTCTCTCTACAATGTTCACTATATTCTGAAAGTCACAGACCAAAAAGAATCCGCACAATCCAACTTCCAGAGCAGTTCAGAGTCTAATGCGCTGATCCAACTATAATTGTTCAAATTAAATGTTTAAGTGAATGCTCGCCATAATTTGATGATAATGTTCATCAAACGCCGTGCTAAGAATGGTAGAATGTCTGTCCTGCGGCGGCATGTGAAAATACGACATACACAAGCTAAATCTAGATCATTAACGTCATCCCAAAATTAACACTTTACTCGAAAACGATTTCATGGTTACGCGTATCCCGAGTAACTTATTACTGCATCCGAGGCTTTTTATATCAACTCCCGGCACAGGTGGTGCGCTAATCAGCGTCTGGAGAGAACTGGGGCCTTCCTCTTTCTCGCTCAGCGTTCTTACATATAAAGCCGCGGTGCCGACGGCTAAGGGAACGCCTGATCAAATCAGCTCTCCCGACTAGCCGCTGGGCTAGTAACGCACCACTTTAAGTTATCGAATAAATCATTGCTTCCTTTGCGGATGGCCAATTAAGCTTTCAATCTAATTGTGCAATCAGCACACAAGTAAGTAATCATAATAAAAGTCTGATGTGGCTAAGTCAAATATTTTGGGCGAGAGAATTAATTTAATTACAGTACACGCAGTAGACGAGCTCTGAACTTGCTCTTTGGAGATACGCTATAGCTATAGTTTTATAGTTATTCTGTTGAAACTTCTCACATTCATATGATTATAGCGGATCTTCTTTCTACTTAAATTTAAACATCCTAGCTTTATTTATTTGCCTACTTAATCTATCTTGCTTCCTTAATTTCTAAGACAAAAACCAGAAAATCATGAATTTCAACCAAAATTTTAATTTGTGAGATCCAGAATACTGTTTCTACTAAATTATTATGCAAAAGGAATCTAAATATAAATTTTTAAGTTTCTAGCTCTTTTCTGTTGCGCCAATGATTTTTACAGAAAAACATCCAAATTTCGAAAATGGTTAAAGTTATTGAACTGATATCCAACACATATTGATTTTGTATTACTCCTGACAAGGTTATTTACTTGATTTTTAAAGTATTGCGCAACATTTATGATGTCAGAGCTAGTTACAGGGGACTGGTTGGCACACAACGAAAAGACTGATGTGAATTTTATAAGGCGTTAGTAGGCTGCTTCCCTACATGTGTCATACGTAATCTCTCAGAAAGTACTTTAAATAAAAAATGTATTTCCAAGTAAACCAGAATGTTGCAGTAAAACCTCGTTAGCAGTACATGTTCCAAGTATGTATGCCTTATAGTCGTTACATAATCGTGCAAAAAAACAAGCAAAAATGTACACACAATAAGATTGTTCGTCTATTCCCTATAAAAGGGAATCATAAAATTACTAACACTCATGCCAGCTATGTAGTCAGTTTCGTAGGTACGTTCTGTGGCTGCCTGTGGTGCAAGTCATTGTCTATTATATCTTTGTTGTCGTGCCTCGTTTTGGAATTTGGAGATCTAACTTCTACAATTTCAACTTGTCAAGAGGGCCCTTCCTTGTTTGAATCACGCCACTTATGATTAAAGAAATGGCTCTGAGCACTATGGGACTTAACATCAGAGGTCATCAGTCCCTTAGAACTACTTAAACCTAACTAACCTAAGGACATCACACACATCCATGTCCGAGGCAGGATTCGAACCTGCAACCGTAGCGGTCGTGCGGTTCCAGACTGAAGTGCCTAGAACCGCACGGCCACTCTGGCCGGCATAAAAGATTCTAACTACTGAGGGCTCTAACTACTGATAGGCATATGGTTAGCAAAGGAAAGATTTTGTCGCAGAGCAAACAATGTATTTAAGAAATTTTACCTTAATGAGGAGACAACCAGTTCAAAAATTATATAATCATCAGTAATAAATCTCAATGAGGGATAAACATCCAGACCAGCCGCTCGCTCTAATACTGCCAACCTCCAACACTGCTAATTATTAACCAATAGCCCCGTCACTGCTGACTACTCAATCCCAACTTCCATTACCGCTGACAGCTTCCAACCTCAAGTCCGCACAGCACTGTCAGAGTTATTAATGCAAAGCGCTACATAGCGCAGCCAACATATAAACACACAAACAGCCTAGTTACATATTCACAAAATGTGCACAATGGGGGCCCGAATTGTCGACTATGAAGGCGAATGTCTCGCCAATATGCTGCCGATATAGTTGCACTACTTGTCGGGGCATGGCATTCACGTATCGTACAGCCGTTACGGCGCCTCCCTTGACCACCAGCGGCATACGTCGACCCCACATAATGCCACATCAAAACATCAGGGAACGTCTACCTTGCTGCACACGCTGTACAGTGTGTCTAAGGCCTTCCAAACACGTCTCTGACGATTGTTTGGTTGAAGACGTATATAATACTCATCGGTGAGGAGAACGTGATGCCAATCCTGTGCGGTACATTTGGCATGTTGGTGGGCACATCTGTACCGCGCTGCATGTTGTCGTGCTTGCAAAGATGGACCTCGCCATGGACGTCGGCAGTGTCGTTGCGCATCATGCAGCCTATTGCGCACAGTTTGAGTCGTAGCACGACGTCCGGTGGCTGCACGATAAGCATTATTCAATATGGTGGCATTGCTGTCAGGATTTCTCCGAGCCATAATCCGTAGGTAGCGGTCATCCACTGCAGTAGTAGCCTTGGGCGGCCTCAGTGAGGTATTTTATCGACAGTTCCTGTCTCTCTGTATCTCCACCATGCCCGAACAACATCACCTTATTTCACTCCATGACGCCTGGACACTTCTCTTGTTGCGAACCCTTCCTGGCACAAAGTAACAATGCAGACGCGATCGAACCGCGGTATGGACCGTCTTGGTATGGTTGAACTACAGACATCACGAGCCGTGTACCTCCTCCTGGTGGAATGACTGGGACTGATCGGCGTTGGACCCCCTCCGTCTAATAGGCGCTGCACATGCATCGTTGTTTACTTCTTTGGGCGGGTTTAGTGACATATCTGAACAATCAAAGGGACTGTGTCTTTGACACAATATCCACAGTCAACGTCTTTCTTCAGGAGTTCTGAGAACCAGGGCGATGTAAAACTTTTTTTTATATGCGTATATTTCCTGCGCAGTGGTTCTGCGAACACTGAGATCAAGCTAGTCACCTTCTACATCTAGGTTCATAACAATACATCGTCGGTATTGCATCATCTTGTAGTTTGAAACAGAAGAATATGCTTAAACATGGAACATGGGATTTTTGCACATTTATTGAGTTTCGTTAATGTTCTATTTATCGGATCTACAAATTCCTGCATGTGCTTTCTTTATAGTGGACGAGATGGTATATTCCCATAGGGTAGAAATTACGCTGCATGGTGTTCTTCTGTCGTCCCTAGTCTTTCTATAAGTTGTCAGAATATAGGCTAGATGAACTCACTACCCCCAGGGGCCTCTCCTCTATTTGGTGAGTTTGTGCGTGGTGACCACGGGGCCCCAGACCTCGCAGCATCGCTTCTGTTTCTGCACTGCAAGTCTCCTCTTTTCCTGTCCATTTCCCCTCTCTTGGGGCGATGTCTCGTGCCTTCGTGTGCTCTTGAAGCTCATCTGCGTTGGTTTTGTTGTAGGAATATTCCCTCTTACACTGCTGTTTCCCTGCACTGCTCTTTCCCTGTACTGCTCTTTCCCTGTACTGCTCTTTTCCTGTACTGCCCTTTTCCTGTACACCTCTTTCCCAGTACTGCTCTTTCCCTGTACTGCTCTTTCTCTGTACAGCTCTTTTCCTGTACTGCCCTTTTCCTGTACAGCTCTTTCCCAGTACTGCTCTTTCCCAGTACTGCTCTTTCCCTGTACTGCTCTTCTCTGTGCTGCTATTTCCCAGTATCGCTCTTTCCCTGTACTGCTATTTCTCAGTACGCTCTTTCCCTGCACTGCTCTTTTCCTGTACGGCCATTTTCCTGTACTGCTCTTTCCCTGTACTGCCTTTCCCAGTATTGCCCTTTCCGTGTACTGCTCTTTCCTCCTTTTGCTCTTTCCCTGTTTAGCTCTTTCTCTGTTTAGCTCTTGCCCTGTTCTGTTCCTTCCTTGTCCCTTTCTTTCCTTGTTCTACTCTTTCCTTGTCCCTTTCTTTTCTTGTTCTGCTCTTTCCTTGTTACACTCTCTTTTTCCTCCGCTGCGGCGTTTGAGGCCATCCTTCCTTTCTTCCTTTCCTTCTTGTCTTTTCTTCTCCTAGCTGTGAGTGCCTGACGGTCATCCATGCATAGCAGGAGACTGGGTAACAGGTAATTCCCAGCTCTGGGTTGGCATGCACGGCCCGCATGTACACCCTGGTACAGCCCAGGCCCAGGGAGGGGTGATTGCCTGAGCTGTTACCTTCCTCCTCTGCTAATTGATCCCTCTGTCTGTCGTTCGGGAGGTGTGACCTAAGGTGAGGACAATAACCTAAGGCGGGTGGCTCCCCTTTGGAGGCCTCTGCTGGAAGGAGCGTGCCATTGGAGACGCTGGCTGTCATGGGGGACTTTTTCCCAATGACTGACTTTCCTTCTCTTTCTCCGAGTGTTTCACATAAAAAAAAGTGGAATGAGGCTTCTGTCACAATGTCTCTTCCTGTTGCTCCTCGATATCTAGTAGTCTCACGTTTAGGAAAACCAGACTTTTGCTACTGTAAACCCCTTTGTTTTACAAAAACACGTGGATGGCATCCCTGGCCCCGTGTAGTCATGCTCCCGTCTCCGCACTGGAACTCTGCTTTTGGAAATTGATAGTGCTCTACAGGCCCATAAACTACTCAAGCCCCAACCCCTCCACGAATACCCTACAAAAGTGGAGGCTCACAGGACGCTTAACTCATACCAAGGTTTTATCTACACCTGGCTGTTGGATGGTTTGATGGAGGACAAAATAACTAATTATCTATCGGATCAGGGCGTTACTGCTGTTCATCGAGTTATGAAGAAGGAAGCTGCCGATTTGGTGCCCGCTCCCACATTGTTCCTGACTTTCCATCGGTTAACACTTCTTACCAAGATAAAGGCCGGGTATGAAGTCACCTCTGTGTGCCCTTACATTCCCAATCCGTTGAAGTCTTATAAATGCCATCAAATCAATTATACTACCACATCACGTATAAACGCAGGTATATGTGTCACTTGTAACAGGGATGCATACGAGGGCGCCTGTTTACCTCCTTCCCCCCCCCCTCCCCACACTGTGTTACTTATCATGGAGAACATGCTTCTTCTTCTCGTTCTTGTCCCGTCTATCAAGACGAGCGAGCTGTTCAGGAGATAAGAGTGAAGGAGAAGGTACCTTTTCCTGTTGGCCGGAAACTGTTGGCGAGCCGTAAACCAAATGTCGCTTCGCCTGGAAGCTACGGCACTGTGTTAGCCTCTCCCCGTCCCACGAAAAACATGGCTACGCAAACCTGTGACTTATAGTTCGGTTCAATGGTGGCAAAGTCGCCTCCCCTTCAAGCTGACACTCCATCTCCCGCTTCCTGGGCTGTAGATTCTGCTACCCGTTCTTCGCCCTCACCGGCGAAGACGGTTGCAACGCAGCCACCGAACCGTCAATTCAAAAAGGATTATTCCCTGGAAGATTTCTTGCGTACCTTGAGTTCACAGCCGTCTGGTTCTTCTGCCAATTGCCAACAGTGAAAACAATCATCCAAAGGCAAACAGTCTTCCCCCTCTCCGACTCGTCGGCCCTCTTCGACTCATCAGTCCTTTTCAACTGGCCGACACTGGGTAAGCTCCACTGATCCTACTCAGCTGATGGACGAAGATCCTCCATCTGTGGATTCCACTGGCCGTCTTTCCCCGACGGCTCGCCCTAAGCGGCCGTCGAGGTGAGTGTTGCTTGTTCATTCTCCAGTGTTCCTAAATTTTATGACCATTTTACAATGGAGTATCCATGGTCTTCGGTCTAACAGGGTGGACCTCCAGCTGCTCCTGCGATCGCAATGTCCGCTTGTAGTCTGTCCTCAAGAATCCAGGCTACGTCCTCAAGACCATTTGGCTTTTTCCCATTTTACTTCGATACGGATGGAACTTCCCCATATGGAGGGGGTTCCTGCTCATGGTGAGGTAATGCTGCTTCAACGAGATGATGTATGTCATCGTCCAATACGCTTGCATGCCCACCTGCAAGCAGTTGTTGCCTTGTTTTCCTTCTCGAATTTACCTTTCCTTCTGCACCATTTATATCACTTCGTCTTCTGCTGTCACTATGGCGGACCTGATGCAGCTTGTTGCTCAACTTCCTCCACCCCTTCTGCTCCTCGGTGACACCAATGCCCATCATCCTCTTTGGGGCTCGCCTGTCGCCTGCACGAGGGGTTATCTTTAAGCGGATCTTCTTAATCATCTTAATCTTGTGTGCATTAACACTGGCGAAGCCATGTTTCTCTCTGATTCCACGCACACTCGATCTGCTCTGCCCAGCTTGCTCGACATCTCGATTGGTGTGCTCTTTCCGATACTTACTCGAGTGACCTTTTCCCTTGTGTGACTCGCCAGTACAGTCATAGCCCGTCACAGCGGCCTGCTCATTTGAAATTCTCTCTTGCTGACTGGAGGCTATATCCCTCCTTGGCAGTCTTTGACGAACGGCCGTTTCCCAGCTGTGATGATGAGGCCGAGCAGGTCGTGGAAGTTGTTCTCTCGGCTGCCGAATCCTCTGTCCCTCGTAGTACTACTTCTCTCCATCGGGCCCCGGTCCCTTGGTGGACTTTGGAGTGCGGCAATGCGATTCGTGCACGACGACGTGCTCTTCGGATCTTTCACCGTCATCCTACGTTAACGAACTGCATCCGCTACAAACAACTAAATGCGCAGTGCGTCGCACTATTAAGGAAAGCAAGAAAGCATGCTGGGTTTCCTTCACCAGCTCGTTCAACAGTTTTACTCCGTCCTCTCTGTTTAGGGTGGCCTGCGCCGGCTTTCCAGGACTACTGCCCACTCCCAGATCCCTGGTCTGTCTGTGGCGGGAAACATCAAAGTCGACCCTGTCGATATTTCCAACGCTTTGGGGCGGTCTTTGTGGAGGTTTCAAGCTCCACCCACTACCAACCTGCCTTCCTTCCTCGGAAACAGGCGGAGGAGGCTCGTGCGGTCTCTTTTCTCTCCTTGAATCGAGAATGCTACAATACTCCTTTTACTATGAGGGAGCTCCAACATGCTCCCTCCTCATCCAGATATTCTGCTTCTGGGCCCGATACAACCCACGTCCTTACGCTGCAGAATCTTCTTCCTGCGGTAAATGCTTTCGCCTCGAAACCTACAACCGTATTTGGACTGACGGTGTATTTCCCACGCTTTGGCATGAAGCTATTATTGTTCCCCTACCTATGCCTGGTAAAGATTGCTATCGTCCAATTTCGCTTACCAGCAGCGTTTTTAAGGTGATGGAACGCACGATCAGTGGTCGATTATTGTGGTGTCTGGAGTCACACCATCTTCCCACCAATGCTCAGTGTGGGTTCCGAAAGCGCCGCTCAGCGGTTGATCATCTCGTCACTCTGTCGACGTTCATCGTGCAGAAGTGACAAATAGATGCCATATTCTTTGATTTGGAGAAAGCCAATGATACCTTTTGGCGGACAGGCATTCTACGTACTAATCACACATGGGGCCTTCGCGGTCGTCTTCCCACTTGCATCCGGGAATTTTTAACAGACCGAATTTTCTGGGCACGTGTGGGTTCCTCCTTATCCCAAACCTTTTCACAGGAGAACGGGGTGTCTAGTGGCTCCGTACAGAGTGTCGTCTTCTTCGCCACAGCCATGAAACCAATTATGGACTGCCTTCCAGCTGGCATTTCCGGCTCTTTTTCCGTTGACAACTTTGCTATTTATTGCGGATCCCAGAGGAAGTGTCTCCGCCTCTATTCGTGGAGTGTCGCAAATGGTTTCCTCTTTCCTGCTACCAAATCCTTTTGCGTCAATTTCTGGTTGTACAAGGTGTTTCTTTCACTGTCCTTGTAACTGGGCCAAAATGTTCTTCCGTTAGTGGATGCAAAGAAGTTCTTAGGGCTTACGTTCGATAGGAAACGCAGTTGGTCCTACCTAATTGCACGCTGCATCCGGTCCCTCAATATCCTTCGTGTATTGACTATTTCCTCTTGGGAAGCTGACCAAACTGTCCCCCTCCGCCTTCAACGATCTCTTGTCCGCCGAAGTCGGATTATGGATGCATTGTCTACTCCCCTGCATGGCCGTCTATCTTACACCGTCTAAATACAATACAGCATTTGGGGATCCGTCTCCCTACTGGTGCCTTCCGTACTAGCCCAGTTGAGAGTCCCTACGCAGAAGCCGGTGAACTACCACTGTCATACCAGCGCGACACCCTGCTCAGTAGATACGCGTGTCGGCTTTCTTCCATGCCAGGCCATCTAACATTTGATCCTTTTCTTAATCACATTCTTGACCGCCAATACGAGATGCTAGTTTCTACTTTGCGGCCTCCCTGCGCCCGCTTTCGTCACCTGCTTCAGCAGCCACAGTTCACACTTCCTGCAACTTCCGACTGGGCGAGAGCCCTTCACCACCTTGGCTTCAGCACAGGTATGTGTTTATTTTGACCTCAGGTCTTTCCGGAAAGATTCGACTCCCGAGCTGACCTATCGCTGCAAATTTTTGGAACTTCGCTCATAACTGGCCTATAGCACATTTTTGTACACTGATGGTTCCAAGTCCGCCCACGGTGTTGGCTGTGCTTTTGTTGTCAGGGATGATAAGTTTCAATACCGGCTTCTCTATCAGTGCACAATTTCTACCGCAGAGGTTTTTGACCTCTATCAGGCTGTTCACTACGTCCGGAGGCGCCAGCTCACTCGCTGTGTGGTATGCTCTGACTCCCTCAGTGCCCCTCAGAGTCTGGAAGATCCAGATCCAGTCCACCTCATCGTTCGACGGATCCAGGAATGCCTACATTTGTTCCCGGATGGGGGAGCCCAAGTGATGTTCATGTGGGTTCCTGGCCATGTTAGTGTGCCTGGGAATGACGATCCTGATGCTGCAACCAAGGCCGCAGTCCATCTCGGTCGGCCCGCCTCTTACTCTGTTACCTCGCAAGATATTCGTACTTTCCTCTATTGACGTATCACGTCACTTTGGGATGACCGTTGGTGCTCCCTTAATGGGAACAAATTCAGAGAAGTCAAACCTCTCCCCGGCCGTCTCGCCGTGAGGAAGTAAAGTTAGCCTGGTTGCGGATAGGGCACTGTCGCTTTAGTTACCGCCACTTGTTGAGTGGCGATCCTGAACCCAGCTGTCCTTTCTGTGGACAGCCATTAACAACCAGACATTTCCTGATCCTCTGCCCCTATTTTAGCCACTTATGTCTCAGGGTCGGGCTGCCGCCCGCTTTGCCGGACATTTTAGCGGACGACGTGCGAGCTGTGGCTCGCGTTTTAAGTTTTTTAAAAAGCACTAGTATTAGAAAAGAGTTTTGATTTCTACCTGGTGACTCCAGTGTCTTGTCGATGTCTTTCAGATACTCTCCTGTAACGTCTTGACGTTTTAGATTTGTTTTTCCTTCCTTTCTGTATTGGATCTCGAAAAGGTTTTTTACCCTCATGGTGCCAGCATTCTATGGTTTTATACTGAGCGCTTATGACCTTAGATGTTTTGCCCCGTAACCCCCCAACCTCCCGCCCCCCCCCTCCACCCCACCCCAAAAAAAGAACTCATTGATTTTTCATTATTTTTTCAATTATATGTTCTATTTAATTATTATACGTTACAACGTGCCTCATGGTATCAAAAGTATTTTAGAATTACTTTCTTTCGATATTGTTTTATACATAAATCTACTTTATGTAAATCTTACGACATCATGTTCATGAAATTCTCTCTGATTTTTTTTTATTAATGCGGTTAATTTGTAGATAGTTATTTATGCTCAAGATCGGAGAATCTTATCTGTTAAAGGGTACACAGTATTCTTTAACAAACAACTTGGCTGGTATAATAGATTTGAGAAAGGCGTATAGGGCAGTGTTATGTCTGAATGGCAGGTCTTCATGGAACTGCGATATAGACCGTGGGAAAATGTAGATCAATAAATTTAAGGGATTAAGAGTGTAAGGGGGTTCGTGCGCTGCAGCTAGATAGCTGAGCCGGTAAGAGCACTGCCCTCCAAATGAGAGGTTCTGTGTTGGAGTCGCGGACTGGTACACGGTTCTATTATACGACGTAATTCCTAAACAGCGCTCAGTACGCTTCGAAGTAAGGGATTAAATTTGGGAACAATCTCCTATGCTAGGGATAAAACATTATTCCGCAATGCACTTCCTTCCGTGAGTGGTCCTGCAATGAATGCAGCAATTCTGTGAAGTTTTGATGGTAGCAAAGACGGTGAAAGCAAATCTATGTGTTGTATCTGAATATCTCACTCTGGAAGTTTAAATGAACATAAACAGTGTGAACGGGAAGAAACATTTATTTTTGAGGTTACTGGTTTCGATCATTTACTGACCACAAAAATTAACATTTCTTGTGGTCGTGTCTTTTTATATTCATTTTAAAGTACTAAGAAAAACCGCCGTTCTTCACGAGAAATGTTCTCAAAAATTAATTAGTCTGAAAGATCATTCCACTTAAAACTTAGTTACGTAGCTCGAGTCCCAATCCACCTCGTGAGGTTGCACATTATACCTAGATGACAGTGTATCTAAGAAGACATAATGTTTTTCGGTCAGTATTTCAGTCTAGTGACTGGTTTTAGAATAGCGCACTAAAGACCACTACGAGCAGTTTTCGCCATTTTTTAAAGTTTTTGTTGTTTTTGGATGTGAAGTTGTCTTTTGATGCAATTGTAAATGTTTCGAATTCTGCACATTTATGTGTTGCATAATATGTTAAAGCTGTTTGGAATGTTTATAGCAAATAAAATGTATATTTTTTTTTTACAACTAGGTACATAAAAACGTTTATGTGTTTTTAGAACTAGGTACATAAAATTTGGACGGTAAAACCGAACTTCGTCGGTCTTGTATCATTTTGTACTTTGGAAGAGAAAAATATGATTAAACATGGAATATGGAATATTTTCCAATTTATTGAGTTTCGTTACTGTCTTAACAACCTTTTCGCCCTTGAAATAGGTAAAATTTATGCTAGTTTCCCACAGATTCAGTTTCAACATGTATTTAACTTTTAACTAGTTTCTGAGACTACTGTTTAACTTGACTTCGCTTACTGTTCATTGATGTGTAGTCGTATAACAGTGATGTAACAGATAGACGGCTGAATACAGTAGTGACAAGATTTAGTCTTTTGCGACGCTTTTTAGTATCAGTATGATATTTTTTCGTAGGTACATGACCATATTTAACCATGGAAGATGTTTTTACGTATGTAAACACCTTAATGTCAGTAAAAGACAGCACAACATGATGGCAACACTTCAAAATGGAGTAAGAAATTGTGTTAAACTTCTTTTACAATGTTGGGAAAGTCTGAAAAGTGACCCAACGTACAATACTATCCCCTACTTTTATTGTGCAAGAGAAAGAGAGAGAGAGAGAGAGAGAAAGAGCGGTCAAGACACACCGTGGTTTAACAACGAAATTTGGAAAGTGATGAGGAAGCAAAAGTTGTTGCACTCTCAGTTCAAAAGAGAACGCGTAAATGACGACAGGGAATCATTAGAAGGGATACGTGGGACCGAGAAAAGATCTATACATATAATTACCGTCGTCATGTCTTAACACAACATCTGGCTGAGAACCTGATTAAATTCTGATCCTAAGAAAATCGATAAACGGGTCTAAGGCTTCGTTCCAGTCACTCGTTGAGCAGTCTTCTGTGTCAGTAGATAGCTTTAAATTTCGCGTTTAAGACATTTTTCACGCAAGAGAATCGTCGTTTGAACATCGCACACAGTCTCGTATGGACGATACAGTTGAGAAACAACTGAAATAGCTGAAACCATATAAATAGCCCTTACTGGGATTTCAGTTGTCACGAATCTCCCGCCCAGCAGAGATTCCCAAGCGACTGGATAAAGCGCAGGTGACACTTGTGTTTATAAGTGTACAAGAAAGGTCCTTCAAAATAACAGACCAATTTCCTTAACATCGGTTTGCCGTAGAGCTCTAGTACATGTTCTGAGTTCTAATACAATAAATTTCCTAGAGACCGAGAAGCTTTTGTCCACTAATCCGCACGGTTTCATCAAGCGTCGCTCGTGCAGAATTCAGCTTCTCTCACATGAGATACTGCTAACTATGGATGAAGGGCAACAGGGAGATTTAGTACTCCTTTTTTTTCTTTTTGGGTCATCAGTCTTCTCACTGGTCACTGGTTTGATGCGGCCTGCCACGAATTCCGCTCCTGTGTCAACCTCTTCACCTCACATCAGCACATCCAACCTACATCCTCAATTATCTGCTGGATGTATTTCGATCTCTGTCTTCCTCTACAGTTTTTGCCCTCTACAGCTCCCTCTAGTACCATGGATGTCATTCCGTAATGTCTCATAAGATTTCGTATCATCCTGTCCCTACTCGTTATCAGTGTTTTCCACTTATTCCTTTCCTCTCCGATTTTATGAAGAACCTCCTCATTCGTTACCTTATCAGTCCAGGTAATTTTCAACATTTGCCTGTAGCACCACATTTCAAATTCTTTGATTCTCTTCTGCTCCGGTTTTCCCACAGTTCATGTTTCAATACCAAACAGTACTGAGCTCCAGACATAAATTCACAGAAATTTCTTCCTCAAATTAACTTCTCTTGGCCAGGAATTCCATTTTTTAAAGTGCTACTCAGCTTTTAATGTCCTCCTTGCTCCGTCCGTCATTGTTTTACTGCCTAGGTAGTAGAATTCCTTAACTTCATTTATTTAGTGATTCTCAATCCTGATATTCATATTCTCGCTGTGATCGTTTCTGCTACTTCTACTTTCGTCTTCCTTCGATTTACTCTCAGTCCATATTCTGTACCCATTAGGATGTTCATTCCATTCAGCATAAAATCTAATTCTTTTTCACTTTCACTCATCAGCGAATCGTATCATTGACACCCTTTCACCTTGTGAATTTTAATTCCACTTCTTAATCTACCTTTCATTTCCATCGTTGCTTCTTCGATGTAGAGATTGAACAGTAGGGGGGTAACACTAAATCCCTGTCTTATACCCTTTTTAATTCGAGCGCTTCGTTTTTGGTGGACCACTCATACCCTTCCCTCTTGGATCTTGTACATATTGTAAAACACCCATCTCCCCTATAGCTTATCCGTATTTTCCTCACAATTTTGAAAGTCTTGTATCATTCCACATCGTCAACACTTTTTCCAGGTCGAAAATCTTAATGAATGTGTTTCTGCTTTTCTTTAGTCCTGCTCCCATAATAAACCGCAACGTCGGAATTGCCTCTCTCGTGCGTTTACCTTGTCTAAAGCAAGACTGATCGTCATCTAACACATTATCGTTTTTCTTTTCCATTCTTCTGTATATTATTCTTGTCAGCAAGTTGGATGCATGAGCTACTAAGTTGATTATGCGCTAATTCTCGCACTTGTTAGCTCTTGCCGACTTCGGAATTGTGTGGAGGGTATTTTTCTGAAAGTCAGATGGTATGTCGCCAGACTCATACATTCTGCACACCAACGTCAACAGTCGTCTTGTTGCAACTTCCCTCAATCATTTATGAAATTTTAATGAAATGTTATCTACCCCTTCTGCCTTATCTGGTCGTAAGTCCTCCAAAACTCTCTTAAATTATAATACAGGATCTCCTATCTCCTCTAAATCCACTCCTGTTTCTTCATCTATCAGACAAACCTTCCCCCTCATAGAATCCTTCAATATCTTTCCACCTACCCGCTCTCTCCTCTGCATTTAACAGTTTAATTCCCGTTCCACTCATAATATTACCAGGCTTGCGTTTAATGTCACCGAAGGCTGCTTCGACTTTCCTGTATGTTGACTCATTCCTTCTGATAATCATTTCATTTTCGATTCTTCGAGTTTTTCATGCAGCCATTTCGTCTTAGATTTCCTGCATTTCCTATTTATTTCATTTCTCAGAAACTTCTATTTCTGTATTCCTAAGTTTCCTGGAACAGTTCTCAATTCCCCCTTCTGTCGATCAGCTGAAGTATTTCTTTTGTTACCGATGGTTTATTCACAGTTACCTTCTTTGTACCTATATTTTTGTTTCAAACTTCTGTGACTGCCCTTTTCAGAGATGTCAGTTCCTCTTCAACTGTACTGCATATTGAGCTATTCCTTATTGTTGTTGAAGCGTATTTCGTCATCCCTTAGTGCTTCTGTGTCCCACTTTTTTTCGTATTGATTCTTCCTCACTAATCACTTGAACTTTAGCCCGCTGCTCATCATTATTACATTGTGATCTGAGTCTACATCTGATCCTGGGTACGCCTTACAATTCAGTATCTGCTTTCTGAATCTCTGTCTGACCGTGATCTAATCTAACTGAAATCTTTCCGTATCAACTGGTCTTTCCTAAGTACATCTCATACTCTTGTTGCTCTTGAACAGAGTATTCGGATTTACGAGCTTAAATTTATTACAGGATTCAATTAGCCTTCTCCCCTCTCATTCCTTGTTCCAAGCCCATATTCTGCTGTAACCTTTTCTTCTACTTTTTCGCCTACAGCTGCATTCTAGTCCCCAGTGACTATTAGATTTTCATCTCTCTCTGTATTACCCTTTCAATATCCGCATATATCTTCTCGGTCTCTTCACCTACAGCTTGCGTCTTCGGCATGCACAATAGAACTGTCGTTGTCGGTGTTGGTTTGCTGTTGATTCTGACAAGAACAACCGCATAACTGAACTGCTCACTGTAACACACTCTTTGCCCTACCTTTCTATTCATAAGGAATCATATTCCAGTTATACCATTTCCTGCTGATGTTGATATAACCTTATACTCATTTGTCTTCTCTCCATTGCACTTGATTGACCCCTACTATATCTAGATTGAGCCTTTGCTATTCCCTTTTCATATTTCGAGATTCCCTACCACATTCAACCTTCTGAAATTTCACGCCCAGATTCGTAGAATGTTATCCTCTCCTTTATTATTTAATCGTTTTCTCATGGTCCCCTACCCCTTGGCAGTCCATATACCTAGTTTTCGGAGAAGCATTTGACAAGGTGACCCACTGCAGCCCATTAACGAGGTTACGAACATACGGGACAGTTTCCTAGATGCTTGAGTGTCTCGACCAATTCTTAATAGAAACCAGTATGCTGTCGTCGACAGTGAGTTTTTATCGAAGTACGGGTATCGTCAGGAGTGCCCGAGGCAAATGTGACAGGACCGCTATTATTTTTAATAGATCTAAATGATCTGGCGGGCAGGATGAGCAACATTATAAGGCTGTTTTCTGACGGTGTAATGGTGTATGGTGTGTGGTGTCGAAGTTGCGTGACTGTTTGAGGATACATGATGACTTATACAAAATTTCTAGCTGGTGTGATGTATGACAGCTATTTCTAAATACAGAATAATGCAAGTTCGGATACGGCATTATTAGTGTCCTGTTTGAAACAGTCAAGTCTTTAATTATCTTGGAGTAGCGGTACAAAGCGATATGAAATTGAACTGTAACAGGGAAGGGGAATGGTCGAATTCGGTTTTTTGGGGGAAATTTAGAAAATTGTGGTTCATCTGCAATGGAGATAACATATAGGACGCTAATGCAGCCTAGTCTTAAGTACTGATAGAGTGGTTGGTATCCGTACTAGGTCAGATTAAAGGAAGAAACAGCAGTAATTCAGAGGCGGGATGATAGATTCGTTACCGGGGAATTGGAAAGACACGCAAGTATAACAGGGATGCTTCGGAAACTGAAATGGGAATGCCTGGAAGTAATGCGGCGTTCTTTTTTAGGAATACTATTCATAACATTTATAGAACTATTAGTAAAAAATAAAAATATGAAAAAATGGAAGAATAGGAAATGAAACAAACTCCTCCCGCGGGCAGGTGACCCTGACTCGGTCGTGAGGCCTGCGTTTTCTGAGGACACATTAGACAGGTTCAACCATACCAGGCAGGTAGAGGAGCTAACTAAAAATGGCCAAATCAAGCAACATGGTTCGTTAAGACAATAAGAAAACCCATACCTTATCAGTCGTCGCGCGACTCAAGTAAAATCGATATCGTTTTTTAAGCTGTGGCGATCTAATGTCAATATTACGTTTGAGTAAATGTTGTGAATCAATGAAAAATGCTCCTATCATTGCACAAAAAAGGCGAATTTGCCCTGGACAGCGTCACGGATATAAAAGAAGGCAGCTAGCCTTTGAACTTAATCTGGTAGCATCAAAGAGAGTTAAATCAAAACTGATTGTAGAACGATTCTATTGCCGATAACAGACAATTCGTGTAAAGACCAGGATAAGATGCGAGAAATTAGAACTCATTTAGAGGCATATAGATAGTTGTTTCTTCCTCGCTCTCTTTGCAAGTGGAACAGGAAAGGAAATGACTAATAGCGGTTCAGGAAGTATGTATGTAAAACGAGATACCGATTTACGAAAAGTTACGAAAGAAAGGGCGACGACTGCAAATGAATCCTCCATTTTTTACGTAAAAGAATAAAATTTAAGATTTTTTTTTTGCTGTAATAAGCATTAGAGAAATTATTTCGTGATGAGGGTGAAATGGAAGGAAAAGAATTGCTATAAGTGCTGCAACACAGGAAAAGGAGAACGTGTGCCCGTACGCTTCGTATTTTTGCTCCGTGGGGTATGCCCGAGCTAGCAACAGGGCAGCAGAGAGTTCTCACGCTCGTGGATGTTTGCAGGTCGCGAGCGCACAAGTGAGTCGGGCGGCCGGCCAAGCACTCATCCGTGAAGGAGATAGCGCCGGCCCGCAGGAGCGCCGCTAGCAGCAGGTAACTCCGCTGCCCCGCGCAGGTATTTATGGGAGGGGCGGAGCGAGGGCGGGTCGCCGCAGCTGCGCGCCCGCACGGAATGGTATTGCCAAATTGTGTCCCGCGAATGTGCTGAGAGACGGACGACCTGCCAGCGCTTGGAATGCGGAGAACATTCCTACTTAGGGTCCCAGGACCCACTTTCTCCAAAACGCGATTACATTTATGGGCAGAATCAAGATACTGCGTTGCGACATGAGGGTAGTTGTAGGACAGCTAACGATACCAAATTTTTGCGATCTTTTCAAGCAGTTAAGGAAGCTAAATGATTAAAAAGGGGCCTCTTACCTACATTTCTGACTGCTTCATCGTACCTTTTATTTTTGTCTCCGGACAGCTTCAGGTTTCAAGAGCCTTGATCATATAGATGGTAAGATCTTCCAGGTTGTTGCGCTGCGTCGTATTTATTCTGTGTGTTGGATGTATCGACCCTCTGCTGGGAAATTCTTGTGGTGTCCAAGGTTACGTTGTGGTGACTACTTTGTGGATTCCTCTGGTGTCGTGGTCGGATAGTAATTAATTCCTTTCAGTGAGTCAATTGCTAGCTAACACTTGCACTAATTCATACCATTTCGGTGATTCAGAACAATAACATTACTAGCTCTTACATTTAAGAGATTGTGTGGTAAGGTTTGCTTTCTACCATTCCCGTCTGCGTGTAACCAATCTACTACAAGTATGATGAAAGTTATTTTATTTAGTTTTCTTTTCAGAATAACTACTGCGTGACGTATTTTTTAGCTTTATTCGATACTGACATAGCCGTATAAAGTTGCACATAAAATACAAGTTAAATTCGGTTTTACTTGAATCGCACGTGCTGAGTATATTTAAAGTGATACATATGACAATAAAAATAACATTATTACGGTAATTACAAGGAGCGTTTGTAAAAATCTTTCACCTTTCGGGTTTTTCGCGAGAAATATCACCTTTTCCCATGTCAAACTATGTTTCGTAGAAATGCGTAGCATTTTAAGCGCTGCTTTTGAATATAATCAAAAACACTGGTTATTACAGCTCATTATCGTTTCGTTCTTTATACGGTAAAGACTTTATTCACCTGTGGTTTAAAACCATTCAAAGTCTCTGGACGTGCAAAACAATGCTCGCACCAAACCAGAATTATGCCGAGCCCTGTGAAAAATGATTTTGTGTTTGATCGAGCACGTAAAGCTTTATCGGTGAAAATGCAGTAAAATGGCTCTGAGCACTATGCGACTTAACTTCTGAGGTCATCAGTTGCCTAGAACTTAGAACTAATTAAGCCTAACTAACCTAAAGACATAACACACATCCATGCCCGAGGCAGGATTCGAACCTGCGACCGTAGCGGTCGCTCGGCTCCAGACTGCAGCGCCTAGAACCGCACGGCCACTCCGGCCAGAAAAATGCAGTAAATCAAACTAACCCGAAAACTACTATAAAAATAATTGTTAGAAAAAAGGTCACCTTATTTCCAAACAACGGAAAATGTTTTACTGCTTTTTCTTCAAAAGCTACTAAGCTAGCGTGCAGAAAATTTATTTTCGGACGATAAAAAACAGGCTCGTCAATTTTCGTTCAGAATCGAAAAGTTGATTATATTTTGTCGTGTATACATTGTTTCGAAGCCCTTTCTGCTTTTTTCAGCCAGTTACATACTTAACTCGCATTGGCAGTTGCAACTTTTCGCGCCAAAATTATTAACGAGAGTTTTTCTAGAGACAGTTACTTAATTTTCAAATTTTATTATTGCCCATTTAAATAATGACATGACTTTTAAGATGACAGATATGAAGATGTACACTTTTGAATTGTTTATTATTCGTTGCGCGAAACGTTCAGCTTGAAATATAGTAAGATTCAACAGTATGTTTATCTGTGGAATACGGTTTATCGCAATTTGATCTACAAAAACATCCACTATTATCATAAACTTCATACAGTATTTAATAATTCACTTGGTATCATATTTATGCCTGCTGTTATTTTGTGCACTATATTAAGTATTTATTTTTCATACGTTTGCGTACGGTCTCATGCATATATGAATAAAATGTAAGTATAAAAGACGATAACATAAAAGACAAAAATTAAAAAGTACGTAAAAAAATTAAATAATAAAAAGTAAAAATATGAAAAGGTAAAAGAATAGGAAATGAAACACACTCCTCCCACGGGCAAGTGATCTTGACTTGGTGGTGAGGCCTGTGTTTTGTGAGGACACATTCGACAGGTTCAACCATACCAGTCAGGTAACTGTAGATGAGCTAACTAACAGTGATCAACTCAAGCAACATGGTTCTTAAGACTATGAGAAGACCCATTCCTTATCAGTCGTCGCACGACTCAACTAAAATCGATATCGTTTGTCAAGCTATGGCGGTCTAATGTCAATATTACGTATGAGTAAATGTTGTGAACCAATGAAAAATGCTCCTACCATTGCACAAAAAAGGCGAATTTGCCCTGGATAGCGTCAGGGATATATAAGAATGCAGCTAGCTTTTAGACTTATCTGGTAGCATCAAAGAGATTTAAATCAAAAGGTCTTGACATATTCACGCCTTTTCACCAGTTGAGCCTACTCTCCCAGAGCAGCAAAATCTTGACACACCTGTATCTTGCAGTTTTCAGGCTAAAGTTCCCTATCCTGTGATTAAAAATCCAGAAGATTCTCCCACCATGGTAAACAATGTACAATGGCGTCTAAAATAAAAGCAACCAACGAAAATTATCCAGTGTTGCTTTCCTTTTACCACAAAACAGTGTATACAGGTGATTGTACAATAGAAACAACGTAGAGAATACAGACGTAAACAATTTCAACAGCAGACAAAAATGTTCTTCCTTTCTTTCCAAGTTAACGGATTTGCACACACGTTCTGACAATTGGCTAATGTTTTCAGTACAGGGTGTACCCACCTCTGGCACGAATACAGGTATGACGACGACGGGACATGCTTTGAATGAGACAAAGAAACCCGTTATTCCTGCAGAGCTGCTCGCAAGTGTTGGAGAGTGGTTCGCGGATGCTGACGTGACACAACCCATCTCCCTAGTGCATCCCAAACACACCTTTGGGACTGAGATTGGGAGAGCGAGCAGACCACACCATGCGTACAATGTCTTCCGTTTCCAAGAAAACATCAACCACTTCTATTCTATGAGATCGAACATCATCGTCCATCAGTACGAAGTCTGGGCCCACAGCACCTCGCAACAACCGGTGATAAGGTCCCAAGACCTCGTCACGGTACCTGACAGCAATTAAACGTTACCGATTCACCCGTACAATTTCATCAAGAGGTGTTCAAGTGGTCAACGTAATCCCTGCCCACAACATTAGGGATCCCTCTCCATATCGGTCTTTTTCCACAATTCCCTCCAGATGCGAATCCGTCGACAATCACTATCCACATCTGTGGAAAGAAAATTGATCCACTGTTTGACTGTCCAAGTGGGCATTTTGACTTTCCCTTCTGTAGAGGCACGTCAGAGGTACACATACAGCAGGTCTCCGCAAGTAACAGCCAGTCTGACAAAGCCTTAGGTTTCTATTAACAGTCGCCACATCCGAGGTCAATAGAACGATTCACACTAAGCCATCGGGCAACATCATTTTGCGACTGTCCTGCTTCCATTCATCCTGTGGCCCTCCACCGCAGGGAATCTGGTAGGTGTCTTCTCTGTGGCGTACTGCACCATCTGTGACTGCCTACATAGCGATTGTCATAGTAGGACTATTCGTCAAACACTATATCGTTTGACGGGTGCCCTGACGTCATCGTTGGCGTTGTTATCCGTTGACCGCAATGCCATCTTCTGTGCAGGAAGCGATCGAACATCTGTTGACAGTCTGTATGGTTATGTCATGGATTACATACAGGATGGGTGAGGAATTTGTTCCTGGAGAAATCTAAACAAATTTTTCAATAGTTGAGTGGGGGTGTCACATGACGCAGACGCCGAGCTAAGAGGATGCACCAGCAGCGGCAGCGGTAGCAGCAGCTGATGTTATCTGATTGTTATTTTAGTTTGGATTCTGTTTCCTTTTCTCTTTTCATGTGTATCTTTGCAAAGAAGTGAACTATACCTGCGCATTTTACTGGGCAGACAAGCGGTTAGCAAATTATTGTAAGTATTAATTTTTGGCAATTCTTGATGCGTATCTTTCTGTAACGCGGCTGCATAGTATAATTTTTCCCGCTGCCAGGAGCTCCACGTCACGCCACTAAGTTTGAATCTCGTGGGTACACAGCATATAGTTTAGATCAGTGCATTCCAGTCTGCATAATTGTCTCGTGCAATAATTTTTGGGTAAGCAGAGTTTCTAGTAACTGGTGGTAGTAGATACGTCCACTACAATAAAGAAATTTATTTCTGTTTGAGAGCTTTCCGTCTCATGATATAGTGAGAAATCTACAGAGTAGAATTTAGTGTTTCTTTATTCTTCTAGTTATATTCTACGTCCATTCCAAACTAGGAAGCACCATTTGAGACCTTATATCTATTTGTTACAAACTACATTGCGGCTGTGCTTGTTGTGAGCGGCCACAAGTAAAATTGATTGCTGTCTGTAAACAGCTAGAAGCTACTTTGGCTACTGTCGACATGTTTCCGGTGTAGTGGGACGCGAAATTGAAGCGTCACCCATCCAGCAGTGTCAGCCCAGTTTGCAGGTGAATATAAGATTAATTTAGTGTTTGTTTATGTATTTTGTAATATTTGTAATGTTTGTGAATTATCTAAAGTTTTGTATTTATTTTTATGTTTCACGTACGGAGAGGGCGGCGCAACGAACGGAGACAGCATCTTCACTGCCGGGACCAGAGAGAAAATTGCTGGCCATTATACGTGGCGGGTCGACAGCCAAAGAGCAACAGAAGATCCAGAAACCTAGTTGTTGCATCGTGCTTCTAAAAACTGAAAAATATGAATCTGTAATGTTTCTACAACAATGACGTCATAGAAAGTTTAATCATGTTACAAATGTTCAGACCTATCTTGTCAAGGCTCATGTTCACGTCTGTATGTAGTATATAAGAAGATAATAAACTAGTGTATACTACAAAAGTTTAAATACGTGTTCCGAGAATTTATTTATGAAGAACTATATTAAGGAAGAAGTATTACTGATTTTTTTGACAAGATTATTAATTTTTGACAACGTTCATCGTCGCGAGTTTGAGTCTTAAAAGTGTATCCAATGTAGTTTTAATGTTTATTAAAGCAGATAACTTGTATTAATATAATTTCTGAGAAGAAGCAAACGACATCTAAATTGAAAGCAGTTTGCGCAAACCAATTGGACTGAGTAACGTAATTATGCGCATACGACTCAAATGATGATGTTTTAATTACAGTTTCGTTCAAGAACCATACAGAGACAACTTTAAAAAGAATTTAAATAATTTTGAAGGGTTTTGTAACTGACGTAGGTGACGAAGTCTGCACATGGTCATATGTCAAAAGAAAATCATTTATACAAAACTTAGGCAGGATTCGAACCTGCGACCGTAGCAGTCACGTTGTTCCGGACTGAAGTGTCTAGAACAGCTCGGTCACAGCGGACGGCTCCTCATTCGTTAATGGGTGGCAGACAATGGTGGGTTCGTGTCTCAAACGGCCACTGAAGCCGAGTGGTTCTGCTGCCACGGTCGCAGGTTCGAATCCTGCCGCGGGTATGGATGTGTGGAATGTCCTTAGCTTATGTCCATTATAATTATCCGGGCTGTTATGCCGTGGTCGGTTGATGAATTCTGTGTCAATTCCCAACGTTCGTCTCCGACTGCGGGAGACATCTTCAAGGGGGTCCGTAGCTCGATGGAAGGTCTAACACACCCACTGGCTCGCTACTGACTGCCGCTAAATTCCGTGTCCGCGCGCTCACGCGCCGCGGCTTGACGTCACATGTTTTGAAAACGTCAGTGCAATTGGCCGCTGTCCGTCGCCGTCGATCGCCGTTGCCATCACCCAATAGTGGACGGGTGGTACATATCTTCTTTAACACCGGCATCCATGTACCGTTTAATTTTACGCCCTCCTCCTTTCGGTTGAAATTATTTAGGTGTTTAGCGATTTCGATTGCCTCCCTGTAGAGCCTTTCGTAATATCCGCTTGTGGCCGCTAGTACTTGCGTCTCCTCGAAACGAATATTGTGGTTCCCTGCCTGGAAATCATGCTCCGCGACAGCTGATCGTTCCGTTTCTCCTCTTCTACAATTTCCCTTGTGCTCTTCCAAACGTTTAGAAACAGTTATTTTATGTGGTACCCACATAAACACCTCCACAGCTGCCTGGGATCTTATACATTCCAGCTTTTTCCAATGGTTTGCGAGCGTCCTTGGCAGGCTTAAGGTATTCCTGTATCTTCCTGGTGGGCTTGTAAATTACGGTAATATTCCGCTTCGTCAAGATCCTCCCTATTCTTTCAGTTACATTTTTAACAAATGGCAGGAAAACCTTAGATTTTGCAGTAGCCTGTACGTCAATATGATTTCTGCATGGCTGCCTCAACGAACGTTTTATTTCGGCGGACGAATATCCGTTCTTCATTAGTGCATTGTGGAGATATTTCATCTCAGCGTCGAGCAACTCAGGTTCACAAATATTTCTAGCTCTGTCCGCTAACGTTGTCCGCTTCTGTTGTGGGTGGTGGTTCGAATCCCGGTGCAAATAACGGTCCGTGTGCGTGGGTTTGCGGTATACTGAGTGGCCCAAACTACCATTTTCGTTTCTAAAAACAAGCACATCGAGGAAATGTAATTTGCCGTCTACCTCCTCCTCCATTGTAAACTGAATTCTCGAGTTTATACTGTTCAAATGTTCGTGGAACCGGCTTAGTTCCTCCCTACCATGTCTCAACAGCACAAACGTGTCATCCACGTATCGGAACCACACATTTGGTTTTTTGCTGGCAGTACCTAAGGCCTGTTCTTCGAATTTCTCCATAAAGAAGTTTGCAATTACGGGACATAGGGGGCTTCCCATAGCCACGCCATCGGTTTGCTCATAAAACTGTTCATTCCACTTGAAGTATGTGGTCGTCAAACAACAATTAAACAGTTCTGAAATATCGGCAGGAAAAATTCGATCCAGCTGTTCCAATGGCACTTAGTATCGTAGCAGAATTCCTTAACTTCATTGATTTCGTGACCATCAATCCTGATGTTAAGTTTCTCGCTGTTCTCATTTCTACTACTTCTCATTACCTTCGTCTTTCTCCGATTTACTCTCAAACCATACTGTGTACTCATTAGACTGTTCATTCCGTTCAGCACATCATTTAATTCTTCTTCACTTTCACTCAGGATAGCAATGTCATCAGCGAATCGTATTATTGATATCCTTTCACCTTGTATTTTAATTCCACTCTTAGGCAGAAGAGAATCGAAGCATTTGAGATGTGGTGCTATAGACGAATGTTGAAAATTAGGTGGACTGATAAGGTAAGGAATGAGGAGGTACTACGCAGAATCGGAGAGGAAAGGAATATGTGGAAACACTGATACGGAGAAGGTACAGGATGATAGGACATCTGCTAAAACATGAGGGAATGACTTCCATGGTACTAAAGGGAGCTGTAGAGGGCAAAAACTGTAGAGGAAGACAGAGATTGGAATACGTCAAGCAAATAATTGAGGACGTAGGTTGCAAGTGCTACTCTGAGATGAAGAGGTTAGCACAGGAAAGGAATTCGTGGCGGGCCGCATCAAACCAGACAGTAGACTGATGTCCAAAAAGAAAAAACAGCATTGTATGGTAGTTAAACGTGGACTGCGGAAAAACCGGAACAGAAGAGAATCGAAGCATTTGAGATGTAGTGCTATAGACGAATGTTGAAAAGTAGGTGGAGTGCTAAGGTAAGGAATGAGGAGGTTCTACGCAGAATCGGAGAGGAAAGGAATATGTGGAAAACACTGATAAGGAGAAGGGACAGGATGATAGGACATCTGCTAAGACATGAGGGAATGACTTCCATGGTACTAGAGGGCTAGAGGGAGCTGTAGAGGGCAAAAACTGTAGAGGAAGACAGAGATTGGAATACGTCAAGCAAATAATTGAGGACGCAAGTTGCAAGTGCTACTCTGAGATGAAGAGGTTAGCACAGGAAAGGAATTCGTGACGGGCGGCATCAAACCAGTCTGATGACCAAAAAAGAAAAAGAAAAACGAGGGTTGTCCAGAAAGTAATTTCCAATCGGTCGCGAAATGGAGACCACAGTGAAAAACCCGATGAAGTATTGCACAGATGTGTTGGGTAGTGTGTGTAGTATGACCGTCTATCGCATCAAGACTCTCTTTTCAGTTGTGAGCGCAGCGTGAGCGAGCAAATGTGCCTAGAACTCCGATGTCTCCCGCCAAGTAGGAGGGCCCACTGAGAGGCTCCGCCTAATGAATGTAGCCCACCTAACACAACTGCCACGCACTTCCTTCTTCATGGCAATTCTCAGCCGTACTCTGCAGGGGCAGTGAAGATGCTCCTGCAGCCTTTTCGATAGGAAGTGTTCGATCATCCACAATACAGCCCTAATTGGCTCGTCATGAGTATCATCTCTCTTCACATGAAACACTGGATTCGAAGACAACACTTCTTCACAGGCTACGCACTATAGAACAGCGTAGAGAATTATCAGAAAGCACTGGCAGCTGCCTTCTATGACGATGATGTAGGAAATTTCGTATAACGCTTCGACAAATGTCTAAGTCGGAGTGGCGACTACGTAGACAAGTATCTGGAAAGTGTAGCTAACTCCCACAAATAAAATGTTTCTGATTTACACTGTGGTTTCAGTTTAGCGGCCGATCGGAACTTACTTTCTGGACAACGCTCGTAATTCACATATGCTAAAGTATAATTTACATCCAACTATACTATTTCGTAAGATTATGTATGGGGAAGAAAGATGGAGAGTGTATTCCAACGGTAATGTTTCCACAGCTTGTATGGTATACCCTTTATTCATGGGGACACTTTAGTGCTAATAAGTGTTCGGAGAAACTGAAACAATACTGTTTTGGTCTTAGCATGAAGAGGAAAGTATTAGAAATCTTACGTAAGTGTGAACTACGTCAAAACGTTAAACCTATAAACTATGTAATAAACTACGGTTACAGCCCATAGGACTGTCAAAACTGCTTCAACTTGTTTCATTGATGTCATACTGCCATTAACAACAGCGAACGGAAGATTTAAATACGTAACAGCATTTTAAGGTGTTTTTTCCAAGTTTCTACGAATGTATCCGTTACGATCTACTAATGTAAAACCAATGTTAAGTAAACTGGTAAATGACTTCATTTCAAATCTAGGCAAACCCACAGCTATATTGACTGATAATGCTTCGTATTATACTAGTAAAGCCTGTCATGAATGTTTGAACAATTTTAATATAACATACTTCTTTGTATTTTATTCCCCCGAGGCATCGCCTGTGGAGCGGGCATTCCGGGACTTCAACGGGTTTCTTAGAACATATATAGAGGAAAACTAGTATAGATTGATAGAATACGTAAGTATGTTTGAGAAGATCCATAACGAACTGCCTCATTCATCCAACCAGAGTAATCCTGTAGAAATAATGTTCCACAGGGAAGCAACCTAGGAATGGATTAAGAACTTACAGAGACTAGCTGATCCCGTAATACATAGACGTTAAAATTCAGCCAGCCTTACACCAATCTGCGATCTTAAGGAAACGAAAGTATTATAGCAACATAATTAAAGTTAATACATATAACTTCAGTGACAAAGTACTATTACTGAAACACACCAAGTCGTCTAGAGTGAAGAAGACGAAAAAAATGGAAAATACCGTATTGCAATACATAAACCTTGCTCGGGTACTGTTAGTCATCTTGTCTTTTTTTTTGCGCTCTAAATACGTCCACGTGGCTACGGAGCTCGATATAGCGCGTATTTCCGTGTGATGTGCTATGGAAGGGTCAGGGCACTTTTGTTTAATTGCAAGAAAATTCACTATAGTTAATTTTTACGGGACAGACTTTTGCCTTATGGTTACAGACTAAGAATATCTGAGAAACTGTGTGCTCCAGGAAAAGTAGCGCTCAGTGTTAAATTCTATTACATGCCGAATAACTGATAACAGGAACTGTGGACTATACGAAGGGACGTTAAATTGAATATAAGAACGGAATTGGACACTTCGCTTTGTGAAAATAAAAGAGTACGAAGTTTGTACGACTGTATCGAAGTGAAGTAATGGACCATAGTTCTTGCTATAATATCTTTGAGGGACGAACAATAAAAGCCACGGACATTTTAATTGCCATAATTACTGAGAGTAATCGTAGGATCAACCCTCCTTTTCCCTCTACCCAAAACTCAATCATTCATGATCATTTAATTATTAATTTTGGTTAACGGGGTGTTTCACGTCCTTAACGGCCATATGGACATGTATAAGAAATATACGGCTGTTAATTTCCTCTGCACTACAATATATTCAACGCTGATTAGTATTATTTAAGTGTAGACCTTAGGTAGGTTTACTTGTAAGTATCTAATGCCGGATGACTTCTATAGCGTAGCGGCAATTTTGTTTATGGTGCCCTACGTAGATGTAGAGAAACAAGAGAAACAACGTAAGGTAACTGAATACCAACAGTTTGCCGGCCGGTGTGGCCGAGCGGTTCTGGGCGCTTCAGTCTGGAACTGCGCGGCCGCTACGGTTGCAGGTTCGAATCCTGCCTCGGGCATGGATGTGTGTGATGTCCTTAGGTTAGTTAGGTTTAAGTAGTTCTAAGTTCTAGGGGGCTGATGACCTCAGAAGTTAAGTCCCATAGTGCTCAGATCCATTTGAACCAATACCAACAGTTTCATGAAAATTAAACGATTTAAACAAGGCACACTACTTGCCGGCGTATTGTTGTGCCTAAGACACAATGTACACTGACCGCAATGCGAAGCGATCCGATGCGACGAGATGCGATGCGAAGCAGATTCCCCAAGGCGATGCGATGCGATGGAGCGTTCCTACTGCACGTGAGGTGGTGTGCCGTGATGTGAGGCGATGCGATGCGAAGCAGACTCCTCAAATCGACGAGACGGTGCAATACGGCCAACGGGGATTAGTACAGTCTGATTATTACTAAACTGTATGAAAGAAGAGGTAAATTAGGTGCAAACTACGGCGTGCACACACTTTATTCAACATGTAAACGTCTCTACAGATATTCGTATTTGAGTTATGAGATGTTCGATATGTCTGCCGTTCTTGGCGACGATGTGGTCCAAACGAATAGAGAGATTCTGCATGACCTGCTGAAATGTTTGAACATCGAAGCTGTCGATGACATCCTGAATGGCGGTTCTCATCTCAGCTGTACATCTTGTCTTTAATATAGCCCCAAAAAAAGGAGTAGCATGTGTTTAGATCCGGTGAATATGGAAGCCAATAGAGGCCCATTCCAGTGGCCTCTGAGTATCCCAGAGCCACAATGCGGTTCCTAAAGTGCTTCTCCAGGACATCAGATACGCTTCTGCTTCGTTTGGGTCCAGATCCGACTTGATGAACCACAACCTGTCAAAATCAGAGTCACTTGGAATAATGGGGTGGAATCTTCTTGCAAAACCTTCACCTACTGTTCGGTAGTCACCGTGCCGTCAAGGGATATCGCACCGGTTATTCCGTGACTGGACACTGCACACCACACTGTCACCTGTTGAAGGTGAAGAGACTTCTCGATCGCGAAATGCGGGTTCTCACTCCCCCATATGCTCCAATTTTTCTTATTGACGAACCCATCCCAACAAAAGTGGGCTCCATCACTAAACCAAACCATCCGTGACCATACTAATTCCCACCATGCCCCTCGGCCAACCGTGCAGTTTGAAAGTCTTAGCGCTAACCGTTCCGAAGTTATGAGAATTTTATCTCATTTAGTTCAATAACTGTCACCCTGTAGCTACTGTGCAGACTTGGAATGATGCAGTTTCTTGTCTATTCATTAAATTCGTTTTCAATAGAAAACAGCGCTGTCAGAATTAAAGGCAGTCGTCAATGCACACATACAATCAGCAAGGAGAGGCTGACTTCTGAATAATGGAATCACTTGCGCAATGCCTTGAGAAAAGGTGAAGAAAATTTTGGTAGTTCACAATGTGTACAGAGACAGATACAATGTTGACTGTAACAAGACAATAGATTACAGAAGCAAAACACACATCTCAGGAAAGCTATTTGAAGTGACGAGAAATTTACGATCAACATCGGGTAAGTACATATTACAAAGTGTACAAAAAAACTTTTTAATAACATGATGTTACTGTAAGTGATATATTCACCACATTTAACACATAACGTACCTGAAAGGCAGTTGAAATAATGTTCATGAGAGTTCACTGAAACCGTCGATGTTTCCATACGCTTGGGGTTTGAAATAATAGTTTCATCTTCAGCATTTTCCGGTGCGTAACATGACGTGAAGGAATGTGCAGTGGAAGAGGTTGAAGTAAATCTGCAGCATTTTAATTCTAGCTCTCAACTGAGTTTCGGGCGATAGTTTTTCCGTAAAGACCAGCAAACGGCGCACGAGATGATGTCATCTTGCGTCTCCTATTTGACATTTGTTGCTAAACTTAAGCTTTTGTTTTTCTATAACAACTGCGTGTTTGCAAATTTCTTTGGTCTCTTATTTTGGTTGTCTGGCTTTGGGGAGAGTTAGGGTGAAGGCTGTGTAACGGTGTCAACGGAACTTTATGACAGACTTGAAGAGCTGGGTTCTAATGAACAGTCGTTGCTGTCGTCAGTTGAAACAGTCTTATCCGTAACGGCCGTTGACAAAACTGTACGTCGCCACTTTGAAATGTGGTTATTCTCCTGTATTAAATATTGCTTTTCGTCTGCTGTTAGTCAAGAAAATTAGTACCTAAACAGAATGAGATTTTCACTCTGCAGCGGAGTGTGCGCTGATATGAAACTTCATGGCAGACTAAAACTGTGTGCAGGTCCGAGACTCGAAGTTGGGACCTTTGCCCTTCCGAGGCAAGTGTTCTGAGCTACCCAAGCAGCCTCACTTCCGCCAGTACCTCGTCTCCTACTTTCCGAACTTCACAGAAGTTCTCTTGCGAAACTTGCAGAACTAGCACTTCTAGAAGAAAGGATATTGCGGAAACACGGCTTAGCCACAGCCTGGGGGATGTTTCCAGAATGAGATTTTCACTCTTCAGCGGAGTGTGCGCTGATATGAAACTTCCTGGCGAACTCAAACTGTGTGCCAGACCGAGACTGGAACTAGGGACCTTTGCCTGTCGCGGCAACTGCTCTACCAACTGAGCTACCCAAGAACGACTCACGCCCAATCCTCACAGCCTTACTCCTGCCAGTACCTCGTCTCCTACTTTCCAAACATCACAGAGGCTCTCCTGCGAACCTTGCAGAACTACCACTCTTGGAAGAAGAGCACTTTCCCTACAAAGTCAAAGATCCCGAGTTCGAGTCTCGGTACGGCAAACAGTTTTAATCTGCCAGGAAGTTTCAGTATCTGGACAGTTGGACTGGTACGCTGGCGAGGCAACTTCGTCCTTTGAACATTCTGCACGAGTCATTTTGAGTACCGAGAGGAACGTATCACGTACACTTTTCCACTTAGTCTTCACCGCCTACAGACATGAATATGGATGACATACACACACACACACACACACACACACACACACACACACACACACACAAACTACCACAACACCAAAGAGGAGGTGTGAGACATAATGAAAGTCCGAAGGCGTGTTTCTACATCCTCTACGTCTATTCAAACTTCGCGCTTCTGTTAAGGTTGGCGCTAGTACAAGGTGGAAAGACGACGTAGAGAAGGACAGTGTTAGGGATTTCCACAGGGTGGAGAGAGGCTGCGAGAGATAGAAGGCGGTGGAAGCAGATCGTTGATGCAGCGCGTGTTCTACAGGGCCTGTGATCGCTACGAAGAGAGGCCATATGACGATGCAAACCAGGCTTGCTTTAAATACGCGCTATAAAGGTTGTGAGCGTTTGTTATCTTTGAGATTGGACGTAGTGAATTAACGTCCCCCTTTGCACAATGCTATCTTAACCTGCCTTGCCCTCGCGATCCGGTGCGTGACCAGAGTAGCCGTTCGCATGGCAACGGGGTATCTGAAAGCAACCATCGACCATCTGAAACCATCCGACAGGACGATATGTTTCCTCTGATCCGCAG
Source organism: Schistocerca serialis cubense (assembly GCF_023864345.2). Classification (NCBI taxonomy): domain Eukaryota; kingdom Metazoa; phylum Arthropoda; class Insecta; order Orthoptera; family Acrididae; genus Schistocerca; species Schistocerca serialis. Next base: position 526,449,661 of record NC_064641.1, read on the forward strand.
TCCCGTCTGGACAATCCCGTGACCTCTCCAACCCCAGTTGACAATATCGTTCGGTCAACGTGGGAGCAGTAGCGTTATTTAACCATGTGTGGTGAAAGGTACCTCTATCAGCATTGTTTTCTGTCAACAGATGTGCCACTGTGGGTACCCAAAATTTGGAGGACCAGGTTTTACAGGATATTGAGATGAACACAAGCCACAGGCAAGTGGCTCATCAACATGATTTCAGCCAAAGCACGATTATCTGTATCCGGCGTGACAAACGCTACCATATCTGTCACCTGCAATCTCAAGGAGGCCAATTTGAACATCTGTTGTGACATGGATGCAATACAGCTCTTTGATGTGTTCCTGGACGATTTTTTGTCGTACACACACCGTCCATTTCCGGAGACATGTTAATAAGACTATCTTCCTCCATTTCCAATCAGGAACCCGTCCTGCAGGTTGTCTGTTTTATTAGTTCACCCTGTATAGAGAGACAGTGAAAGCTTGAGTCTATCAGGATCCTTCCAGTATACTCTTGCACCGCTTCTCCAACTGTTCACGACATGGCCCACAAACGAAAATCTTGTCCACTTTTTCAGCTGTTGTGTAGGTTGTGAAGGTCTGCATAGCCTCACGAGCGAGTTTTCTAATCGCCACATTTTCAGGCATACACTAAGGGCTTGAAGAGACTATGCAGATACACGAGCCAATGTTGAGTTACATATTACGTATTTGTACAAGTTGCAATTCCAATACTCGTGGCAGAAGAGGTGCTTCTGTAACTGAATGTAGTCGGTTTTCCAATGGCCTGTTTTTAAGCGCGTGGCAGCACACATAAAAAGGACGAATGACTTTACCGAACTTCCTCACTACATGCCGGAGGTTTGCCGGCTCTGATAGCAGGATGAGCGGCGATTTGTGGCACATCTGTCGACAGAAGACAGTGCTGGTAGAGGCACGAGTCTTTCGGGACCCACCGTTCACAATACATTGTTAAATAGGGGGCTCCGCAACTGACGAACCCTACGTTCCCATGTTGACCCAACGATATTGTCAACTGCGATAGCAGAGGGCTCGGGGTCGTCGAGACTGGGCTGCGGATCAGTGGAAACATATCGCCTGGTCGGATGGTTTCACATGGTCTATGGTTGCTTTCAGATACCCCGTTGTCCATGCCAACAGTGACGCACTGGATCACGAGGTCATGGCAGGTAGGACAGCATTGTGCAATGGGGGACATCCGTGTGGCATTCCATGGTAACCGAAGCGACAATGAGATCCTTATACTACATGAAAATTATTGCGGACCATCGTCCCCATCGTGCTAGGTGTCCACAGCTGCGGTATTTTAAAGTTTGGTAACTGTCGTTTTACATTTATTTATTTTCGTCTAGTTGATTTAATGTCTAACTACTTCTTCTTTTGTTACTCATATAAGAATGTTTACTGGTGATTTAGTAACTATAAGCTGAAGGGCTACATTGGTTTGAGAAACATGACAGTGAACTCATTTTGATGTCTTGCACACCAAACTCATCAGATCTGAACCCGATGGTTACATTCGGAAGCCAGCTCTAGGGCTACTAACAAATAGTTTTCAGTTTTTGGTATCTGCATCAATTGTGTGTAGACATCGGATGCCGCATACCTCAGAAATCTTACCAACGATGTGTCTAATGCACGTCATGCAAAATCGCAGACGTAATGAAGTTGGATTAACGTGCTTCATGTTTTGCTCATACGTGCTTATGTTCATTAACGTCTTTACTCATTAACAGTAATTCTCTTTACTGAAAGCGCAATGAAATAGTGAATCTAATACCAGGACCAAAAGCATCCTCTATACTGACTTACTGTTGTAAATACTGCTGCAGAAAGGAGTGAACCACGTATTCATCAAATTGTCGGAGTTTAATATATCCCTCGTTGGATACGTGTTAGAGTTTAAGAGTGAACTAAAGAAGAACGCCCGGCTGAGAAACATGTGATAATCCACCCTCATCAGTTTAATACATTTTCATAGAAACTCTCAAAATTAATTTACAACTCTATATTACAATTATCATTGGCGCTGTAACAAAACAATCTTTCAAAATCTTGAGTCATTTCGTTGTATTGGACTTAAAAAGGCGGTGCATCTTTGATTATTTTCCGCAAGCCGTACATTCCTCTCCACGGAATCCCTGGTTTATGGAAAATGAAACGTAATGGAGAGAGAAACAGAAGGTACCTGGTAATAAAACCGTCTCTGATGAGTTTGTCCGAAAATGTTAAATTTAAGTCTATTAATAGGTTGGTATTCTGCTTTCAAATAACAAAAGAATCGGTCAGCTACTGTTCAACTAATTGAGGTATGTAATATCTGTGCGAGGGAGAGCTGAAAAGAAATTCTCCCAAAACATTTATGTGGGAACTCTTAAAGTTTTTTAAATAAAACGTTATTAACATCCAGCATCATTATTCTCCATGTCTACATATTTGTTTCTCAATAAAGTCACCCTGGCGGCGGATAAATTTCTTCCAACGAAATGCCAGTTCGCTGATACCGTCACTGTAGAATCACTTTTTGACGGTGCCGTAAGCTCACATCCGCTTGCATCGCTTCATCGCTATCAAAGTGAAACTTTCGATGACGTTCTTTACTTTTTTAGAAACAGGTAGAAATCGGACGGGGCCAAGACCCGACTGTATGGAGGATGATAGATGACAATGAACCCAAAGAATCGGATTGTTGCCGATATCGCACCACTCGTCTGTGGTCTGGCATTGTAATGCTGAGGCAGAAATTTAATCACGTATGGACGAACTCGACGGTTGTCGTATGCTATCGTCCACACCGAGCTCTATCACTTACGTTGACCTTAGCACCATCGTTTCCCTCATTTCGAGCACGAACAACCTAACGTTGCACATTGGTTCAAATGGTTCAAATGGCTCTAAGCACTATGGGACAACATCTGAGGTCATCAGTCTCCTAGACTTTTTCTTTTTTTTGGTCATCAGTCTACTGGCTGGTTTGATGCGGCCCGCCACGAATTCCTTTCCTGTGCTAACCTCTTCATCTCAGAGTAGCACTTGCAACCTACGTCCTCAATTATTTGCTTGACGTATTCCAATCTCTATCTTCTTCTACAGCTTTTTCCCTCTACAGCTCCCTCTAGTACCATGGAAGTCATTCCCTCATGTCTTAGCAGATGTCCTATCATCCTGTCCCGTCTCCTTATCAGTGTTTTCCACATATTCCTTTCCTCTCCGATTCTGCGTAGAACCTCCTCATTCCTTACCTTATCAGTCCATCGAATTTTCAACATTCGTCTATAGCACCACATCTCAAATGCTTCGATTCGCTTCTGTTCCGGTTTTCCCACAGTCCATGTTTCACTACCATACAATGCTGTACTCCAGACGTACATCCTCAGAATGTTCTTCCTCAAATTAAGGCCGGTATTTGATATTAGTAGAATCCTCTTGGCCAGAAATGCCTTTTTTGCCATAGCGAGTCTGCTTTTGATGTCCTCCTTGCTCGGTCCGTCACTTGTTATTTTACTGCCTAGGTAGCAGAATTCCTTAACTTCATTGACTTCGCGACCATCAATCCTGATGTTAAGTTTCTCTCTGTTCTCATTTCTACTACTTCTCATTACCTTCGTCTTTCTCCGATTTACTCTCAAACCATACTGTGTACTCATTAGACTGTTCATTCCGTTCAGCAGATCATTTAATTCTTCTTCACTTTCACTCAGGATAGCAATGTCATCAGCGAATCGTATCATTGATATCCTTTCACCTTGTATTTTAATTCCACTCCTGAACCTTTTTTTTTATTTCCATCATTGCTTCAGATTGCAGAGTAGGGGCGAAAGGCTACAGCCTTGTCTTACACCCTTCTTAATACGAACACTCCGTTCTTGATCGTCCACTCGTATTATTCCCTCTTGGTTGTTGTACATATTGTATATGACCCGTCTCTCCCTATAGCTTACCCCTACTTTTTTCAGAATCTCGAACAGCTTGCACCATTTTATATTGTCGAACGCTTTTTCCAGGTCGACAAATCCTATGAAAGTGTCTTGATTTTTCTTTAGCCTTGCTTCCATTATTAGCCGTAACGTCAGAATTGCCTCTATCGTCCCTTTACATTACCTAAAGCCAAACTGATCGTCACCTAGCGCATTCTCAATTTTCTTGTCCATTCTTCTGTGTATTATTCTTGTAAGCAGCTTCGATCCATGAGCTGTTAAGCTGATTGTGCGATAATTCTCGCACTTGTCATCTCTTGCCGTCTTCGGAATTGTGTGGATGATGCTTTTCCGAAAGTCAGATGGTATATCACCAGACTCATATATTCTACACACCAACCTGAATAGTCGTTTTGTTGCCACTTCCCCCAATGATTTTAGAAATTCTGATGGAATGTTATCTATCCCTTCTGCCTTATTTGACCGTAAGTCCTCCAAAGCTCTTTTAAATTCCGATTCTAATACTGGATCCCCTATCTCTTCTTTATCGACTCCTGTTTCTTCTTCTATCACATCAGACAAATGTTCACCCTCATAGAGGCTTTCAATGTATTCTTTCCACCTATCTGCTCTCTCCTCTGCGTTTAACAGTGGAATTCCCGTTGCACTCTTAATGTTACCACCGTTGCTTTTAATGTCACCAAAGGTTGTTTTGACTTTCCTGTATGCTGAGTCTGTCCTTCCGACAGTCATATCTTTTTCGATGTCTTCACATTTTCCCTGCAGCCATTTCGTCCTAGCTTCCCTGCATTTCCCGTTTATTTCATTCCTCAGCGACTTGTATTTCTGTATTCCTGATTTTCCCGGAACATGTTTGTACTGCCTCCTTTCATCAATCAACTGAAGTATTTTTTCTGTTACCCATGATTTCCTCGCAGCTACCTTCTTTGTACCTATGTTTTCCTTCCCAACTTCTGTGATGGCCCTTTTTAGAGATGTCCATTCCTCTTCAACTGTACTGCCTACTGCGCTATTCCTTATTGCTGTATGTACAGCATTAGAGAACTTCAAACGTATCTCGTCATTCCTTAGTACTTCCGTATCCCAATTCTTTGCGTATTGATTCTTCCTGACTAATGTCTTGAACTTCAGCCTACTCTTCATCACCACTATATTGCGATCTGAGTCTATATCTGCTCCTGGGTACGCGTTACAATTCAGTATCTGATTTCGGAATCTCTGTCTGACCATGATGTAATCTAATTGAAATCTTCCCGTATCTCCCGGCCTTTTCCAAATATACCTCCTCCTCTTGTGATTCTTGAACAGACTTAGAACTACTTAAACCTAACTAACCTAAGGACATCACACACATCCATGCCCGAGGATAGTATTGGAAGCTGCAACCGTAGTAGCGGCTCGGTTCCGGACTGAAGCGCCTGGAACCGCTCTGCCACAGCGGCCGGCAACGTAGCACATTGCTGATGTCGATACTATCATCGTCGTACAAAGCCTTCATTCAATGAATTTCATTTGGTTACACGTTTTCTGCGGTTAGAAGCTCGACTGAAACTTGCTGTTTCTTGCCCACGGACTTAGTTACGTTACTCGCCGCATTGTTGCACGCTATAATTCGGAACCGTCTAGTGGCAGTGTTGCAGCTTGCGTCAGCGAAGCGGGGAAGTCGACGGACCAATATGCATTATATGTAACATCTCAACAGATAATAAGAACAGAATAAAAAATTCTGAAGCATTACACTTTACCACGCCATGCTAATAAATACCATTGAAAGAGAGGGATGTTCAAGAACTCGTTCACGGTCGTACACCACACTCAAAATTTAACGAGATCATGTTGAGTGTAGGCTATTTTCGGTTCCATGCGTATTTTATTTATTTGTGGATGACTTCACTCACTTTGAAAGCAGTTTTCCATGGAATGCAGCGTCTCTGAGTAAATATTCTTAGTCTTTTTATGAAAGATTTTCATTAGCAAATTTTTTATATTTCAGTCAGTTGCTTCATTTAGGTGCAAGACAATTAAGGTAAGTTACACTGAAGACGTTTTCAGAGTACATCGTATGCTGTCGTATTGCAATTGACAGGCCCTGTAAGACCATTCAGAAAGCCTTTTGTGGATAATGTCTGAGAGAAATTTGATGTAATATTTTATCACCCATTCCAGATCCGCCAGTGTAGTGTTTCTAAGCCTGAATAAAGTTAACGAACCAGGTTCTTACATACAATGTAAGGGGTTTATCTCTTACTGTCTTTGGTTCTCACATTCCCTGTGCACATGTCTTTTAACTAGTTTTAACTGACTAATTAGAAGTTCGTCAATTTCTTTTTAATCAGTTTCATTTTCGCACGATATAAGGAACAGGAATGTGGATGGTCGATGGCACAAGCAACAGTTTGTTCTTCTACATTTACCTATGGAGGAGGCGCGGTGGTTAGCCCATCGTACTCGCGGCCGGCCGGAGTGGCCGAGCGGTTCTAGGCGCTACGGTCGCAGGATCGAATCCTGCTTCGGGCATGGATGTGTGTGATGTGCTTTGGTTAGTTACGTTTAAGTAGTTTTAAGTTCTAGGGGACTGATGACCTCAGCAGTTAAGTCCCATAGGCCTCAGAGCAAATTGAACCGCACTCGCATTTGGGAGGTCAGCTACTATACAGCCATACAGATTTGTCTTCAGTGATTTTCCTTAATCGTTGCAGGCTAATGTCTAAATTGTACCTTTGAATTGGCACGGCCGATTTCCTTCCCCTTTCTTGACAGAAACCGAGGTTGTGCTCCGTCTCTAAGGAACTCGATGTCAACGGGACGCTAAACGCAATCTTTCTTCATTCTTCCACATTTGCGCTGGAGACCATCTATTGCGATGTGAGATTGGAAAGAGTCTTTCGTGCCATCTCGTAATTCAGTTTTTTTAATATTTTTTTGCACATTGGCCTCGTTTTTTTCTAATATCGTTGCGAACTCGAGAAAAAAAGAAGCTGTCGTCTTCCCAGAAGCCCTGCGCACGCTTTCTGAGGGTGAAGACAGCCATGAAATAAGACAGTCGGTCCTGAGGCGTAGCAACATTGCCAGCCCAAGGTGCTGGGTTGTGACAGTCGCTTGAGGGCGGAAAGAAGGGGTCGTTTTTGTTGCGCGGGGAGGGGGTGGTGGGCAGGAGGTGGTAAGGGTTGCTCCTGGCGACAGCGGACCAGGCGGCGGCTTCGATCAGAGCTCCGGGTAAGCTGCACAGGTGCACGATTTCCCTCGGGTGCTCGCCCCGCGCTAAGACCTCACCACCGGCGTTCCCCTGCGTTTCGTTCCCCCCCCCCCTTTCCCCCCTGCGTGGTCCCGGTGCTCCAGACGGGATTTCGCTAGTGATCTGGGGAATCTTTTTGGTAACTGCGGGAGAATATCTTCTGAAGTACCCGAAATTTAAAAGTGTGGAGTGGTCCACAACATTTTCAGGCAGTTTACAGTCTTCTAAAACGAGGACACAGTGGCTAGTCAAAATTTACAGCTGTTTACCAACCGAGAACAGCTTTAAATAACTTCTTACAACATAAGCATTTTACTATGTGTATGTATCTGCCAGCACCCTTTGGATCACGACATAGCACATTCAGTAGTCTGGATCCATGTCATTCTGGATCAAAAATTGTTACCCAAGAGATATTGCTATCAAGTTAGTAGATTACAAATGAACCGCATCATCTTCATCTTTGCCTAGGTGTGGTGTGTCGTCTTCCGGAGCCATGGCTTTGCTCTGCCGCGACTGGTCCATTTGCTTTTAAATAGCTCTGGGTGTCTCGCTTGGCGTTGGCTTGCTACGTTCACTTGTGTTAACGCGCCACAGCAATGCCTCTGCGACGTGGTTACCGTCGTCGCTGGCGGCGCAGTGTACCTGTCTATCGCAGTTTGAAGGCGATTGATATTGACTTGGCTGGGCAGTTTAATAAACAGCAATTGATTGGAGGTCCAAATGTTTTTCGTAGACTCCATCTGAACTTTACTTGTGATGTGCAAGCAGTGTTTGGAGGTAGTACCTGGCTGACACTTGCTGTTGTATGGGGCAATCAAGCAGATTATGGTGGCCTTGAAGCATTTCCAGATGCTAACATTTTGGCTTGGAAGACATGGAGTGTTGCTGAGACTACTGGACTCTTGGCTAAACAACCTTATGGTACTCCTGTTCCAAGCATGCCATTTGTTTTGACTACAAGAAAGAAGAAGAAGTTAAATGCTGATGAGTACCTCTTTTTTATGGGCCAAAGTCGGCAATGACAATTGTAAAATAAAGATCAACGGTGACTGTATGATTTATTACGGACAATAAATGTGTTCTGTCCTTTCCTTATCACTTTTCTTATCTCCTTCCGTTTTTTTATTCAAAAAATGTATTCACTTTTTGTTTGGTGGCCGTAAGGTCCTTGGTTGCACGCTAGGCGGGGTGACCTTGATCGGGACTTAGCCGCTGCACGAGGCTGTCGGGCAACACGGGAGAAACCTGCTGACGACTAGAGTATCGAGTGCTGCTGTCGGAGTGAGACGGGGAGTTTAGTTTCCGGTGGTGTGGCTGCGCAATGTTGCGGGTAAGGTGGTATAACTTCCTGTGAACGCACGTGGTTGCTACGAGCGTGTGAACTCGGGACTGTGGCAGTTGTTCTGGACGGGCTGTGAGATAAGGAAGCTCGGCGTGGCAACTGTTGACGCGGCGCGTCCGCGTTGCCATGGCGGAACTGGGGCGATTGACATAACTCGAGTTGGTGCTGGTTGCAACCTGTCGCCGAATGCTTGTCTGCCTTCTGGACTAAAGGTGAAAATTTCTTGAGTTGATGTGTCTCACTCAATTTCTGCCCGTGTCGTCGGGTGTGTTTTGCTCTAAGGTCGTGTGCCATGGTGTTTCGCAATTTTAGTAGGCGTGCCCGAAATCCCAATTCAATGATCTGCTGTTATATTGTCAAGTGTAACTATCACTAGAAAAGAGTGTTAACGGTGCCTTAATAACTGAACCTAAAATATTATCTGTGGTTGAAATTTTATCCTGACCCAAGTGCAATTATGATCTTGTATTTTACAATCTGTTGAGTGGTATTATTATTTAGTACTGGCCGTCACATTTACTACGTCGAAGATTTACGAAGGCCAGTGGGCGTCATTAACAGTTCCTGCCTAGATAGGTGTTATATTTTGAACCATGTGTTTCAATGTTTAGTAATTTTTATTTTATGTGTTATAGAGAGTTGCTGTCATGCCCTATGTGGACGATTCGCCACGTTGGTGAAGTTTCTAGTTGTTTTGCTGGTCTGAGCCATATTGCTAAAGCAGGCAGTCCTAGCACAGCTGATTGTAAATTTTTCCTAGGGGTGAGGAGCACGGACTGGTTTTAAGTGTTAACTCACTAACTTCAGCCATTCTCAAATATTTATTACTACTAATATTCAGGCCCTTCAGACCGAGTGGCGACGTCACTACCTCTTTTTGGTTATTAATTTTATCTTGTTAGCTTGTTTCATTAAAAAAACCTTTGGTTTATGAATTTGTCTTTTGGTCTTTACTGCTCTTTTGGACGAAGTAAATTAACTGTTGGTTTTGCATGCTTGTAGCATTATGAAAACAGCATTTGTGGCTATACTTGATTGCCCCTTCTGGCCGAATGATTAAAGTCATTCCTTTCAGTAACTTATTTCATTGGTCAATAATTAATCGAAACTATTGGGTCCTTCAGGCCGTGATTATCTCCTTATGTTGAATCTTAAGGTTGTCATTCTGACATTACAGTTGTGAATGTTCGGCAGCCCTTCAGGCCTGGAGTTTAAGAAATTTTACTGTGTTTTGTGATATATATAAGTTAACAAGTGTTTATAAATGTTTAATAAAACTAAATTATGAAATTGTGTTTGAAACTGTAACCTTATTTGGGTCTACGCTTTCACTCCCTGGAGCCTTTCAGCTTTGCTTACCTTACGTTTTGGTTAAGTTTTCCCATACCACGACGTGTCAACAAATTAATTATTAAACCGTAAGGACCGCAACGGCTAGCTTATAAGTGCTAATACTAGAAAAATAGGAAAATAGTATTGCACGATTTATTCTCAATACTGTAGAAAGAGCTCCTGTCTTATCAAGAACAGTTTACACCAGCTCGACAGGCAGCTTAAATAACACTCAGAAGGGAATCAGTTTCAATTTTTTTTAAAGGCATTAACATACAACATATTCAGCCTCGAACCTTATGTAACGGCTAAAATGGCACTTCCTGAATCACACAATGAACAGTACTACAAGTAAAAGCAGACGCAATTGCAACGCACTGAGTGAGAAACTACATACGCGCCAACTTCCGAACACGGAACGCTTGACTTTCCACCTAGCCAAGAAATAAGTCACTGAACAAGACGATGGCGGAAACAAACCATATTCCGCAACATGGCAACGCTCAATAAGGCTCTACAGCTGGACATCCACTAGGCCAGGCACGTCACACTTCGGCCAAAGAAACGCCAAATCCGTACAGAGAAGCAATCCACGTCTGCACCTATTTCGCGCCCACTTTCTCACTAGCCGACCGAACTTGCCACGACACTCAAGCCGAGGCCGCCCGCCATCTCGCCGAGTGGAACAGCCGGAAACCAAAGAGCACGAATCATACCAAAAACATAATAGATACGAGGTGTTACGGCTCACGTATGGAACTAACAAGGGAAAGAACACCTTCAAATACATGAATAGTGCAGAAAAGACGGTGGCTATATTGAAGAACTGTAGTAGTTGGATGACGTCATACAACGCAGCACGTAAGTGTAAGTCGTCACTAGAGTGACTACGTAGCTCTAACGGAGTAAGAAAGGAAGGGAAGAAGATTGAGACTGAATGACTATACGCGGTTCTAGATTCATGTTACAGTTAGTTTGGCACAACGATATCTAGCAGGAGATTCATCTCCATCCCTTCCCATGCTCACTCATTGCGCTGCACTATGTTGTTATTACCGTGGAGCTTTCAGCAGTAAGCGTTAGGATGCGACTGCATACTAGTTGGACAAGGCTGGTATCAGGACAGTTCGTTAATGCGGGTCACCTCCGTTCGGCGGCAAGCATACATTCAGAGGTCAACCTGTTATGCTGGTAAGAGGATTATAACACTCTGGGGATAAACCGTCCTTGCGATTGACAGGTAGTTTACCTATTGTTTGGTTAAATGGTGTCCAAGAAACCGTCAGAAGACGCCTCGTCATTTTCGAACTCTCTCTTAAGGTAATCAAATACCTCGCCACGTACGAAGTCTCTAAAGGTAACAGCATAGAGAAGTTGTACATACCAGGTTTATACTGCGTAACAGTTTATAAATTCTGGGGTAACTATGATGGTCGTCTCACCCTGCATAGGCGAGAGATTGAAAGAACCGGAGCTCCAAGCCCTAATGGAAAGAACTGAAGCTCGAATAGTTATAGGTACAGAAAGCTGGCTAAAGCCGGAAATAAGTTCGCCAAAATTTTTTCAAACTATCTAACAGTGTTCAGAAAGGCTAGATTAAATCCAGTTGGATTGTTGCAAATGTCGCAGCATTTATTGGTATTTATTGCTGTCAGAAGTAGTTTGCCTTGTATTGAAACTGAAGTAGATATTTCCTGCGAAATACGCTATGTGATCAAAAGTATCCAGGAACGTGGCTGAAAACAAGTTCGTGGATCCCTCCATCGGTAATGCTAGAATTCAATACGGTGTTGGCCCACCCTTAGCCTTGATGGCAGCTTCCACCCTCGCAGGCATACGTTCAGTCAGGTGCTGGAAGGTTTCTTGAGGAATGGGAGCCCATTCTTCACGGAGTGCTGCACTGAGCAGAGGTATCGATGTCGGTCGGTGAGGCCTGGCACAAAGTCAGTGTTCCAAAACATCTCAGAGGTGTTCTATAAGATTCAGGTCTGGACTCTGTGCAGGCCAGTCAGTTACAGGGATGTTATTGCCCTGTAACCGCTCCGCCACAGGCCGTGCTTTATGAACAGGTGCTCGGTCGTGTTGAAAGATGAAATCGCTATCCCCGAACTGCTTTTCAACAGTCGGAAGCAAGAAGATGCTTAATACATCAATGTAGGCCTGTGTTGTGATAGTGCCATGCAAATCAACTAGGAGTGCAAGCCCCCTCCATGAAAGACACGACCACACCGTAACAGCAAACCCCTCCGAATTTTACTGTTGGCACTACACACGCTGGCAAATGACGTTCACCGGACATTCGCCATACCCACACCCTGCCATCGGATCGCCACATTTTGTACCGTGATTCGTCACTCCACACAACGCTTTTCTGATGTTCAGTCGTCCAATGTTTGCGCTCCTTACAACAAGCGAGGCATCCTTTGGCATTTACCGGCGAGGTGTGTGACATATGAGCATCCGCTCGACTATGAAATCCAAGTTTCCTCACCTCCCGCCTAACTGTCATAGTACTTGCAGTGGATCCTGATGCAGTTTGGAATTCCTGTGTGATGGTGTGGGTAGATGTCTGCCTCTTACGCTTTTACGACTCTCTTCTACCGTCGGCGGTCTCTGTCAGTCAACAGACGAGGTCTGCCTGTACGCTTTTGTGCTGTGCGCGTCCCTTCACTTTTCCACTTCACTATCACATCGGACACAGTGGACATAGGGACGTTTAGGAGTGTGGAAATTTCGCGTACAGACGTATGACACAAGTAACACCCAATCACCTGCCCCCGTTCGAAGCCCATGAGTTCCGCTGAGCGCCCCATTCTGCTCTCTCAAGTTGTCTAATGACTACTGAGGTCGCTGATATGAAGTACCTGGGAATAGGTGGCAGCAAGATGCACCTAATATTAAAAAATTATGTTATTCGGGGTATCCTGATTCTCTTGATCACACAGTGGAGTATGGGTAGAAGTTATACTTGGCAATCGGTTTGAACTATTAATGTTATCGTTTCACCTACGCCCTCCCCCCCCCCCTCCCCCCCCCCCCCGCGACTTAGAAGATGTAGTTACTGAACAGTTCAAAGCAAACTTGAGTCTCATTTGAAATAGGTACCCCACTAATACAGTTATAGTCGGTGGTGACTTCAACCTACCCTCGACATGCTGGAAAACTTATACGTTTAAGCTGGCGGCAGGCATAAAACGTTATATTTTTAACAGTTAGTTCATGAGCCAACTCGAAGCGTAAATGGTTGTGAAAGCATACTTGACCTCTTAGCAACAAATAATCGTGGAAAAATAGGGAGCATCGTAACGAATATAGGTATTAGCGACCACAAGGCAGATGCTGCTAGGCTGAATACCGTAGCACCTACAACCATCAAAAACAAACGCAAAGTACATACATTTAAAAAAGGCTGATAAAAATGCTCTTAACGCCGTTTTAAGCGAGACTTTTCACTCCTTTCAATCTGGTCATGTAAGGAGAGAGAAATTGTGGAATGATTTGAAAGAGATTGTATACACAGCAATTAAGGGATATATACCACATAAATTAATAAGTGGTGGTGCTGATGCCCCATAGTACACAAAACGGGTCAGATCGCTGTTGCAGCGAAAAAAGCATGCCAAATTTAAAAGAACACAAAATCCACAAGATTGGCGAAGTTTTACGGAAGTTCGAAATATAGCGCGTACTTTAATGCGAGATTCTTTTAATAATTTCCATAATGAAACTCAGTCTCGAAATCGGGCAGAAAACTCAAAGAGATTTTGGTCATACATAAAGCACACCAGTGGCAAGACGCAATGTATACCTTCACTGCGCGGTAACAATGGTGAAGTCACTGATGACAGTGCCACAAAAGCAGAGTTATTAAACACCGTTTTCCGAAACTCTTTTACCAAAGAAGACGAAGTAAATATTCCCGAACTCCAATCAAGAACAGTTGCCAAGATGGGAAACATACAAGCAGATAGCGTCGGTGTAGCAAAGCAGCTTAAGTCACTTAAAGGCAAGGCTTCTGGTCGAGATTATATACCAGCCACGTTCCTCTCAGAGCATGCTGATACAATAGCTCAATATTTAGCAATTATATACAACCGCTTGCTCACAGAAAGTTCCGTACCTAACGACTGGAAAATTTTTCGGGTCAAACCAATATCCAAAAGGGAAGGTGGAGTAATCCGTTAAATTACAGGCCTATATCACTAACGCTGATTTGCAGTAGGGTTTTGGAACATGTACTGTATTCGAAGATTATGAAGTACCTCGAAGAAAACTATTTATTGACAAGTAGTCAGTACGGATTCAGACAATATCGCTGTTTAGAAACACAACTAGCTCTTTAGACTCATGAAGTAATGAGTCTTATCGACAGGGGATGTCAAATTGATACCATACTTTTCGAATTTCAGAAGGCGTTAGACACCGTTCCTCACAAGCGTCTTCTAACCAAACCGTGTTCCTGTGGAATATCGCCTCAGTTGTGCGATTGGATTCGTGGCTTCCTGTCAGAAAGGTCACAGTTTTAGTAATAGACGGAAAGTCATCGAGTAAAAAAGAAGTAATATCCGCGTTCCCCAAGGAAGTGTTATAGACCCTCTGTTGTTCCTGATCTATATTAACGATATAAGAGACAATCTTAGTGGCCGTCTTATATTGTTTTCAGATGATGCTGTCATTTACCGTCTTGTAAAATCATCAAATGACCGAAACTGATTGTAAACTGATTTTGATAAGACATCTGTATGGTGTGAGAAGTGGCAATTGATCCTGAATAATGAAAACTATGAGGTTATTCACATGAGCACCAGAAGAAATCCACTAAATTTAGATTACGCGCTAAGTCTCACGAATCTGAAGGCTGTAAATTCAACTAAATTCTTTGGGATTACAATTACAAATAACCTAAATTTGAACGATCATATAGATAATGTTGCGGGTAGAGCAAGACTGTCATTCACTGGCAGGACACTTAGAAGGTGCAACAGATCTACTAAAGAGACTGCTTACAACACGCTTGTTCGCTATATTCTGGAGTATTGCTGTGCAGTATGGGATCCGCGTCAGGTGGGACTGACGGAAGACATCCAAAAAGTACAGAGAAGTGCGGCTTGTATTGTATTATCGCGAAATAGGGGAGATAGTGCCAGAGACATGTTACGTGAATTGGAGTGCCAGTCATTAGAACAAAGGCGTTTTTCTCTGCGACGGGATCTTCTCACGAAATTTCAATCTCCTGTTTTCTCCTCCCATTGCGAGAACATTTTGTTGGCACCCACCTACATAGGGAGAAATTATATTCACGATAAAATAAGAGAAATCAGGGCTCGTACAGAAAAATTTCAGTGCTCGTTTTTTTCCCGCGCGCCATCCGAGAGTGGAACGATAGAGAGACAGCTTGAAGGTGGTTCATTGAACCCTCTGCCAGGCACTTTATTGTGAATAGCACAGCAATCATGTAGATGTAGATGTAGAAATATCTTTAACATATATCACCAAAACGAAAAAAAAGGAAGCCAAGAATCGTAACCGTAGTATCCCAGCCATCGATTCCACCTGCCAGGTGGTATGTCACTGATATTAAGTTGATGGGCTAATTATTGAAATGGTCATGAGAGCCACTTTACATCCTGTACAGTGTTTGCTCTATTTCAGCAATCGGATTACACTCAAGAGGTAGTTCAAATTGGAATCCCTGAAGGGAAGATGATGATCTTTTAGAGGAACACAGTTGAGAACCGACATTTGAAGCTGCCCACTGAAGGATCCTTCTGCTGGCAACGTACATTTCGCGTAAGGACCGCGACATTGAAAACACGATCGCAACGACTACGTTACTGTCCTCCAGCATAAAACATTGTCTTGGTTCTTTAGGTACACACAAGAGTCGCTGATAGTGTTACGCTTTCTTGTAGAAATGCTATCTGCGATTTGGAATCTAGTCCATCCATTCAACAACATACTCGCATTGGATCCTACGGAGACGTCTTTTAATGATTACGGGCACTGGTGAATCGTATTCGTGTCCCACTCATATCTCGAAACGAGTTACTTTTTTCGATCCTATATGCTACAGTAGCAGTCCAACATGGATTTAGACAGTGCCTGTGCATCTTGTAACTGCTCCTAAGTCTCTGTCTCGCCCTCTCCGCAGCTTCTTCCATTTGCTCGTCTCAATCCCGGTCGGAACTGAACGGATGTCGGAGAACGCTATATCTAAGACGTTCTGCATCCCGTGGAGAAACAGGGTAAGCTGATTTAATGCGACAGGACTGTGTTTGGACCACTCGGTGGAAGTGGGAACATGTTGATATTGCTCCGCCAACCGTGCAGAATGTGAAATGCCAGAGCCAAACGAAGCTCTCCTGCTCTTGTTAGAGGTCACATGTGCTTTACACAGGGGCATAATCAGTAAACTGTTTCTGCATCTTTGACTTCCTTAATTCTACATTTTGTGTGCATGGTGTCTGTGTTGTCTGTAAGGTAAAACTTTATCTGTGTTTAACAACCAACTGCATCGTTATTATTGCTATTATTTTACCTAAGCTTAATAACGATTTCACTTAAACTGGGCGTATTACTGAAGACGTTTCTGCTTGTATTAAGTAGTTAAATGAGAGCTGATCCATTTCTGTGTTACTTAATTTAGTCTTATCTTACATCTTGTTCGGTGGATTAATCTCACTATTTGTATGTGTTTCAGTATCTGAGTCTATTTCTGTGTTTATGTCTGTGTCTGTGTAATACCAAGTATCCTGGACGGTGTTTGCTCTTATTTGTGTATTTGTTTTTTCCAGTTTGCATAATTAGTGTAACGTATGTAACACATTATCGGTTATGTCATTCAATATGATCCAATCGTCCGGCTGCTGTAGGATTTGTTCTGTGTTGTCATATTCAGTTCGGGGTCGTACGTGTGTGAGTCTGCCACAGTGTAAAGTGACATGTTCAGGAGTGCCTAGTTCTCCCTTGTCTACATGGGTGTTCCGCTGAGGCCAAACGGATGGAGATGTTCTGGGTAGGGACCATCGGCTGTAAGAAAATGGACCACGCTACGAGCGCGATCTACATGTTTTAACATCAATCATTCCTTGATGTTAGGGAAAAAGGTGTAGAAGCACTGTCCTTTTTCTGTAGAATTCCATTCTCTCTGTCAGGCAACACTTCGGCAACAGTTTATTTGCCGCCTTTCTGTGAAGTCCTCTCCTGCAATTTCAAATTCCTTGTCGCGTCTGACTTTTCTTCAGTCAGAACGCTGCTTCTATTTCACGGAAGGTGTCGCCTGTGGGGCACATTTCCATCACCATGCATTGTGCATCCGCCGATGTTATGCCCAAAGCCTCCTTCATCCGGAGCAGAACACTTCTTTGGCTACTTCTCACAACGATTTTGTGTGTTGTAAGCCTCAGTGAAAGCGCCCAGGCGCTCTCTGCGAAGCATTTTGTGGATCGGAATAGTACAATGTGAAATTATACAGGGTGGTCCATAGAAAGTGACCGGGTCAAATATCTCACGAAATAAGCATCAAACGAAAAAACTGCAAAGAACGAAACTCGCCTTGCTTGAAGGGGGAAACCAGATGGCGCTATGGTTGGCCCGCTAGATGGCGCTACCATAGGTCAAACGGATATCAACTGCGATTTTTTTAAAATATGAACCCCCAATTTTTGTTACATATTCGTGTAGTACGTAAAGAAATATGAATATTTTAGTAGGACTACTTCATTTACTTTGTGATAAATGGCGCTGTAATAGTCACAAACGTGTAAGTACGTGGTATCACGTAACATTCCGCCAGTGCTGACGGTATTTGCTTCGTGATACATTACCCGTGTTAAAATGGACCGTTTACCAACGGCGGAAAAGGTCGATATTGTGTTGATGTGTGGCTATTGTGATCAAAATGCCCAACGGGGGTTTGCTATGCATGCCGCTCGGTATCCTGGACGACATCATCCATGTGTCCGGACCGTTCGCCGTATAGTTACGTTATTTAAGAAGACAGGAAGTTTTGAGCCACATGTGAAACGTCAACCACGACCTGCAACAAATAATGATGCCCAAGTAGATGTTTTAGCCGCTGTCGTGGCTAATCCGCACATCAGTAGCAGACAAATTGCGCGAGAATCGGGAATCTCAAAAACGTCGGTGTTGACAATGCTACATCACCATATTTCTATGCACCAGGAATTGCATGGCGACGACTTTGAACGTCGTGTACAGCTCTGCTACTGGGCACAAGAGAAATTACGGGACGATGACAGATTTTTTGCACGTGTTCCATTTAGCGACGAAGCGTTATTCATCAACAGCGGTAACGTAAACCGGCATAATATGTACTATTGCGCAGCGGAAAATCCACGATGGCTGCGACAAGCGACTAGTGGGACATCAGCGACCTTGGCGGGTTAATGTATGGTGCGGCATTATGGAAGGAAGGATAATTGGCCCCCATTTTATCGATGGCAATCTAAAAGGTGCAGTGTATGTTGATTTCCTACGTAATGTTCTACCGATGTTACTACAAGATGTTTCACTGCATGACAGAATGGCAATATACTTCAAACATGATATATGTCCGGCACATAGCTCGCGTGCGGTTGAAGCGGTATTGAATAGCATATTTCATGGCAGATGGAGTGGTCACCGAAGCACCATAAATGGCCCGCAAGTTCACGGGACCTTACGTAACCGGATTTCTTTCTGTGGGAAAAATTGAAGGTTATTTGCTATCGTGATCCACCGACAACGCCTGACAACATGCGTCAGCGCGTTGTCAATGCATGTGCGAACATTACGGAAGACAAACTCGCTGTTGAGAGGAATGTCGTTGCACGTATTGCCAAATGCACTGAGGTTGACGGACATCATTTTGAGCATTTATTGCATTAATTTGGTATTTACTGGTAATCACGCTGTAACAGCATACGTTCACAGAAATGATAAGTTCGCAAAGGTACACGTATGACAATGGAACAACCGAAATAAAATATTCAAATGTACCTACTTTATGTATTTTAATTTGAAAACCCTTCTTGTTACCAACGGTTCGTCTAATATTGTGAGCCATATGTTTGCGACTATTACAGCGCCATCTATCATAAAGCGAAAAAAGTGGTCCAACTAAAACATTCATATTTCTTTACGTAGTACACGACTATGTAATAAAAACGGGGCTTCCTATTTAAGAAAACGCAGTTGATTTCCGTTTGACCTATGGCAGCGCCATCTAGCGGGCCAACCATAGCACCATCTCGTTTCCCCCTCAAGCTAGACGAGTTTCGTTCTTTGCAGTTTTTTCGTTTGACGCTTATTTCGTGAGATATTTGGCCCGGTCACGATCAATGGACCACCCTGTATTTTGTTTTTATAGGTAGTCTGCAGTTTGTTGTAATTATACTTGTTAATTTATGCAATATTTTCATTGCTTTGTCGGTTTTAAGTCTCATGTGTTCAGTGAACTTCAGTTTGTTGTCAACGTGTAAACCTAGATATCTTGTCTTTCTTTTGCCCTGCCAGGCTGTGTCATTTAACTTGATGCTAACGTTCCATTTAAGTTTGCCTTTCTGCAGTGAGTATACTGTTTTTATTAGCTGCAATTGTTGCTTTATTTTTGTTACACCATTCATTGATGTCAACGAGGAGCTGAGTAGTCTTTTGTTATAACCGTCCACTTCACTTTCTTGGTACCAATACGAGCAAATCATCAGCGTACGCTACTATCAACAGTCCAAAGAATTTTCCGGCAAAGCTAGTCTGGACAGGATATGAGTGAGTGCATTCACCTGCTGCCAGTACAGAACTTCAAAACGGAAGTTAGCAAAAGCGTCCGTTAGGGTTCACGTTTCTGTTCGACACCCAGGCGCCTTCGGGTACTGAAACCTACCACGGCTAAGGAGGTCAACCCACCACAAGACTACCGACACCAAGTACATCGCGGATGGGTCATCAAGAATCATTGTAGAATTCGGCGCGGGAACGAGTACACTCCGGCAGCCAGTGCGAGAACCACCTCGTGCTGGGCTCGCTGGCACTCCACTGCGGTGCTGGGGTCACTGACATCACCTCCGGGGTGTGCAACAGCTGAGCTGACTGGATAGACGTCAGCTAGCATCCAGGACACAGCGGGTTCAGCAACAGACGGTGACCGTGCGAAAGAGTGATGACTTGTAAGCACTGTGAATAAATACAGTGACTGCACTCCACTAATGTTTCACTAGCGTCGCAGATGCTTCACAGATTCCCAAGAGCTATACTGGCTTCACGCAGAGGTGACTCCACTCGGCCCTCTGTAGACGTAAGCTGGATGACGTGATGTGTCAGCTAACGGACGGTGGTTCGATAGCTGGGACAAATTCCTGGCCGAAACTATTTACAATAACGAAGAACAGTGCTCAACATCATGGGAAATGACGCAACGTTACTGCAACAATGTTTTAATGCTATGCCACTGTCTCAATCCGAATATGACAGAAGCTATCAAAATCTCACACTTAAAGAAAGTAAGTACAGAAGACAGGCAACAAGCTCTTGTAGCAAAAGATGTCACTTCAGATGAGTTCATCGAGGCCAGATCGTAGCGGAATTGTACGGAAATGTTGTCGAACGAAAGAGCTATGACAGAATCCCAGATGCTGTGCCTATGACAACTGTAAAGACTTCCAAGACCTGGCTTGTCTCATGCGCTGTGTTGTAAGAAAACATATACACGAGGTTGTGTTGTTGTTGTTGTGGTCTTCAGTCCTGAGACTGGTTTGAGGCAGCTCTCCGTGCCACGCTATCCTGTGCAAGCTTCTTCATCTCACAGTACCTACTGAAACCTACATCATTCTGAATCTACTTAGTGTATTAATCTCTTGGTCTCCCTCTACGGTTTTTACCCTCCACACTGCCATCCAATACTAAATTGGTGATCGCTTGATGCCTCAGAACATGTCCTACCAACCGATCCCTTCTACTAGTCAAGTTGTGCCAGAAACGTCTCTTCTCCCCAATCTTATTCAATACCTCGTCATTAGTTATGTGATCAACCCATCTAATCTTCAGCATTCTTCTGCAGCACAACATTGCGAAAGCTTCTATTCTCTTCTTGTACAAACTA
Organism: Schistocerca serialis cubense; assembly: GCF_023864345.2. Classification (NCBI taxonomy): domain Eukaryota; kingdom Metazoa; phylum Arthropoda; class Insecta; order Orthoptera; family Acrididae; genus Schistocerca; species Schistocerca serialis. The sequence goes on from NC_064641.1 coordinate 526,470,639, forward strand.
TTTATCGTCCATGTTTCACTTCCATACGTGGCTACACTCCATACAAATACTTTCAGAAACGACTTCCTGACACCTAAATCTATACTCGATGTTAACCAGTTTCCCTTCATCAGAAACGCTTTCCTTGCCATTGCCAGTCTACATTTTACATCCTCTCTACTTCGACCACCATCATTTATTTTGCTCCCCAAATAATAAAACTCCTTTACTACTGTAACTGTCTCATTTCCTAATCTAATTCCCTCAGCATCACCCGACTTAATTCGACTACATCCCATTATCATCGTTTTGCTTTCATTGATGTTCATCTTATATTCTTCTTTCAAGACACTATCCATTCCGTTCAACTGCTCTTCCAAGTCCTTTGCTGTCTCTGACAGAATTACAATGTCAAGGTTTTTATTTCTTCTCCTTATATTTTAATACCTACTCCGAATTTTTCTTTTGTTTCCTTCACTGCTTGCTCAATATACAGATTAAATAACATCGGGGAGAGGCTACAACCTTGTCTCACTCCCTTCCCAACCACTGCTTCCCTTTCATGCCCCTCGAATCTTATAATTGACATCTGGTTACTGTACAAATTGTAAATAGCCTTTCACTTCCTGTATTTTACCCCTGCCACCTTCAGAATTTGAAAGAGTGTATTCCAGTCAACATTGTCGAAAGCTTTCTCTAAGTCTACAAATGATAGAAACTTAGGTTTGCCTTTCCTTGATCTAGTTTCAAAGATAAGTCGTAGGGTCAGTTTTGCCTCACGTGTTCCAATATTTCTACGGAATCCAAACTGATCTCCCCCGAGGTCAGCTTCTACTATTTTTTCCATTCGTCTGCAAAGAATTCGTGTTAGTATTTTGCAGCCGTGACTTATTAAACTGACAGTTCGGTAATTTTCGCATCTATCAACACCTTGTTTCTTTGTAATAGGAATGATTATATTCTTCCTGAAGTCTGAGGATATTTCGCCTGTCTCATACATCTTGCCCACCAGATGGTAGAGTTTTGTCAGGACTGGCTCTCCCAAGGCTGTCAGTGGTTGTAATGGAATGTTGTCTACTCCCGGGGCTTGTTTCGACGCCGGCCGGAATGGCCGAGCGGTTCTAGGCGCTAAGTCTGGAACCACGCGACCGCTACCGCCGCAGGTTAGAATCCTGCCTCGGACATGGATGTTTGTCATGTCCTTACGTTAGTTAAGTTTAAGTAGTTCTAACTTCTATGGGACTTATGACCTCAGCAGTTGAATCCCATAGTGCTCAGAGCCATTTGAACCACTTGAACCTTGTTTCGACTCAGGTCTCTCAGTGCTCTGTCAAACTCTTCACGGAGTATCATATCTCCCATTTCATCTTCATCTACATCCTCTTCCATTTCCATAATATGTCCTCAAGTACATCGCCCTTGTATAGACCCTCTATATACTCTTTCCGCCTTTCTGCTTTCCCTTCTTTGCTTAGAACTGGGTTTCCATCTGAGCTCTTGATATTCATGCAAGTGGTTTTCTTTCCTCCAAAGGTCTCTTTAATTTTCCTGTAGGCAGTATCTATGTTACCCCTTGCGAGATAAGCCTCTACATCCTTACATGTGTCCTCTAGCCATCCCTGCCTGCTTAGCCATTTTGCACTTCCTGTCGATCTCATTTTTGAGACGTTTGAATTCCTTTTTGCCTGCTTCACTTACTGCATATTTATATTTTCTCCTTTCATCAATTAAATTCAATATTTCTTCTGTCACCCAAGGATTTCTAGTAGCCCTCGTCTTTTTACCTACTTGATCCTCTGCCGCCTTCACTACTTCACCTCTCAAAGCTACCCATTCTTCTTCAACTGTATTTCTTTCCCCCATTCCTGTCAATTGTTCCCTTATGCTCTCGCTGAATCTGTGTAGAACCTCTGGTTTAGTCAGTTTATCCAGGTCCCATCTCCTTAAAGTACCACCTTTTTGCAGTTTCCTTAGTTTTAATCTACAGTTCATAACCAATAGATTGTGGTCTGAGTCCACATCTGTCCCTGGAAATGTCTTACAATTTAAAACCTGGTTCCTAAATCTCTGTTTTACCATTATATAATCTATCTGAATCCTGTCTGTATCTCCATGCTTCTCCCATGTGTACAACCTTCTTTTATGATTCTTGAACCAAGTGTTAGCTATGATTATGTTGTGCTCTGTGCAAAATTCTACCAGGCGGCTTCCTCTTTCATTTCTTACCCCCAATCCATATTCACCTACTACGTTTCCTTCTCTCCTTTTTCCTCCTACTGAATTCCCGTCACCCATGACTATTAAATTTTCGTCTCCCTTCACTATCTCAATAATTTCTTTTATTTCATCTTACATTTCTTCAATTTCTTCGTCATCTGCAGTGCTAGTTGGCATATAAACTTGTACTACTGTAGTAGGCGTGGGCTTCGTGTCTATCTTGGCCATAATAATGCGTTCACTATGCTGTTTGTAGTAGCTTACCCGCACTCCTATTTTTTTTATTCATTATTAAACCTACTCTTGCATTACCCCTATTTGATTTTGTATTTATAACCCTGTATTCCCCTGAACAAAAGTCTTGTTCCTCCTGCCACCGAACTTCACTAATTCCCTCTATATCTAACTTCAACCAATCCACTTCCCTTTTTTAAATTTTCTGACCTACCTGCCCGATTAAGGGATCTGACATTCCACGCTCTGATCCGTAGAACGACAGTTTCCTTTCTCCTGATAATGACGTCCTCTTGAGTAGTCCCCGCCCGGAGATCCGAATGGGGGACTATTTTACCTCCGGAATATTTTATCCAAGAGGACGCCATCATCATTTAACCATAAGGTACAGCTGCATGCCATCGGGAAATATTACGGCTGTAGTTTCCCCTTGCTTTCAGCCGTTCGCAGTATTAGCACAGCAACGCCGTTTTTGGTTAGCGTTCCAAGGCCAGATCAATCATCCACACTGTTGCACCTGCAACTACTGAAAAGGCTGCTGCCCTTCTTCAGGAACCACACGTTTGTCTGGCCTCTCAACAGATATCCCTCCGTTGTGGTTGCACCTACGGTACGGCTATCTGTATCGCTGAGGCACACAATCCTCCTCACCAACGGTAAAATCCATGGCTCATGGGGGGTCAGGTTATGGAAGACTAAAATGTCGGACCGAGTAGACAGAGACAGCAACAATAATCATCGACCCCATACTGCTGGAGCTAACAGTCAACGTGAGAAAATAGTATCGACCATCAATATTCATGCCCCAGCTTGTACATTCGTACCTGACCCTGACACTAGGATGTGATGCAGTGGCTCCCACGAATATAAGCGCTTACTAAATCTGTGCGCATCACGGGAAAACCATTTCTTTTTAGTCATCCGTCTTCTGATTGGTTTGATGCGGCCCATCGCGAATTTCTTCCCTATGTGAAACTCTTCATCTCAAAGTAGCACTAGCAACCTACATCCTCAATTACTTGGTGGATGTATTCCAGTTTCTGTCTTCTGTCTTTTGCCCTCTACTGCTCCGTCTAGTAACAAGGAAGTTATTCCCTGGTGAATTAACAATTGCCCTGTCAACCTGTCCCTTCTTTGTCAGTTTTTTCACATGTTGCTTGCGTCTCCGCTTCTGTGCAGAACCTCCTCATTCCCTAAATTATCAGTAAACTTAATTCCTCTGTAGCGCC